>NC_137786.1:173880296-174480296 GCF_963383645.1 Muscardinus avellanarius | reverse complement strand
AAGGAGCGCTAGGTGGAGCCTGCAACCCCGGAGGAACAGGACCCAAGAGCAACAATACACGAGTAATGCCTGCTACCATCTCAACAGCGAGGCGCGTTTCAAACAACTGCGCGTCCATGATGCTTTGATCTTCACAAAAACCTCAGGAGGAAATGGTAGGGCTCTTGGCTCCCATGACGAACGAGGGGACTGAGGGTCAGGGAGGAGGAATGTGGTTTGTCCAGCGGCGCCCGTGGGTGACAGAGAGGAGAGCAGAGCGCTGCTCCCTGACCCTGGCTGGTGAAACTGGTAAGAGGATACAGCAGGCAGGAGAAAGGGAGGGGCTGGAAACCTGGTATCCCCGTGGCTGCCCCCCTGTGTCCACACCCCTAGGAATGGAGGAAACACACCTTTAAACAGAGACCCCATTTGGAGGGTGTTTGCTTTTGTTTTTAGAAGAGAGGTTCCAGAGTGACTGTTCCCTTTGGCAGTTTCTTGTGAAACTAAATAGTACACTCGTCATATAACTCAGCAAGGCACTCAGGCACTTGTCTCAGAGAGGTAAAAACTTAAAGCCACATACAACCACCTCATCGCAAAGTATTACATATTGTACTTTAGTTCTGGGGATTGAACCCAGGGGCATTCTACCTATGAGCTACACCCCCAGCCCTATTTTAATTTTTGTTTGAGAACAGGCTCTCACTAAGTTTCTGAGAGCCTCACTAAGTTGCTGATACTGGCTTCAAACCTGCGATCTGCCTGTTTCAGTCTCTCAAGTACTGGGATTACAAGCGTGTGCCACCACACCCAGTTTATAAAATAGTTTTGAATTAGCATAAGCATGGTGATGATGCGGGTGGGGGTGGGCCTCGTGTTGATGGGACAGCTATGGGTTGGATTGTGTGGTAGTTCATGACCCTATAAAACTGAAAACATCTCTCCCTAAGCAGGCACTGGAAAGGAGACATAGGCAAACTGTCGAATTCTGGATATGCTCAGTGGGTGACAGAAATGTTCATTTATTGGTTTTGATGCTGTGGCACACGTCTGTAATCCCAGTACTAGGGAGGATCCCAGGTTTAAAGCCAGCCTCAGCAACTTAGTAAGGCTGTCAGAAACTTAGCCAGCCCCTATTCCAAAAAATAAAATAAAATAAAATAAAATAGGGCTGGGGTATAGCTTAGAGTTTGGCTGTCCCTGGGTTCAGTCCCCAATACAAACAAATAAAAATAAATAAATGTATGCATGTATGTATGTATACCCTGGACCTTGCTATATTATTTTTGTATTTTTCCAATAATCTATACTTACTTTAAAATAAAAATTTTAGATCTTCCCTTTCCGCACCAGGCCCCAGAGAGGAGGGGGACTCAGAACGAAGCTCAGAGCCACAGAGGAGATACGCCCGCCTCACGCCCGAGGACATGGCAGCAGGACCTTACTGCCAGCGGCAGTGGTGAGTTCACCAGATGGCTACAGACCAACGCACTCAACAGCCCACCAGGCTCCAGAGAGGAGTGGCGGACAGCGAGCCGAGGTGAGCTGCTGCGGAAGACCGGATGGGATTCGGCAGATTTTTCGGCGCAGGGAGCAGCTAAAGCTCCCAGTGGCTGGGCTCAGCACACTCTGCAGGGACTCAGAGCAGAGCTCAAAACCAGAGAAGAAATACGCCAGCTTCACGGCCGAGGGCATGGCAGCGGCGTCATATTGCTACCGGAGGCAAAAGCAGCGAATTCACCGAGTCCACTACAGTTCCATCAGCGCACTCAAAATAGTGAGTCAAGTTGTGGCCCCTAGAGAAGAAATCTCAGTACTGCACTCCCAGGGACTTGACCCAGTGGGGGAATGGTGGTGGTAGAGATATCACACCATAGGAGAACGCCAAACCTGGCACCCCCCATGGTCTAAAGCAGCCTCGATTGACTCCCTGGGTCTGAGACTCTGTGATACAACCCAGTAAAGGAGTAGTGGGGACTGAGATACCACAGACTCGAGATCCAGAGCACCTTAAGTGAAGTCGTAGTCACCCAAGGGAAGAACCTATAGAAGGTACAAACTTCCAAAATCATGGGAAAGAGGAATAGCAATGGAGCAATGAATGCCCACAACCCCACAACATCAGACCCTGATAAAACAGAAATTCAGAGATTTCTAGAAGATCAAATCAGGAAAATAACTGTAGAAATAATAGAGGTGTTTCGAAAAGAATTCAGAGAGAGCCAAAAAGAGATAAAGGATGCAATTAATGAAGTAAAGGCCTCAATTCAAAGTACAAACAACCGATTAGACCACATGGAGAACAGAATCTCACTCTTAGATGATCACTCCAAAAATGAACGCATAGTTTCTAATTTAGACGAAAAATCCGACAGCAGGATTCTGACATTGAAGACATATGGGCCCATTTTAAGAGAGCTAACCTAAGAATAATTGGAATAGAGGAGGGAAAAGAAGGTGAAACCAAAGGGATCAACAATCTCTTCAAGGAAGTAATAGCAGAACAATTTCCAAACATAGAGCAAGAGGTCGATACACAGGTCCAGGAAACTTATAGAACTCCCCTTAGATAGGATCAGAAAAGAGGATCCCCACACCACATAATTGTCAAAATGACCAATGTGGAAGCCAAGCAGAGAATCTTAAAGGCAACAAAAACAAAGGGCCAAGTGACATTCAGAGGCAAGCCAATTAGAATCACTCCAGACTTCCCAAAATAAGTCATGAGAGCCAGAAGGGCTTGGAGTAACATATTCCAAACTCTGAAAGAAAACAACTTCCAGCCAAAAATTTCCTATCCAGCAAAACTTTCTATCAAATTAGATGGAGAAATATGAATCTTCCACGACAAACAGAAACTGAAGGAATTTATGTCTTCAAATCCAGCGCTAGAGAAAATACTCAAAGAGATTAACTACAAAGAAGAAATAGGTAACACACACCAGAACCAGAGAAATAAGATTTTCCATCCAACAGACAACTAAGATTGGTTATCTGTGGAGATTCATTATTTATGTTAGTCTTTTACCTATCTCTAAATTGTATTGTTTGCTTGTAATGTTGCTAATTTTTAGGATTTCTATTTAGAATATTAATATACCTTCAGATATAGCATTTGGAAATATTTTATCCCATTCTATCAGTAATTTTTAACTCTGTTTACATTATCTTTGGATATACAATTTTTTTTTATTTTTTAGGGAGTTTATTTACCCTTCTGTTGCCTGTGCCATTGAAATCATATCCAAGAAATCACTGCCAATTTCAATGTTGTGAGGTTTTATGACCCAGATTTTCTTCTAAAAGTTTATAGTCTTAAGATTTATATTTAGGTCTTTTATCTATTTTGAGTTAATGTTTGTATATGGTGTTAGGTAAGGGTCCAATTTTATTCGTTTTCATGTAATTATTATTTTTCAAAAATATTTAGTTAAAAGATTATTATTTCCTCCACCAAATGTTCGTGGAAACCTTGTCAAAAACAACTTGACAATATATGGAAGAATTCATCTGTAGGCTTTTATTTAACTCCAATGGTTTATATATCTGCCTTTAGAACAGTACTACATCTTCTAGCTTTGACTTTTTCGAGATTGTTTTGGGTATCTAGAGTCCATATTCCATATTAGGATAGATTTTTTTCTGAAAAATAAATAAATGTATGATAGTTTCACCTAAAAAAAAAAAAGAAAAAATATTCTCTGGTAAGAAAGAAAACAAAAAGGAATATTGAAATGTTCTCTTTAAGTCATCAAAAGCTTGGTATCAGACAAATGAAACTGTGATGTGAGATTATCATTGTTAATTTTGGATAAATTGCTATAATACTAGATGTCAACCACTAAGCCAAGCATGGGAAGGAGGGATGGGGAGGGAACGGGGTGGGGATCGGGTAGGGGCTAACTGGGCGATGTGTGCATGTATGTCTACAAAAGTTTTTTTTTTATCCCATTATGATGTATGAATACAGTGCACCAATAAAAAAAATTTTAAAAAGTAATAAAAAATAGGGCTGGGGGTGTAGCTCAGAGGTAGAATGCTCCTGGGTTCCATCCCCATACTGAAAAATAAATAAATAAATAAATAAATAAATAAATAAATAAATAAATAAATAAAATTTTTCAAATGAAGCTGCAGTCTCTTAGGGGCAGGTAGTGTCTGGGAGAAGATCTGAAGGTAGCAGTGGTAAATACTAGTTTCTTTTGATCTGGTTACACAAGTGAGTTCCATCTGTGAAAATGTAGTGAATGGTATACTTCTGAGTCACAAGCTTTTTATCCATAAATGCTTAAATAAAAAAGACATAAAAGGCAAAACCCTCAGAAGAAAGTTTAAAGATGTAAGAAAACATTCACTTAAATATATACTGTAGCCGGGTGTGGTAGCACACGCTTGTAATCTCCGTGCTTGGGAGGTGGAGACAGGAGGATTGCGCAGGTTCAAAGCCAGTCACGCTGGCTTCTTAAGAGACCCTGTTTCCAAATATAAAAAAAGTAGCCGGGCGTGGTAGCGCACGCTTGTATTCCCCACGTTTGGGAGGCTGAGACAGGAGGATCACACAGGTTCAAAACCAGCCTCAGGTACTTAGTGAGGCTCTCGGCAACTTCATGAGACCCTGTTTCCAAATAAAATATAAAATAGGTCTGGGAGTATAGCCTGGAGGTAGAAAGCCTCTGAGTTCCACCCCCAGTATCACAAAAAAAAAAAATATATATATATATATTTTTTTTAAATATATATATATATTTTATATATATATATATAAAATATATATATAAATATATATATTTTTATATATATTTATATATATATATATTATAAAAAATATATATATATATTATATGGTATAAAATAGGTCTGGGAGTGTAGCCCGGGCTTCCAGGAACCCCAGTACCATATATATATATATATATATATATATATATATATATATATATACACACACACACACACATACACATACATACTGTAAGTGGACATCAAAGCAGGGTTTTTGTGCAAACTGAGTGGCTTGCTCGAGGTCATACAGCAAGCTTAAATTCAATGTCAGGAGCTGGGCGTCTCCCGTGGGACAGCACTTCGTTGGCTCTGTCAATACGGCTGGAGCTGCCTGGATACTGGGGTGTACATGAGATCCCCATTCAGGAGCAGGGGGTAGAAAGGAGGCATAGGCGATATCTCAGTGTCAAACCTGCCCCCAGGTCCTCTGGGAGCTGCAATCGCCGTTCTATCACCCACACAGGGAGCCTCCAGCAGCGCACCCATATGCCTCACGCCAGGAACATCTTCAGGCCCCCCAAATCCTTCCCATCCCACAGATCTCCCAGCTCGGCTCCTGCAGCCATTGGAGGGACATGAGTGGTGTGGGAGGAGCTGAGGAAGAGGGCGACAAGAAGGAAGGAGACTAGACTGTCCTTGGTCTCCCACAGGAGTTCTGAGGTGACTCAGAATGCCCTCTTCCTCTTAGGACCTCAGCTTCCTCATTTACCAATCATTCCTCATTTGCAGGGTCTGCACCCCGCACCCCGCCGGGGCCAAGGTAGAAGATCCAGCGGGAGCAGAGCGGGGAAAGGGCTTAGAAAAATCAGGGATCTGTGTCTGATCACAGGAGGCGGGAAGAGGCTAGCACTGTGTAAAGTGATCCACGCCTCTCCTTTCCCTTCATTTATTCATTTATTCATTCATTCACTCACTCACTCACTCACTCACTCACCCCTCCTTTCCTGGCTAAGGGATGGAGAGAGGAGTGGACCAGGACACTGCCCTCTGAATCTCTTGGCGGTGCTGACAGGCACAGGAGCGGGGAGAGATGGAACCAAGGCACTCTGCAGGATGCAGGAAGGCTTTGTGGAGGAGATGGCTTGGGGCTGGGGTTTGCCCAGCTGGATGAGACAGGAAGGTTGGAGCACACTTCCAGAGCAAAGGCATGGCTGGGAAAGGGACACAACGGAGCCAAAAAAAGCATTCTAAAGATCCACGCCAAGATGGAAGAGACTTTTGGAAAGGAAGGGCTTTGGAGGAGCCGGCTCTGTTTGGAAGGCTCTGGGGAGGTGGCGCTAAGTGGAGAAAGCAGAAGACGCAATGAAAGGACTTCTTGATTCTTCTCAGGCCTGAGATCTGATTAGAAAGAAAACATAAGGTTGCTTTCTCGCTGTGCTCAGGAGGCCGTGTGTGGCCCACCTTGAGACTAAAGGATCTGGAACCAAAGCCATGTTGCTTACAGTGAAACTCAGGAGGCACGGCGGCAACCTCAAGCATGCTCCAGCAGGTGCCTGCCGCACTCATCCTCCCAGAGTAAGCTCTTAGCATCCCATTCTGAGCTCTTCCAGGGAGGGCTGGGCCCAGGCCTCCTGCCTAAGTGAGAGCCAGCCAAAGACTGCGTGGGCTGGGGAAGGGTTGCTGCCAACAGCGGGACCCTGAGCTCCCAGCACCCTGACCTCCGAGGACTCCCAGCGAGCACCCAGGCACTACTGAGGTCCTTTCTCACTCTAACACCCAGTAACCTATCTCCCCGTTTCTCTGAGACCTGCCCCATTAAAACACAGTATAGTGAACCCCATTAAACTGGTTCCCTACCTCCTCTGCCAAGACTAGGAGTTTCTGGCTTCTTTTTCTGCCCTCAAGAACAGCAGGTTGGTAAATTGAATATAATACTGATTCCAAGCTGACTCCAAATGGAGAGGAGGAGGAATTTGGAAGGTGATCTGTAGGAGGCCATGTCTCTGGGATGGTACAGAGAGAATGGTTGAGGAAGAGAGCCCAGAGGCTAGGAGACTGACTGGATTGTGGGGTTTGGATTCCACAGTTTTGTCTGGGCTGACATGTCCATGGTGAAAACACAGCAGAAAAACTATAGGAGAGGGATGTGTTTATTTTGGATCCAGGGGCATTCTACCTTCCAGCTCCACCCTCAGCTTTTTTCAAATTTATTTTTGAAACAGGTTCTCCCTGAGTTGCTAAGACTGAACCAAACTTTCTTTTTTTTTTTTTTACATTTTTATTTTGAAACAGGGTCTCCTAAGCCAGCGCACGCGGCTGGCTTCGAACCTGCGCGATCCTCCTGTCTCTGCCTCCCAAGCGCAGGGATTACAAGCGTGCGCCACCACGCCCGGCCTGAACCAAACTTTCAATCCTCCTGTATTAGCATTCCAAATACTGAGATTATAGCTGTACACATTCAGTTTAAGACAAAGTAACTAACCAACCTTCCTTTCTTCCTTCCTGCCTTCCTTCCTTCCTCCCTTCCTGTGCTGGATATTGAACCCAGGACCTTATGCATGCTGAGCAAGCACTTGACCACTGAGGTAAACCTCTAGTTCTAATATCATAATGTGAAAAGTTGTGTCTTGATGCTAAATCCCAGGGGATTTTTGCTAACTTCTTTGTGGATTTTCCTTTTTCTTTTCTAAGAAGCAGTAAATGTTACTTAACTCAGTCCTCTGCTATGAAGAAGAGATCGAATGTAGCCTGCAGTTTCTTACAACAATGACAAAAGGCCTGAAGGTCATATGTGTCCTGTTATGCGGAGAAGCAGGCCCTTGGGCCCAGGCAGTAACTGCTGGGTTTCAGCTTCTTTAGATTTTTGTTGGTGGTGGTGGTGGTGCTAGAGATTGAATCTAGAGACATTCAACCCCGAGCTAAACCCAGCCCAGATTTTTTAAAATTTCTTATTTGGAAAATAGGTCTCATGAGGTTGCTGAGAGTCTCACTACTTGCTGAGACTGTCCTTGAACCTAAGGTCCTCCTGTCTCAACCTCCCAAGTACTGAGATTGTAAGTGTGCACCACCATACCCAGATCTTCTCTGGATTTTTTTTTTTTTTTTTTTTTTTTTTTTTTTGTGTGTGTGTGTGTGTGGTACTGGGGATGGAACCCAGGAACATTGAACCTCTGGGCTACACCCCCAGCCCTATTTTTATTATTTATTTTGAAACAGGGTCTCATTGATTGCGAAGGGCCTCACAAGTAGCTGAGACTGTCCGCGAACCACAATCCTCCTGTCTCAGCCCTCCAAATCCTGGGATTACAGGAGTGTGCCACCATGCCTGGCTCTTCTCTGGATTCTTAATGGTACACTCCCTCTTGATTCTGGGTCCTGGTCTCCAGATGGGACAGAAGCCACTAATATACTGCCTAGAAAAACCTGGGGAGCTCACTCCTGGTAGGTGAGGACGGCCTGCCAAGGCCAACAGCGTGGAAGAGGAAAGGAACAAAATAAAGTTGATGTCCAGCTGGCCCAGGAGCAGACAGAAGGCGTTCAGGGATATCTGCTGAAGCTAGGGTGGCAGCACATACCTATAACCCCAGTACTGTGAGGCTGAGTCAGAAGGATTGCAAGTTCTGGTCAGCCTCAGTGATTTAATGAGGCTCTCTGCAACTTACTGAGACTCTGTTTAAAAAAAAAAAATAGAGCTGGGGGTATAGCTCAGAGGTAGAATGCCCCTGGGTTCAATCCCTAGTTAACACCCCACCACCACCACCAACAACAACAATAAAAATAAAAGTAAAAAATGTTTAAAAAGGGCTGGAAGTATAGCTCAGAGGTAGAATGCCCCTGGGTTCAGTCCCTAGTCAAAAATAAAAATAAATAAATACATCTATTGACTGAATTAATTAATGAAGAAAAACAACTTTGAGAATCTTCTGGATATGTGCAAACAGTGAGTAAATTAAACAGAATTGTTAAAAAAAACCTACTAAGTTCAATATCAAATACTAGTCATAATACATCAGCTGCTGCAGACCAGTAGAACTCAATTGTAATAAGGTCCAGTAGGCAAGACACGCCTCAAAACCCAGCAGCTGAGTTCTGCAGCTGAAGGGTCCTTCCCCCCTCCCCATTAGGGTCCAACGCATGGTGGCATTTCAGTAACATTGCATAAGAAGGAAGAGAGGGCCGGGCGTGGTGGCGCACGCTTGTAATCCCCGCGCTTGGGAGGCAGAGACAGGAGGATCGCGCAGGTTCGAAGCCAGCCGCGCACGCTGGCTTAGGAGACCCTGTTTCCAAAATGAAAATGTAAAAAATAGGTCTGGGAGTGTAGCCCGGAGGTAGAAGGGCTTCCAGGAACCCCAGTACCACCAAAAAAAAAAAAAAAGAAGGAAGAGAGGAGGAGGGAACCAGGGATCTCTCTATCTGTATCTACACACACACATCTGCCCCTGAGCTTATCCCCACACTTCTCCACAAGAAGCCCTACACACACTGGGTATCCTTGGACACTTGACTGAAATTGGCAAAACGCCCCAGACCTTTTCGCAGAGAGAGCATTATTAATGAACTCTGATTCCAGAGTGACAGCTCATTGTTTCTTTCTTCCTTTCCTGAAAAACCCTATTAATGTGGGAACATCTCGGGGATTTCAAAATCGGAGATGACCTTGACTGCTTCTCGGCCTTCGGCATTCCGTGGGATTTAATGGGCTCACGTGAGCTTCCAAGAAGCTTCATTATTTCTAGACCAATTCCCATCTAATCACGCTGACATCTGAGAGGCATCTTGTTGCCATTTCCTGGCAATTAACCTTTATCCTGCCTTCCTTCCTTCCGCACCACTGTGATTTCTGCCCCCAGCATGGGCAGAGGTCTAAGAATCTAAGGCTGAGTCACGGATGTGGAGAGCTTGGTCAGAGCTGGAGGGTCCTAGCAGACCACTGGGTCCACCCTCGTGAGAAAATTCATTTCTGTTCTCTTCATCCATCATTGCCCAGCTGCTCCTCTGTGCCAGCCCTGTGGGCACAGAGGTGGCACCCCTCCATCTCCCTGGCAGCCCTTGAAGAATGTGCTCACCGTCTGGGGCTAGAGACAGATTGGCAACTTACCAAACCCATTCAGCACGAGAGGGTTCAGTACAGTTCTGGAGTGGGGAGCACTGTGAAGAGAGAGGCCAATTTGACTGGATGAGGTCAAAGAAGGCAACAAAGAGGAGATGATGCTGGAGCCGGCTTCTGAGGGTGATGGGCGTTGTCAGGGAGATGAGAGTGTAACAGACATTTCTGATGCAAACTGAATAGCCCCTGGGTGCAGAGCTTGGGCTCTGCAGTCAGACTGCTGAGTGTTAATCTTCCTAGAACCAGCAGCGTGACCCTGGTGGAGTTACTCATCTTCTCCCAGCCCAGCCCCACACCTTTATAATTTCATCTGTAAAATTCAGACACCCAGCTGCCACAGGCAGCATGTCCAGTGCTCTTTCCAAGGACATCTTAACGCTTCACTACTGAGCGTTTCTATGTTTCCTATGATAGTTTTCCAGAGAATGAACGAAACATCTTTGTTTTCTCAAGCTGTTATAGCAGCTTGTGACAGCTGGGCATTGCAAGTCTAAAGGAAGAGGCCATTTTCTAATTTACACAAAGGCATCAAGGGGGCTACAGGTGGCCTGGCACCCAGGTGTTTTCCCCTCCATCTCCTTATTTCAAAAAGAAGACTTTTGAGCAGGCCGTGGTGGCGCACGCTTGTATTCCCGGCATTTGGGAGGCTGATACAGAAGGATCGTAGGTTCATGGACAGCCTCAGCTAATTAGTGAGGCCATTTGCAACTCAGTGAGACCCTGTTTCAAAATAAAGAATAAAAAATAGGGCTGGGGGTGTAGCTCGGAGTTAGAATGCCCCTGGGTTCCAGTCCTAGTACTACCAAAAAAAAAAAAAAAAAATGGAGACTCTTTCTCACAGGCAGGGGTTAAAGGGCGCTCAGTCTTGCCTCTCTGCTGCTGTCTCCCTAGAAGCACCCTTGGCTGTCTGGGGCCACTGCCATGACTGCAGGTCTCTCCTCGGCAAGTGGGCTCCTTCCCTCTCACTGCTCTGTCTCTGCCACCACTAAGATTACACAGCCACCGGGAAGGGGATAAACTTTCTTCATGGAGGACTGGGACAGTTGCAAAAGGAGCTACAATGTCTGAGGGGACAGTTCAAGCTTCCCAGATACAGAAAGGGAAACTCCAGGAATCTCTCACAAAGGAGAGGTCCACTCAAGAGACCCCTAGTTTCTAACCTTCTTTCTTTTGTCCTGAGATTTGTATCTCTCTCCCTCCAAGAGAAGGAAGCTTCCTCCCCTTACAACTCTCTAGTCTTATGAAAACCCAGTCCAACTCTAGAGAGAAGGTTGTCCGTCTCTGGACCCATCTACCGCTTCTCCACTCCCCTATATTGAAATTTTACAAATCTATGAAAGAAAAAAAAAGCAGGGATTAATTCCAGATGTGGAATATTTCATCACTATAAGAAAATTAACCATTTTAAGGTGGGCATGGTGCCCCATGCCTGTAACCTCAGTGCTTGGGAGGCTGAGACAGGAGAATCACAAGTTTGAGACCAGCTTTAGCAACTTAGCAAGACCCTGTTTAAAAAATAAAATACCCGGGTGTGGTGTAATCCCCGCACCTGGGAGGAGGAGACAGGAGGATCGCACAGGTTCGAAGCCAGCCACGCTGGCTTAAGAGACCCTGTTTAAAAAAATATAAAAAGCCGGGTGTGG
This sequence comes from Muscardinus avellanarius, assembly GCF_963383645.1. Classification (NCBI taxonomy): domain Eukaryota; kingdom Metazoa; phylum Chordata; class Mammalia; order Rodentia; family Gliridae; genus Muscardinus; species Muscardinus avellanarius. The sequence goes on along the minus strand of NC_137786.1, from coordinate 174,468,848 downwards.
TGGTGCACGCTTGTAATCCCTGTGCTTGGGAGACGGAGACAGGAGGATCACGCTGGTTCGAAGCCAGCCTTGTTGGCTTAAGAGACCCTGTTTCCAAATAAAAAATATAAAATAGGTCTGGGAGTGTAGCCCAGAAGGGCTTCCAGGAACCCCAGTACTATATATATATATATAGTAGGTCTGGGAGTGTAGCCCGGAGGTAGAAGGGTTCCATCCCCAGTACCACAAATTTTTAAAATTTTTAAAAATTATAAAGGGCTGTGGGTGTAACTCAGAGGTAGAATTCCCTTGGGTTCAATCCTCAGTACAAGAAAGAAAGAGAGAAAGAAAAAAGGAAGGAAGGAAAAAAGAAGAAAGAAGAAAGGAAAGCCATTTTAACGATTGTCTGGCCTCAGAAGGGAGTCACTAAGCACAGTGTCCTAACATGTCTGCCTACCAGCTCATAAGCTCTTAAAGGGGTCCCCTGGCGGACTGGGCATCTCCACCCACTTCCTCTAGTGCTGTTGTCCCCCTACTCTCATCCCCACCAGGTGCACGGGGACAGTGGATGAGAGAGGAAAGGGCCAGGCCAGAGCTGATTTGATTTCTGCAAGTATAACTTGGTACTGGGGCTTCTGCAAGAGAACATTGTGATTATCGGCATTCATCTTGTGTGAGGGCCTTGAGGTCTCTTGTAGCCCTTCCTCGTCAGTGGGGAGTGAGTCCCCACCACAATCCCTTGACTTGGTTTTGCCTTCTCTGGCTGGATGCCGTGCTTCTTTTCTCTGCCCAGCTCCTATCCATCCTATATGAAGATCACCTGTTCTTCTAGGAAGTCCTTTTAATCCAGCTCTCTGATCTGTGAATGCATCTGAGTCATAGAAATCTCCAAGCATCCTTGCCAGAATCAGGCTGTTCTCAAGTCCCGATCTCATGACATGGGCACCTGTAGCCCTTTAGCTGAGCCTCTCTCCCATAGACATTTTAAGGTATGGGTCAGAGATCAATTTCTTTTTTTTCTTTTTTCTTTTTTTTTTCTTTTTTTGGTGGTACTGGGGTTCCTGGAAACCCTTTTACCTCCGGGCTATACGCTCAGACCTTTTTTATATTTTTATTTGGAAACACTGTCTCTTATGCCACCGAGGCTGGCTTTGAACCAGCGCAATCTTCCTGTCTCTACCTCCCAAGCGCGGGGATTACAAGTGTGAGCCACCACACCCGGCCATCAGAGATCAATTTCTATTGTGGGCACTGTGAGGTCTTGCCAGTGAGGACTGAGAAAAAAAGAAACTCAAGGAAATGGCCAAAAAGCAAGGAAAAACACTCCAACTATCCCCCTGCCCCCAGCCCATAAATTTACCAACTCTGGCCCCATGTCAAACCTACCAATCAGAGAAATACATGACTGTTCATGCTCTCCCTCCCTTCCTAACCCCCATAAAAATTCTGTAAGGAAACAGGCTTGTGACTGTCACGGGTTCTTTTCCCAGTCAGTTGCGCCTTCCCAAATTTTATCCCTGAAAAAAGCCTGTTCCTTGCTGTCGAGACATGTCCCTTTTGTCCCTATAATTCCTAACACCTACTCTCACTAAATGTTGAGGCACACAGGCCACATTCTCCGGAGGTTCCTTGGAAGCCTCCTTCAGCTGTCTGGTTGTCCAAAGTGAGGAAGAAACTCCCTCCCCATGGGGCGTGGGGACAGGGCACGAGCAGACAGAGATGGGTGATACTTTCGTTCTCCAGTGAAACTCACCGCCTCTTTCTTCATCCTCTGAAGTCTCGGTCCTGTGTGTACTGTCACAGTGGCCATCTTAGCCTCTTGGTGTATCCCGGTAAGCTGCTTTGCCCTTGATCTCTGGTCCCTCTACGGACACCGACATAAACAGGAAGTCATCAGCCCCAACAGGCTGTGTCTGCTCTAGACCCCGCGGGTTCACTGGAAGTCGGTGGTATGTGGATTTCCATGCTGGCTCTTTGTTTAGTAAACCCTGTGACCTTGGGCGAGTTGTTGAGATTCTCTTGGCCTCGGATTCCTCACCCATAAATAGAGTTTCAAAATCTTATTTCATGGAGTTTGAGGAAGTTTGGAGCGATAACTTTGCAGGGCACTGGGCACAGCGCCTGGCTTATAATAAATGTTCACTAAGTGGAAATCATCATTCACAGGGTCCTGCTGAGATGGAGGCTTCCTGCTCGGGCCAGAGAGAGCTTGTGAGGGCTGTTCAGCAGCAGGAAAATCTCCTCCACTGTGCTGCGGGCTGTTGCTTTGCTCCCTGTGGCGTGGGGGTGGGGCACAGGTCTTATCTTCCCATCCATCCTGTTGCTTCTCAGCTAGGTGACCTTAAATCTCTGGGAGCTCCGAGTTTCTCCCCTGAAAAGTAAGGACAGCCGACTGTCTGAGAAATAAATCCTCCTTGGGCTCAGCAGGCTGTTGAGAGGAGGAAATTAAGCAGCATATGGCAGGTGCCTGGCTCAAGGCTCGTGGCCTGGGGGCCCTTGGCAGCTGTTGGTTCCTTCCCCCTACCCATGAGAGGGAGTGGCGGGAACGGCATCTGCCATCTACATGTCTTAACCCACAGACTGTTGTGACAGGTGAAGAGGGTGCAAGCGCGTGCTTTGTAAAGGGCAAACTGATGTAAAACATGAGTGGGTGCTGGCATTAGCAGAAAAAAGTAAGAGGCCAGAGCATCTGAAAAACTTTCTTGAAGCAGAGACTTTTACTAACTTACTTACTTACTTACTTACTTACTTATTTTTTCGTGGTACTAGGAATTGAACCCAGGGGCATTCTGAGCTACACCCCTAGCCCTTTTATTAATTTTTATTTATGTGTGTGTGTGTGTGTGTGTGTGTGTGTGTGTGTGACACTGGGGATGGAACCCAGGGGCATTCTCCCTCCAAGCTATACCCTCAGCCCTATTTTTTTTTTTTTTTGAAACAGGGTCTCACTGAGTTGCAAAGAGCCTCACTAAGTAGCTGAGGCTGTCTGAGAACCGCGATCCTCCTGTCTCAGCCTCCTGACTGCTGGGATTACAAGCCTGCGCCGCCACGCCCGGCTTATTTTTTAATTTTGAAACAGGGTCTTGCTAGGTCACTGAGAGTCTTGCTATTGCTGAGGCTGTCCTCGAACCTGGGAGCTTCCTGTCTCAGCCTCCCGAGTACTGGGATTACAGGTGTGCAACATCACACCTAGCATGAGAAGCAGACTTTTTAAATTCTCCTCCCCAAGGGAGAGTCGAAGGTCTCTCGCTGAGATGTGTTGCTCTCATAGGAATCGCTCACAGGATTTTGGTACATGGTGTCCGCAGCATATGGAAACGATGGTCCCATGCACCATTTATTGGCAAGTTCATGTGTTGAAGCCATCGGGAACATTTTACGAAGATCTGAAAAAAGCGAAAAAGTGTTGAAAATCCTGCTGAAGCACCTTTGGCCAGTGGAAGTAGGTGCGGTCTGGTGGCTTCGAAAGCCTTCCTCTTCCCACTGCATTTGGCTCTTTGGGGAAGCGAAGTGCAGATGAGGAAGCTGTGGAGATGCTTCCTCTTGTACTTAAGAAGAAAGGTTTTGGTTTTTTAAGAAGTCAAAACCTTAGATCAGATTTCTCATTTTGATGAGTTGGGTCTTCATCAAAAATGTATGCCAAAGCCAGGCGTGGTGGTGCACGCTCCTAACCCCAGCACTTGGGAGGCTGAGACAGGAGGATCGTGGTTTGAGGACAGCCTCAGCTACGACTTAGTGAGGCCCTTTGCAACTCAGTGTGACCCTGTTTCAAAATAAAGACTAAAAAATGGGGCTGGGGATGTAGCTTGGAGATAGAATGCCCCTGGGTTCCATCCCCAGTACTGCAAGAAAAACAAAAAAGTATATGCCATAAAGGCCCCACTTTTGGAAGGAAGTACAGAAGCATGGGTTAGAGGGTCCAGGGGTTTAGTTTAGTGGTAAAGTACGTGCTCAGCATGCACGTGAGGCCCTGGTTTCCATCCACAGCCCCCCTCAAAAAAAAAAAAAAAAAAAAAGGACAGGCTTAAAGCTGCAGGAATGTGTTTACTATGATGTTTGGTGACAATTTAGCCCCGCTGCTGTTGTATTGGGACTGAGACTGTTTATGTTAGAACTGTGCTTATAAAGACCTGTAGGTTTAAAGTCGTCTGCTCCAAACTTGTTAAGTACTTTTTACACCATAGGATTTTGCAAAAGTATTTTGTTTGCCTTGGTTTCATTTTTAGGATCACATACATTGGCATTGTGGCAAAAATGCCAGCATCAAGATCCCACGGGCAAATTCAAATGACAAAAACAGCCATGAAGAAAAACTAAAGTACTGTTGGAGTAATTCATTTCTCCTTAACCACAGGTCTTCCAGGCTTGGCAAAAGCCTTGTTACCAGGACAAGAAAATTCTTCAAAGAAAGAAAGAGAAAGAAAATTCAAACAACCTTTTCTCCAGGAAACTCTCTCTGTAACTTTCTAGCAGGCCGGGCTCCAGGCCCCCCAGTTTCGTGCATTTCCCTCTGCCTTGGCTCGGTTCAGGTCACAGCAGACGGTCATTGCCTTGATCGTGTCTCTTCTAGCCCTCAGCCTGGTCTACGGGTCTTTGGGGAACCGGCACGAGGCAGGGCACTGGGTGACATTAGGAAGCATGTAAAGAGAGCAGCAAGGCTCTAAGCAAGGGAGGCAGGTAGATCAGCAGTGTAACTGCCTAGGCTTCCAGGGAGAATTGATTTCAGACACAGTTTACTATTGTAAGCTGGTTAGGAAGCCTGCGTGTAAACACCTTTTCTTTTCTTTTCTTTTTTTTTTTTTTTTTTTTTTTTTGGTGGTACTGGGGTTCCTGGAAACCCTTCTACCTCTGGGCTACGCTCCCAGACCTATTTTTATACTTTTTCTTTTTCTTTTTGGAAACAGGGTCTCTTAAGCCAGCACAGCTGGCTTCGAACCTGCGGGCGATCCTCCTGTCTCTGCCTCTCAAGCGCAGGGGATTACAAGCGTGCGCCACCACGCCTGGCGTAAACACCTTTTCTAAAGTCTTTGAAGCATTTCAGCTTTGTTAACTAGCTCTGGCGCAGGCTCCCGTGCAGCCTCAAAACCCCCTCGAGCCTAGGGGAGCTGGGAGGATGTCCATGAAACCTGGGACAGGATCCAGAAGCAAAGCTGTGCATGAACGATGAATAAAATTGAAGCACCAGAGTCCAGGCAGGATCAAAAGCCCTGAGCTTTTTAAGCTATACTCTGCCATTCACAGGCTGTGTGACCTGGAGTGCTCCTGACCTTTCTGGGCCACAGTGTCTTCTGCAGAATAAGGGACATTTGCTGGACGTGGTGGCACATACTTATAACCCAGTGCTTGGGAGGCTGAGACAGGTGGATCACACAGCTCCTTAGTGAGGCTCTCAGCAACTTAGTGAGACCCTGTTTCCAAATAAAACATTAAAAAAATAGGTCTGAGAGGATAGCCCAGAGGTAGAAAGCCTCTGAGTTCCACCCCAAGTACCACAAAAAAAAAAAAAAAAGAATAAGGGGTGTTCTACCTCTGAGCTACACCCCCAGCCCTATTTTGAGTCTTTTTATTATTTATTTATTTATTTATTTATTTTGGTGGTACTGGACGTGGAACCCAGGGGCTTTTCTACTTCTGCGCTATACTCCCAGACCTATTATATACTTTATTTGGAAACAGGGTCTCACTAAATTGCTGAGAGCCTCACTAAGTAGCTGAAGGTGGCTTTGAACTTGTGTGATCCTCCTGTCTCAGCCTCCCGAGTACTGGGATTACAAGTGTGCGCCACCACACCCAGCTCAGTCTTTTTATTTTTGAAACAGGGTCTCACTGAGTTGTGAAGGGCCTCACTAAGTAGCTGAGGCTGTCTATGAACAGTGATCCCCCGGTCTCCACCTCCCAAATGCTGGGATTACAAGCGTGCACCACCACGCCGGGCTAAAAGGTTATTATGGACTGTATGTTTGTGTCCTCCTCAAAATTCATGTGTTGAATGCTAACCTCCAAAATGAGGGTATTAAGAGCAGGGCTTTTGGGGGGTTATTAGATCCCAAGGTTGGAGCGCTTGTGATGGGATTGGAGCCTTTATAAAGGGGACCCTAGAGAGCACTCCTATCCTCTTCCCTCCATTGGAGGTACCCTGAGCAGAAGGCATGAAGGTGAGGAGGTACACTGAGAAGAGGGCTCTCACCAGAGCCTAACCATGCTGGCAGCCCCACCAAGAAATACAGTTACTACTGATAAGCCACAGTCAGTCCCAGTCCCAACACAACAGTGGCAGGGCTAAATTGTCTGGTCATTTGTTTTATTAGCCAGAACTAAGACAGGGGCCTTGGAATAGATTTGACATTTGCTCAACAAACACTGGTCTTTGTGACCTGTGCAGGTAAAATGGTGAAGACGAGGCTGCCCTCAGGAGGCCACAGCTTCAGGAACAAAACAGGCCCACTGTGCGCAGCCTCTATGTCAGGAGGAGGACTCTGCAACTCCTATGCACCAGGCCTCATCACCCCATGTCAGCTGAGAAGCCGAGGCTCAAAGGTTCAGTGACCTGTGTGTGCCAGGTGCCAAGCAAGCAGCAGGACTGGTATTGAGTCCAGGTCTGCCTGGCTCTAAAGACCGAGAGGGCTCTGACCTAACCTCACATTTGTAACACCTGTAACATGATTTAAAAAAATAAATAAATAACCGGGCATGGTGGTGCGCTCTTGCAATCCCAGCATTTGGAAGGCTGAGATAGGATCATGGTTCGAAGACAGCCTCAGCTACTTAGTGAGGCCCTTCACAACTCAGTGAGACCCTGTTTCAAAATAAAGAATAAGAAATTGAGCTGGGATGTAGCTTGGAGGTAGAATGCTCCTGGGTTCCACCCCCAGTAACACACACACACACACACACACACACACACACACACACACACACAATTAATTCAGAAGCATACATAATCATTTCCTTCATTAGAGCTGGGCTTTTAATTATTTTTAAAAACCTCGAATTCAGGAAATGGGTACTGTCTTGTTTAGAAAAAAATGACTTCAGGAAATGGATAACATCTTGTGTTAGATGATATATAATAAAAAGCTGAAAGCTTACTCATTCGTTCATTTATTTCATTCAACAAATACTGAGTGGTATCTACTACAAACTACACCCTGTCCGAGGCCCTGGATATAGCATAATGTTTTTTGTTGTTTGTTGTTTTTGTTTTTGGTGGTACTGGGGTTCCCAGAAACCCTTCTACCTCCGGGCTACACTCCCAGTAATATATATATATATACTTTTTAAATTTAAATTTGGAAACAGGGTCTCTTAAGCCAGCGCGGCTGGCTTCAAACCTGCGTGATCCTCCTGTCTCTGCCTCCCAAGTGCGGGGATTACAAGCGTGCGCCACCACGCCTGGCGTGTATATAGCATAATGAACAAAGACAGACAAGGTCTCTGCTTTCATGGAACTGGCATTGTATTGAGAAGGCAAAGGAAAAAGATATAAACAACTAAATATGATGATTTTGGTGTATTAAAGATCTGGGAGACAGATAAACTAGGGGAAGTAATGTGGTATAATTGGAGGTCCACTTAAGTTTTAACTTTTAGGTAGTCAGAAACAGCCTCCCTGGGGAGGTGAACTTTGAGCTGAGACCAGAAGGTTGAGAAAGACAGTCGCCATGCAATAATCTAGGGAGAGCGAGGAGCAGCAGGTGCCAAGGCCTGTGGTAGAAATACATTTGACTATTTCAGAGACAAAATGGAGGCCAGCATGGCTGGGGCTGATTAAAGACAGAAAAAGGGGCAAAAAATGATGTGAAGGGAGGTGAGGTTATATGGAGCCATGTCATGGAGTTTAGACAGCAAAGTCTTTGGAGAAACGTAAGCAGAATACTGAGATCCGACCTCAGAGAAGACACTCAAAGCCCGAGCATCTCATGTTGGCCCAGCTGAAGAGACTTGTCCAGAGACCCAGCAGAGTCAGTCAGTGGGGAAGCCAAGAGTTGGTGGAAAACCCTGGGTTCTTCACTCTCCAGAGTGTTAAGGCAGGACTCTCAGTCAAATCTGTAACAAGCAGACTGCAATGTGATTGTCCCAGCCACCACTGGGTCCTTCTCCTGGTCAACTGCAACCTTCATTTGTCTGACTCCACCCTCACCTTCCCATGGTTTGCTGTCTATACAGCAGGCAGAATGATCATGTTAAGACTGAATTCAAATCGTGTTTCTCCCTACTTCACTGTACCTGTGTCAGGGTGTCCCCTTGCACACCAGAGTGTGGACCCTTGGGTTAGGTATCTTGGATCCTCTGTGCATCAAATCTTGGGTTTGACACATAAAAGGAGCTCAATAGCTGGGTGTGGGGTGCACACTTGTAAGCCCAATACTTGGGAGGCTGAGACAGAAGGATCCAGTTTCAAGGCCAGCCTGGGCAATTTAGTGAGACCCTGTCTCAAAAAAAAAAAAAAAATGGTAGAATGTTCCTGGATTCCATCTTCAGTAAAACACACACACACACACACACACACACACACACACACACACGAGAGTGCGCACACACACATGCACACAGACACACACTGAGTTCAATAACTGCTCAATGAATATATAAATGTATATAGACAGGGAGAAAAAAGCCCATGAACAAGTCAACCAGAGGACTTAATTTATGTCTATGTAGGAATGCAGGAGAGTCTACCTGGTATTCAGACACTTGTTACCTCTGTACAGCGTGCAGGTTATGAGCATGGGCTGGTGCTAGACTGCCTCAGTTGGAGACTCCTCCTCCTTCCCAGTGCTTTGCCTTCAGCAAGTGACTAAGCCTTTTTGTGTCTTAGTTCATCATATTAAGGATAATAATAGTCTCTAAGTCACAGGTTTATTATAGACATTAAATTAGTACATATAAAGTATACATAAAGCATCTGAAATAGTTCTCAGCGCCTCTCAGCCATTAGTCATTGATATCATCACTAAGATCTACATGTGTAATAAGAAAAAGAAAGTGTAAGAAAGGTCTGGATGTCTTCCATGGATATTACTGGTAGGAGCTGAAACAGTGTCTTTAGAGGGATGTTCTAATGAGCCATTGCAATCTTGACCTTGGACTGTCAGAGCCTGTTTCCCTGCCCCACTGAGATGAAATGGGGTTGTATATATCTGTTTCTGGCACAGTTCCCAGCACCCAATCCAAAGGCAGCCAATGTCACTTCCTTCTTCTCTTCTCCCCACTGGCCTGTGAGCTCGCGGGGCACAGGGTCCTTGTTAACTGTACCCCTGTCTGCCCGCCCTCGGCCCCCGCCAGAGCCGAGAAAGCGAGCGCGGGCCTGTGCGCGCTCGAGGCCGCCGTCCCCAAGTTCCACACAGCCAGCCCCTCGGGCTCAGGCCTCTCTGCCAGAAACCTCGTCCAGAGCACAAGTGTCTCACAGCAGCTCCACCAACAGCCGCCTCCCAGTGTCTCCATCCAAGCAGGTCTGTCCTCCCCAGCTGTACTGAACGCAGTGGGTTTTTCTTTGTAAAACACAGCTCAGCTCTGTGACCCTCTGTGGCCAACTCTGCCCACCCTGCACAGGAGGCTGTCCCAGCCGTGTCCTCTCCCAGTCCCCTTCGACCTTCTGCTCAGCACCCTCAAACCACAGTTTCTTGGACTTCACATCTCTGTGCCCCGACCCACACACCTCCCTTCCTGGGTGGTCTCCCTAGAGCCTCACACCCCCATGTGCTTGGTCCCATGGTCGTGCCCCTTGCACACTGCTGCTTCGGGCCTTCTCTGTGTTTAACCGTGGCCAAGCCGGTCCCTCTCGGTGAAAAAGTGAAGATGACTGTGACTCTGCCTCCCTGCTCCCCTGCATCTCTGCTCTCACACTCTGCCTGTTTTCTTAAACCCAGCAGAAGCCTAACACATATTTAACAGACCAGTCATTCAATCTCATCCACTCTCATTCCTCATTTGTGTTGAACCTGTCTCCTGCTCCCCAATCCCACGCTACTGCCCAAGGCCAGAACACATCATCTTGTTCTTGGGCATGAAGGCAGCTTCCTACCAGGCTCCTTCCTCCCATCGAAGCCCCAGCAACAATCTTTCTCCAGTGAAGATCTGATCTCGCCTTACTGCTACAGAACGCATTTCCTGAGCTCCCCATCACCAAGAGAAAAAGCCTCAGCTGCCTTCCTCTCCAGCCTCATCCTTTCCCTCCCCACTTCCCTTCCCCCACCCCATCACTCCTCCCACTCCTTCCAAGTACTTATAATGCCAAGCAACCCTGTTCCCACTTCCAAGCCTAGGCACACACTCTCCCCTCTTTTTCAAAGGACTCCTCTACCTCTACTGCCCCCAACCCCAGCTGACACACAGCTGCCCAGTTCTAGGAGAGCCGTGGAGGAACAATGAAGGAAGAGGTGGCTGACCTTGGAACGGCTGACACTAAGGGCTTCTTACGCTTAGCCCCGTGTGGACATGAACTTGCCCCAGCCCGCTGGGTTTCCTGGCCTGGGAGCCCTGGGGGGCAAGGGCTGCTGGGCGCTCTCCTCACCTGGTCTACGCACAGTGCTGGCATTTTTGAGAGAGAGGTTCCGTGCAGATAAAAGCAGACAACTGACAAGGTCCCACCTCAGGCCAATGGCCTCTTGCATCTTATTTTAGAGTCCAGGATCCTGCTGGCCAGCAGTGCCAGGATGCTCCATCGATGCTCAGCTGTCTTGAGGCTCTGGTCCTCAGTGGCACGGTCCCCAGGAAGTTCCCTGCAGCCCCCAAAGTGCTGAGTCAGTGAAGAGGTCATTCAGGGTGCTGAGCCCGGGACTGTGTAAAATGCAGTGTTGTTACCACCCAAGAGGCAGGAAATACGAATGGCCCTGGCGTCATGTTGAAACCCTCAATGTGCCAATTCTTCTCTAACAAAGCTTTGCTGAGGCCAGCTTTGTGCTTGCCACTGGGGACAGAGAGGTGCACTGGAGCAGATTCCTGCCCCAGAGAAATGCCTGTGTGGGGAAGCAGTGTGCTCAGACACTTCCCTGAAGGAAAAGTCAACGCAGGCAAGTCTCAGTATCTCAAGTACTGAGATTACAGGCACATACCACCAAGCCCAGCTAAGAATGTATTCTTAAATAAGATGTTAATAAGCTGGGCATGGTGGCGCACGCTTGTAATCTCAGCATTTGGGAGGCTGAGACCAGAGGATCGTGGTTCGCAGACAGCCTCAGCTACTTAGTGAGGCCCTCCGCAACTCAGTGAGACCCTGTTTCAAAATAAAGAATAAAAACTGGGCTGGGGGTGTAGCTCAGAGGTAGAATACCCCTGGGTTCCATCCCCAGACCTGCAATAAATAAATAAATAATATATAAATAATATATATATATAGAGAGAGAGAGAGAAAGAGAGAGAGAGAGAGAGAGAGAGTGTGAGTGTGTGTGTGTGTGTGTGTGTCTGTGTGTGTCTGTGTGTATGTGTGTATGTGTGTGGTTCTGGGGTTCCTGGAGGCCCTTCACCTCTGGGCTACACTCCCAGACCTATTTTTATACTTTTTTATTTGGAAACAGGGTTTTATAAGCCAGTGCAGGCTTTGAACCTGCGCGATCCTCCTGTCTCTGCCTCCCAAGTGTGGGGATTACGAGTGTGCATCAACACGCCCGGCTAAAATAAGATATTAATAAAGAGTATTTCTTTCTTCTAAACATATTTGTGAATCAAATGCTTTTTAAGGTATTCTGGGATGTTAATAGTCTTATGAATATTATGAATATATTTTCTGATGCCCTTTGGTCTCATCTGCTCTCTGCATTACCAGAATTAAAGAGGATCACTGCTTAATGGTAAAATGTTCATATCAACAAAAAGATAAAATGAATTAGTATAACACAATAACATGCATATATCATGATATATACATTTTTATAAATTATACTTTACATATCACTACGCCATGGATTTTTGTTAAATAGTATTACATAATTACCGCTTAGTACCATTGCCCAAATAGCATGACTATTTTATATCCACATTTCACTTCTGTATTTATTTATTTATTTATTTATTTTTATGTTTTTTGTGGTACTGGGGATGGAACTCAGGGACATTCTACCTCCAAGCTACACCCCCAGCTCTTTTTTTTTTTTTTAGTGGTACTGGGGATGGAACCCCAGGGCCTTCTACCTATGGGCTACATTCCCAGACCTATTTTATATTTTATTTGGAAACAGGGTTTCTTAAGCCAGCTGAGGCTGGCTTTGAACCTTTGCGATCCTCCTGTCTCAGTCTCCCAAGCGCAGGGATTACAAGCGTGCGCCACCACACCCGGCCCCAGCTATATTTTTTATTCTTTATTTTGAAATAAGGCCTAAATTACAAAGGGCCTCACTAAGTAGCTGAGGCTGTCCGCGAACTGTGATCCTCCTATTTCAGCCTACCAAGCCCTGGATTACAAGTATGTGCCACCATGCCCAGCTTTCATTTCTGTATTTATAAACAGAATTTTTATAATTTTAATCTTATAATTTTTATAATTATCATCTGTTAGTTATAATCTTATTTATTTAAGTGTGCTTATATAAATAAGCACATCTGTCAGTGAAGATTTAACAGTGAGAGGCAGCCGGACATGCTTAAGCACATCTCCCAAGTACTTGGGAGTCTGAGACAGAATGATCACAGGTTCAAAGCCAGCCTCAACAATTTGGTGAGGCTCTCACCAACTTAGCAAGACCCTGTTTTCAAATGAAAAATTAAAAGGGCTAGTGGTATAGCTCAGAGGTAGAATGCCCCTGGGTTCAATCCCCAGTACCAAAATAGAATTACAAAATAAAATAGGGCTGGGAATGTAGCTTGGAGATAGAATGCCTCTGAGTTCAATCTCTGGTTTCCCCCATTCACACATACACAGAATATATTCTTTACTGGGCATGGTGGCACATGTCTGTAATTCTAGTATTCCAGTACTTGGGAGGCGGAGACAGAAGGATCACAGGTTCAAGGCCAAACAAAACACATAAAACATAGAGATGCATCTAACATCCATATGCTGATGATTTGTGGACAGAATGTGGGAGTACACCTTTCATTTGAGGAATCTTTTATAAAAAAAAAATGCAAAACGTAGGAGTTCCAAGTCTCCAAAGGAGATTTTTTCAAATGTATACATAAAAATGGTCAGAAAACAGTGAGATTTTTTTTTTTTTTTTTTTTTTTTTGGTGGTACTAGGGGTGGAACTTAGAGGCTTTCTACCTCCAGGATATACTCCCAGACTTTTTTCTATTTTATTTGGAAACAGGGTCTCACTAAGTTGCTGAGAGCCTCACTAAGTAGCTGAGGCTGGCTTCGAACCTGTGCGATCCTCCTGTCTCAGCCTCCCAAGCGCGGGGATTACAAGCGTGCGCCACCACGCCCAGCATAGAAACAGTGAGATTTTGAGAAAACATTGATGTCCACATCCTTTTGTACTTGCTGGTCTTTTTTCCCCCCAGCTGCTTCCTTTTGCCTGAAAGAGGGTGCCAATAAAATGGATGTTTTGCTTGACATCTTTGATATCCCGAACATCCTGTAGCTCCTTATGTTTCCTCAACCTGTTAATTATGAATTTAGCTTAGAGTTTCTTTTTGATCTCTTCGACTCACTTCATTGCATCAATAGTTTTATTCCATAGTTCTTGCTGGTGTTTGGCAGGTTCATTTCTATGTTTTTCAAATTCAAATGAATAATCCACTGTCAGCTCTTTCTGGCTGCTATCAGAATGCTTTCCTCCTTGCCAGGATTGCACTACCTTTTAAGGTTTTTATGGCATTTGTATTTACAGGATCTGGATGCCCTGCAGCCCTTGTAGATGAGCATTCACCTGTCTCAGGGAAGATGGGGCCTTAACAGAAATAACACTTCCTGGTTTGCAGGTAGAAAATGCATAAGATCCCACCAGCCAAATGCTGAGTTTGAGTGGGATAGGTTTATTAAATTGTTTGTATTCACACTAGATAGAATAAAAACAAACTTATCGAATATGCATAGCCGGGCACGGTGGCACATGCCTGTAATCCCGGTACTTGGGAGGCCGAGAGAGGAGGAATGCAGGTTCACCGCCAGCCTCAGCAGCTTAGTGAGAACCTGCGCCACTTAGTGAGATCCTGTTTCAAGATAAAAAGAAAAAAAATAGGGCGAGGGGTGTGGCTCAGAGGTAGAATGGCCCCGCTATCCCCAGTACCACACACAGAAAAATGTATGAAGTATGAAAAATAACGATTCAACAACACTCATGCCCGTAAATTTATCTTTTAACAAAAAAACCGATGCGTTTGAAATGTTCTCAGTGCCCTCCTGACCCCATTCCACCTCCTTCCTGCTCATTCCGAAGATAACCACGCTTCTGAATTTTCTGTTTTTTATTTTTTCATTTGCTTTCCTGTATAGTTTTACCACACATTTTTTATCCTTAGAGGATTTTTTTAGTTCTATATATTTTAAGCTTTAGAGAAAAGCAGTTAGAGTGTATGCACTTTCTGTGACTTCTTTTGTTCATTTAACATTATATTCCTGAGGTTTATTTTTGTGGCTGCTTAGAATTCCAATTCATTCGGGTGTGTTCGTTTTGAGTCACCCCCCCCCATGCCATTTTGGCATGGGGCTGTATTTCTATTTTCTGTATTTCTATCTTTTTCCTCTTTTTCTGTTTTTTCTATCATTTTCTCTTTTTCTGTTTTTTTGTTTCTTTGAGGAGTTTTCGGGGAATTATTCCCAGGAGTCTAACAAAGATCCCTGGGGACAGTTTCCCAAAATCCGTAACATAGTCACCGCCCCCCCCCATGTCATTTTGGCATGGGGCTGTATTTCTATTTTCTGTGTTTCTATCCTTCTAATAAACTTCTTTAAATCTTCCAAAAAAAAACAAAAAACAAAAAAGAATTCCAATTCATTCATTATCATGCCTGTATAGTAGTGTGTGTGTGTGTATGTGTGTGTGTGTGTGTAGTATTGGGGATTTAACCCAGGGGCATTCTACCTCTGAGCTATACCCTGGCCCTAATTTTTTTTTCCCCCTTTTGAAACAGGATTTCACTAAGTAGCTGAGGCTGGCTCTAAACCTGCATCCCTGTGTCTCAGACTCTCAAGACCTGGGATTACGAGCGTGCCACCACACCAGGCTAGCGTTCTGTTTATAAATGCACTATAATTTATCTACTGGCTTGAGGAACACTTAAGGTGGTTCCAATGTTTTTGCATTGCACACATCATGACTACAAACATTCTTTCATACACTTCCAGGGGTGCAGGTGCTATAGTATTGGTCTAATTCATTCCTTACATCAACAACATAAAATACATATAATCAGCATCCATTTACAGATAAAGTAATTGAGTAAATGACTCAAGACATGGGTCTACTAAGAAGGGCAAGACTTCTAGACACTGAATGCTTCTCATGTCCTGAAGTGATTTTTCAGCGGGGAAATCTACCCTTTGACCCATTCCCAAGCAAAAAGAGATCTTCTTTGGATAATTCCTATCCCCTAATTCGTCCCTTTCCTCAAAGAATCCCAGCAATTTCTCCCTCCCAATCTCATCCCTCCCACCCCCTTCCTACAGTTCCCTAAATCCCACTGAGGTTCATGGTTCAAATGATACTGCCCACCCACTGAGTTAGAGCCGAGGTTCGGGAGCTTCATCTCCCACCCGTGTTTCCCATTTCCCCATCTCCCCTTCCCTTGCCCCCAGGTAGACATCTTCCCTCTGCCTCTGGCCATCCCGTCTCTACTTCCGGGATGTCTGGGATTACTCCACCCTTTGCAGCTGTGTCTAGCTCATTTCTCCCTATTTCCAGAGAACCTCACTAGTGGTGTGTCGCATGTTATAAAGGACCTATTTCATTTTTTTTCTTTTTTTCTTTCTTTCTTTTTTTTTTTTTTTTTTTGTGGTACTGAGGGTGAAACCCAGGGTCCTTCTACCTCTGAGCTATACCCCCAGCTCGATTTTTTACTCTTTATTTTGAAACAGGGCCTCACTGAGTTGCAAAGAGCCTCACTAAGAGCCTCCCAAATGCTGGGATGACAAGCGTGCACCACTACATCTGGCTTCATTTTTCTTTATACTCCAGGGTCCCGCTCAAGGATTTGCACAGCATGAGTGACAAATATTTAACAAAAGGATCGATTCTCACCTGACTGCTTTCCATGCAGTATTTGGGTTAATTTCAGTTAATGTTCACTGCTCTGCTTTGAAGTGTCAAACACTGCAAAAAAAAAAAAAAGCTTCTGATCCAGGTGAGCAAAGCCACATCCTCTATTTCTCTCTCCAGGTTCAAGCAGAAGACAATCCTTCATCTGGTACCTTGTTGGGCACAGTATCCTTCAGAGATTTCCTAAAATTTCAGCTCCTAACAACCACCAGGGACATTTGCATAGCTCTTGGAAGTGTGTTGTTGTTGTTTGTGGTACTAAGGATTGAACCTAGTACCTCTGAGCTATACCCCAGCCCTATTTTATTTCATTTTTTTAAAAATTTGAAACAGGGTCTCAGCCGGGCGTGGTGTCGCTATTTTATTTCTTTTTTTAAAAAATTTGAAACGGTCTCAGCCGGGTATGGTGTCACACGCTTGTAATCCCAGCATTTGGGAGGCTGAGACAGGAGGATCGCGGTTCGCAGACAGCCTCAGCTACTTAGTGAGGCCCTCCGCAACTCAGTGAGACCCGGTTTCAAAATAAAGAATGAAAATCAGGGCAGGAAGGGGGTGTAGCTTGGAGGTCAAAGCCTCTGGGTTCCATCCCCAGACCTGCAAAAAAGAAAAAGAAAAAAAAAAAAAGAAACAGGGTCTCGTTAAATTACTAGGCACTTCTGGCCTTGAACCTGCAATTCTCCTGTCTCAGCCTCCAAGCACTGGAACTACAGGCATCTGCAAAAGTGCTTGGCTGTTCTTTGAAGTTTAACAGCATTTTTATTTTTATTTTATTTTATTTTATTGTGGGTCTGGGGATGGAACCCAGCGGCATTCGACCTCCGAGCTACACCCCCTGCCCTATATTTTATTCTTTATTTTGAAACAGGATCTCACTTAGTTACGGAGGGCCTAAGTAGCTGAGGCTGTCCATGAACTGCGATCCTCTAGTCTCAGCCTCCCAAATGCTGGGATGACAAGCGTGCGCCACCACGCCCGGCTTAGCAGCATTTTTAGACCTATTGATCTGTCCCAGCATCTAGTGCTTCAGGTATCACGATTCACATTTTGCAGGAAAAAACAAAGAAACAAACAAAAAATGCCAAGGCCCACAGATAATTGATTCACCCTGAAAGAATCAAATCCAACTCTTCTGGTTTCAGAGTCCTTGCTATTCCCACTACATTCAGCTACTTCTTCCATGGAGCGTTCAACAGAAGGCACTGAGTTTGGCAGGCAGCTTGGTCACCCGGCCTTTGAGTTTGAGTTCTAGCTTCAGCCCTTAGTAACCTCATCAAAGCACTAATTTCCCTAATCTTGAGCACCGCATGCACAAATGGGGCCTTAATCCCTACCTCAAAGAAGTATAAGGATTCGCCGGGCGTGGTGGCGCACGCTTGTAATCCCCGTGCTTGGGAGGCAGAGACAGGAGGATCACGCAGGTTCGAAGCCAGCCGCGCACACTGGCTTAGGAGACCCTGTTTCCAAATAAAAAATGTAAAAATGGGTCTGGAAGTGTAGCCCAGAGGTAGAAGGGCTTCCAGGAACCCCAGTACCAGCAAAAAAAAAAAAAAAAAAAAAAAGTATAAGGATTCAATGAGAAAGAAATGTGTATAAATTGTCTCAGATATACTCAAGGGTCAGTAAAGATGAGCCCCTTACCTGGTCCTGCTATGCCTTCTACCTGCCTCCAGTACCTGTGAAGGTGATCCAGGAGCACCAGGTTCCTCGCCCTAAACCAAACGCCTGCGTGCAGGAGACTGCTCACCACAGCAGCACAGCAGCCAGGGACATTGAGTTCAGCACAAGGATGAATGCATAGTAACTTCCTCACTCCTGGGCCCGACCCTTTATCTTCCTTTGCTTGTTGGAGGACTTTCTTCTTCCACAAATTTTGAGAGCAAATATGTCTGGCTTCGCCCACAATCCTTTGGTGGTCTGTTTTAGCTCCGAAGTAGAATCTCAGGCCTCCTCCCACGCTGAACCCTTAACCTTACCCCCAGCTACAAAGGAATTTGTTTTTCACTGCGGAACTCACTCCCTGCCAAATAAATGGATTATCAATCACTCCAGGTGTCTAACAGATATTTCTGAAGACTTAGTGCCAGTTCATGTGTCACACTCCTGTAATAATTACCATAAAGACTGCGGCTGGCGTTTCTCCAGGCATTTGTATGTGTGCAATGGCACTAAGTGCTTTCCATATATTATCTTATGTAATGTTTACAATAACATGTTGCAAAGAACGATTACTGCCATTTTAAAGGAGAGAAAGCTTCTGGGCATGGTGGTACACGCCTGTAATCCCAGTACTTGGGAGGCTGAGACAGGAGGATCGAAGGTTCCAGGCCAGCCTTAGCAATTTAGGGAGACCCTATTTCAAAAGAAAAAATAAATAAATAAAAGAAAAGGGCTGGGAGTGTAACTCAGAAGTAGAATGTCTCTCGGTTCCATACCCAGTACAAAATAATAATAACAACAACAATAAATAGAGAACACTGTGCATTAGAAAGGCTTGGTACTTGCTTAAGGTTTCATGGAAGAACTGTTGGCTAAAATTCCTGATTCCAAAGCAACTACCACCCTAACCCTAAGAATCTCTAGTTTCTTAATGGAATAAACCCAGGAACAAACACTTTATTCATTTACATATCAAAATGAAAATGTCTATTTGTTGCAATATAAAAGTTCTCAGCTGTGAAAGAAGACAAGGAAGAGAATATAAGGACGATTTTTATTTAAATATTCTTTTGAACATGGTAAATTTTTTAGCCTATGTAATTTTTTTGTGTGTAGTACTAGGGATGGAACCCAGGGTCCTTCTACCCCTAGGCTACACTTCCAGACCTATTTTATATTTTATTTGGAAACAGGGGCTCACTAAGTTGCTGAGGTTGGTTTCCAACCTGTGATCCTCCTGTCTCAGCCTCCCAAATACTGGGATTACAAGCATGCACCACCATGCCCGGCTTTAACCAAACATTTAGGAAACTAGGAGAGCCCAAGGGAGATGGAGAGCATCTCTGGACCTCAAGGTCTTTCTTCATTGTGCCCCCCCACTCCCAGTACTGGGGATGGAACCCAGAGGCATTCTACCTCCGAGCTACAATTCCTAACTCCATTTTATAAACCCATTTCTAGCTTTTTTCTTTTTCTATGCATACATGCATTATAATCCCATTAGAAATGATATCTCAGGCATATTGGCATATGCCTGTAATCCCAGTAGTTAGGAAGCTGGGATGGGAGAATCACAGGTTAAAGGACAGATTCAGCAACATACAAGACTCTCAGCAACCCATGGAGACCCTGTTACAATATTTTTTAAAAAATGGTCTAGAAGTGTAGCTTGGAGGTAGAAAGCCTCTGGGTTCAATCCCCAGCACTCCTCTCCCCTCAAGGGATTCATTACAGATGCAACCTGTTTTCTGTGTCTATCAGTCTTTGGCCACATTACATTCTTCACATTAGATCTGATGATATTGATGAAGTTCAGGTATTTACAAGTTCTTTATAGCTATAAAAATCTGAGGATGTAGCTCAATGATAGAACACCTGCCTTGCATCGCAATGCCCTTTGATCCCCAGTAAACAGAAAAAAGGGGGGGGAGCTGAGATAAACTTCTTTTTAAACGGGGATTTGCAGTGCCCTGGCTTGCACCCTCTGGGTATTGGCTGAGGTTTGCAACAGAGAGGCCAAGATTGAGTGAGTCACTTCAGGGCATGCTGGACTCTGGCAGTGTCCCTGTACTAACCTGACTCCATACTGGGACTCAGTTTCACTGGGGAGTAGGCCAGATCATTCAGTACCTAGGGCTTGCTAGACGCCAAGCCTGCAGGCGCTCATCGGCCCTCAGTCAGTTCTTGGACACTGGCTAACAGTACTGTAAGAGCAGATTCACAGGCAGCCGAGAGGCTTAGAGAGGCAGCAGGCAGCGGGTGGCTAGGAGAGCCCAAGGGAGATGTAGAGCATCTCTGAACCCCAAGGTCTCTCTTTATTGTGGCTTTTTTCCCTCCAAATACTGGAGACGGAAACCAGAGGCATTCTACCTCCGAGCTATAACCCCAGCTCTAATTTTTTGTTGTTGTTGTTGCTGTTGTACTGTATTGTATTTTTAAAATTTTTTTATTGGTGCACTGTATTTATACATCATAATGGGATAAAAAAAAAAAAACTTTTGTAGTCATACATGCACACATCGCCCAGTTAGCCCCTACCCGATCCCCACCCCGTTCCCTTCCCATCCCTCCTTCCCATGCTTGGCTTAGTGGTTGACATCTAGTATTATAGCAATTTATCCAAAATTAACAATGATAATCTCACATCACAGTTTCATTTGTCTGATACCAAGCTTTTGATGACTTAAAGATAACATTTCAATATTTCTTTTTGCTTTCTTTCTTACCAGAGAATATTTTTTTCTTTTTTACTTTTAGGTGAAACTATCATACATTTATTTATTTATTTTTCAGAAAAAAATCTATTCTAATATGGAATATGGACTCTAGATACCCAAAACGATCTCGAAAAAGAACAAAGCTAGAAGATGTATATTTTCTGATTTCAAACCATATAAAGCTATAATAATTGAAACAGTGTAGTACTGTTCTAAAGGCAAATATATAAACCATTGGAGTTAAATAAAAGCCTAGAGATAAATTCTTCCCTATATTGTCAAGTTATTTTTGACAAGGTTTCCACGAACATTTGGTAGTAGAAATAATAATATTTTAACTAAATATTGTAGAAAAATAATAAATTACATGAAAAAGAATAAAACTGGACCCTTACCTAACAACATATACAAATATTAACTCAAAATAGATAAAAGACCTAAATATAAATCTTAAGACTAGAAACTTTTAGAAGAATATCTGGGTCATAAAACCTCACAACTTTGAAATTGGCAGTGATTTCTTGGATATGATTTCAATGGCACAGGCAACAGAAGGGTAAACAAACTCCCTAAAAAAAAAAAAAAAAAAAGTATATCCAAAGACAATGTAAACAGAGTTAAAAGTTACCGATAGAATGGGATAAAATATTTCCAAATGCTATATCTGAAGGTATATTAATATTCTAACTAGAAATCCTAAAAATTAGCAACAATACAAGCAAACAATACAATTTAGAGATAGGTAAAAGACTAACATAAATAATGAATCTCCACAGATAACCAATCTTAGTTGTCTGTTGGATGGAAAATCTTGTTTCTTTGGTTCTGGTGTGTGTTACCTATTTCTTCTTTGTAGTTAATCTCTTTAAGTATTTTCTCTAGCGCTGGTTTTGAAGACATAAATTCCTTCAGTTTCCATTTGTCGTGGAAGTTTCTTATTTCCCCATCTAATTTGATAGAAAGTTTTGCTGGGTAGGAAATTTTTGGCTGGAAGTTGTTTTCTTTCAGAGTTTGGAATATGTTACTCCAAGCCCTTCTGGTTCTCATGACTTGTTTTGGGAAGTCTGGAGTGATTCTAATTGGCTTGCCTCTGAATGTCACTTGGCCCTTTGTTTTTGTTGCCTTTAAGATTCTCTGCTTGGCTTCCACATTGGTCATTTTGACAATTATGTGGTGTGGGGATCCTCTTTTCTGATCCTATCTAAGGGGAGTTCTATAAGTTTCCTGGACCTGTGTATCGACCTCTTGCTCTATGTTTGGAAATTGTTCTGCTATTACTTCCTTGAAGAGATTGTTGATCCCTTTGGTTTCACCTTCTTTTCCCTCCTCTATTCCAATTATTCTTAGGTTAGCTCTCTTAAAATGGGCCCATATGTCTTCAATGTCAGAATCCTGCTGTCGGATTTTTCGTCTAAATTAGAAACTATGCGTTCATTTTTGGAGTGATCATCTAAGAGTGAGATTCTGTTCTCCATGTGGTCTAATCGGTTGTTTGTACTTTGAATTGAGGCCTTTACTTCATTAATTGCATCCTTTATCTCTTTTTGGCTCTCTCTGAATTCTTTTCGAAACACCTCTATTATTTCTACAGTTATTTTCCTGATTTGATCTTCTAGAAATCTCTGAATTTCTGTTTTATCAGGGTCTGATGTTGTGGGGTTGTGGGCATTCATTGCTCCATTGCTATTCCTCTTTCCCATGATTTTGGAAGTTTGTACCTTCTATAGGTTCTTCCCTTGGGTGACTACGACTTCACTTAAGGTGCTCTGGATCTCGAGTCTGTAGTATCTCAGTCCCCACTACTCCTTTACTGGGTTGTATCGCAGAGTCTCAGACCCAGGGAGTCAATCGAGGCTGCTTTAGACCATGGGGGGTGCCAGGTTTGGCGTTCTCCTATGGTGTGATATCTCTACCACCACCATTCCCCCACTGGTTCAAGTCCCTGGGAGTGCAGTACTGGGATTTCTTCTCTAGGGGCCACAATTTGACTCACTGTTGTTGAGTGCGCTGATGGAACTGTAGTGGACTCGGTGAATTCGCTGCTGCCGCTGCCGCTGGTAGCAATATGGCACCGCTGCCACACCCTTGGCTGTGAGGCTGGCATATTTCTTCTCTGGTTTTGAGCTCCGCTCTGAGTTCCTGCAGGGTGTGCTGAGCCCAGCCACTGAGAGCTTTAGATGCTCCCTGCGCCGAAAAAACTGCTGACTGCCGCCCGGCTATTCCGCAGCGGCTCACCTCGGCTCACTGTCCGCCGCTCCTCTCTGGAGCCTGGTGGGCTGTTGAGTGTGTTGGTCTGGAGTCGTCCAGTGAAGTTGCCGCTGCCGCCGGCAGTAAGGCGCTGGTGCCGCGCCCTCGGGAATGAGGCCGGTGTATCTCCTCTGTGGCTCTGAGCTCCGTTCTGAGTTCCCCTCCTCTCTCGGGCCTGGTGCTGCCAGGGAAGATGGTGCCCACGCCACTCCGTGCCACGGCTCCGGCCGCAGCACTGCGGTCTGGTTTCTTTCTGGTGTCTCGTTTTTCCAGCCCTCTTTTTCTCTGTCTCTTGTAATTACATTTTTTGTTTCTCTGCTGATGGTGTTTTCTGGCTATGAAAGGCACTGATTTTGTGGTAATAGAGATTGGTTGTTAGCGGGGCTCGTAAGTCCCGCTTTTCTCCATCGCCATCTTCCCAGACGTCCTCCCAGCTCTAATTTTTAAGTCTTTATTTTGAAACTGGGTCTCACTGGGTTGCAAATGGCCTAAGTAGCTGAGGCTGTCCTCGAACCATGATCCTCCTGTCTCAGCCTCCCTAAATGCTGGGATTACAAACATGTGAGTGCCACCACGCCTGGCTTCTTTATTGTGTCTTAATGGGGCCTTCACAAATTATTTAAGGCACACACAGAAATGACATAACATAACTAACATCTAAAATCTGTTACACAGTTCAGTCTCATCTAACTATTGCCTTTACAGGTTGACCATTCCCTAATCTGAAAATCTGAAATGTTCTAAAATTCTAAGCTTTTTGAGCAATTATAGGACATGTTAAGTGTAAAATTCCACACCTGAATTTGAACAGGTCACAGTCAAAATGCTGGTGCATTGAAATATTAACATCATCTTCAGGCTATGTGTGTAAGGTATATATGAAACATAAATGGATTTATGTAGTCTTGGGTCCCAGCCAAGGTATCTTGCTGTGCATATACAATATTCAAAAACTGAAAAAAGAAAAAAACCCAAATCCCAAACATATCTGGTCCTAAGTATTTTGGATAAGAAACCTGTCTTTGTTTCAGCTCTTTCTGCAGGTAGGGAAGAGGCCTCATAGAAAAGCTTAATTTCCTGAGGGCAAGGAATACTAATTAACTTCCAAGGCTCCTAAAAAGAGACATGCTCTTCCAAGGTTCAGAGATAAGAATGACCAAAGCTTCACAAAACCATCTGTTTACTCATCAATAAACCCAGGAGACATCCCTGGAGCAAGGCTGACACCTCTACTGAAAGACGGAGACCCCTCAAGGACATGCAAATACCCTATGCAAATTTTAAGAACAGCCTCCCAGACTCCAAGTAACAGAGGACATACAGAGATATATAAACCCCTAGACCAGTCACCAGAACAGTTACCCACTCTGGGAACTCCTCCCCTTTGGGGAGCTTTTCTCTCTCACAGGTCACATTGGCTTTGAGAGAAGGTGGGGTGCAATTGAAGGCACTTGGCCCGGAATACACTCGGGTAGTGACCTGAAGGCCTCCACTGGACATCAAGGCCAACCAGGGCCCCTAGGGCTGACCTGCACTTCTTTTCTGGCAGATCGCATGGACTTTGGGAGAAAGCAGCTTGCAACTGAAGGCATTTCGCTTCGGCTACCCTCAAGTATTGTCCTGAAGGCAACTGCTGGGCACTAGAGTCCTGACAGCCCTTAGGGGTGTTCTGCCACTTTTCCCTATTCCCTGCTGTTTCCAATAAACTTCTTGATCCCCTTCCTGCCGTCTGCTTTGCTCGCCGCAGAAAAGAATCCGGTAAGGAAACGCCATGTTTCTTCTCAAGAAACCCCCTTTCATCTTAAGGAAACGCCGTGTTTCTTGTCAAGAAACCCCGTTTCATTTTGTTTGTAAGAAACAAAGCATTAAATTCACAGATGAAAGCCAGGCATGGTAGTGCATACTTGTAATCACAGCATTTGGGAGGCTGAGACAGGAGGATTGCAGGTTCAGGGCCGGCAATCCTCAGCTACTTAGGTGAGGCTGTTTGCAACTAAGTGAGACCCTGTTTCAAAATAAAGAATAAAAGATAGGGTTGGGAGTGTACCTCAGAGTTAGAATTCCCCTGGGTTCCATCCCCAGTACTGCAAAATAAATAAATAAATACACTCATACATACACAGATGAAAATCTAGGTGGAATTCTTCTTAATTCTATTCTTTTCTCTCTCTATAGGTCACTGTCATCTTGAATTTCGAGCTTAATGAGTTCTATGTGTGTTTTTATAGAACTGTATATATGTATCTACAAAAATAGGTGGCTTGTTTTGCATTTTTATATATAAATGATATTTGATTGTGACATTCTGAAACTTCTTTTGTCAATGTTTTTCAAGATTCATTCAATATAACTGCTGTGTATTATTTCATTTTGTGATTATATGCCAGTTTATTTAAATATACTTCTGTTCAATAAATAACCATGTGATGAAAAGTCTTGTACCTGTCTCTTATTACAAAAGCATGAGAGTTTCTTAGGATATATCCACAGGAGTGTATTTGTTGAATCATGAGATACGCACATCTTCACCTTTGGCAGACATTTCTCTCCAAAGAGATTGCATATCAATTTGCATTCCCGCCAGCCATGTGTGAAAGTTCATGTTGTTCTACCTGGTTGCCAAACTTGATTTATTTATCATAAAACTTTAGAAAATTTCTTTTTAAATCAAATTCAAACTTCACCTCTTCTATTTGTTCTCTCTTTTGCCTAAATAGCTTTTTATTTTATGTAAGTAAAAGAGAGAACAAATGATACTCATCTTGCCAATGACCTAATGCATATGAAAATATTACCTTGTTGGTAACAGTTTTGCAAGTCTGAAATCCCAGTATTTTGATAGCTGAGACAGGAGGATCATAGGTCCCAGACCAGCATCAGGAACTTAGTGAGACCTTCAGCAACTTAGTGAGAAAGTTGAAAAATAAAAAAGGGCTGAAGGTAGAAAGGGCTCAGAGGTAGAATTCCCCTGGGTTCACTCCCCAGTACAAGAAAAAAAGTTTACTCAAATGTCTAACCAAAATTTAACAAGCACTTTATAAATAGTTAAGTCATAATAGAAATAATAATAAATGGTCAATGTGTATTGTGTTCTTGCTGTTGGGTCAGGCATTGTCCTATCTGCTTTAAATTCGTTTTCTTATTTATTCTTAAGAGCAACCATAAGAGGCTGATCAAATATCAGCTTAATTTTTCAGGTGAGGGATCCAAGGTATTTACAGTCCGAGCAAATTGTTCCAAGTCTTAGAGATAAGAGGCACTGCGAGATTCAAATCCCAGGTCTTTTAGTAAGGTTGGCCTTGATTCTGCTGCAGGCAACGTAGAATTACTGAATTTGAGTGGTTCATCCATTGATTGATAGGTTTACCTATTTGACTTTGGATTCTGTGCTCCCAGGCAACTAGTGATCACTATTTAATGTGAATGAGGCAACATAGATAACTGGAAAGAAGGGTTTTGAGTAGACAGATAGCCCACTTTGTGCCTGCCTCTGAGCGAGGGACACCCTGGGACACACAGGGACCAAGACACTGTTCTTGTACTAAGGCTCTCTGGAACCTGGTTCAGTGTTTCTCAAGCCTCGATTCTTGGACCATCTGTCTCAGAATGACCAAACTGCTTGCTCAGCACGTAGACTCCACCAAGCCTTCAGAGAGTCCTCTGCTTTGGGTTTGTAGTGTAACAAAACAAGCAGTGATTCTGATGTGAATTTGAGAGCCACAGATCTTGGTGCTGATTAAGAGGAGTGAAGAGCTGATTAGACTGCAGAGTGACAAGAGACCAGAGAAGTTTTTGGAGGAAGCCTTGTCTGAACGGAGACATGAAAGACCAGAAAAAGGCAGCAATAGGGGTGGAAAGGATGGGAGGTTGGAGCTGAAGTGGGGGAGGTTGGAGCTGAAGGGACAATATTCATGGAAGTCCTGGAGCCTGAGAAGAGGTCTCTCAAGAAAGAGAAAGTGTTTTAGGAATGTGGGAAGGTCCAGGTCAAAACCTTTCGAGGAGTCATGGCAGGAGTTTTCACCTTATCCTACAGGTGGTGAGTGATCACTGAAAGTTGTTTATGTGGAAGAGGACACTGATAGTTTTTAGTTTGAGGAAAAAACCCTCTACTGGGCATGATGGCACACGCCTGTAGTCCCAGTACTTGAAAGACTGAGACAGGAGGATTGCAGGTTCACAGCCAGCCTCAGCAATTTAGTAACGCCCTCAGCAACCTAGCAAGACCCTGTTTCAAAAGAAAAAATAGTCGGGCGTGGTGGTGCATGCTTGTAATCCCAACACTTGGGAGGCTGATACAGGAGGATCACAGGTGTGCGGCCAGCCTCAGCTACTTAAATGAGGCCCTCTGCAACTTAATGAGACCCTGTCTCAAAATTAAGAATAAAAAAATAGGGCTGGGAGTACAACTTGGAGGGAGAATGCCCCTGGGTTCAATCCCCATTTTTCAAGAATAAATAAACAAATAATAAATAAATAAATAAATAAAAATGGGCTGATGGTATAGCTCAGAGGTAGAATGTGCCTGGGTTCAATTCCCAGTACAAAAAGAAGGAACGAAGAGAAAGAAAGAAAGAAAGAAAGAAAGAAAGAAAGAAAGAAAGAAAGAAAGAAAGGGAAAGAGAGAAAGAAAGAAACCTCTGGTAGCCACAATGTAAAGAAGAGTTTGTAAGAGTCCGGCATGGTGGTGCACACTTGTAATCCCAGTACTTGGGAGGCTGACACAAGAAGATTGCAGGTTCAAGGACAGCCTCAACAAGTAGTGAGACTCTCACCAACCTAGTTTCAAAATAAAAAATAGAATAGGGCTGGGTGTGTAGTTTGGAGGTAGAAAGCCCCTGGGTTCTGTCTCCATAGCCACACACATATGCACAAAAAGAAGAGGTTTTGAGTGGGATAGAACAAGACTTTCCTCAAGGTCCTCAGTTAGGAAATAGGCAATGGCTACAGAGCCCATGGCGGTGGGAAAATGAGGGAGTTAGAAACATCCACAAGTGTCAAAACCCGATTGGATGTGCCTGGGTGGGGAGAAGGAGGAGTGAAGTAACTCTTTAACAAACTCGGTCAATGGTTGTGACTTTCACCATAGTAAAAGTCTCTTCTATTGGAAGAGAAGCTAGTGTGGAGGGAAAATGATGAAATAGCTTGAGAACATATTCTCTGGGGTCCTTACGAAATATCCAAGCAGCGCTGTTCAGAAGAGAGTTGGAAATGTATGTCTGTCAGTGACTCAACATCCTTTTCCCTTTTCCTTGCCTAACAAAAGCCAATTTTGTTTTTGGGGTACTGAGAAGCCCAGTGAAAAGATCCACACTTGTAGACGCTCTTGCCAGTCTCCCCAGACTCTTCGTGGATGCTCATTGTGACTCCAGTTACGACGGAACAGCACTACATGACCATCACTGGGTGCAGGTTCTAGAAAGACAGCTGCTCTCCTGGTAACAATGGACAAGCTAGGCTGGCATTCACCCTTTGGCCTTTCCTTTCTTCCTTCCTCTGTCTAAAGAGGGTTGGTATAGCTGGGTGTGGTGGCGCATGCCTGTAATCCCTGCGCTTGGGAGGCTGAGACAGGAGGATCGCACAGGTTCAAAGCCAGCCTCAGCTACTTAGTGAGGCTCTCAGCAACTTAGTGAGACCCTGTTTCCAAATAAAATATAAAATAGGTCTAGGAGTATAGCCCGGAGGTAGAAAGCCCCTGGGTTCCATCCCCAGTACCACCAAAAATAAAAATAAATAAATAAATAAATAAATAAAGAGGGTTGGTATACTTGGGACACAAAATGGCCATGATATGACCATGAGGCTGCAGGCCACACACTGAAGCAGGAAGACAGAAGGAGCGCGGCACTGCACAGCTGCGCAGCTGAGGCAAGGTTCCCCGCTTTTCACCATCTGAGAAAAGATAAACCCTTATTTGGTTCAAGTGCTAGAACTGGTTTTCTGTCACCTGCAGCAAAACATGATCCTAATTGATTCAAGAGCTAAAACTCTGGAGACAGATCTGGGTTAGAGATAGAGATTCAGGTCAGCATCTAGGTAGAAACCGACAGTGTTGGGGTGAACAGGAGAGAACCAGGCATCCAAATATGCACACGCATAAATGATTTTCTCTGCGTCAAAGGACAGAGAGAGCTCGGCTTGTAGGCAATGTTGAAAGAAGCAAGTCCTGCTCAGGAAGTTACTCCGTTATTACTGGCATTTCCATAACCTGATTCAAAACAAAACAATCCATTTAGGGCTATTTAATGAATACTCAACCCCATGAAATTTATTTTGTAACAACTCTTCAGGTGCTGGTGACTCTGGGCATATGTGTGGTGCTTACCTCCTGGGGTGATATGTTTGGGGCTCAGAAGCTGATGTGGCAAACCTCTGTTTTCCACAAAACAAGAAAACCTGGACTTCTTTCCAGGAAGACAGGTGCAAGGACTGTCAGCCTCCCCACCTTCGACCCATGTTGCAATTTAACCTGTTTTTTCTGGCCTTTGCCAGGATTATTGCCACAGCCTCCTAATTAATTTGCCCAATCCTTCTCTTCTTCCCATCCTGCCCCAGTACAAAAAATCCCAAACCCAAAGCCTATTTTCCCTAACACACAGATATGGACATTTTATTTCCTTTCTTGAACATGCCTGTTGTCATTAGGATAAACCCAAAGTCCTCATTCCAGCACATTAGGCTCCAGCCTTTCCACCCTGACAGTTGTCCTCACCCCTCCCCAGTCTCTGCACACAAGTTCAGCTACTGAATGTCTCCTTCTGCCTGCCTTTCTTGTTGCGGGGGATAGGTTGGGGGGGGGGGATGTGCGTGGTGTGTGTGTGAAGTAACCCCACCCCCACCCCCAGCAGACACACAGAAAAACAGAAAAACCCGTGGATTCTTGTCCTAAGCTAAGAATAAGTATTCATCGCTTGGACAGCTGCTGAAGATTTGAAGAAGTTTATTAGAAAGATAGAAATACAGAAAATAGAAATACAGCCCCATGCCAAGATGGCATGAGGGGATGACTCGAATGAGTACACCAAAGGGCTTACACGTGGACTTGGCCTTTTATACCCATGACCTCCATCTTGTTTGCGTGACTCTGACGTGAACGTCCCTGTAAGGTACCTCCCCTAGCAAGGTGGGGTAAGGTGTCTCCTTTCATAAATTGCAAGGTCAAACCCTGCCCCATCCCACCTAGATCATGTAGATCTGTCTTTAGAAAGAGGAAGCCCTAGCTCTCCTCTATTGACTTGTTAAGTACTTTGAGCTAGGTTGATTTACACTGGAATAGCTGCCTGTTGTTAGGCCGAAACCAAGTCTTTTTTTTTTTTAATCCATGTCTGCCTCCATTTTGACACAACTATTTTGAAATATACCAATTATTTTCTTTTGAAATATATTAATAATCAGAGCTTTCCCAAATCTTTCTAGGTCATTCCCCATACTGGCACATTTCTCTCACCCTTTCAAGTCCTTGCAGGCTGTTGTTTTGCCTAGAAATGCTTTTTCTGCGTTGTGCTCTGACCAACTGCCCCACCCACCCATTGCAGCCAGATTAACTTTCTGGTCTTCCCAGGGGCTGGGAGTGCCTAGAAATCCATTTCCTCTTCCCTCAACCCTTCCTCCAAGTTTCTCTCCAAATCCTGTTGATTCTACCAGATAATCATCTGTATGTAGCTTTGCCCCTTCCTCTCACCACTGCCACTCACCAGCTCTCTTCAACAATCTCTTTGGGACCTCTGCCCTTTCCCAGTTCAATCACTTCTTCCTCCCTTTTGCAAACTTAGTTATGTCATCTCTTGCCTAAAACTTACTGGACTCCTCATGATATTGTTCTTACAGACATCTGAAGCCTCATGCTACACTCTAGATGCAGAGTAAAGCCTAACACAGAGCTGGCCCTTAAGTAGCCCACAATTCTCCCTGTCCAGCACATCCCTTTTCTCTGCACTCAGCATAGAAACACAGTTACACCCTGGCACCACACTGCTGGGTTCCAGCTTTGGCTCGCTGCTTCTTATCTGGTGCCCTTGGTGAAATTTTCTACTTCACTGTGTCAGTTTCATCATCTGTAAATGAGAGAATCATTTATATTATATGTAAATCTAGTACTCAATTCATAGGACTGTTAGAAAGATTTTAAAAGATAATTCTGAGCCGGATACAGAAGCATGTCTATAATACTTGGGAGGCTGAGACAGGAGTGTACTAGTATTGGGAAGAGGTTTTAAAATGTATTAATGTATCAGTATTGGGAAAGATTTCCAATTTTGAAAATATTGTGTATACTAAAGAAAGGCCAGAGTCAGGGAAGGGGTTTCTTTACATTTCTCAAGAGAAGGAAAAAGGCCAGAGTCAGGGAAGGAGTTTCTTTACATTTCTAAAGAGAAGGAAGAAAGCTGGAGCCAGGAAAAGGCTTCTTTACATCTCTAAAAGAGAAACAAATGGCCTAAGGGATAGAAAGAAAAAAAATACATCTGGACTGATTCCTAAACATACCATTCCACCCCTGCATCTTTTGGTTCAAAGTATAGACTATTGTCATCACATGTGCTCCTACCTTCTCACATGTATGACAGTACAGATGCAGACACGCTGATCACTTAATGTTCCATGGGCTCATCAGCCTTTTCTGCAGGTTCATCAGCAGGTTGTTCAGGCTGTGCCTTCCTCTGTGGTCTCTCTTCAAGACCTTCCAGGAATGGAGACATGTCATCATCATCATAGATTGTAAACTCCAATTCTTTACCAAGAATTCCAGTGGCAACATTCTTTGTAGTTAGGTCCTGCTCTGCAGGAAATGTCTCTTGTAAGGCATGCAGACCATGTTTAACCAGTTCATTTACATTGCACTCCATATGCCGGGCGTGGTGGGCACACGCTTGTAATCCCCGTGCTTGGGAGGCTGAGACAGGAGGATTACGCAGGTTCGAAGCTAGCCTCTGCTGGCTTAAGAGACCCTGTTTCCAAATATACACACAGATACACAGACACACACACACACAGACACACACACAAACACACACACACACATATATATATAATAGGTCTGGGAGTGTAGCTCGGAGGTAGAAGGCCCCTGGGTTTCATCCCCAGTACCACCAAATTAAATAAATAAATAAAAATATATTTATGTTGATGCACTGTAGTTTCATAATATAGTTCAGAGCAATTGGGACTTACATGCACACATTGTATTTTTTTAAATACAGCTTTATTAAAATATAATTCCCATCTGGATATGATAGCGTAATTTATAATCCCAGTACTTAGGAGACTGAGATAGACTCAGGTCCAAGAAGAGGCTCAAAAACTTAGCAAAACCCTGTTTCAAAACAAAACAAAAACAAGCTGGGGATGTAGCTCAGAGGTAGAATACCCCTAGGTTCAATCCTGAGTACCCCCAATATGTACAAGAAATATATATATCTGAGATAAATATATATGGTTATACACACACACACACACACACACACACACACACACACACACATATATATATACACACACACACACACACACACATACACATGCACACCTCATATACAGTTTGGTCATTTAAAGTGTACAATTTAATGTTTTCTCTTTTTATATATTCACAGAGTAGTGCAACCATCATCACAACCTAAATTTAGAACACTTTCATCATCCCTAAAAGACATCGTGTACCCATTAGCAGTCACTTTCCATTCCTGCTCCCCCTCTCAGCCCTAGGCAACCACTAATTCACTTTCTGTCTCTAAAGATTTGCCTATCATGGATGTTTCATATAAATGGAATCATATAATATGTGCCCTTTTGTGTCTGGCTTCTTTGACATAGCATAAGGTCTTCGAGGCTCATCAATGAGCGTGTATGAGTACATTCCTATTTACTGCTGAATAATATTTGATTGCATGGATATACCACTTTTAATCCATTCATCAGTCGATGGACATTGGTTTGTTTGCATTTGGGAGCTATTATGAAAAATACTGCTATGAACATTCTTGTACAAGTTTTTTTTCCTTCTGTATACGTTTTTATTATAAAAGTCATATAATCACATTTCAAAATATTTAAGAAATAGAGTATTATTTTAACATATGTGATTCCAAGGCCAAATACAACCTATATTGTAGGAATTTTTAACCTTGGTAATATCTACAGCTAGAACCCCAGAGAGTCCATGAATGCAAAATTTTAAATATATTTTTATTAGTGCATTGTATTTATACATCATAATGGGGTATAAAAAACTTGTGTAGACATAAATGCACACATCACCCAGTCATCCCCCACCCAGTCCCCACCTCACTCCCTCCCCACCCCTCCCTCCCAAGTTTGGCTTAGTGGTTGACTTCGATATGAATAAGTACATTATGCGCTTTAAAGAGTTTCCTTGTCCCCCCTCCCATCCCCACAGTTAGGCTGCCTTATTTGCTCCTCTATAGTCTCTCCTTTTTCACCTGGAGTTCCTCCTATGACCCCTTTCACCCTAGCTTTCACATATTAGGGAAAGCATCTGATTCCTTACTTTTTGCAACTGACTAATCTCGCTTAGCATAATGTCCTCAAGATCCATCCATTTCCCTGTAAATACCTCAATTGTATTTTTTTTATGGCTTAGGTACAATTTTTTTATAGATAAGTCTACAAGTCTCCTGGCATTAGGTGTAGAATTTTTAGTTCATATCATAACTGTTTAGCATTTTGAAGAACTAAAAATTATTTTCAAAACTGCTCACCATTTTATATACAAGCAGTATGCATGGCCTTCAGTTTTGCCATATGTTTGCCAACCCTTGCTATTATCTGACTTCTTAATTATAGCGTTCTAGTGTGTGTGAAGTGATATGTCATTGTGGTTTTGACTTGCATTTCACTAATGGCTAATGGCGAACATGTATTTTCATATCTTTCTTAGAGAATTATCTATTCAGATCCTTTGTCTTTTCTGTAATTTGGTTGTTTCTCGTGTGTGTATGTGTGTGTGTCTGAGTCTGGGGCAGGGGATCTCTACCACTAAGCTATATTTCTGGCTGCTATTATTATTAATTATTATTATTATTTGGTACTGGGGACTAAACCCAAGGGATTCTACCTCTGAGCTACACCTCTAGTCCTATTTTATTAGTTTTGTTTTGAAACATGATCTCACTAAGTTGCTGAGGCTGACCTTGAACCCGGGATCCTCCTTTCTCAGCCTCCTAAGTACTGGGATTACAGGTGTGGGCCACCTTGCCTTGCTTTTTAGTTTTACTTTTTACATTTAGGCCTTTGATCTATTTTGAGTTGAATTTTGTTTATTGCAGCAGGCAGGGTCTAATTTCATTCTTTTGCATGTGGATATCTAATTGTCCCAGCACCATAGAAAGAAAGACTACTTTCTTTCGCTATTAAGTTGTCTTGACATCCTTGCTGACCATAAATGTAAGGGTTTATTGCTGGACTCTCAGATCTATTCCACTGGTGTAGATGGCTATCCTTATTCCATGAGCATGCTGTCTTGCTTGCTGTAGTTTTGTAGTAAGGGTTAAAACTGGGAACTTTGTTCTTTTTCAAAATAGTGTTGGCTATTCTGGGTCCCTTACATTTTCATGCATTGCTTTTATACTCAGGAGGTGAAAAGGTTTTTAGAAAACCAGAGAAAGAAAGGAAGACAGACATTGCTGAAGGAACCTAGTAACTCGTTTTCTGAGTTATTCATCTGCAGTATACTTTTCCTCTTGGGTGGGAGACTTTCTCTCTCCTAAATTATGTCCTTTTTATGGTAGAATATGTTCCCACAGTTGATGAACATTGTACAGGGTGTGGGTTGACTCAGGCAAGGCCTCTTCCGTC
This sequence comes from Muscardinus avellanarius, assembly GCF_963383645.1. Lineage (NCBI taxonomy): Eukaryota > Metazoa > Chordata > Mammalia > Rodentia > Gliridae > Muscardinus > Muscardinus avellanarius. The sequence goes on along the minus strand of NC_137786.1, from coordinate 174,434,311 downwards.
CTTGCCTTCAGAGAGAAGGTTTATTTCTACACAGGGAGTCACACAACCTCCTATTTACTCCTAGAAAACCCAGCATTATCACACTCTATTGTTGTTATTGATACACTGATTGCATACCTCATTAGCAAATCACTTTTTTTTTTTGGTGGTACTGGGGGTGGAACCCAGAAGCTTTTCTACCTCTGGGCTATATTCCCAGACCTATTTTATGTTTTATTTGGAAACAGGGTCTCACTAAGTTGCTGAGAGCCTCACTAAGTAGCTGAGGCTGGCTTTGAATCTGTGTGATCCTCCTGTCTCAGCCTCCCGAGCACAGGGATTACAAGCATGCATGCGCCACCACCCCCGGTTTAGCAAATCACTTTTGAGTGTGTGTTTTTTTGCATATTTAGTTTCACTGTAAGTATATTCATATTGACACATTTATAAATTTTATGTACTTTTGATGACTTATATGTTAAAGACATATGCAAGAGCCCAAGAGCCGGGCGTGGTGGCGCATGCTTGTAATCCCAGCATTTGGGAGGCTGAGACAGGAGGAACAAGGTTTGTGGACAGCCTCAGCTACCTGGTGAGGCCCTCAACAACTTAGTGAGACCTGTTTCAAAATAAAGAATAAAAAATAGGGCAGGTGTTGTAGCTTGGAGGTTGAATGCCCCTGGGTTCCATCCCCAGACCCGCAAAACAAACAAAACAAAACAACACAACAACAACAACAAAAACATATACAAAATGAGCCAGGAAAAACCAGGGGTGGTGTCACATGATTGCAATCCCAGCATTTGGGAAGCCTGAGATAGGAGGATCGCGGTTCGCGGCCAGCCTCAGCTACTTAGTGAGGTCCTTTGCAACTCAGTGAGACCCTGTTTCAAAATAAAGAATAAAAAATAGGGCTAGGGGCCCAGGAGTGATGGTGCACGCTTGTAATCCCTAGGCTTGGGAGGCTGAGACAGGAGGATTGCGCAGGTTTGAAGCCAGCCTCCGCTGGTTTAAGAAACCCTGTTTCCAAATAAAAAATATAAAATAGGTCTGGGAGTGTAGCCCGGAGGCCCCTGGGCTCCATCCCCAGTAACACACACACACACACACACACACACACACACACACACACACACACACACACGGAGCCAGGCATGGTGGTACATGTCTGTAATCTCAGTACTTAGGAGGCTAAGACTGTAGGATCACAGGTTCTAGGACAGACTCAGCAAGTAGTAAGACTCTTATCAACCTAGTGAGACCTTGTTTCAAAAAAAAATAATAAAATAGGGCTAGGAGTGTAGCTTGGACGTAAAATGCCTCTGAGTTCCATCTCAAGTACCACAAAAAAATAAATAAATAAATAAATAAATAAATAAATAAATAAAATGAGGACATACCCAAGATGGAAATTTTAGGGAATGAAATTTTAAAATGCTTAAAAATAGAAGTATCTCTACAACCCAATGTTTTTTATTTATCTCTTTAGACTGCCTTCTTGGATCTTTCCTGTTTACCTGTGTTCCCAGCATCCAGCCAACCAGAGCCTAGTGACCAGCGGTCTAATTTAGATAGCCTACTGAAACGGGGGTTTCTTGAGAGAAAAACCCCGGCGAGTTCTTGTCTATGGAGAGTGAAGAATGACACCCGCAGACCTCAGGAAGGGGAGTAAAAGGTTTATTGGAAGCAGCAGGGAATGGGACAAGGGTGGCTGAACACCCCAAAGGGTCTGGGACTCTGGGTCCAGCAGCTGCCTTCAGGACAATACTTGAGAGTAGCCCAAGCCGAATTGCCTTCAGGTGCAGGCTGCTTTCTTCCGGAGTTCACGCGATCTGCCAGGAGGGAATAGAGAAAAGTGGCCAAACACCCCATAGGGGCGGTCGGAACTCCGGGGTCCAGTAGCTGCCTTCAGGGTCACTACCCGAGTGTCACCTGAGCCAAGTGTCCATCAAGTGCAAACTACTTTCTCCCAGAGTCCACACGATCTGCCAGAAAAGAGGTACAGGTCACCCCTAGGGGCCTGGTCAGCCATGATGTCCAGCAGAGGCCTTCAGGTCACTACTCGAGAGTCGCCCGAGCCACGTGCCCTCAGATGCACTCTGCCTTCTCTCAGGGCCAACACGACCTGCAAGAGAGAGAACAGCTCCCCAAAAGGGGAGGGGGTCCCGAGCAGGAAGTCCCTGCTTTGCCATCTGACTGGCCGATGCCTGACTGCTTGCAAGTCCGTTTGTGGTTAGGGTGACTTTTGGGATCCCAAGGAGAATTTGCATAGGGCATTTGCAAGTCCTTTGAAGGGTCTCCTTTCAGGAATGCCAGACTTGCTGGGTGGGTTTGTTGATTAGGAAACTCAGGATGGCTTTGTGAAGCTCTGGCCTTCTTATCTCCTGAGCCTTTGGAATTTCAGGCATTTGTCGCCCATCAGGAAACTCAGGAAATTAACTTCTTTCTACCAAGGCCTTTTCCCTATCTGCCTATTTCCTTTCTACCTCCTCACTACGATTTCTTTTTTTCTTCTTTCTTTCTTTTTCTTTCCTCCTCCTCCTCCTCCTCCTCTTCCTCCTTCTCCTCCTTCCTTTTCCTCTTCTTTTTCTTCTTCTTTTTTTTTTTTTTTGCAGTCCTGGGGATGGAACCCAGGGGTATTCTACCTCCAAGCTACACCCCCATCCCTATTTTTTGCCCCTCAAACCTATTTTTTTTTTTTTTTTTTTTATTCTTTACTTTGAGACAAGGTCTCACTGAATTGCAAAGGGCCTCACTAAATAGTAGCTGAGGCTGTCCGTGAACCGCGATCCTCCTGTCTCAGCCTCCCAAATGCTGGAATTATAAGCATGTGCCACAATGCCCAGCTCTACTATTTCTGTTAAAACACGCTATCTCTGTTTCTAGGTTTTGTGCCTAGCACTAGAGCTTTTGCATCTGCTGTCTTCTGGGATCACATTGTAAAGAGGCTTTGGCTCCTCATCTTCCCTCGTCTTTTCTTTTTCATTTAATTGCACCTCATCTGACTTATTTATTCAGAAAATTGCAATCCTATCATCCTTAACGTATACAGATTTCTGCACGCTAAGATCATAAAGACTGGAAAGCAAGTTCTCTGTTCAGTATGGCATCATGGTAAGATGTGAAGAACAGAGGAGCTCTCGGGTATAAAACACAGGTTGGGCTTTCAGGACCTTGACAAGTCAGGCTGGGCTTCAGGGACAAGTAGGGAGTTAGTCAAATGGAGAAGACAGGAAGGCCCATTCCGGCTAATTTAGGGAGCACAGCAGGAACATGGGAGGTGATCCAGTGCATCCCTAGCTAAGGGAAAATTTGGTTGAGCAAAACACAAAAGGTGAATATGAGGATTATATCGGTAGCTTGCTTCAGGAAATCTAAGAATGGAACCCATGGCTTCAAACGTGCTAGGCAAGCATTCTACCGCTGAGCTACCCTCTAGCCTTTTTAGAAATTTTATTTTGGGCCAAGTGTGATAGCACATGCCAGTAATCTCAGTACTTGCGAAGTTAAGGCAGAAGGATCACCAGTTCAAGGCCAGCCTCAGCAATTTAGCTATACCCTCAGTAAACTTTTTTTTGTGTGTGTGGTACTGGGGTTCCTGGAAGCCCTTCTACCTCCGGGCTACACTCCCAGACCTATTTTTACATTTTTATTTGGAAACAGGGTCTCCTAAGCCAGCGCGCGCGGCTGGCTTCGAACCTGCGCAATCCTCCTGTCTCTGCCTCCCAAGCGCGGGGATTACAAGCGTGCGCCACCACGCCCGGCCCTACCCTCAGTAACTTTGAGACCCTGTTTCAAAATAAGAAATAAAAAGGGCAGAGGCATAGCTCAGAGGTAGAATGACTTTGGGTTCAATCCCAAGTATCAAAACCAAATATATCTTTATTTATTTTTTAAATAAATAACTCACTAAGTTGACCAGGTTGGCTCCAGCTTGGGATCCCCGTGCCTCAGGTTCCAGAGTAACTGAAGTTACAGGTTTGTGTCACCATTTTCATCACATCTGTGTTTTTAATAGTTCTGGTGGCTCTATAGAGTTACAGCTTTGAAAGTGGAAGGAGGAGGCAGCTCTTGGTTGCTGGAAGGGTAGGGCACAATTAAAGAGATCTAGAAGGCAGAAACCTCCAACTGAGGCTGACAAACTGTTTTAGTGCTTTATCAAGTGCATTCCCTTTTAGGAGCTTAGTACCTACTTCCTTCTCCCCACCCGCCTTCCTTAGTTCCTGGGTTGTTGTCCTCTCCTTTTGTCCCTACGAGACACTTTATACCTTTATAATTGTTTATTTTCTGGGAATCGCGGGGGCTAGTTAGGGATGCTGTTACTGGCCTCTGGCTTGAAGCCTGTGGTCAAAGCCTGCAGATTTAATCAAGCAGGGGCTTGAAAGAGAAGGCTTTATTCCACCTCCGCCCCAATTAAATCAAACCGCCCCTACAAAATAGAGGTTTAGACACATCCGGACAGAAAAGAGTCTCCGGCAAGTCGAGAATCGCCACCCAGCGCCGCTGGCTTGTCCAGGCCGGCCAGGGAGACCAGGTCTCCACCTCCTTCCTGGATCACGACCCTGACCGCCCACAGGGGAAGGTGGGACAGGGCCACCCAGCGAGCTCGAGATGGGCGGGTCTGCGTCTCGCCCCGCCCTTCATGGGCGTGACCCATCCTGGGCAGGCCCCGCGAAGCCAGCCCGGCCACGCCCTCTACGGGCGTGGCTCCCCCGGGGCAGCCCTGGCGAACGCCCGGCCCCGCCCTCCGTGGGCGTGGCTTCCCCGGGGCAGGCTTGCCGGAGCCCGGCCCCGCCCCTAGGGGGAGGGCGGGACGCGAGCGCGCGCGAGAGCAGGGCCGGAGGCGGCCTGGGACCGCGGGACCAAGGGCGGCGGGCGCAGCGCGGCGCAGGGCAGGGCAGGGCAGGGCCGGCGGCGCGATGGCTCCGGCCGCGGACCGCCAGGGCTACTGGGGCCCCACGACCTCCACGCTGGACTGGTGCGAGGAGAACTATTTGGTGACCCGGTACATCGCCGAGTTCTGTGAGTGTGGCCTGAGCGGAGCGTGGGCGCCGGGAGGAGACGCCGAGCGGGTCTGGGAGGCGGAGGGCGCGCTGGCCGAGGGCGGGCGCCGGGCCTGGCCGCCGCGGCCGGGTGTCCGGCGAGGACCGCGGCGGGGCCGGCCGCAGGGCCTCCCGCGGCGGGCGAGGGACGCGCGGGGCAGGCGGGAGAGGGGTCCCCGAGCGCCCGGGGCCGCACGCCCGGGCAGCCCGCGAACGGCGGCGAGGGCGGAGGGCGCGGCTCCGCGGCCCGGGCCGGGGCACCTGCCCTGCGGTCGCCACCACTCCCAGCCAGGAGGGCGCCGCAGAAGAGGACGTTACCCAGCTTCATGTCACCCAGTCTGGGAAAACTTAGGTCTTCCCCCTTTTTCTTCTTCGGTCTTCTCAGAACCCCTCGCTCCCCGCTAGGGGACCACCTCCCCTCCCCGTATCTTAAGTACTGGTGATGTCTGCCCTCTGAGCACGACCGTTCAACTATCAACTTGCTCCAGCACCTAATCTGTACCTTCTGCTCGTGCCAGCCTCCCAAGAGCACGACGACCAAGCGACTGCTCCACGCTGCGTACTGTCGGACTTTCTAGGGGTTAGTGGTCATCTGAGGACACAACTTCCACTGAATGCTCCTCTGGGGACTTAAGAGTCTTCTTCCAACTGCTACCTGGAGGGATATCCTAAATGATTATTGCTGCCAGGCTAGAAGTCTGTCACTTTTTCTATTATTTACTTCTGTCTGTTTTTAAGAGCAGTGTTCGGTCCGTCTTTCAAGTACCTGTTTCTTTCAAGGCACAGAGAATATCCTTTGGCTATTACTGCCTTTTAAAAATTGGATCCACTTTCTCATGACATAAAGAAAAACTCTTCAGAGAACTTCTCCATTTTTGAGTCCTCCCATGTATATGTGGTTTTGTAGGAAAAAGGCAAGAGTTTTATGACAGATGATCCTATTTTATTTAGTTCCAATAGTTGATTATTTAAAAAAGAGAATTTTTTTTTACAGTTTTCAGGACTTTAGTGTCATTCCCTCTAGACCATGATTTAGGCTTTAAGCCAAGAGTAATTTTTCCTGAACTAAAATTAATATTTTTATGCAAAATGGAGAGATATGAGCAAAGATGTCATTTGTGGTATAATTACTTTGCAGTCAGTGTAGGCGAAACCCAGTGTAGGCAAAGAAAGCATTTCACCAATGACCATACGTGAGATTTATTTATTTATTTATTTATTTATTTATTTATTTATTTATTGGTGGTATCAGGGTTCCTGGAAGCCCTTCTACCTCTGGGCTACACTCCCAGACCTATTTTATACTTTTTTTTAATTTTTGGAAACAGGGTCTCTTAAATCAGCGCGGCTGGCTTCGAACCTGCGTTATCCTCCTGTCTCCACCTCCCAAGAGCGGATATTACAAGCGTGCACCACCACGCCCGGCTATAAGTGAGAATTAAAACCACATTCTCTGAACTAGAAATGTGCAACTTTTTTTTTCTCTTACTTGAAGCTCTTCAAATATTGAATGGGCTATCATATTGAATAGTTAACTTTCTCAGTTTTTCTAGAATCTGGAAATAGGGGCAACAAATGAAAGAAACTAACTTTAACATAAGGAAATCTTCAACATAAGGAAAAAAATTTTTTGACCAATGATATCATGGAATAGGTTGGCTTGGGGGCAAATAGGGCATTCTGTCCAAAAATATGAAAGCAAACATTGCTCAACTAATTTATCTGAGTTTTTGAAGAGGAATTAATTGTTTCATAGAGTTGGCCTTAAGTTGATCTTTAGATCTCTTACAGTCTTGTATTCTATGTAGGTAGCAATGACTTAGTTTAAAACCAAGGCTTTGGATTAGAATCAAAAGAGAATACTGGTAGTTGAGTCATGTGTACTAAAAACAAGATACTAAGTGATCTGGTAGATATAGCTCTGAGAAATGGGAAATGGTTTTAGTTCTCAATGTCTTCAGAAGAGGAAACTCTGGGCAGACTGCAGGAAGGTTTTAACATAGGAATCAGAAGGATTGCAAGAAGAGGATGGGTGAATATGTTGGCAGTCTTTGCACATGTACCTTGGGAGAAAATGATCCGGAAGAAGTTGAGGTCAAGTCATCTTGCCATAGTAAAAGGTGCTTGTCAGTCATAACTTTGAGTAAGCGAATTTGCATCTTCAAAAAATGTACTCATTAGCTGGGCGTGGTGGCTCACGGTTGTAATCCCAGTACTTGGGAGACTGAGACAGGAGGATCACAGGTTGAAGCCAGCCTTGCAAATTTAGCAAGGCCTTTTGCAACTTAGTGAGATCATGTTTCCAAATAAATAAAATTGGGCTGGGGGTGTAGCTCAGAGGTAGAATACCTCTGGGCTCAATCCCCATTGCTCCCCACATACTGTGTATATGTGTGTGTGTGTGTGTGTGTGTGTGTGTGTGTGTGTGTATACTGATTAATAATATGTTTAGAATATGTGTTCAGAACAACTGAAGTTTTCTCAGTGTATTTACATTAGTGATGGTAATAATAATAGGACAATAATAGTAGTAATAGTTGTTTATGTGCCATAGTGTTCCAAAGCTTGCCAAGAACTTCATATATTTTATTTTATTTTTATTTATTTATTTATTTATTTTTTGGTGGTACTGGGGTTCCTGGAAGCCCTTCTACCTCCGGGCTACACTCCCAGACCTATTTTTACATTTTTATTTGGAAACAGGGTCTCCTAAGCCAGCGCGCGGGGCTGGCTTCGAACCTGCGCGATCCTCCTGTTTCTGCCTCCCAAGTGCGGGGATTACAAGCGTGCGCCACCACGCCCGGCCATATATTTTATTTTTTGATCTTCATAATAATTCCCAAAAGAAGGTATTTTTATCTCCATTTCACAGATTAGGAAATTGAATCTCTGAGAAACAACCTATCTACGGTTATAATAAGTGCTTTAGAGATAGTATTCAAGTTGAGGTCTGACTCTTAAACACCTTACACTATATTGCCACTTACCCCATCTTACTTCTGTCACATGTTCATTGTTTTGCTTCTGTAGTCAAGGAAGAAGGACAGATAAGGAAATTTATGCTATCACAAAGGACAAACTGAATAACTATTCAGCTGTCTTTTAACTATCAGCATTAGAGTGTATGTATTTTGGATTGTAATGATGAGTTTGGGGAACTGCATGTTCAGGTATGGCAGTGGTTCTTTGTCACTTTCAGCACCTGAAATACTATTTTTTTAGCATTATCCAACATCAATTCAGATTCCTTTTTGTTTGAACAGATTGTTAGGATCAGGGAGAAAGGTAGAGGGTCTCTCTTTAGTTGTGAAATAACAAGCCCCTTGTTGTGCCAGAAATTATCGGTATATAGGCAGTCCTCATTTTATTTGGTGGTGTGGCACCATACAAATGACTATAAACATTAAAGCCATACAAAGTAATCTTTTTTTTTTTATTATTCAAAGCAGTCTTCATAGCTGGGTGTGGTGGTGCACACTTGTAATTCCAGTACTTGGGAGGCTGAGACAGGAGGATTGAAAGTTTTCTGCTAACCTCAGCTACTTAGTGAGGCCTCCCACAACTTAATAAGACCCTGTTTCAAAATAAAGAATGAAAAATAGGGATATGGTATAGCTTGAATGTAGAATGCCCCTGGGTTCAATCCTCTGTTCTGGAAATAAAAAAAGCAATCATTATGATCAATAGGAAAATTTGCAATTGCTCTATGACTTTGGAAAAATTTTGTCAACTGTGTTTTGTAAACCTTCTTTCTGTTCATTATATAATTGAAAAAAATAAAATGAATATTTATTATATATAGTAATAACATTGGAATTGAAGTGTTTTCTTTGTAAAATAACTCAAGAGTAGTTTGAAGAGTGCAGCTTATGGCATAGAATGAATATCTTCCCTATGCCTCCACAAATCCTTTCTAAGTTTGAATCAGCTTTCAACATTTTATTTTTTTCACTTTCAATATTATGAAATATCTCCAAGAGTTCCTTTAATTATATATATATTTTTTCCAGTGTCACTTCTTCTGAGATATCTTCATACTTTTCGCCAAACTGTTGTGTTCATTTATATTGATAAGTTATCTTTTACTAAGTTCTTCAGGCTGCGTCAACAGTCTAAGTGGTAGTAGTGTCACCATTACCACAGTTAGCTATTTCTATGTAACTCTACATTTTTTTTTTTGAATTTCACATCCAGTATTATCACTTTTTATTTCTTTGCTACCCTTTTATCATTGTTGGCTAATACCCTCTATTATTCAGTTTTGTAAAATGTCATACATGTTTACCATCAAGAGACAAAGAGGCAACTTGACTACATGCTTAGCTGTCTATGTATGAACTGAGTAACAGAAAATACACAGTGACTGATAAACAACAGACTTTGAAAGAAGTGGCATGGTTGATCACTGATTAGGATGTTCTTTTATTTATGTAGAGGTTTATGGAATAAAGATCTAGCAGCAAATTTTGTGCTATATTCAGTTACAGTTGATAAACAGTATTAACTGAAATTTGAATTGTGTTGTTAGATAATTGGCATTATTTAACTATACTCTGGTAACTGAATTTTCTGCATATTAAAGCTCTACAAAATAATGACTGCCTATGTATTAATAATCTTCAGAACATTTCTATTAAGTAGGTGATATTCTCCCTTACAACCACCTTTTTGCTGCACTGAGGATTAAACTGTGAGTGTTCTATCACTGAACTACCCAGCCCTCTAGTTTTTTGACAGATTCTCACTAAGTTGCTGAGGTTAACCTCAAATTTGAAATCCTCCTACAGCAGCCTCCTGAATATCGCATTATAGCCATGTGCCGCTGCACCTGGCTGTATTACTCCGATTCAAAGAAGAGAAAACTGAGTCTTAGAGAAGTAACCTGCTCAGTGTCATACAACTATTAAGCGGCAGAAATGATGTTCAACTTTATGTCTGACAAGTTTTTCTACCAAGATATACACTGTACAGGAATTGGAATTTCAAGTACTAGTAGTTTAATGGAAGAAATATTATCTAATGGGACATGGAGGGAAATTTTAAGATTTAATATGGTATTCTTTTCAGAAAAGAAATACTCAGTTAAAATTATTCAGAAGGCCTCATTTTATTAAGCAAATACTTATTGTACATCTCTTTTGTAATTGCCTTGGACTGTAAGATGACATATGAAAGTAGCTTCTCTGTTTATGGTATCTGGAAAGACCAGTAGGAATATAAACAGGTTAGTACAAACAAGCACACTAATACTTTCAAGTGAGATGCATGTATTTGATAGAAAGATGTCCAATAATGTACATATTATGAAGAGATTATCAGGAAGCTAAAAAAAAGTTTGAAAATTTCTAATTATGGCTTTTATAGAAGCCATCTCACTCTGAGAAGGTAACCTGGTTAGCAAGACTTTTATGGATGGAGAGAAAGGAGGACAATTTATGGTAAGACCATCTAGCCATCTCCCTTTTGTTCTTTTCCTTTTTTTTTTTTTTTTTGTACTGGGGGTTGAACTCAGGAGCATTCTACCTCCGAGTTATACCTCCAGACCTTTTTATTTTTTATTTTGAAACAGGGTCTTGCTAAATTGCTGAAGCTGGCCTTAAACCTGAAATTCTATCTCAGCCTTCCAAGTACTGGGATTACAGGCATGTGCCACCATACCAGGCTCCCTTTTTTTCTTGAGCTAGGAAAATTCAAAATAGGCATTGTCCCTTCTCCTGGACTTTTCCTCCTTTCCCATCCTAATCACAGGAATTGGGCAGAAGGAAAATAGGCAGCCCTTAGTCTTTATACTTTTACTATGGGATTCACTTAGATGAGGAAAGTAGTTTTCTTACCACTGTAGCACAAGGTAAGAGAGGTTTAACCAGTTCTCTCTGCTGTACACATAGCATGGAGGGCAACTAACTCCTTGTAGCTTTGCTGACTTTCTTTCCCTTTCCTTTTCTTCCTACTACCTTCCCTGGATACTAGTCTCAAGTAAGTGAGCATACATGAGGCTTCTTTTGGTCTTGCACCTCTTTGTTCTGGCAGAGGTGACATCTTTATTATCTTAAAGATTATAATCCTTTCTCGAAAGGTTATTGACCACCAAGTAGCACTGCTTCCAACTTTTAGCTCAAAAGCATCTTAAGTCAACTGAAGAATCAGGTCAAATGAAAGACTAAATTCAGTGTACAAAAGGGTTTAGGTTTAATATATCCAAATCAGAGACTGCAAGTAAATTGGTTTAGGTGCTGTGATGAACATGTATATGTGGTACATGGAATGCAAGGAAATAGTGCTTATTAAAAACTTAAAGTGCAGACAGATTCATAGATTTTACAGTGTTACTGCTGCAAGAACCAAGAACCACATTATCAGTTATTTATTTATGTTTTTATTTAATTAAATTGTGGAAAAATACACATAACACAACATTTATCAGCTTTTTTTTTTTTTTTATGGTACTGGGGATTGAACCCAGGAGCATTCTACCTCTGAGTAAACCCGCAACCCTATTTTTTTATTCTTTGTTTTGAAACAAGAGTCTCAGTTGCAGAGGACCTTACTAAGTCCTAGGTTTGCTGGCTGAAAACCTATGGTCTTCCTGCCTCAGCCTCCCAAGTACTGGGATTACAAGTGTATGCTACTACACCCTGCAAAATTTATCATCTTAACCATTATTTTTGTGTGTGTGTGGTACTGGGGGTGGAACCCAGAGGCTTTCTACCTCCGGGCTATACTCCCAGCCCTATTTTATATTTTATTTGGAAACAGGGTCTCACTAAATTGCTGAGAGCCTCACTAAGTAGCTGAGGCTGGCTTCAAACCTGCGCGATCCTCCTGTCTCAGCCTCCCAAGCGCGGGGATTACAAGCGTGCACCACCACACCCGGCATTTTAACCATTATTAATTGTATGTACAGTTCTTTAGTGTTACACACATTCACATTGTTGTGCACTCAATCTTTAGAACTTTTTTTATCTTGCAAAATGTGAACTCTATATACTCTTTAAATAACTCCCCATCATCTCATATAAGAAGACTCATACATTATATTTTTGTGACTGCCTTATTTCACTTAGCCTAATATCCTCAGGTTCATCCATGTTGTGGCATATATCAGAATTTCTTTCTTTTTTTCTTTTTTTTTTTTTTTTTGTGGTACTGGGGTTCCTGGAAGCCCTTCTACCTCCAGGCTACACTCCCAGACCTATTTTTTTTTTTTTTTTTTTTTTAAGATTTAAAGAAGTTTATTAGAAAGATAGAAATACAGAAAATAGAAATACAGCTCCATACCAGACTGGCATGGAGGGGTGACTTGAAATGAATTCACCCTCCCAGACCTATTTTTATATTTTTATTTGGAAACAGGGTCTCTTAAGCCAGCAAGGCTGGCTTCGAACCTGCGCTATCCTCCTGTCTCTGCCTCCCAAGTGCGGAGATTACAAGCGTGCGCCACCACGCCCGGCAGAATTTCTTTCCTTTTAAAAGCTGTATAACAGTCAGACATGGTAGCACACACTTGTAATCCTAGTATATGAGAAGCTGAGATAGGAGGATCACGGTTTGCTGACAGCCTCAGTTACTTAGGCCCTCTGCAACTTAGAGAGCCCCTGCTTCAAATAGGGCTAAGGGTATAGCTCGGAGGTAGAATGCCTCTGGATTCAATCCCCAGTACCTCCCCCCACAAAAAAACACAAAAAACTATAATATTCCACTGCATGTACATACTCCATTTTCTTTATCCATCCATCTACTGTTAGACACTTGGGTTGCTTCCACCTTTTGCTGTTGTGAATAGTACTGTTGTGAACATGGGTGTTCAAATATTTCTTCAAGCTCCCAAAGTAAAATTGCTAGATTGTGTGGTAATATGGTAATTATTTTAGCCCTTTTATCAGAAGGAAGCTTTTGCAATTTTAGGGCCTCCATGAATTTATTATCACTTTAAATTAATTGTAATCATTACTATCTTGTATAAATTGTAATTGCTAATGTATTTTATCTCTGTGTGTGTGTGTGTGTGTGTGTGTGTGTGTGTGTATGTGTGTGTGTGTGTGTGTGTGTGTGTGTGTGGTACTGGGGATAGAACCTAGGGGCATTCTACCTCCAAGCTACACCACCAGCCCTATTTTTTATTCTTTATTTTGAAACAGGGTTTCACTGAGTTGCAAAGGGCCTCACTAAGTAGCCAAGGCTGGCTTTGAACCTAGGTGATCTTCCTGTCTCAGCCTCCCAAATGCTGGGATTACAAGCCTGTGTCACCACACCCAGCTCTTATCTCTGTTTTAATTAGTCAGAGGCAATGTAGCTGTTAATTAGATGAGTGCTAGTCACTGTTATTACACTGTATTGATTCATGTGAGATAGTCACTAATTACCTTTTTACCATCCCCACTCCCCGTCCCCTACCATACTGAAGATTGCACTTAGGGGTTCTCTGCTACTGACCTAAATCCTTAGCTCTTTTCATTTTGAGACAGGGTCTTAATAAAATGCCAAGGCTGATTTCTTGCTGTATTCCTGCCTCAGCCTCCTGGATCATTGGGATTACAGGATGAGCCACTACACTTGGCTTTAATGTAATTCAGGTCCAAAGCAAAACCACATAATATTTGCATTGCAGTCATGTGGATAAATATGATTTTTGAAATGTTAAAAATAACCAGTAGAAATAATACTAGCTAACACTATGGAACTTAATGTATAATATTTTTGTATGTAGTATTATCTTATAAAAATCCTAGTTATAATTATTACAGCTCTTTTCAGTTACTCTAAATTTTAGCCACATTTTAGATGCTTGGAAATTTAGGACAGAGAGGGATTAAATAATTTGTCCAAAGTTTTGCTTTACTAGAGACAAAATGAGGGCTGTGTGTGTGTGTGTGTGTGTGTGTGACTAGGAATTGAACTCAGGGGCATTTTACTTCTGAGCTATATCTCCAGCCCTTTTTTTAATTTTTATTTTTTATAAGTGGAACATATTGAGAGTGGTGTACATTTACATTGTGCTTCATGCCTTCCCCTCCCTTTTCCTCCCCCCAATAGTGTCCAGGTTAATCATGTTGTATTTATGCTATTACACATATTCGTATGTAACGCCTCCATTGAACAACCTCAGCTTTCTTCCTCCCCTATCCTTCCGTTCAAGCTTTGCTGAGATTTCCCCTCCATCATCTGGAATCCCTCTGGTATTACCACTACTCCCTAGCTTGGACATATTAGAGAAAACATATGTCCCTTCTCTTTCTGTGCTTGACTAATCTCACTTAACATAATGTTCTCTAGTTCCTTCCATCTTCTTGCAAAGGCTATTATTTTATTCTTCTTTATAGCTGAATATAATTCCAGGGCATTCTACCTCCAAGCTATACTCCCAGTCCTATTTTTAATCTTTTTTATTTTATTTCTATTTTTTTGAGGGTCTGGGGATGGAACCCCAGGGACATTGGCCTCCGAGCCACACCCCCTGCCCAATTTTTTAATCTTTAATTTGAAACAGGGTCTCACTGAGTTGCAGAGGGCCTCCCTAAGTAGTTGAGGCTGTCCGTGAACCATGATCCTCAGGTCCTTACATGTAATTCTAGAATGGGCAAATATAATCTATGGTAGGGGAAAAAATCAGAACAGTAGATTGCAATAGAGAAAGAGGAGGAAGGAGGGATTAATAGAGAAGGCACAAGAGGAACATTCTTGGTTGATAGCAATGTTCCATATGTTTTTTTTTTCCTGCTGGAGACCAAATCCAGGGCTTTGTGCATGCTAAGCATGTATTCTACCACTGAGATACACCACCAGCCCCAAGAGTTCTACTTTTTTTTGGTGGTGGTTGTGGGGATTGAGCCCAGGGGCCTTTTACCTCTTAGCTACATACTCAGTTCTGTTTTATATATTTTTATTTTTCAACCAGCTAATCTTTCAATCTTTAAAAGTTCTTTAAAACCTTTTTTTTTTTGTGGATCTGTTGTCTTTATGTTTTTCTAGTTTTGCTTCTCTATTTAAAAAATTATTTTTTCTGGGATCCTTACTGAATGTTTTAGATGTTCAACATGATCTCTATTTTGTCTGGTTGTACTTGAAGGTCTTCAGGCCTGCTTGCTATGGAATTTGTTTAGTTTAAAGCTCTATAGTAGTTATTTTCTTCTCCAGTTCTATAGTAGTTATTTTTCCTCTCCAGTAGTGTTTTTTTTTTTTCTTTGTTTCTTTTGGTGTTGGGGATTGAACCTGGGGCCTCATGTGTGCTAAACACATATTCTACCACTGAGCTATGCCTCCAGCTCTTCTCCAGTAGTTCTTTTCTCAGCTTAAAGGAATCTCACTCTGCACATGTTCAATTTAGTGTTCAGCAGCAGACTCAATAGCATCTCTTTCAGATTTTGGAGCTCTATCTCTGTGTAGCTACTTCCTTTGATATTCTGTCCTATAAATCACTACTATTTCAGTCTCCTAAAGTCTAATTGCTGTCTTTTCAATTTAGTGAGATTGCTTTATTATGCTTGGATTCTTTTTCCTTGCATCAGGTTTTAGAAAGTGCCTCATCTAGAAAGCTAAGTAATCATAAGAGTTAACTTCATTGTTTCCCTTTTCTCAGGGGTTCATTTCTGTACTACATAGTTGTTTAATGTTGGAAAAGAGTTTTTCATAAATTTTGCCCTTTTTTCTCTTTGTTAACAGCAGAGGGAAAGTCTAGTCGCAGTTATTATAGCATGGCTAGAAGTAAAAGTCTCTCAAATCACTGTTATTTTCTTATATCTATTCATGCTAATGTATTGAATCAAGCTAATTATGATATTAAAATCTTCCCCAACCCTATTTTTTTGGGGAAGGGAATGCAGGAAAGTTGCTGTATCAAACTAAGATGGATATGCTAAAATCCTGCACTATAAATTTACTTATTTTCCCTCTATTATTGTTAGCTGGGGTTATAGCTCAGAATGCCCCGGGTTCAATTTAAAATTTTTTAATATATTCATTTTTGTAGTACTGAGGATTGAACCTAGGAGCACTCTATCACTAAGCTATATCCCTTACCCTTTTTATTTTATTTTGAGACAGGGTCTCCCTAAGTTGCCCAGGCTGATCTCAGACTTGTGATTACAGATGCTATGACACTGTTTCTGATATTTCTAGTTTACCAACTCACCACACTGGCACCAAGCTTCTAGTACATGAACCTATGGGGTGTAAACCAAATCTACCATAATACACATAAATGAATACTAACCATCACCTCTGGAAATGCATGAAGGGAAATTGAATTAAAAATATAGGTGACTTAGACTTTATCTTCAGTAATTGATTTCTCTATAAATATAAGCTTGATACAGACATGACAATGTAAACAATAATCAAAAGTGGTGAGTGTATTTATTACATTATTATCTTTTCTGAATATTGCAGTTTTTCAGATTAAAGGGTCGTGATGTCTAGCATCAAAAATAGATATTTAGTTAATTAAATTTTTTTCTCATCATTTCCCGTAGAAAGAGTGGATCAGTATCTTAAATTAGATAGCTAGTTTAATATCCCAGTGAATTAAAGCTTCTCTTGTCATTTTAAAGTGACTTCCCCCAATGATACTACATCCTCAGGTACAAGTTCAAGAAACATTCTTTATGATAGAGAGGAACCTGTTCTTAAGAGAAAGATCTTTGACTCCTGTCATTGCAGTTACCTAGCAACTTCTATGTTATCACTTAGTTATTGCTTCAACCTCTTTGGAAAAATACCAAGTAGTGGTATAGCTGGATCATGTGATTGTGAAGTGTCTATTCAATTCAGTTGCCTATTTCTTGATTGGGTTGTTTTTCTAGTGTAAAGTCTTTTAAGGTCTTTGTACACTCTAGATTTTAGTTCTCTGTCAGAGAGATAGCTGGTAAAGATCTCCCATTCTGTAGGCTTTTTCTTTAGATTCTTAGTTATTTCCTTTGATGAGCAGAAACTTTTTAGCTTGATGCATCCCACTTATCTTAATTTTGGTTTTAATTTCTTGAGCTCTGGGTATTTTGTTGAGGAAATTTCTACCTGTGCCTATATGTTGCAGTGTTGAACCTATGCCCTCTTCTAATAGCTTTACTGTCTCTGATATAACTTCCAGGTCTTTGATCCATCTCAAGTTAATTCCTGTGAAGGGTGAGAGGTAAGGATTTAGTTTCATTTTTCTACAAATGGATAGCCAGTTTTCCCAACACCATTTGTTGAAAAGGCTGTCTTTTCTCTAGCTTATGTATTTGGCCCCTTTGTCAAAGATCAATTGACTATAAGTGTGTGGATTTGTTTCTGTATCTTTTATTCTTTTCCATTAGTATATGTGTCTATTTTTGTGCCAGCACCACGATGTTTTTATTACTTTGGCTTTGTAGTATAATTTGAAGTCAGGTATTGTAATGCTTCCTCTTTGCTGAGAATTGCTTTGGCTATTCTGGGTCATTTGTTTTTCATATGAAATTTATGACTGAATTTTCTATGAAGAATGACATTGATATTTTGATAGGGAGTACATTGATTCTGTAGATCACTTTTGGTAGAATGGTCATTTTGATATTTATTCTGCCTATCCAAGAGCAAGGGAGATCTTTCCATCTTCTAAGATCTTTAATTTCTTTTTTTAGTGTTCTATAAACTTCATTGTCGATGTCTTTTACATTTTTTATTAGGTTTATTCCTTGGTAGTTTATTGGTTTTGAGGTTATTGTGAATAGAATTGGTTTCTGTATTTCTTTTTCCATAGATTCATGGTTGGCATATAGAAAAGCTACTTATTTCTTTTTTAGGTTGATTTTGTATTCCACTACTTTGCTGAATTGATTAATCAGCTCTAATAGTCTAAAGATAATTTTGATTCTTTTTTCTATTTGAATTTCCTTGATATTCTTTTCTTGTCCTATCACTCAGGCAAGAGTTTTGAGTACTATATTGAAAAGGAGTGGTGATAGTGAGCATTCTTATCTTGTTCTTGCTTTTAGAAGGAATTCCTGAAGTTTTCCCTGTTCAGTAGGATGCTGGCTTTGGGTTTATTGTATATATTGCCTTAATGATGTTGCAATACGTTCCTTTTATTCAATTTTCTGTAGTTTTTTTTTTTTAACATGAATGGGTTTTGGATTTTGTCAAATGCTTTTTCAGCATCTGTTGATATGATCATGTGATTTTTGTTCTCATTCTATTTATGTGGTGAATAACATGTATTGATTTGTGTATGTTGAACCAGTCTTGCTTTCCTGGGATAAAACCAGCTTGTTCATGGTATACAATTTTCTTGATCTGATTTTGAATGTGCATGGCTAGTATTTTGCTTAGTATTTTTGTACATATGTTCATTAATGATATTGGTCTGTAATTTGCTTTTCTTAAGGGATCTTTATTTGGTTTTGTTATTATGTGATATTAGCCTCATAGAAGGAATTTGGAAGAATTCCATCTCTTTTATTTCATGGAATAACTTGTGCAGTATTACATTTAGTTCTTTTTAAAAAATCTGTTTGGACCTGAGTTTTTCTTTTTTTCTGTGGTATTGGGGATGGAACCCAGGGGCATTCTACTTCTGAGCTACACTCCCAGCCCTATGTTTTTTTGTTTTTTTTTTTTTAAAACAAAGTCTCACTGAGTTGCAAAGGGCCTCACTAAGTAGCTGAGGCTGTCTGTGAACCGCGATTCTCCTGTCTCAGCCTCCCAAATGCTGGGATTATAAGTGTGTGCTACCACGCCTGGCTACCTGGACTTTTCTTTGGTGGCAGAATTTTTATTGCTGTTTCTATTTCTTTACGTGCTATTGGTCGGTTTAGGTTTTCTATATCCTCTTGTTTCAGTTTAGGTAGTTTGTATGTGTTTAAAAATGTGTTAATTTCTTCCATGTTTTCCAGTTTATTGGAATATAAATTTTCAAAATAGTTTTTGATGATCCTCTGAATTTCCCCACTGTCTATGGTGATGTCTCCTTTTTCATTTCTGATTTTTAATTTGGGTTGATTCTCTCTTTTATTTAGGTTGGCTAGGAATTTGTCAATCTTGTTAATATTTTAAAAGAACCAGCTTTTTGATTTGTTGATCCTTTGTATTTTTTTAATTCTCTATTTCATTTATTTCTGCTCTGATTTTAATTGTCTCCTGCCTTCTGCTGGTTTTAGGATTAGACTGTTCCTGTTTTTCTAGGTCTCTGAGGTATGTCATTATGTTGCTTGTTTGATGACTTTCTGTTTTTTTGTTTTGTTTTGTTTTGTTTTGTTTTCTGGTACTGGGGATGGAACCCAGGGGCATTCTACCTCCAAGCTATACCTCTAGCCCTATTTTTTATTTTTTATTTTGAAACAGGGTCTCACTGAGTTGCAAAGAGCCTCACTAAGTATCTGAAGCTGTCCTTGAACAGTGATCCTCCTATCTCAGCCTCCCAAATGCTGGGATTACAAGCGTGTGTGCCACTACGCCTGGCTTCTTCTTCTTCTTCTTTTTTTTTTTTTTTTTAATGTGGGCAGTCAGTGCTATAAATTTTCCTCTTAACACTGCCTTCAAAGTGTCTCATAGATTTTGGTGTTTGTGTCTATAGTTTCATTTATTTCCCAGAATTTTTTATTTCTGTTTGATCTATTTATCATTCAAGAGTGTATCATTCAGTCTCAGGGTATTTATGTAATTTGTTTTGGTCTTCCTATTGTTGATTTCTTACTTTTATTCTGTTGTGATCTGAAAAGCTGGCAGGGAATTATATCTTTTGAGTTTACTGATGCTTGCCTTGTGGCCCAATATGTGGTCTATTTTGGAGAAGGTTCCATGGACAGCTGAGAAGAATGTGTATTCAGCTGTTGTTTGTTGAAATATTCTGTATATGTCTATTAGGTCCATTTGGTTTATAGTGTTCTTTAGATCTAAAGAGTCTTTGCTCATCTTTTGTCTTGAAGATGGATTTAATGGTGTGAGTGGTATATTGAAATCTTATAGTATTTTTGTATTTGGGTCTATTTGAGACCTAATGTTCTCAAGAGTTTGTTTTTCATATCTTGGTGTACCCACATTTGAGGTGTGAATGTTTACTGTATTATATTTTTTCTGGATTGTTCCTTTTATTAATAAGAAGTGATCCACTTTGTCTCTTCTGATATATTTTAGCTTAAAGTCTATTTTGTCAGATATCAGCGTTGCTACCCCTGCTTGTTTTCGGGCTTCATTTGCATGGTATATATTTTCCCATCCTTTTACCTTTATCCTATGGATATCTTTGGCTATAAAGTGAGTTTCTTGTAAGCAGCATACAGTTGGATTATGTTTTTTATTTCACATTGGCGGTCTGTGTCTTTTAATTGGGAAGTTAAGCCCTTTGACGTATAATGTTATTATTGAAATATGATTCTTGTTTCCTGTAATTTTGTGTTCTATATTCTGTTGGATGTAGTGTTATTTCTCCTTGCTTAGTTGGTGGAGTTCGCCTCTTTTCTGGTTCTGTCATATGCTTCATTTTTCTTCTTTATAATTTATTTCTTTAAGTATTTTCTCTAGTGCTGGCTTGGTAGTCATGAATTTTTCAAGTTTCTGCTTCTTTTGGAATGTTTTTATTTCTCCATCAAATTTGAATGATATCTTTGCTGGATATAGCAACCTTGGTTGGAAGGTGTTTTCTTCTAGGATCTGGAGTATAGTCCCTCCTTGCATTCATGACTTTATGCCAGTCTCTCCTCGCATTCATGACTTAGGTTGTGAAGTCTAGAGTGATTTTTATTGTTTTGCCCCTGAATGTATCACTGCATTTAATATTTTTCCCTTGGGCTCTATGTAAGTCATAGATTATTAGTTAGTTTGACTATTACATGGCTTGGAGAGGTCCTACTTTGATCTTGTCTTAACAGTGTTTTGTATATCTCCTGCATGTGGATGTCCACATCGTTTTCTATGTTTGGATAATTCTCTGAAATTATGTCTCTGAAGAGGTTTCTGATTATCTTGCTTTTATCTTTTCTTTAATACCTTTTGTTTGTGTGCAAGTTAGGGCGTTTTATATTGTCCCATAATTGTTGCATGTTTAGTTTGTGTTGTAACGTCTTCTATATACTGTTGACTGTGCTTTCAGTTTTGAATGCACTGTTTTCCAAGAGTGCTACCTGTTTTTAATTTGGTATAGCCAGAGTTGTTTTCTATTGCTCTGTTCAATTCATTTATTGACTCCTTCATTTCATTTAAAGTCTCTTTCTGGTTTTTTTTTTTTTTTTTTTTTTTTGCGGGTCTGGGGATTGAACCCAGGGGCATTCTACCTCCGAGCTACACCCCCTGCCCTATATTTTATTCTTTATTTTGAAACTGGGTCTCACTGAGTTGCAGAGGACCTCACTAAGTAGCTGAGGCTGTCCGTGAACCTCCAGGTCTCAGCCTCCCGAATGCTGGGATTACAAGCATGTGCCAGCAAGCCCAGCTGGTTCTTTCTTAAAAGTCTCAGTTTCCTCCTTCATTTCCTG
Source organism: Muscardinus avellanarius (assembly GCF_963383645.1). Classification (NCBI taxonomy): domain Eukaryota; kingdom Metazoa; phylum Chordata; class Mammalia; order Rodentia; family Gliridae; genus Muscardinus; species Muscardinus avellanarius. The sequence continues at coordinate 174,412,866 of NC_137786.1, read as the reverse complement.
TATACTTTCGTTGAGGCCTTTCATCATATTGAAGATCCAAATTTGGAATTCTCCTTGCAGATCAGTATTGATAACCTTCCATATTGTTGAGTTGTGGAAGTTTATTGTTTCCGTACTGTTCCTTGTTCTCATATTTTTAGAGTACTTGGGTTTGTGTTTCTGTTGTCTTGGCATCTTCTTCCTCTTTGTGTGTGAGTCCTGTGTTTATTTGTTATTCCTTTATAATAATGTCTATGTTGGGAATATATATTCGCCCCTACCATTCTGACTCAAATACTCAAGCTCTGAGTTTCCAGAGCCTTTTAAACTAGATATAGTTGTTAGTGCAGGTAAGTAGGAATCTCTGATTGGCTGTAGGCCACTGTGCTATCCTGGCCCAAACTTCACAGGGCCAGCGACTATAATGCTCTATTTAAGGCCTGCAGCCTGTGGGTTGGTACTTAATGCATCCCCAGAGAGCACCACTGCTCTGCTGATTGTGAACCCATTATATTGCAGAGTGCTAACCTCTGACTTCTGTGACCAGTGGGTTTAGGCTGAGCAAAACCAGAGATTGCTTTGTTTTGAAGTTATAGTCTAGCTCACTGAACTTTGATGGCCCCTGTGATACCACTCCAGATGTGCTTGTTATGGTCACATGAGGTACTTTCAGTTACTAGTTTATATGCATGCCAGGTACAAACTCTGCTAGTGGAAAGAGTATTGAATTTCCAGCTTTTGGCTGAGATCAAATGATTCCCTGCTGAGCCCCTGGCCTCTTGGCACAATTTGGCCAAGATGGTGTTGCTGCTACTCTCTGCCCAAGGTTTAAGGTCTTGAGGGAGAGACTGCACAGTTCCAAGCCGGGACTTGGGTGGCTCAGTTCCTTAACCTCAAGGACATCACCCCTGTGATGGGCAGGCACACCCCTGGGGGCCATTGCTAGCCTTCCAGTGCTGGTGCTTGAGGCATTCAAACATGGCAGGCACAAGTTCACTGCTTGTAGAGCCTGCAGCTTGTAGGCTGAGCTATTTCCATCTGGCACCACAAGTCAGAGTCCCACGGTCATCCCTAGAGACCCTACAAGGGCTCCTTGAACTATGAACTACAGTTCCCTCCTGCCTGTCTCTAGGGTCTATCTTACTAATTCAAGTTTCTGCCATGTTCAATAGTAGTCCCCACTCCTGCCTCTGCAGGATATTTGCAAGGTCTCAGGCCCCTCATGAGTCTATTTCTTTGCCACATAAGTTCCCATGGCTGGGCACAGCTGGTTCCTTTCACTGGAAAGGCTTGATAACTTACGTTGTTGATGGGCATTGCTCTGGATCATTGCTGAAAGGATGAGTTCAACTGCAGCCATAGTGTCTGTCTGGATTGTCTGTTCTGCTGGGACCCTATTTGGGGGAACGAAATGCCAGCCCCTTTTGCTGATGGTATATACTTGTCAGTCTTACAACAGTTCACAGTTTCTTTCTGGAGGTCTCTGGAAGCCACAGTGCCAGTAGCCGCCAGCTCCTCTGGTGTGGCCTGACTCAGAAAGGAATGCCACTGGTCTCTGGTCTCCATTTCCCAGGTGGGACATCTGGAGCCCTTTACAGGTCTCTGCTTTTTTTTTTTTTTTCTATTTCTGGTTCCACTGCTTTTCAACTTTTTTTTTTTTTTAGTTTTACACTTTTTTTCCCCTTGTTGAGAAGCAGTCTTCTTGGTTGATTGAGTTGCGAATCTCTGTGTGCCCGAATCCTACTGTCTCCCTTAAGGCACCATCTTATCCCTCAATATAAATTTTTTTTTTAACAAAAGATTCTAAAACCCAGATCACCAATCTTATTTATTTATTTATTTGACAGAGGTTTTGCTATGTTGCCTAGGCTCATTTCAAATTCATATACTCAAGGAATCTTTCCAGCTCAGCCTTCCCAAGTAGCTGGGGCTACCATGCCCAGTTAAACTTTCTTTTGTTGTTGTTGTTTCTGTGTTAGGAATGAACCCAGATTTGGCAGTTGCTCTACTAGCTGAGCTACATCCCCAGCCTGGAGAATCTTGATTGGAATAATTTGAAGGTAGTACAGTAGTTTTAAAAAAAATCAGCTGGGTATGGTGGTGCATTCTTGTAATCCCAGTACTTGGGAGGCCAAGACAGGAGAACTATAGGTTAGTGGTCAACTACTTAGTGAGGCCCTTTGCAACTTAGTTTCCATTCATTGAAAAAGGAAAGTTTTTGAACCATGCTCAATAATGAAATTTTACTGAAGTCATAAAATCTGAAAGTGATTTTTGAGACCCTGTTTCAAAATAATAAAAAACAGAGCTGGGGGTGTAGGTTGGAGGTAGAGTGCCCCTGGGTTTAATCACCAGTACCACACACACACCATATATATATATATATATATATATATATATATATATATATATATATATATATATATTTTTTTTTTTTTTTTCCACCCTTTGTGTCTACTTTAAGAAAGTAAAATAAAAAAGCTGAGGATACAGCTCTGTGGTAGAAGTATTTGTCTGGCATGTGTTAAATTCTGCATTCAATTCCCAATACTATAAAAAGGGGGAAAAGTATCTGTTACATTTAAAATATCTTAACTATTTTGTAAATTTGTATTAGTCTAATTTTGAGGGCAGTGTGATTTTTTGTATTCCTTTATAGTGCCTTTTGTAACAGATGTTTCATATTTGTTATTGAATGGGTTAATGAATATAAGCCCACTTCTCTGAGCTGATTAAACAAGTGTCTATTGATCTAATTTAGTTAAAAGAGAACTATCTGTGCAGAGTACTTCTGTGCTTAGTGACAGGTAAGAGGTTAGAACAGCAAGTACTGTAAAAAGGGGGTCATCTTCATCCGGGTGATTAGAAAAAACTTCACCAGATATTGGTAGGATTTGAGTTGGACCCTGAAAGGAAAGTTTTAATTAAAAATGGAAAGGAAGTAGGGATTATCAAAATAATCATTTTCATATTTTATCACTTCAGTAATACATCATTATTGAGCATGGTTTGGAAACTCCTTTTTCAATGAATTTGAAATCTTCATTTCACCAAATATCTCCCTAGGAGCATGAGACCATCTTGTCGCTCTTATTCTTCTCTGAATCAGGTCATCTTCATTATGCTTATTTGGTTCAGGTCCCTCTTGCTATCCAGTGCTCATCTCTGGACTTTCTTCAGAGCATCATCATACACCTGCAGTGTTCTTCTTGTGAGTTTTTCTTCCCTTGTTTCCTCCATCTTGTCAGGCCAGAGTTTACCTGAGTCAACTGATTTGGAGCTCCCAGGTTCTTCTCTTAGGTACCACTGGGTAATTACTTTCTTCAGAAACCTAAAATGTACTTCCTTTTGAATTTAATATGTACATTTTCATTTTTGCAATATGTGTTTAAACTATTTTTAGTTAAAACTTAATGTAATAAAGTGAAAATATAATGTATATTTTTAAAAACGAGGTAAAGTTTTCTTAATCTAATTTTTTTTCAGAACTGGGGGTTGAACCCAGGGGCATTCTACTTCCAAGCTACATTCCCAGCCCTATTTTTTATTCTTAATTTTGAAACAGGGTCTTACTAAGTTGCATAGGGCCTCACTAAGTAGCTGAGGCTGGCCACAAACCTGCGATCCTCACGTCTCAGCCTCCCAAGTACTGGGATTAGAAGCATGCCCCACCACTCCCAGCTTAAGCTAAATATTTTTAAGCACTCCAAAGAAAATAGGATGACTCTTGTATTAGTAGTGATAAAAAATCTTGCATATCTATCTTCAAGACACAGCTCAGTGTTAACCTTACTTAAGCCCATCCATCTGAGATTCCCTCTCCCACTTCTCCCAGCCTGGTACTATTTTTTGTGGTCTTTGGCCTTGTCGTTCTTCCTTTCTAGTTGTTTATCTGTCTTTCTTACTAAATTGTATATATACATTTTTACAACAAAACTAGTGTTATTGACTTGTTAACGTTTATCCCCAGCTTCCAATTCACTATCTTGCCTACAGAAATGCTTAATAAATGTTTATCAAATTGAGCTGAGTTCATGTTTATCACTTTTAAAACAAGATATCACCTGTTTTGGTTTCCTGTTTTTATTCTGATATATTCTGTAATTAAAAGATACTGTAAGTAAATTAGGCATGGCATGCTTAAAATCCTTGTACTTGGGAGGCTGAGACAGGAGGATCTCAGGATCATAGCCAGCTTCAGCTACTTAATGAGGGCCTCTGCAACTTAGTGAGACTGTGTTTCAAAACAAAGAATAAAAAATAGGGCTGGATGGTGGGGGTGGTGGCGCATGCTTGTAATCCCCTTGCTTGGGAGGTGGAGACAGGAGGAGCTCGCAGGTTTGAAGCCAGCCGCCCTGGCTTAAGAGACCCTGTTTTGAAATAAAAAGTATAAAAATAGGTCTGGGAGTGTAGCCCGGAGGTAGAAGGGTTTCCAGGACCTCCAGTACCACCCCCCCAAAAAAAAGAGGGGGCTGGGAATGTAGCTCAGAGGTAAAATCCCCCTGGGTTCAATCTCTAGTAACACACACACACACACACACACACACACACACACACACACACAGTACACTTTACAGTAAAGAGTACTTAATAATAAAATGTGCATTTATATGATTCATTTTTAAATTTAGGGTGAACCAGAGTACTCTATAACTTTATTGTTACTGATCTAGATAAGAAGACAAACTTTTTCTTTTGTGATAACTGTTCTTGACTGGTCCAAGTACCACGATAGTTCCTAGCAGCACCTAATTCTTTATATAGCAAGATTGTGAAAGTTTCTGTATAATATTCAATGTATATATTTCATATCAGAAATGAACTTTATTATGTATATTGTTTGATCATATTATGATTTTATTATATATTGATTTAATTATATGAATAATTAAATAATATTTAATTATTTGAATGATTTAAATATTTTTACCCTTTTACAGTTTGGCAACTTTATTATGTATGTTGTTATGAACTTTATTATGTATATTGTTTGATCATATTATGATTTTATTATATATTATGATTTAATTATATGAATAATTAAATAACATTTAATTATTTGAATGATTTAAATATTTTTACCCTTTTACAGTTTGGGAAACTAAAACTTAAGCATAAATACATTGCCTACCACTAGAAAGTGGTAATAGATATGAATAAAATGTTGTTTCTATATATTCAGAAGATTAAACTAGATGACCTCCATATTTTCCAGGTATGAAGGCTCTGAAACTCTGTAAATGTTTAACATTATTTCACCAGTTGATAATTAGTAAAATATTTGACACCATGAACTTGCTGTGGTGAAAGTGCTGGGTTACTTTCAGGCTCAAACCAATTGGTGCTTTCATCTAGTTAATTTGCTGACTCTACAGGAGAACTCTTCACAGTGGCACTGAAGCAGTATAGATAATTTTCTTTCAGCTTCATCAGGTTTTATTATGTCTGCTTTTTTACCCCACCATTACCTCTAGGTGGTGGTATACAGTAGTAAATACAATTGAGCGTCTAATTGTTTATCCAGTCACCTGAAGGTTCTATGTATTCTGCCAAATATTGGGGAACTGTTTAGACTCCTGAGCACATTGGCTCCACCTACTGTTCTGCTGAGACAAACATCTTCCTATGTTCTCTTTTAAATTTACTCTTTTGTATTTTGTGCTTTCCTCCTGACTTTCTCATATTTTGTTACTTGAGGTTTTTATTTTTGCTGAAATATGACATGATCTTTTAAGTAATTTTGAAACTATGGGGATATTGTCAGTCTTCCCTCTAATTTGTATTATATAAAGAGAATGTGTTTGGAGGTATAATTATATCCTACTTTTCAGCTTTCTCTGTCTCTTAAATCTATATCCAAATAGAATCCTCCTCTAGCGAAAAAAACAAAAAACAAACATTTCTTTACTATTTTAGTACACTATTGTGTGGTATATGAGTGAATCTATAGTTGCTTTTTTGTTTATGTTGTACTGGGGATGGAACCCAGGGGCATTCTACCTCTGAGTTACACCCCCAGTCCTATATTTTAGTCTTTGTTTTATTTTTTGAACAGGGTCTCAATGAGTTGCTAAGGGCCTCGCTAAGTAGCTGAGGCTGTCCACAAACCGTGATCCTCTGGTCTCAGCCTCCCAAATGCTGGTATTAGAAGCATGTGCCACTGCCCGGCGAAATCTCTTGTTTTTTAAATTCAGAAAGGAAACTTGTGTGTGTGTGTGTGTGTGTGTGTGTGTGTGTGTGTGTGTGTGTGTATGGTACTGGTAATGGAACCCAGGGGCATTCTACCTCAAAGCTCCACCCCTAGCCCTATTTTTTATTCTTTATTTTGAAACAGGATCTCACTGAGTTGCAAAAGACAGTTGAGGCTGTCTATGAATCACGATCCTCCTGTCTCAGACTCCCAAAAGCTGGGATTACAAGCATGCGCCACACCCAGCCAGAAAGGAAGCTTTCTTTTTTTTTTTTTTTTGGTGGTACTGGGGTTCCTGGAAGCCCTTCTACCTCCGGGCTCCACTCCCAGACCTATTTTTTATATTTTTGAAACAGGGTCTCTTATGCCAGCGCGGCTGGCTTCGAACCTACGTGATCCTCCTGTCTCCGCCTCCCAAGCGCGGGGATCACCAGTGTGTGCCACCACGCCCGGCTAAAGGAAGCTTTTAATTGGATTTTCTGGAGCATTTAATTCCAAAACAAATTAAACTCTTGGTAGAAATAATATAGCCTTTATTATCTGTCATTTAGCTTAAATACTTTAATTTTAAATTATAAAACAATACTAGAAGACAAGTGACAAATCCATACAGCCATAGTCATTCTTAACAAAGGTCTAAAAACATATGTAGGGAAAAAGATAACTTCTTTAACAAATGGTGCTGGAAAACTGGGTACGCAAATGAAAAACAGCCCAGTGTGGTACTCACAGTAGTTGGGAGACTGAGGTGAGGCTTGTGGTTTCAAGGCCTCAGCAGCTTAGCAAGACTGTCAGCAAACTAGTGAGACCCTGTTTCAAACAAAAAGCTGGGTGTTTATCTCAGAGGCAGAATGCCCCTGAGTTCAGGGTTCAATTCCTGGTGTAAAACACACACACACACACACACACACACACACACACACACACACGAATGAAACTAGATCCCTATTTCTTACCCTGCACAAAAGTCAACTCAAAATGGCTCAAACACCTACATATAGAAGCAGAAACTTTGCAGCTGTTAAAAGGAAACACAAAAGCCGGGCGTGGTGGCGCAGGTTTGTAATACCCGCGCTTGGGAGGCTGAGACAGGAGGATCGCACGGGTTTGAAGCCAGCCTCAGCTACTTAGGCTTTCAGCAACTTAGTGAGACCCTGTTTAAAAAAAAAAAAAAAGTCTGGGAGTATATCCCAGAGGTAGAAAGCCTCTGGGTTCCACCCCCAGTACCACCAAAAAAAAAAAAGGAAACCCAAAGGGAAACATTTCAACATATGCACAGGCAGCAACTTCTTGTATAGGACTTCTATAACAGGGATTGATAAATGGAATGGTATTAAATTAAAAAGCTTCTGCACAGCAAAGAAATAATCAATGGTGTGAAGAAATGGACTCTTCCAACAGAGGGTGAATATCCAGAATACATAAGAACTAAAAAAAAACCTCAGCCCCAAACAAACAAATAACCAATTCCCTAAATGGATGGATGAACTCATTTGGAAGTATGTTCAAGGTCTTTATCAGGGAAATACAGATCAGAACTACTTTGAGATTTTATCACATCCCAGTCAGAATGGCAATCATCAAGAATACAAATAACAATAACTCTTAGAAACTGTTGGTGAGAATATAAATTGGTACAGCCACAATGGAAATTAGTATGGAGGTCCTTCAAAAAACTAAAAATAGGACTACCTTATGATTCAGCCACCGTATTTCTCAGTATTTATCTGAAAGAATTAAAGACAAAAATTATAGAATATACACACAGTGGAATTCTGTTCACCAATACATAAGAACAAAATTATGCTAATTCCAGGAAAATGGATGGACCGGGAGAACGTCATGTTAAGTGAGATTAGCCGGTCATAGAATGTGAAGCATCATATGTTTTCTCTCATATGCAGAAGCTAGGGAGTAACTGGGATAAAAGGGGGACTTTAGGTAAAGGGGAGAAACCCCAGTGGAGTGAGGGAGTTGGTCTAAGGGAAGGTGGGGCGGACAGGAGAATTAATGAAGGGAACACTATGGGAAAGGAGAGGGAGTGGGGGAAAGCCCACCATGTGCTATGTGCATGTATGTCATTATCATTCTGAACTACATTATGATGTGAGACTACAACACACCAATAAAAGTATATAAAATAAAGTCTACATGCTTTATTTATTTATTTATTTTATTTTATATATATATATATATATTATTGGTACATTGTAGTCATACATCACAATGCAATACAAGACTTATGAGGATATACAAGCACACATCATCCAATTAGCCTTTATCCAATCTCCATACCATTCCCTCTCCCTCCCTCAATCCCATGTTTGATTTGGTGATTAACTTTGATATATTTCTTTACATACATAATGAGTTTTAAAGAGATTCCATCTTCCCCCATTCCATCCCCTCTGATTGGTCACCTTAATTGATCCTCTATAGGGCCCTTTCTTCAACTAGATCTCCTATTACCTATTTCTTCCTGGTTTTTGCATATTAGGGAAAGCATCTGTTTTTTTTAATTTTCTATGATATTTCTCTGTGTGTGCCGCAATGCAAGTTCCAGTCACACTCTTGAAGGCCCCAGCACTGGCCTGGCCACCCGGCAGACTCTGATCCCAGCCTCCCTGGCTCCAGCACCGGCCTTGCCTCATGGCAGACTCTGATCCCGGCCTCACTGTCCCCGGCACTGGCCTAACCCCTTGGCAGGCTCCGATCCCGGCCTCAGAGGCCCCAGTACTGGCCTTGCCTCATGGCAGTCTCAGATCCCAACCTCGTAGGCCCCAGCACCGGCCTTGCCTTATGGCAGTCTCAGATCCCAGCCTCAGTGGCCCCGGCACTGGTCTAACCCCTTGGCAGGCTCTGATCCTGTCCTCAGAGGCCCAAGTACCAGCCTTGCCTCATGGTAGGCTCCAATCCCAGCCTTGCTGGCCATGGCATCGGCCTCACCTCTTGGCGGGCTTCCATCCCAGCCTTGGACAGAGGCCCCATCACCAGCCTTGCCTCACGGAGGGCTCCAATCCCGGCCTCCCTGGCCCTGGTACCTGGCTAGCCACCTGGCAGGCTCCTATCCTGGCCTCAGAGTCCCCAGCACCAGCCTTGCTGTGCATCAGGCTCTGGTCTCTGTCACTATGAGCAGGTTGTCTACAAATGTTCCTCTTCTCTTTTCTTTTCTCTTTCTTTCTTTCTTTCTTTCTTTCTTTCTTTCTTTCTTTCTTTCTTTCTTTCTTTCTTTCTTTCTTTCTTCTTGATGGTACTTGGGTTCCTGAAATCCCTCTACCTCCGGGCTACACTCCCGGAGACCTATCTCTTTTTTTTTTAATTTTTTTTAAATTTATATATTTTTTTATTGGTGCACTGTATTCATACATCATAGTGGGATACATACTTTTGTAGACATACATGCACACATTGCCCAGTCAGCCCCCACCCGATCCCCACCCCATTCTCTCCCTATCCCTCCCTCCCATGCTTGGCTTAGTGGTTGACATCTAGTATTATAGCAATTTATCCAAAATTAAAAATGATAATCTCACATAACAGTTTCATTTGTCTGATACCATGCTTTTGATGACTTAAAGATAACATTTCAATATTTCTTTTTGCTTTCTTTCTTACCAGAGAATATTTTTTTTTCTATTTTTTTAGGTGAAACTATCATATATTTATATATTTATTTTTCAGAAAAAAAATCTATCCTAATATGGAATATGGACTCTAGGTACCCAAAACGATCTTGAAAAAGAACAAAGCTAGAAGATATATATTTTCTGATTTCAAACCATATAAAGCTACAATAATTGAAACAGTGTAGTACTATTCTAAAGGCAGATATATAAACCATTGGAGTTAAATAAAAGCCTAGAGCTAAATTCTTCCCTATATTGTCAAGTTATTTTTGACAAGGTTTCCACGAACATTTGGTGGTAGAAATAATAATCTTTTAACTAAATATTGTTGAAAAATAATAATTACATGGAAAAGAATAAAATTGGACCCTTACCTAATCCCATATACAAATATTAACTCAAAATAGATAAAAGACCTAAATATAAATCTTAAGACTATAAACTTTTAGGAGAAAATCTGGGTCATAAAACCTCACAACATTGAAATTGGTAGTGATTTCTTGGTTATGATTTCAATGGCACAGGCAACAGAAGAGTATACAAACTCCCTAAAAAATAAAAAAAAATATTGTATATCCAAAGACAATGTAAACAGAGTTAACAGTTGCTAATAGAATGGGATAAAATATTTCCAAATGCTATATCTGAAGGTATATTAATATTCCAACTAGACATCCTAAAAATTAACAACAATAAAGGCAAACAATACCATTTAGAGGTAGGTAACAGACTAACATAAATAATGAATCTCCACAGATAACTAATCTTAGTTGTCTGTTGGATGGAAAATCTTGTTTCTCTAGTTCTGATGTGTGTTACCTATTTCTTCTTTGTAGTTAATCTCTTTGAGTATTTTCTCTAGTGCTGGTTTTGAAGACATAAATTCCTTCAGTTTCTGTTTGTCATGGAAGCTTCTTATTTCTCCATCTAATTTGATAGAAAGTTTTGCTGGGTAGGAAACTTTTGGCTGGAAGTTGTTTTCTTTCAGAGTTTGGAATATGTTACTCCAAGCCCTACTGGCTCTCATGACTTGGTTTGGGAAGTCTGGAGTGATTCTAATTGGTTTGCCTCTGAATGTCACTTGGCCCTTTGTTTTTGTTGCCTTTAAGATTTTCTGCTTGGCTTCCACATTGGTCATTTTGACAATTATATGGCGTGGGGATCCTCTTCTCTGATCCTGTCTAAAGGGAGTTCTATAAGTTTCCTGGACCTGTGTATCGACCTCTTGCTCTATGTCTGGAAAATTTTCTGCTATTACTTCCTCAAAGAGAGTGTTGATCCCTTTGGTATCACTTTCTTTTCCCTCCTCTATTCCAATTATTCTTAGGTTAGCTCTCTTAAAATGGGCCCATATTTCTTCAATATCAGATTCCTGCTGTCGGATATTTTTTTCTAGATTAGAAACTATGCGTTCATTTTTGGAATGATCATCTTCTAAGAGCGAGATTCTGTTCTCCATGTGTTCTAATCTGTTTGTGCTTTGAATTGAGGCCTTTACTTCATTAATTGCATCCTTTATCTCTTTTTGGCTCTCTCTGAGTTCTTTTCGAAGCACCTCTATTATTTCTACAGTTATTTTCCTGATTTGATCTTCTAGAAATCTTTGATTTTCTGTTTTATCGGGTTCTGATGTTGTGGGGTTGTGTGCATTCATTGCTCCAGTATTATTCCTCTTTCCCATGATTTCGGATGTTTGTGCCTTCTCTGGGTTCTTCCCTTGGGTCACTATGACTTCACTTAAGGTGTTCTGGATCTCGAGTCAGTAGTATCTCAGACCCCACTACTCCTTTACTGGGTTGTATCACAGAGTCTCCGACCCAGAGAGTCGATAGAGGCTGCTTTAGACTGTGGGGGGTGCCAGGTTGCACGTTCTCCTATGGTGTGATATCTCTGCCACCGCCACTCCCCCACTGGGTCAAGTCCCAGGGAGTACAGTACTGGGATTTCTCCTCTGTGGCCCGCAATTTGACTCACTGTTCTTGAGTACGCCGATGTAGCTGTACTGGATTCGGTGAATTCTCTGCTGCTGCCGCCGGTGGGAATACGGCGCCGCTGCTACGCCCTCAGCTGTGGGGCTGGAGTTTTTCTTCTTGGTTTTGATTTCCACTCTGAATCCCTGCAGCGTTTGCTGAGCTCGGTCATTGGGAGCTTTAGGTGATCTCTGCGTGGAGAAATCCCGCCTGGCTGTTCCGCAGTGGCTCACCTCGGTTTGCTGTAGCCGTCCCGTGAATTCGCCGGTGCCGCTGCCACGCTGGCAGTATGGCGCTGCTGCCGTGTGTTCGGGCGTGAGGTTGCGTCCTTGGGCGTGAGGATCTCCTCTGTGGCTCTGTTCTTAGTCCGCTTTCCTTCTGGAGCCTGGTGATTTTTTTTTTTTCCCCTCTGGTGATGGTGTTTTCTGGCTATGAAAGGCGTTGATTTTGTGGTAATGGAGATTTGTTGTTAGCGGGGCTCTTAAGCCCTGCTTTTCTCGGTCGCCATCTTCCCGGAAGTCCTACATGCTTTAGAGATATATACATACCCATGTTTATCACAGCACAATACACAACAGCCAAGTTTGGAATCAGGTGTTTTTGAAAGATAAGTGGATAAAGAAAAAGATACACACACACACACACACACACACACACACACAATGGAGTTTTACTCCACCAGAAGAACAAAATTGTGTTATTTGCAGGAAAAGGAATGAAACTGGTAAGTATGTTAAGTGAAATAAGCCATAAACACAGAAAGACAAGTATTGTTATGTTTTCCCTCATTTGTGGAAGCTAGAGGAAGAAAAAGGAGTGGGGACAACACATCATGAAAGTAGAAGGGAGACCATTATGGTAGAGGAAGGAAGGCAGGAGGGGAAGTCAAGGGGAGATATTGGGGAGAGAAATTGATCAAATTATGTTTTATGTTTGTGCAAATAAGCCACAGTGAAACCCAGTATACTGTGTGATTAATATGTGCTAATAAAAGTGCAAAACTCCCAGTATAACCACATTGTAGAAAATATGGGAAAAGACAAACATTATTTTATCATCTTAACCAGCCATCCTTATTTTGATAATGAGGGAACTCTCACCAACCATAGTTTTGCCCTGCCATGGTTGGGAGAAAATAGTGTTATAGTTGTGCTAGCTATCGATTTATTACCTCATCGCTCCAACTGACCATGCACTGCATGGTCTGTAAAAATGGACCTGTACTATTTAAGTATTTTCCTTTGACAGCTCGCAGAATATTGAACTTTGTCAGTAGAGGGCACTGGAGAGACATTACAAGAGGAAAGGGTTTTTCTTTTTGGTTCTGGTGTGTTAGCAAGGTGGCTTAACAGTTGATGGCTCCTACAGTGCAGGAGGTCTCCTTAGCACCCAGCTCCTGAAGTTAAATATTTAGTGCCTAGTGGCCAATAGCTTCCCCTGCCTACCCCACCGCCATACCTCTGTGGGACCAGGTTTTGCTGGCACTTAGAGGGCAGATTTCTGACAGGTTCTGAAATGGATTTTCAGCGAGTTCTGCAGGCATAGCACCAAAGAAGTTTTTCCACTGTCCGTGAATGACACTTGTTGCCCAACATCACGGATTTGGGGGAGGAGGGTAGTGGCTGCTTCTCACACCTGCTGCTATTCTTTTATTCAGTAGAGTTATGTTTACTTTTTTGTTTTGTTTTGATCCTGGAGGTTGAACCCAGAGGCATTCTACCTCCAAGCTTCACCCCCAGCCCATTTTTATTTGTTATTTGGAAACAGGGTCTTACTAGGTTGCTGAGAGTCTCTATGTTGCTGAGGCTGGCTTTGAACCTGGGATCCTCCTGTCTCAGCCTCCCAGGTCCTGGAATTACTAGCACCACCACTAGCATGCTCCTCTTTACTTCTTACTAGCTTGTCTTTCATTACTCCAAATCCCTTTCATAGTTAATAATAATGTGTTCCTGGGGATTGAACCCAGGGCCTTGCACTTGCTAGGCAAGCATTCTACTGCTGAGCTATATACCTCCAGGCAAACAGTTCTTTTTTATGTACCTTTATTAGTGCATTGTCATTCTATATCATAGTGAGATTCAAAGCAATGTATTTGTACAGGCATATATAATAATTCTTTTTTTTTGTGTGTGTGGGTCTGGAGATGGAACCCAGGGGCATTTTTACCTCAGAGCTACACCCCCTGCCCTATTTTTTATTCTTTATTTTGAAACCGGGTCTCACTGAGTTTCAGAGGGCCTCACTAAGTAGCTGAGGTTGTCCGCGAACCGGGATCCTCCGGTCTCAGCCTCCCGAATGCTAGGATTATAAGCGTGTGCCACCACGCCCAGCTTATAATAATTCTTCATAGCAAACTTTTCCTGTTCATATTACTCCGCTTTATCTCTTTTGATCAGAACCTGATCAATAAAGTTTTAAGTCCACAGTCATTTTATGTGAATTATTTGTGTTTAGTAAAATTAAATTAGCTATCATTATTATGGTTCCTCATTTACAAAGCAATTTATATCTATTATTCTTTAAATTACCTTTTTTTGTGGTACTGGTGATGGAACCCAGGGATATTCTACCTCTAAGCTACACCCCCAGCCCTTTTTTTTATTCTTTATTTTGAAACAGGGTCTCACTGAATTGCAAAGGACTTAAGTAGCTGATGCTGTCCGCAAACTGCAATTCTTCTGTCTCAGCCTCCTGAATGCTGGAATTACAGGCGTGCACCACCATACCTGGCTTTTAAGTTACCTTTTAAAAAATAACTTTTTATTCTTCCTTTCTAGTTGTAGCTAATTATTCAGTCTTTTGTCTTTGTAGTTAGACCTTTTCATGTTCTATTTAAAATCATGTCACTGGAGCTGGGCGTGGTGGCGCACGCTTGTAATCCCAGCATTCGGGAGGCTGAGACCTGGAGGATCGCGGTTCGCGGACAGCCTCAGCTATTTAGTGAGGTCCTCTGCAACTCAGTGAGACCAGGTTTCTTTTTTTTTTGCGGGTCTGGGGATGGAACCCAGGGGGCATTCGACCTTCGAGCTACACCCCCTGCCCTAATTTTTATTCTTTATTTTGAAACCGGGTCTCACTGAGTTGCAGAGGTCTCACTAAGTAGCTGAGGCTGTCTGCGAACCACGATCCTCTGGTCTCAGCCTCCCGAATGCTGGGATTACAAGCATGCGCCACCACGCCCGGCCGAGACCAGGTTTAAAAATAAAGAATAAAAAATAGGGCAGAGAGTGTAGCTCGGAGGTAGAATGTCCCTGGGTTCCATTCCCAGACCCGCAAAAAAAAAAAAAAAAAGCATTGGGAAGTTGAGACAAGAGGATCTCAGTTCACAGACAGCCTCAGCTAATACTTAGTGAGGCCCTTTGCAAGTTAGTGAGACCTTGTTTCAAAATGAATAAAAAATAGGGCGGGGGGGGGTGTAGCTTGGAGGTAGAATGTCCCTGGGGTTCCATTCCCAGTGCCACAAAAAAAGTAAAAATTACTGTCGTGTCAAGGACATGGAGATGTTCTCCTATATCTTCTTCTAAAAGCTTATTCTTTAACTTTTTTTCTTTAGATTTATCATACATATGGAATTATTTTTGTGTAAGGAGTATGAGTTAAGGGTCCAGATTCATTTTTTCCCATATAAATATCCAGTTCATTCAGTACCCTTTGTTAATTTTTTTTGTGTGTGTGTGGTACTGGGGATGGAACCCAAGGGTATTCTACCTCACTAAGTAGTAGCTGAGGTTGTCCACACACCACGATCCTCCTGTCTCAACTCACTCAGCCTCTCAAATGCTGGGATTACAAGCATGCGCCACCCCCTCCCGCAAGTGCCCTCTATTAAAAAGACCATCCTTTTCCTGCTACACTGTAGGGTCGTATTTGTCATAAATCAGGTGATTGTAAATATTAGTTTATTCTTGGAATTATATTTGTCCTACTGTGTGTCCTTGCTAATATGTCTTGATATCTAGTAGTATAAATACTCCAGTTTTATTGCTGTTGCTCAAGATTGTCTTAGCTTTTCTTGGCCTTTTGTGTTTTCAAATAAACTGTATAATCAGCTTATCAATTACTTTTGGGAGGTGTTGTGGTTTTTTTTTTTTTTTTTTTTTTTTTTTGTATGTGTATGTGTGCGTGTGGTACTGGGAATTGGACCCAACAGCTCCACCTCTGAGCTCCACCCCCAGCCCTTTTTTTATGTTGTTGTTTTTGTTATTATCATTATTATTTGGTACTAGGGATTGAACCCAGAGGCATTCTACCTCTGAGCTAAATATTTTTTTATTTTGAAACAGCATCTTGCTAAGTTGCTGAGACTGCCCTCCTCTTGTATCAGTCTCCCAAGTACTGGGTTTACAGGCCTATGACATCATGCCTGGCTTATTTTTTTAATTTGAAACAGGTCTCTATAACTTGCTGAGGTTCTTGGTAAGTTGCTGAGGCTGTCTGTGAACTTGAGATCCTTCTTTCTCTGCCTCCCAAGTACTAGGATGTGCACCACCACACTGTGTGAGTAATTTTATTAGTATTATGTCTTACATGTGTTGTTAGATTTTTTCTAAGGTTATTACATGTGCTTCAATACATTGTAAATTGTATCTGCAGAGCCACAGCTGCAATTTTAGGTTCAGATTGCCACTCTCACTCAAGAATGAGAAATATTTTTAGTATAATCCTATGTCAACTTAACTTTATAGACAGATACAGTGGGTATAGCATCTCCATTTGATCTGGAGGCCCATCAGGTACCCAAATATGTAGCATTACATACAAAGAAAGAGTTCATGGATCTAGACAAAAAAAAAGTCATCAAAAGGGTAAAAAAATCATACTGCTTCAAACTTCTCCCTAGTAACATTCTATGTGGAAGACACCACCACAACACTTACTTTTAAAGGAAGGAAGACCACAGCATTTCATAGCTAAATTTTTTTGAGCATAAAAGCAAAAGACAATAATTTTCTTGATAACTCAGGAAATAGTACCTATCAATCCTTGAAAAAACTGTATTAGCATGGATGATGAAATATAAACTACTAAAACTTGATTTAAAAAAAAAAATCAAAACAGGCTGGGCATGGTGGAGCAGGCTTGTAATCCCAGCATTCAGGAGGTGGAGACTGGAGGATCTCGGTTCCCTGAGAGCCTCAGCTAATTAGCAAGGCCCTTCACAACTCATTGAGACCCTGTTTCAAAAAATTAAAAAAAGACTAAAAAATAGGGCTGGGAGTAGCTCAGAGGTAGAATGTCCCTGGATTTCATCCCCAGAACTGAAGGGGGAAAAAAAAATCAAACAGCTGGGAGTGCTGGTTTATGGCTCTAATTCTATTACTTGGGAGGTTGAGATGGGGATTGTTGGTTTTGAGGCAGCCTCATAAAATTAAGAAGACCCTCAGCAACTTAATAAGACGTGCTTCAAATTGAAAGAGGCTGGGGGTGTGGCTTGGGGGTTCAGTGCCCCTGAGTTCAATACCCAGAACCACCAATAAATAAATAAATAAAATAACAAAAAAGTCAAAACAGGGAAAGAAAAGCCATAGAGAAGAAAAAGACTGTTGATAGGTAGGTACTCTGTACACTTAAATCCAGAATTGAGGGTAAAAACAAGGAGGAACTAGAGAGTCACTGTTGATCCAGGAATACCACTGCTACAGAGCCAAGAGAATTGAAAACATATGTCCATACAAAAACTTGTACATGAATGTTCATAACAGCATTGTTCATAATAGCCAAAAAGTAAAAAATGCAAATGTCCAGCTTATGAATTTGAGAACAAAATGCAGTATACTTATAGAGTTGATTTTATTCCACAATAAAGAAGAATAAAGTTCTGGATTCATGCCATAACATGGATGAACCTTGAAAATACTGGACTAAGTGAAAGAAGCTGAGCATAAAAGACTATATGTTATTATGCTTCATTTATATGAAATATCCAGAGTAGCCAAATCCATAAAGACAGAAGGTAGACCAGTGGTTGCTGGGGCTGTGGAAAAGATGGGGTGGTGACTGCTGATGGAAAAGGAGTTTCTGTTAGGGCTGATGAAAAATTTTTTAAATTAGATAGTGATGCTGCTTATGCAAATCTTTAATTATGTTAAGAAGCACTGAAGTTACTCATTAAAAGGGTGAATTTTATGATATGTAAATGATACCCTTCTAAAACAGTTTTTCTTAAAAAGGATGGAAGATGCCGGGCGTGGTGGCGCACACTTGTAATCCCCGCGCTTGGGAGGCAGAGACAGGAGGATCGCGCAGGTTCGAAGCCAGCCGTGCGTGCTGGCTTAGGAGACCCTGTTTCCAAATAAAAATGTAAAAATAGGTCTGGGAGTGTAGCCCGAAGGTAGAAGGGCTTCCAGGACCAAAAAAAAAAAAAAAAAAAGGATGAAAGATGTGGCTTACTTTACCACAAAATTTAAATCCTTTATAATGTGAACTATATAATAAAACTAATAAAAATGTTTAAGTAGGGCAGGAAGGTTAGAGATTGTGTGTGTGTGTGTGTGTGTGTGTGTGTGTGTGTGTGTGTGTGTACTGGGAATTGAACCCAGGGGCATTCTACTTCCTCCAACTCTATTTTTTTTTATTTTATTTTTTATATTTTTTAATTTATTTTTTATTTCTGAAAAAGGGTCTCACTGGGTTGTGGAGGACCTCACTAAGTTGCTGAGCCTGGCTGTGAACCAGCCATCCTCCCATCTCAGCCTCCCAATTACTGGGATTATAGACATACACCATCATGCTCAGCTGAGAGAAAATTTAAAAGTATGAATTTATTCATCTCACAAAAAATACATTTCCTATAAAAGATAAACATAAAAATAAGGGCTCTAACCTTTTAGTAGTTGTTACATTCAATTTCACTTTCTTTTGTTAAATTAAGGTTTGTGTATGTATGTATGTATGTATGTATGTATGTATGTATGTATTTGAGATAGGGATTGAACCCAGGGGCTTTCTACCTCTGAGCTACATCCCCAGTCCTTTTTATTTCTTATTTGGAAACAGTCTTGCTAAGTTGCTGAGAGCTTCACTTAAGTTGCTGAGGCTGGCTTTGAGCTCTCCTGTCTCAGCCTCCCAAGTACTAAGATTATAGACATATGCCACCAGGCCCAGCCTAATACTTTTTCTTAAAGGAGCATGTCTAATAGCGTATATGTGTGTGTGTGTGTGTGTGTGTGTGTGTGTATATATATATATATTTGGTATTGGAGATTGAGCCCAGGAGTGTTCTTCCTCTGAGCTATACACCCCAGCCCTTTTAATTTTTTATTTTAATTTTGAAACAGGGTTTTGCTAAATTCCTGAGGCTGACCTCAAACCTGTGATACTTCTGTCTCTGCCTCCCAAAGACTGAGATAATAGGTGTATGCCATGACTCAGCTTCTCTCTTCTTTCTTAATTTATCTGTCCATTCACCTCTCCCTGTATATATAAAAGTATTACTGATGATTTCTGGTACTTGAGATATACAATATCTAATTTTTTTTTTTACTTTTCTGAAGTGCTTACATTTTTTTTTTTGCAATTAACTTGTGGCATTTTTTGAAGAGTGAAATTCTAAATTCATCTGCTAATTACTATAATCATGATTAAATAAAAAGGAAGCACATTATTATATGAAAATATTTTCAGAAGATAGAGGAGAAACTACTGTGCTGAGGTTTAAGCAAACATATATATATATATATATATATATATATATATATATATATATATTTGTATTTATTCATTTTACTAGATTTTCCTGAGTTCTCACTCTGTCCTGGATATTATGCTAAGTAATAAGGATACAAGTATGAATAGGAAATGGTCCCTGCTCCCATAAAACCCATAGTCTGATAAGGCAGCTTGACAAATTTTTGGACAGCTGTAATTTTATGTTTTCACACACACACACACACACACACACACACACACACACACACACACGTGCATGTGCATGCATATACATACATATACATTTATATTTTTATATATTTATTTATTTTATGGTACTGGTACTGGAACCTAGGTGTGTTTTAGCTCTGAGCTACATACCTAGCCCTACTTATTTATTTTTATTTGGAAACAGGGTCTCATGTTGCAGGGGGCCTCACTAAGTAACTGAAGCTGACCATGAATCTGCAGTCTTCTTGTGTCAGCCTCCCATGTTTTGTGATTACAGGCATGTGCCACAAGGCTCAGCTAACAGCTAATTTTAGAATGTCTTCCCTTATGTTGAGGGAAATCTTTCTTGCAACTTTATTGATTTTGATCCTGATGTTTTAGAGCTATAGCCAGCCTCATCACCTTTAGTTTAATAATCCCTTAGATATTTGAAAACAGTAGTCATGCCATTTCTCATGTTTTATTTATTAGCAAATTATTCATTTATTTTAGTCTTCTCTCTAAATGCTTTCGTGTCTCTGCTCTGTTTAAAATATGATGCCCCAGGGCCGGGATGTAACTCAGTGGCAGAGTGCCTGCTTTGCAGGTGTGGCGCTCTGGGTTCGATCCCTGGTTCAAAAAAAAAAAAAAAAAGACAAAATAAAATATGATGCCACAAATAAACAAGCATTCAAAAGAAGCTGAATTAAAACAGAGGGAAGTAGAATAACCATTATCCGGCCCTTTGCATTTTTTCTTCTGAAACAGGATTGTTTGAGTCTTTATCATTAAAATAATAGAACTTTATTTAGGAATGATTAGTCATTTTAACCTAAACTTCTTTAGAGTTTTATCACATGATGACTGAGATCTACAATCATTTAAAATACTCAAAACTATTTTACAAGTATAATGCAGTAAAATATGCCTGCAGTAGTTTATAAGCTGAAGCAATCCTGGTGGATGGTTAAAATTTCTCTTTTAAAAGAAATTAATTTTAAACCCTAGCTGTTGCATCATTCTTTTGCACAGGTGTTCTCTGAAAATATGTGGTTTCTGTTTGTTTGTTTGTTTGTTTGTTTGTTTGTTTTTGGTGGTACTGGGGATGGAACCTGTCTTCTGGGCTACACTCCCGGACCTATTTTATATTTTTATTTGGAAACAGGGTCTCTTAGCCAGCAAGGCTGGCTTCGAACCTGCGCGATCCTCCTGTCTCTGCCTTCCAAGCATGGGAATTACAAGTGTGTACCACCACGCCCAGCAAAATAAATGTTTTTTATTTTCTTTTATATAATTTTATTGGTATATTACAGTCATACATCATAGTGAGGTTCAAAGTCATACAAACAAACATGCATACAGATCTTGGTGTTTCCCTTCAAGTCCCACCCCACTGCCCACTCTACCTCGGACATCATAGCAAGATTGGCAGTTATACCTTCATACATGAGCATAGTATAATTTGAACTGTTTCATTAGCATTTTTCCTTTTCCCCTCTCTTCCTCCCTCCTCCATTTTCTTTCACTATTCTACTGCTCTCTCCTTAATTATCTAAAGTTCCTTTTGTTTTCTATTTTCTTTCTTTCTTTCATATATCAGAAAAATTCAACTCCTGACTTTCAGAGAGTGGCTGATCTCACTTAGCATAATATTCTGTAGTTTATCTGTTTTCTTGAAGATGACATGCTTTTATTCTTCCCTATAGCTGAGTAAAATTCCATTGTGTATATATATCACATTTTTGTTATCCATACATCTGTTGAGAATACCTAGGTTGGTTCCATAATTTGGCTATTGTGAATTGTGCTGCAGTAAATATGGATATGCCATATATAACTATAATATTCTTACTTTTAGAAAGATACCAAGGAATGGTAGAGCTGGGTCTTATGGTGATTCCATTCCTAGTCTTTTGAAGAACCTTTGTGCTGATCTCTCTACCAAAAGTGATCTACAGATATAATGCAATTCTTATCAAAATACCAATGCCATTCTTCACAGAGCTAGGAAAAAACAGTTCTAAAATTTATGTGGAAGAATAAAAGACCCAGAAAAGCTAAAGAAATTTTGAGTAATAAGAACCATGCTGGGAGTATCACTATACTTGATTTCAAAATATACTACAGAGCCTAGTAACAAAAACAGCATGGTATTGGTACAAAAACACAGAGCAATGGAATAGAATACATGATGCAGAAACAAATTCTCACACAGCCAGTTGATTTTTTTTCCCTTCTTCTTTTCGATTGAACCCGGAGGCATCCTACCTCAAAGATACACCCAGCACAATTTTATTTTTTATTTGGAAAGAGGGTCTCACTAAGTTGCTAAAAGCCTCACTAAATTGCTGAGGCTGGCTTCAAACCTGCAGTCATTCTGCTTCAGCCTCTCAGCTACTGGGATTACAGGAATGGACTACCATGCTTGTCTAGCCACTTTCTTTTTGACAAAGGAGCCAAAAACATAACTTTGTAACAAATAGTGCTGGGTAAATGAATAAAATTAGACCCCAGTCTCTCACTCTGCACAAGAGTCAGCTCAAGATGAATCAAAGACCTAGAAATTAGACCAGCAACTTTACAATTTTTAGGAGAGGGCATAGGACCAACCATTCAACATATAGGCACTGGTAGAGACTTCCTCAGTAAGATCTCAAAAGCTCAGAAAATAAAACTGAGAATTAATAAATAGGATAGCTTTGCTGGGCGTGGTGGCGCACACTTGTAATCCCCACGCTTGGGAGGCTGAGACAGAGTATTGCGCATGTTTGAAGCCAGTCTCAGCTAGCTTAAGAGACCCTGTTTCCAAATAAAATATAAAATAGGTCTGAGAGTGTAGCCTGGAGGTAGAAGGCCCCTGGGTTCCATCCCCAGTACCACCAATAAATAAATAAATAAATAAATAAATAAATAGGATAGCTTCAAGTTGAAAAGCTTATATACAACAAAAGAAACCATTAAGAGTCTGAAGACAGAGCCTACAGGATGAGAGAAAATCTTTGCCAGCTTCTCCAATGAGAGAGGACTAATATCTAGAGTATATAAAGAACTTAAGACTTCCGGGAAGATGGCGACTGAGAAAAGCGGGGCTTAAGAGTCCCGCTAACAACCAATCTCCATTACCACAAAAAGAGCGCCTTTCATAGCCAGAAAACACCATCACCAGAAAAACAAAAAAACCACCAGGCTCCAGAGAGAAAGCGGACTGAGAACAGAGCTCAGGGCCACAGAGGAGACACACGCGCCCGAGGACGCGGCAGCAGCGCCATACTGCCGGCGGCAGCGGCAAACTCAACGGACAGCTACAGCAAGCCGAGGTGAGCCACTGCGGAACAGCCAGGCGGGATCTTTCGGCGCAGACAGCATTTAAAGCTCCCAGTGGCTGAGCTCAGCACACGCTGCAGGGATTCAGAGTGGAAATCAAAACCAGAGAAGAAAAAATACGCCAGCCTCATGGCCGAGGGCGTGGCAGAGGCGCCATATTGCCACCGGCGGCAGCAGCAGCAGTGAATTCACCGAGTCCAGTACAGCTACATCTGCGTACTCAAGAACAGTGAGTCAAATTGCGGGCCACAGAGGAGAAATCCCAGTATTGTGCCTCCTGGGACTTGACCCAGTGAGGGAGTGGTGGTGGCAGAGATATCACACCATAGGAGAACGTGCAACCTGGCACCCCCCATAGTTTAAAGCAGCCTCTATCGACTCCCGGGTCGGAGACTCTGTGATACAACCCAGTAAAGGAGTAGTGGGGTCTGAGATAATACAGACTCGAGATCCAGAGCACCTTAAGTGAAGCCATAGTGACCCAAGGGAAGAACCCAGAGAAGGCACAAACCTCCGAAATCATGGGAAAGAGGAATAACACTGGAGTAATGAATGTGCACAACCCCACAACATCAGAACCTGATAAAACAGAAAATCAGAGATTTCTAGAAGATCAAATCAGGAAAATAACTGTAGAAATAATAGAGGTGCTTCAAAAAGAACTCAGAGAGAGCCAAAAAGAGATAAAGGATGCAATTAATGAAGTAAAGGCCTCAATTCAAAGCACAAACAACCGATTAGACCACATGGAGAACAGAATCTCGCTCTTAGAAGATGAGCAATCCAAAAATGAATGCATAGTTTCTAATCTAGAAAAAAATATCCAACAGCAGGAATCTGACATTGAAGAAATATGGGCCCATCTTAAGAGAGCTAACCTAAGAATAATTGGAATAGAGGAGGGAAAAGAAAGTGATACCAAAGGGATCAACAATCTCTTCAAGGAAGTAATAGCAGAAAATTTTCCAAATATAGAGCAAGAGGTTGATACACAGATCCAGGAAACTTATAGAACTCCCTTTAGACAGGATCGGAGAAGAGGATCCCCACGCCATATAATTGTCAAAATGACCAATGTGGAAGCCAAGCAGAGAATCTTAAAGGCAACAAAAACAAAGGGCCAAGTGACATTCAGAGGCAAACCAATTAGAATCACTCCAGACTTCCCAAACCAAGTTATGAGAGCCAGAAGGGCTTGGAGTAACATATTCCAAACTCTGAAAGAAAACAACTTCCAGCCAAAAATTTCCTATCCAGCAAAACTTTCTATCAAATTAGATGGAGAAATAAGAAGCTTCCATGACAAACAGAAACTGAAGGAATTTATGTCTTCAAAACCAGCGCTAGAGAAAATACTCAAAGAGATTAACTACAAAGAAGAAATAGGTAACACTCACCAGAACCAGAGAAACAAGAGTTTCCATCCAACAGACAACTAAGATTGGTTATCTGTGGAGATTCATTATTTATGTTAGTCTTTTACCTATCTCTAAATTGTATTGTTTGCCTTTATTGTTGTTAATTTTTAGGATTTCTAGTTGGAATATTAATATATCTTCAGATATAGCATTTGGAAATATTTTATCCAATTCTATTAGTAACTTTTAACTCTGTTTACATTGTCTTTGGATATACAATATTTTCTTTTATTTTTTAGGGAGTTTGTATATTCTTCTGTTGCCTGTGCCATTGAAATCATATCCAAGAAATCACTGCCAATTTCAATGTTGTGAGGTTTTATGACCCAGATTTTCTCCTAAAAGTTTATAGTCTTAAGATTTATATTTAGGTCTTTTATCTATTTTGAGTTAATACTTGTATGTGGGATTAGGTAAGGGTCCAATTTTATTCTTTTCCATGTAATTATTATTTTTCAACAATATTTAGTTAAAAGATTATTATTTCCACCACCAAATGTTTGTGGAAACCTTGTCAAAAATAACTTGACAATATAGGGAAGAATTTAGCTCTAGGCTTGTATTTAACTCCAATGGTCTATATATCTGCCTTTAGAACAGTACTACACTGTTTCAATTATTGTAGCTTTATATGGTTTGAAATCAGAAAATATATATCTTCTAGCTTTGTTCTTTTTCAAGATCGTTTTGGGTATCTAGAATTTATATTCCATATTAGGATAGATTTTTTTTCTGAAAAATAAATATATAAATATATGATAGTTTCACCTAAAAAAACAGAAAAAAATATGCTCTGGTAAGAAAGAAAGCAAAAAGAAATATTGAAATGTTATCTTTAAATCATCAAATGCTTGGTATCAGACAAATGAAACTGTTATGTGAGATTATCATTTTTAATTTTGGATAAATTGCTATAATACTAGATGTCAACCACTAAGCCAAGCATGGGAAGGAGGGATGGGGAGAGAATGGGGTGGGGATCGGGTGGGGGCTGACTGGGCGATGTGTGCATGTATGTCTACAAAAGTTTGTATCCCACTATGATGTATGAATACAGTGCACCAATAAAATAAAATTAAAAAAAAAAAGAACTTAAAATGACCCAATCAAAATGGGTAATTGAACTTAATAGATATTTCTGAAAAGAATACAAATGACCAGTGAATATATGAAAGAAATGTTTAACATCATTACCAATTAAGGAAATGCAAATCGAACTACATTGAGATTTCATCTAGCTCCAGTTAGAATGGCAGTCATTAAGAATACGAGGAATAATAAATGCTGGCAAGGATGTTGGGAAATAGGAGCTCAAACATGGTTGGGACTGCAAATCAGTAAAGCTCTTTCCATTTTTATATCTAAATATTAGGCACTATATTGAGATTTCCCCTCTACCCCAAAATAATGTACTGTCATCTTTCTGTCTTCAGATGTTCTTCTCAGGGTTTTCTCTTTCTTCCAATCACATAGGCCTGGTTTTTTTGTGGTTTGCAATTCTTTAGTCAAATGTGTAAAACTCAGTTTTGTCCTTTATTGAACTATTGAGTAGTTCAATATGTTACATTTTTACATTACACCTAGGCAAATCACTTTGTAATTTGTACAATTCAGATCTTAATTTTTAGAGCATTAACAAGCATCTTCTTAGCTGGTCGTGATGCCTCATGCTTATAATCCCAGTACTTGGGATACTGAGACTGGAGGATCAACAGGTTCATGGCCAGCCTCAGCAATTTAGCCAGGCCCTCTGCAACTTAGTGAGACACTGTTTCAAAATAAAAAATGAAATAGGCCTGAGTGTCTAGCTCAGAGGTAGAATGTCCCGGGTTCAATCCCCAGTTACACACACACACACACACACACACACACACACACACACACACACCATCTTCTTTGTGCAAACATTGTGCTACTGCATCTAATGGGAAGAACATTGGCTATAAGTACAGAGAGACCTGGAATAAAATCCTGCCTCCAAAAATGAGAGAAGACCCAAATCAACAAAGTTTGAGATGAAAAAGGAGATATTACCACTGACATCTCTGAAATTTAGAGTATCATTAGTGATTATTATAAGAATTTATATTCCAATCAATTAGAAAATCTAGAAGAAATGCACAGATTTCTAGATATACACACATACACAGATGTACACAGTAGTACCTGGGTATTTGGGGGAAATTGGTTTCATGACCCCCCAGTGGATATAATCTGTAGATGCTTAAGTTCCATATTTAAAATGTCATAAACCAGGTGTAGTGGCACACATTTGTAATCTCAGTGCTTAAAGGGTTGAGACAAGAGGAACACAAGTTCCAGGCCAGCCACATGAACTTAGAAGGGCTGAGGGTAGAGTACCCCTAGGTTCAATCCATAATACTGAAGAAACAAAGGCTGAGAGAGCAGCTGAGAGCTCAGTACCACAAAAAAATTAAAAATAAATCCATAGTATTTGCATATAATCTAAGATATCCTCCCATATACTTTAAAATCACCTCTATATTACTTATAATACCTAATACAATGTAAATGCTAGGTAAATAGCTGCTATACTTTACTGTTTAGGAAATGATGACAAAAAGTCTGTGCTTCTTTAGTAGAGGCATAATTGTTTTTAGTAATTTTAGTATTCCTTATTTCTGCTATTTTTTTCCCCTGGTGGTACTGGCCATTGAACCCAGGGGCATTCTGCATTCGAGCTACACTCCCAGCCCTATTTCAAGATCTTACTAGGTTGATGAGAGTCCCACTGCTTGCTGAAGCTGTCTTTGAACTTCCAATCCTCCTGTCTTGGCCTCCCGAGTACTAGGATTACAGGAGTGCACCACTACCTTCAGTGCTACTGTGTGTGTGTGTGGGGGGGTACTGGGAGTGGAACTCAGGGGCCTTCTACCTCCAGGGTATATCCCCAACCCCATTTTATTTTTTATTTGGAAACAGGGTCTCGCTGAGTTGCTGAGAACCTCATTAAGTTATTGAGGCTCTCCTCTAACCTGTGATTTTCCTGTCTCACCCTTCCAAATACTGGGATTTCAGGTGTGCACCACCATGCCTGGCTTACTAGGTTTTTAAAATTATTATTATTCCTCTGCTATTCATGTTTTAGCTATGTTTTTGTAAAGTAAAGAACAAAAATCAGATAAGGTCCATTGGCTTTTATGTTTTACTGGAAACTAAAAATATTACCAGAAAAATGAAATTTTAAAAAGATATGCAAAATGCAAATTCTAATTTATTGCTTTTCAACCTCAGTTCCATATTTATCTTGTCATTCTGCTTCCATAGACCATTCTTCTAGTAGCATTGATACAAGCTGTCTTCTTCAGCTCTTTTATTATTGTATTTCTGAGGTTCTTTTTGAGATCTTTTTCTTGGGTGCCTGTAGAATTTAGAATTTCCTTTGGTGGGTATGCTATGAAAAATTCTTAGTTACATTTGTCTAAAAAGTATCTGTGTTTTACTTGGATTCATGTAAGTTATATGTCTTTAGTACAGAATAATTTTTCTTCAGCACCTTGAAAATACCTTTCCACTTTCTGAGAAGTCAGCTATTTGTTTATAAAAACTCTGTGTGTGTGTGTGTGTGTGTGTGTGTGTGTGTGTGTGTGTGTGTGTACTGGGGATTGAACCCAGGGTTGTTCTACCTTTGAGCTACAGCCTTCATCCTAGGTTTTATTTTATTTTGGAATAGGGTCTTAATAAGTTGCTAACAAGTTTTGCTGAGTTGCTGAGGCTGGCTAGAACATGTAATTTGACTGTCTCAACCTCCCAAGTACTGGATTGCAGGCATGTACCACCACACCCAGCTTGAATGTATTTTGTGTGCCTATGCATGCATGCCTTCATGTGTGTGTGTGTGTGTGTGTGTGTGTGTGTGTGTGTGTGTGTGTTGCTGAGGATTGAACCCAGGGCTGTTCTATACCTATCCCTATTTAGTTTTTTATTTTGAAACAGGGTCTTGCTAAGTTGCTAACTGTCTCACTAAGTAACTTGCTTTGCTACAGTCTCCTGTCTGGGCCTCCCAAATACTGAGATTACAGGTGTGTACCACAACACCTGGTTTTGGGTGTACTTTAAAAGTGTTGTTGATTGTTGATTAAATATCTTCTTGTATTTTTCTCCTGTAGGGAATACAGTGAGTAATTTGATTATGATCATACCTCCAATTTTGGGTGCAATTCAGAGCATCAAAGATGGACTGGAAAGACGGTATAGTGCTGCTTATTTAGCACTAACAGGTATGTATAATAAATACATTGTCTTGAAAAATGAGGTACATTATTAAGGTGGACTATTTTTCTTGTTTCTGAAAGCAGTTCTGAATATTGTGTCATTGCACAGCTTGAGCATATCCTGAAACTTTAGTTTTAAAACTCTAGGCACATGTCTATTATTCCAGTACTTGGGGGGCTAAGACAGGAGGATCTCAAATTCAAGGCCAGTCTCAGAAATTTAGCGAGACTCTCAGCAACCTATCAAGACCTTGTTTCAAAATAAAAAATAAAATAGAGTTGAGGGTATAGCTCAGAAGTAGAATGCCGGATTTCTGGGAAGATGGCGACGGAGAAAAGCGGGGCTTACGAGCCCTGCTAACAGCCAATCTTTATTACCACAAAATCAGCGCCTTTCATAGCCAGAAAACACCATCAGCAGAGAAACAAAAAATATAAATACAAGAGACAGAGAAAAAGAAGGCTGAAAAACGAGACACCAGAAATAAACCAGACCGCTGTGCTGCGTCCGGAGCCATGGCGCAGAGCGGCGCGGGCGCCATCTTCCCTTGCAGCACCAGGCCCCAGAGAGGAGGGGGACTCAGAACGGAGCTGAGAGCCAGAGAGGAGATACGCCGGCCACACAGCCGAGGACGCAGCAGCAGCACCATACTGCCAACGGCAGCAGCAAGCTCACCAGATGACACCAGACCCAACACACTCAACAGCCCACCAGGCTCCAGAGAGGAGCGGCAGACAGTGAGCCAAGGTGAGCTGCTGCAGATCAACCAGGCGGAATTCAGCAGATTTTTCGGCACAGGGAGCGTCTAAAGCTCCCAGTGGCCGGGCTCAGCACACCCTGCAGGGACTCAGAGCAGAGCTCAAAAACAGAGAAGAAATATGCCAGCCTCACAGCTGAGGGCGTAACAGTGGTGCTATATTGCCACCAGCGGCAGTAGCAGCGAATTCACCAAGTCCACTACAGCTCCATCAGCGCACTCAACAACAGTGAGTCAATTTGCGACCCCTAGAGGAGAAATCCCAGTACTGCACTCCCAGGGACTTGAGAGTAGTGGTGGCAGAGATATCACACCATAGTCACAACTCCCTGCAGGAGAACGCCCAACCTGGCATCCCCCATGGTCTAAAGCAGCCTCGATTGACTCCCTGGGTCTGAGACTCTGTGATACAACCCAGTAAAGGAGTAGTGGGGACTGAGATACCACAGACTCGAGATCCAGAGCACCTTAAGTGAAGTCGTAGTCACCCAAGGGAAGAACCCAGAGAAGGCACAAACTTCCGAAATCATGGGAAAAAGGAATAACAATGGTTCAATGAATACCCACAACCCCACAACATCAGAACCTAATAAAACAGAAATTCAGAGATTTCTAGAAGATCAAATCAGGAAAATAACTGTAGAAATAATAGAAGTGTTTCGAAAAGAATACAGAGAGAGCCAAAAAGAGATAAAGGATGCAATCAATGAAGTAAAGGCCTCAATTCAAAGTATAAACAACCGATTAGACCACATAGAGAATAGAATCTTGCTCCAATTTCAATGTTGTGAGGTTTTATGACCCAGATTTTCTTCTAAAAGTTTATAGTCTTATATTTAGGTATATATAAATATAAATATATTTATATAAATATATATTTATATATATTTATATATAATATATTATAATATATTATATATTATATTATATATTATATATTATAATAAAATATATATTATATATAAATATAACATATATTTATATATAAATATATTTATATAAATACATTTATATAAATATAGATTTATATTTAGGTCTTTTATCTGTTTTGAGTTAATATTTGTATATGGTGTTAGGTAAGGGTCCGATTTTATTCTTTTTCATGTAATTATTATTTTTCAACAAGATTTAATTAAAAGATTATTATTTCCTCTACCAAATGTTCGTGGAAACCTTTCAAAAATAACTTGACAATATATGGAAGAATTCATCTCTAGGCTTTTATTTAACTCCAATGGTTTATATATCTGCCTTTAGAACAGTACTACACTGTCTCAATTATCGTAGCTTTATAAGGTTTGAAATTAGAAAATATACATCTTCTAGCTTTGTTCTTTTTCGAGATCGTTTTGGGTATCTAGAGTCCATATTCCATATTAGGATAGATTTTTCTGGAAAAAAAATAAATGTATGATAATTTCACCTAAAAAAAAAAAAAGAAAAAATATTCTCTGGTAAGAAAGAAAGCAAAAAGAAATATTGAAATGTTCTCTTTAAGTCATCAAAAGCTTGGTATCAGACAAATGAAACTGTGATGTGAGATTATCATTGTTAATTTTGGATAAATTGCTATAATACTAGATGTCAACCACTAAGCCAAGCATGGGAAGGAGGGATGGGGAGGGAACGGGGTGGGGATCGGGTAGGGGCTAACTGGGCGATGTGTGCATGTATGTCTACAAAATTTTTTTTAAATCCCATTATGATGTATGAATACAGTACACCAATAAAAATAAATTTAAAAAAAGAAGTAGAATGCCTCTGGATTCAATTCCCAGTATGCCCCCATCACCAAGTCTTTCATAAACATTGCCAATAAATTGAACTGACCATTAAATAAAATGTTTTAAAAACTACTAGAATGGGAAAAGAGAAAAAACTACTATACTAAGCAATGCTCCTCTTTAGCTTTCTTTCACATTCTCTAAAACAGAACTAAGAAGCAATTGGATATTTCTGACATCTAGTCTTTAATAGTACATGCATCACACATGGGTTAGCTCTATTATCACATATTCTATATAAAGATCATCTTAATTAATTTGTTATTCACAAGGTAAGGTTTTCTAAAAATGAAATGAGAGGTTATTATCCTGTACAAAACTGTTACATTATTTTAAAAAATATAGGTGTTGTGACTGCCTTTGGTTTTTCTTTTAGTCATAGACAAAACAACTCTTTTTCATATCAAAATTTAAACATTACCTTAAGCAGCAAATTAAATCTAAGAAGAATTTAGTTAGAGCCTTTTTTTCTTTTCCTATTCTTTCCCTAACATGGTTGTGTTAAAATAATTATAAATGAATTTTTTTCCATTTTTATCAACGACAACCATTTAATATGCAATGCTTAACTCAGAGACTCTCAGGAATTATTTGAACAAATAATGCACTTTTATGTTCTCTGAGCCAGTATACAAAACACCTTTTTTATGGTATGTAAATCTTAGTGAATGTGTAGAATTTGAAGTATTTTTTTAGTTACTAAGTTCAAACTTTTTTTTTTTTTTTTTTTTTTGTGGTACTGGGGGTGGAACCCAGAGGGTTTCTACTTCTGAACTGTACTCTCAGACCTATTTTATATTTTATTTGGAAACAGGGTCTCACTAAGTTGCTGAGAGCCTCACTAAGTAACTGAGGGTGGCTTCGAACCTGTGCAATCCTCTGGTCTCAGCTGCGCAAGCGCAGGAATTTACAAGCATGCGCCACCATGCCTAGCTCAAACTTTTTTCCTTAAGGGCTAAAATTTTTGACTTAGAAAATTACTGTTAACATCATCAGATTCAAACCTTTTTTCTCTATTAAAGAAGTAACTACAATAATCATCTGTTTGGGCCTGAGGCATATATGCATATATATGTGTATATATGTATAGGAATAAATAATACTTGGTCTCTTCAGTTATATGTACTTTTGTTTAAATAAATCCTGTGCCAAAAAGATTTGAGAGGTAGAATCAAATTTTAGTAAAATATTCCTCAGTATGTGTTATTTTTACACAAATTATTCTATCCTTGAGTATGTTTGTAAGAGGATTGTTGTCTTGAAAAAGAAAGACTATACAAATATTCATGCTTTCCTTGGCCTTCTTGTGTCTTATTATATGTGATTTGACTTTTTAAAAAACTACTAGAAATGAATAGAGGTAATTTATCCCTCTTAACTATTTACATTATTTATTTTTTTCACATCTTAGCTTTTTATGTTTTTACAGAGTATACTACTATAGATAAAATAAAAATTTTATTTTCCTGCCTGATTTTATCCTTCTCAGCCTCCTAGATCTCCCCAAAAGCTAACCTCTGTTCCTCTAACTTCTGTCATAAATTTGATCCTTGTAATTTTACTCACATGCTTATATGTTTGGTATATATGAATATGTAAAATATTCTTTGTTACATATATACCTATACATATGTATATGTGTACATATATATAAGAGCTTTAAGGTATATATAGTATAGGAAAAAAGTGTACATAGTATGATTTCCATGGTTTTAAA
Organism: Muscardinus avellanarius; assembly: GCF_963383645.1. NCBI lineage: Eukaryota > Metazoa > Chordata > Mammalia > Rodentia > Gliridae > Muscardinus > Muscardinus avellanarius. The sequence continues at coordinate 174,380,008 of NC_137786.1, read as the reverse complement.
ACTTGATAGAAATGATATATATATCTTATCTTTTGCAACTTATATTTCTCTACTTGTCTGCGAGGGAAGGCCTGTGTCTTAATGTCCCTGTGGTCCTCAGTAAATGAAGGATGGATGGATATGTCTATGGTGGAGGAATCACTTGGTTTATGTTCTTGTATCATCATGATAAAGAAAAAATAGCAAAGGAAGTTTGTTTCTTTTATATAACTTTCCAAACATTTGGCTTATGTAATTCTAAACACAATGTCTTTTATTTTAGAGCATGTTAGGTATTATTTACACAAGGACAGAAAGGACTTCCAGTTATCACAAAAGGACAGAAAGGACTTCCAGTTATCACAAAACTCTAAGATATAGTATAACATGTTAGATTCTACCATAATTACACTAATCATTAGATATGAGAGAGTTCTGAATCTGTTACTCATATGCATGGTTACTTGATTTATCTCAAAAGGAAGACATCCACAAACCTAGCCCCTTGCTTTATAACCTGGAGTGTTTTAAGAATGTTTGTAAAATAGCTGAGTGTAGTGAGGTGAGTGTAGTGAGCTGAGGTCAATAACTTAAAACTGAATTATTTAAAATAGAACCAAACTAAAACAGTTTTTTTCTATGAGATTTTTCTCTTTCATTCCAAAGCTACAAACTGTACTTTATTCCTTTAAAATAAGAATGTATTTATTTATTTTTTCCTTTACAGATTATTTGAGTACTATTGTGTGTTGCCAAAAAAAAAAAAAAAAAAAGACAAGGTCATTGTCCCAAGGGAGCAGCTTATGTTACAGTGATGAGAGATGGACTGCAAATAAATAAACAATAACAAAATCTATTTGTAGTTATACAGCTATATAAATGAGTAAATGAGCCAGACATGAGAAAAAGTAATCCTTTTATTAGATGTTACAAGGGGCTAATATTTGTTCATTTTTTAAAGTTGAAGCAAAGAATTACTGAAAAAATATAAATCTTAACATTTTATTTTTCTAGATGTGGTGGCACATGCTTATAATCCCAGTACTTGAGAGGCTGAGACAGGAGGATGGCAGGTTTGCAGCCAGCCTCAGCAACTTAGTGAGGCCCTCCAGAACTTAGTGAGACACGGTTTCAAAATAAAAGAATAAAATTGGGCTTGGGGGTGTAGCTGGGAGGTAGAATGCCTCTGAGTTCTATCTCTTGTACCACAAAAAAGTTTTATTTTTGTCAAGAAATATAGTTGATTATTCCCTGACAATTATTTGATATTGGGTATGAACTATGAATTTAAATCTTAAGTCTTACTTGCATTAAAATCAAACATTTTTAAAAAACTTTAATGTGCAAACAGATTATTTAAAATAGATAAGCTTGGGAAGAATGTGAGATATAAATATAGAACTTTTAGACTTTTATTATTTTCCCCAATCTTTGCCAGGTTTCTCACCCATACCTAATTAAGCTGTGATTTTTATTAACAAATCACTTTCTAGAGCCTGTTCTAAGCATTTGTTTCTTTTATAAACAACAGTTTTCTTTTTTTCAGTCATATTTCTGATAACTCAATAGAGGTTTGGGAACAGACATAACTTGACTGACTCTTATTAAGCATACAGTTAAGCTATTGGGATTAGAAATACAAAGGAGCACTAAAGAGCAGCTAACCAGCTCTGCACATTAAAGCTTATCGTGAGCATCCAGCAATATGTTTTAATAGAAATAATGGGATATTGTCAATCTAGTAAATCATTTTAGTGGAGAGAACTTAAGAGAACATATACTGCACTTATTTTCCTTCTCTCTCCCTCTTTCTGTACTAGAGATTGAACCTGGGGCATTCTACCTCTGAGCTATACCCCCTCTTATTTTTTAAATTTTGAAACAGGGTCTCACTAATTTGCTGTGCTAAATGCTGAGACTACCCTTGAGACTGAAATCCTCCTGTCTCAGCCTCCCAAGTATCAGGATCACAGATGTTTGCCACCATGTGTAGTGTATACTTGTTTTTTTCTATAACAGAACTTCAGTTATAGACCATGCTTTTAGCTGTATCTTGCCACAAGGTTTTATAAACTTTGTTTTCCTTTAAACTCAGTGCTATGAAATGTCTTGTCTTTTTAAGTCACTCTGGTCACTCCAGAGAGCTTCATGCTAATTTTTTTAAATTTGTTCTAATTTCAGTTGTAGGAATGGGCTCCTGGTGCTTCCACATGACTCTGAAATATGAAATGCAGGTTAGTAATGACAAAATTGACTAAATGCTTATTTCTCTAAATCCACAGACACTTCAAATTTGAGAAAGGTACACATAACTAAAGAATGATTAAAATATGGGATTTATTATCACTAGAGTTTTTTAATTCAGGTCAAAGATTATAAATTAACTAAGTGAATTCAGAAAGCAGGCAGATGAGTTACCCATACTAAAAGCAGTGTAGAGGGTTTTTTTGTTTGGTTGGTTTTTTGTTTTTACCATCCCTCTGTAGGCATGTATAAGTTTAGACCAACATTCTAGAATAGAGTCACATAGAAACATCTTTAAAAAGACATATCAGTTCACAAAATAATATATTTCTATTCTTAGATGCCGGCATTTTCATGTCTCCATGGAATCTATTTTAGTGCTCCCCACACCCTCCCACCAAGCTGTTCAGGTTTTAGAACTATGCAAGAATATTCAGTTTCTCTCACTCCTCTAAGGATGCCGTATGTCTAGTCCTCAATCTTTTGACCTCTTGATTTGTTGTCACTAACCTAGGAACTTCTTTTCTCCTAAGAAGATGTAAAAATGGTGAATAAGCACGTGAAAAAGTGTTCAAAATCATTAGCCATTAGGGAAATATAGATCAAAGCCACCATGAGAAACCATTTCGCACCTACCAGTAATGCCATAATCAAAAAGATGGACAATAACAACTCTTGGGAAGGATATCGAGCAATTGCTGGTGGTAATGTAAATGATGCAGCCATTTTGAAAGAAAGTCTGGAGCTGGGTGTGGTGGCACACACCAAAATAGATGGCTGTATATGTAGATCCTTCAGAATGTCATTGTTCAGTGTGGTAGCCACTAGCCACCTCAGTGTGTGAAATGCGTCTAATCTGAAATGAAATATACTACAGGTGTAAAACATACCATAAATTTCTTTCTTAATTAATTAATAAATTTTTATACTATGTTGAAATGACACTTTATAGATACTAAGCTAATTATATTATTAAATTAACTTTACCCATTTATTTTCTTCAGTGTGGTTATTAGAAAGTCAAATTACACGAGTAACCGGGTTTTATTTTTACTGAACAGTACTATTAAAAAACTTATGTGGTGGCACATGCTTGTAATCCTAGCATTTGGGAGGCTGAGACAAGAGGATTACAGTTTGAGGAAAGCCTCAGCTGCTACTTAGTGAGTCCCTTTGCAACTCAGTGAGACCTTGTTTTCAAATAAAGAATAAAAAACTCAGTGAGACCTTGTTTTCAAATAAAGAATAAAAAATAGTGCTGGGGTGTAGCTTGGAGGTCGAATGTCCCTGGGTTCCATCCCCAATACCAAGAAAAAAAAATCTGTTAAGATCCTTTGCCATTTATTTGTTTTTTGTTTTTTTGGACTCCTGCAGTAACCTCTTAGCTAGTCCTCCCACATCTACCTTTTTTTCCTCAGAACATACTTTATACCTCATCTGAAACCATGTGTTAGCTATCTTTTCTGTATTCTCTTTTATTGGTATGTATTAATTATACAAAATAGTGGGTTTCATATATATATTCATATACCCATCCGTGCATATTACATAATTAAATCAATTTACTTCCTAGTATTTCTTTGTACCCTCTCCTCCTGCCTTCCCTTGATCCCCCATTACAGGAACCCTAATAGTGGTTGATCTTTTTTCCTTCTTTGTACTGGGGATTGAACCCAGAAGCATTCTACCTCTGAGCTATACCATCTGCCCTTTTTCTCTTTTATTTTTTATTTTGAAATAGAGTTTCTTTAAGTTACTGAGGCTGGACTTGAATCTGTGAATCTCTTGTCTCAGCCTCTCAAGTATTGGGATTACTTACTTTGGTTAGTTAGGTATGTGCCACTACAGATGGCCATTTTTTATTTTTTATTTTTATATTTTTAGAATGTCCCTGGGTTCAAGCCCCAAGGGCCTCCAAGCCCCATTTCTACTCATATTTTATTTTTTATTTGAAACAGGGTCTTGGTAAATAGCTTAGGGTTTAGCTAAATTGTTGAGGCTAGACTTGAATCTGCGATACTCCTGTCTCAGCCTCCCAAGTACTAGGATTACAGACATGTGCCACAATGTCTGATTTCATTCTGCTTTCATTGATGTCCTTCCTTTCCTTTCTTTTCCCTTCCCTTCTCTTTCTTTTTTTCCCCTCTAGTTTCCATAAATGAGAGAAAACATAATACTTGTCTTTCTGTGTCTAGTTTATATTGTTTGACATTATGCTCTCCAGTTTCATTAATTTTTTGCAAATAATATAATTTTTTCTTCTTTATGGCTGAATAAAAGTCAATTGTATGTATATGTCATTTTTTCCTTATCAATTCATATTTTGACAGATACCTAAGTCGGTCCCATAACTTGGTTATTGTGAATTGTGCTGTGATAAATAAGGGTATGATATATCTCTAAAGCATGCTGACTTTAATTCTTTCAAATAAATACTGAAGAGTAGTATAGCTGAATTGTATATTCTATTTTTAGCTTTTTGAGGCACCTCTATACTGATATCCATAGTTGGGTGTATCAGTTTTGTGTTCTTACCAACAATGTATGAGTTCCTTTTTCCCTATATCCTCACCAACACTTGTTGTTATTTTTATTCTTGATCATTGCCATTATGACTGGGGTGAGATGTAATTTTGCATTTCCCTGATGACTAAACCTTTAACATATTTTCATATAATTGTTGACCATCTGTATTTTTTTTCTCATTGGGGATTGAACCTAGAGGCATTCTACATTCCCAGCCCAATTTTTTTTTATTTCTTATTTGGAAACAGGGTCTCTCTAGGTTAATGAGAGTCTTACTACTTGCTGAAGCTATCTTCAAACCTGTGATCCTCCTATCTCAGCTTACCTCAGCTTTCCAAGTGCTGTGATTACAGGCCTGTGCCACTATGCCCAGCTGGCCATTTGTATTTCTGTCTTTTTAGTTCATCTGCCTATTTGGTGAATGGGTTATTTTGTGTGTGTGTGTGTGTGTGTGTGTGTGTGTGTGTGTGTGTGTGTGTTGAGGTTGTTGAGTCCTTTATATGTCCTGGTGTTTTGTTGTTGTTGTTTTGTAGTATTGGGAATTGAATTGAACCCAGGGGCATTGCTACACCCACATTTCTATTTTATTTATTTATTTATTTATTTATTTTTTGGTGGTACTGGGGTTCCTGGAAGCCCTTCTACTTCCGGGCTACACTCCCAGACCTATTTTTACATTTTTTTATTTGGAAACAGGGTCTCCTAAACCAGCGCGCGCGGCTGGCTTCGAACCTGTGCGATCCTCCTGTCTCTGCCTCCCAAGCGCGGGGATTACAAGCGTGCACCACCACGCCCGGCCTTATTTTTTATTTTGAAACAGCGTCTCACTAAGTTTCTGAGGGCCTGGCTAATTTACTGAGACTGACCTAGAACCTGTGATCCTCCTGTCTCAGCCCACCAAGTAGAGATTACAGGTATGTACCACCATACCCAGCCTTTTCTGGATATTATTCCTCTGTTGGAAGAGTAGCTATTTTCTTCCACTCACACTGTTATTTCCTTTGATATGCTGAAGCTTTTTAATTTGATGCCATCCCATTTATCAACTCTTGCTATTTTCTGAAGTATAGGAATTCTATTCAGGAAGTCGCTCTCTGTACCTATATGTTGAAATGTTCCCCTGTGTTTTCTTCTAGCAGTTGCAATTTTCATTCTCATACCTAGATCTTTGATCCATTTTGAGTTGACTTTTGTACAAGGTTAGATATGGAGATCAGGTTTCGTTCTTCTATGTATGGATATAGAGTTTCCCCATTTATTAAAAAAGCTATCTCTTCTTCAGCATATGTTTTTGGCACCTTTTCTAAGAATCAGATGACTGTAGCTGTATGGGTTTATCTCTGTGTCTTGTGTTCTGTATTCCATTGGTCTGTGTGTCTGTTTTTTATGAAGTGTTTGTTATCGTGACTCTGCAGTATAACTTGAAATTAGATATTATAATGCCTCCAGTATTGCTTTTTACTCAGGATTGCTTTATCTATTCTGAGTGTTTTATTTTTATGTATTAATCTAGAGTTCTTTTTCTAGGTCTGTGGAGAATAAGAACATCATTGATATTTTGATGGGGATCACATTAAATCTATAGATTGCTTTTGGTAACATGTCCATTTTAATAGTATGAATTCTTATTCATAAGCATGGGTGATCTTTCCATTTTATAATGTCTTCTATTTACATTTTCAGCATTTTGTAATTTTTCTTGTATAGGTCTTTCACATCCTTGGTTAGGTTTATTTCTGAGTATTTTAATTTTTACTTATGTGGTATTGGGGATGGGCACCCCCCCACACCTTTTTTGTCTTGCTAACCCTACTCTGACTGGTCTCGAACCTGTGATCCTCATGTTTCAACCTCTCAAACATTGGGATGATAGGTGTGTGCCACCATGACTAGCTCATTTTATTTTACTTTGTTTTTAAAGCCATTGCAAATGGGATTTTTTTTCTTACTTCTTTCTCAGTGAGTTCATTGTTGCTATATAGAAAAGTTGATTTTTGTATCCGGCTACTTTACTGGATTTGTTTTTCAGCTCTAGAAGTGTTCTAAGTATAGGGTCTTCTAAGTATATAATATTATCTGCAAATAGGGATAATTTGACTTCTTACTTTTCTATATGCATTCTTTTTATTTTTGTCTTTTGCCTAGCTGCTCTTGCTAAAATTTCAAATACTATATTGAATGGAAATAGTGAGAGTGAATATCCTTCCCTTCTTTCTGATTTTAAAGGAAACGCTTTCAGTGTTTCTATTCAGTATGATACTGATTTTGGGGTTGTTATATACAGCCTTTATTGTGTTGAGGTAAGTTCCTTTTTTCCCTAGTTTCTTCAAGGTTTTTATTGTGAAGGGGGGTTGAATTTTGTCAGAAGCTTTTTCTGAGCTGGGCATATGCTTATAATCTCAGCATTCGGGAGGCTGAGACAGGAGGATCGCAGTTCGAAGACAGACCTTTGCAACTCAGTGAGACCCTATTTCAAAATAAAGAATAAAAAATAGGGCTGAGGGTGTAGCTCGAAGGTAGTATGCCCCTGGGTTCCATTCCCACTAACGCAAAAAAAAAAAAAAAAAAAATCTGTATTATATTGAGATGACTGTGTGATTTATATTTACATTCTTTGTGTGTGTATGTGTGTGGGGGATACTGGGGTTCCTGGAAGCCCTTCCACCTCCGGGCTACACTCCCAGACCTATTTTATATTTTTATTTGAAAACAGGGTCTCTTAAACCAGCACTGCTGGCTTTGAACCTGCACAATCCTCCTGTCTCCGCCTCACAAGCGCGGGGATTACAAGCATGTGCCACCATGCCCGGCTATGTTTACATTCTGTTTATATGGCAGGTAACATTTATTTGCATATGTTGAACCATACTTGTATCCATACTTATATCCAGCTTGATCTTGGTGTGTGATCTTTTATTAAGAAATTTCTATGTTCATCAGGGATGTGGTTTATAATTTTCTTGATATGTCCTTCTCTGGTTATAGAATGATATTGGCTTCATAGGTTGAGTTTGGAAGCATTCCCTCTCTTTCTGTTTCATGGAATAACTTTAGGGGCATTAGTATTACTTATTCTTTAAAGGTCTTGTAGAATTCACTTGTGAATCATATGTTCTGGGCTTTACTTTTGGGGGAGGTTTTTTATTACTGCTTTAATCTCAATGCTTGTTATCATTCTGTTTAGGTTTTTTATATCCTCTTGGTTTAATTTGGTAGGTTGTGTGTGTGTGTCTAGAAATTTTTCATTTCTTCTAGATTTTCCAATTGGTTAAAATATGTTTTCAAAATAATCTTTAATGATCCTCTGGATTCCAGTGGTTTTTACTGTAATATCCCTTTTTAAAAATTTTTTTGGTGGTACTGAGGTTCCTGGAAACCCTTCTACCTCCGGGCTACACTCCCAGACCTATTTTTATACTTTTTAAAATTTTGAAACAGGGTCTCTTAAGCCAGCGCGACTGGCTTTGAACCTGCACGATCCTCCTGTCTCTGCCTCCCAAGTGCGGGGATTACAAGCGTGCGCCACCACGCCCGGCATTGTAATATCCCTTTTTTATTTCTAATTTTATTAATTTAGATCTTTTCTCTTTTTTAGTTATTTTGTCTAAGGGTTTATCAATCTTTATCGTTTCACAGAACAAGCTTATTTCATTAATCCTTGTGCATAGTTCTTTTATTTTCTATTTCTTTAATCTCAGCTTTGAACTTTATTATTTCTTTTCTTCTACTGGTTTTAGGATTTTTTTTTCTTGGTGTATAAGACCTTCAAATGTTTCATTAAGTTAATTTTTTGAGGTCTTTCTTACTTTTTTTATATAGGCACTGATAGATATAATCTTCCCTCTTAGAAATGTCTTCACTGTATCCCATGGATTCTAGGATGTTGTGTTTATAATCTCATTTGAGTCTAAGAATTTTCAAGTTTCTTCTCTAATTTTTTGATGACCTACTCATTATTCAAGTGTATGTTATTCAGTCTTAATATGTTTACATAGTTTCTGTGTTTCTTCTTATTGTTCAATTCTGATTTCATTCCATTATGATCTAATAAGATGTAGGAATTATTTTGGGTGTTTTGTATTTGCTAAGACTTGCTTTGTAGTCTAATACATGATCCATTTTGGAGAAAGCTCCATAAGTAACTGAAAAAAAAAGTATATTCTGCTGTGATTGACTGAAATATTCTGTAAATATTAAGTGCATTTGATCTAAAGTATAGTTTAGCCTGGCATGATGGTACATGCCTGTAATCTCAATACCTGGGAGGTTGAGACAGGAGGATCACAGGTTTGAGGACAGTTTCAGCAAGTAGTGAGAGTCTCTTATCAAGCTAGCAAGACCTGTTTCAAAATAAAAATAATAAAACTGGATGTATAGCTTGAAGGTATACATCCCTGTGGCTTCAATCCCCAGTACTACAAAATAAATAAATGAATGAATGAGTAAATAAATAAATAGTTTATAATATCTTTGTTGATTTGGGGATCTGGATGACCAATGTACTAACAAGAGCAGTGTATTTTTATTCATTATTTTTTTATTTTTATATGGAACATATTGAAAATGGCATACATTCAGACTATGCTTGGTACTCTCACCCCTTCCCTTACCCCCTCCCAACAATGAGTGTCCAGGTTAACCATGCTATATTTGCATCTTTACACAAATTCGGGTGTAGCTCCTTCATTAATCAACCTCAGCCTTCTTCCTCTCCTATCCTTCCATTCTAGCTTTGATGAGGCTTCTCCTCCATTTTCTGGAGTCCCTCTGGTATCCCTAATACTCCCTAGTTTGAGCATATTAGAGAAAACATAATTCCCTTCTCTTTCTGTGCCTGGCTGATCTCACTTAACATAATGTTCTCCAGGTCTTTCCATATTATCTTCTGAGAGCAGTGTATTTAAGTCACCCGCTTTCATTGTTTGGGTTTCATTTGTCCTTGTATGTCAAGTAGTGTTTTTTTTTTTAATGAAATAGGGTACACCAATTTTCAGGGCCCAAATACTTAACTATTATTATTTATTCTTGTGGGATTGTTCTGTTTACCAGTATGTAGTGACCTTCTTTGTCTTGTCTAGTTTTGTTTTGAAGTCCTCTTTGTCAGATATAAAAATAGATATTTCTGCTTGCTTTCAAAGTCTATTCCATTTTCATGACATGGAATAGAATTGCAAATTCCATTTGTTTTCATTTTTTATCTTTTCACTTTTGCCAGTGAAGTGTGTTTCTTGCAGACAACATACAGTTTGGTCTTGCTTTAAACTCCAATCTGTGTTTTTTTTTTTTTTTTTGGGGGGGGGCGGGTCTGAGGATGGAACCCAGGAGCATTCGACCTCCAGCCTATACCCCCTGCCCTATTTTTTTATTCTTTATTTTGAAACCAGGTCTCACTGAGTTGCAGAGGGCCTCACTAAGTAGCTGAGGCTGTCCTCGAACCGTGATCCTCCGGTCTCAGCCTCCCAAATGCTGGGGTTACAAGTGCGCGTCACCATGCTCAGTTAAATCTGTGTGTTTTAATTGGAAATTTAAGACTATTTACATTGTTGTAATTATAGAAAGGTATGTGGTAACGTATTGTCATTTTATTTCTGTTTGATTTACTCATACATCATTTGATTATCTGCCCTTCTAATGTGATTTATTCTTCCCAGTTTCTGTTAAGAAGACTGGTGGTTTTGCCTTTATATGTGACTTGGCACTTTTAAGGGTTTAAAATTATCTTTTTTGTTCTGATTTTTTTTTTTTTATCATTTTAACTATAATCTGTTGTGGAGGGATTCTTTTCTAGTCATGTCTCCTTGGAGTTCTCTAAGCATTTAGTACCTGCATGTCCATCTTGTCCCCAAATTTAGGGAAATTTTCTGCTATTATTTCACTGAATGCGTTTTCTATGCCATTAACTTGCATCACCACTCCTTAAGACCTATGTGTCTCAAATTTGGACTTTTAATGTTATCCCAGATCTCTTGTACATTTTGTTCATGGTTTAATTTTTCTTAATTTATTATGGTCTGAATGGTCTAGTTCATCTGTCATGTCTTCAAACTCTGATATTTTTTCTTCTTCTGTCTGATTTATGAGTCTCTCTAATATATATATACATATATATATATATATATATATATATATATATATATATTTGGTGGTACTGGGGTTCCTGGAAGCCCTTCTACCTCCGGGCTACACTCTCAGACCTATTTTTATTTGGAAACAGGGTCTCTTAAGCCAGCACGATCCTCCTGTCTCCGCCTCCCAAGTGCAGGGAATACAAGCGTGTGCCACCACACCCAGCATCTATTGAATATTTTTAAAGATCTATTATTTAATTAGGTTCTTGGTAAGAAATTTAGAACAACAATTTATGAGAACACATTCCATTTGTCAGAGCAAAAATGGATCACATGTAGCCCTGGAGCTAAGGAACAGATATGATTATTGATAAAACCTGTGAGTCCATGGTTTTCTGGTCAACTTTGCGCTGCTCTATAATCTCATATTTCTCCTTCATTTGTTGAATATCTCCCCCTCCTGGTGTCTGGGCTTCCACAGCATCTTCTTCTTTTTTTTTTTGTTTTTTGTTTTTTGTTTTTTGTTTTTTTGGGTTTTTTTTTTTTTTGGTGGTACTGGGGTTCCTGGAAGCCCTTCTACCTCCAGGCTACACTCCCAGACCTATTTTATACTTTTTATTTGGAAACGGGGTCTCTTAAGTCAGCACGGCTGGCTTCAAACCTGCGCGATCCTCCTGTCTCCGCCTCCCAAGCGTGGGGATTACAAGCGTGCACCACCACGCCCGGCTCCACAGCTGCTTCTTGATGTAAGCATCGGCAAGGTGTTCACCTTGCTGATACCGATTTTTGTGGTGGTGGCTATGATGAATTTCTGGTGTGTTCTACACAGAAAAACTAAGTTGAGGCAAAAAGGTCCAGTCACAAGGAGCAAGTACTGCCTTGCTGCTTCAGGAAAACCACTCTATTGTCCCTGTGGCATCCGGTGAGGATGATCACGATGGTCCCAGGTGTGATGGTAGAGCATAGCTTTCTCATGTGCTGTCTGAAGGGTTTTTTTTTTGCCATGGCGCAACAGCTTTCAAGGGACATCTTTAGTAGGATAGTGCCTAGGCATTTTGTGAAGCTTAACCACCGGGTACCACTGTTCTTGTCACTACCAACTGGTTTTCTGACAGTAGCAAGGACCTTCTTCATTTTTTTCTCAACCTTGGACTTAGTAACAGAGTACTTCCCTTGTACATGACCTTTTTGGAATACATAGCAGATCAGGAATATCTACCGATTCCTCTAACCAGGACAGGGTTCCTGCTGGGTGCGGCTTCCCTTTCTTGAGCTTCTTAGAAGCTTTAGGGTCACCCTTTTTGACCTCGCCACCAGTGGCAGCAGCATCAGCCTTCTTGGCTGCAGGCTTATTCTCCTTAGTGCCCGGCTTCTCAGCCTTTTTACCTGCCATCCTTGTTGCTCCCCGTTGCCAACTCTAAAAAATTAAGGCATCTGGAAGGTCTCTCAGTTGACCCTGTGCATGTCTGGCCCTGGCAGGTGTCAACTTAATGTCCTCCAGCCTCGGATGGTGAAAGATTGAGGTCCTCCTGAATTTTTTACTTGATTTACTGAGTTTTTTTATTTCAAAGATTTGTTTGTTTCCCAAAATCTCTTGTCTTTATTGAAATGATCTTTCATATCTTGTATTGTTTTTCTTAGTTCTTCTTTGAATTCATTGATCATTTTAACAATAAACTGTTTGAATTCTTTGGCATTTCCTCTACTTCAGTTTTTATTTCAGTTATTTAGAAATTAAAAATTTTTGGAGGTGCCTTACTACTTTTGTTTTCTTATGTTTCCCATTTCTGTATTGAGATTTGTGCATATGTTGGGATAGATATCTCTTCCACTACTGTGTGCAGGTCTTTTTAGTGAATTGCTTTCTTTTTGCAATGTGTCCGAGGCAATATTATCAAAGCACACACTCAACATGTTCAAAGTTCTGTTCAGAGCAGTCGTGGTGATGCACACATGTAATACTAGCTACTTGAGAGGCTAAGTCAGGAAGATTGCAAGTTAGTTAAATCTTGGTAAGTAGCCAGGCATGGTGGTGCACACTTGTAATCCCAGTACTTGGGAGGCTGAGACAGGAGGATTGCAAGTTCATGGCCAGCCTCAGTTACTTAGGCCCAATGCAACTTAGTGAGACCCTGTTTCAAAATAAAGAATTAAAAATGGGATGGAGGTGTAGATTGGAGTTATTAAAAAAAAAAAAAAAAAAAAAAAACTTGTGGTGAGCAGCTAGTACTCCCCAATACTCTAGTCCACCATTTTACCTGAGTCTATTTTTTCTGTATTCCTAATGCTCTGGTACCTAAGGCCTTGATAAATGAATAAAGACTGATTGTCCCCAGGCTAGTGACTAGTCACTTCTTAGAGATAGTCAACACTTTAACTTAGACTGGGCCTTTGAAAGGCTAATCCAAAGCTCATACTCCAGACCACTAACTCAGTCTTGCTCTTATATTTCAGTAGACACTCAATATTCTTCTACCTAATCACTCCAGGGCCAGGTATCAGACCACAAGACACAGTCTCTGTACCCAGAGCCTGCTGAAGTTATTCAAACTAGCCAATCCTAATCCTGTTTGCCCTGGTTTTCTTGCCTGCTCCATGGAAATCACATTAAAGGTCCTCATCCTCACTTTGCCCCAGCTGCTTGTGCCTCCTGACCAACCTGGGTGCTTCTCTCTGTGACCCTGTACAGTATATCATGGCATGTCTCCTTGGGAACAGTAAGAGTATCTTTTTAGTGGCAATTATTTTTATCTGTTGGCTGCATACTTAAATAATCATAAGGCCTGCATGTTAAAACACATTCCTTTGCCGGGCGTGGTGGCACACGCTTGTAATCCCCGATCTTGGGAAGAGGAGGCAGGAGAATCTCACAGGTTCAAAGCCAGCCGCGCTCGTGTAAGAGACCCTGTTTCAAAAATATAAAATAGGTCTGGGAGTGTAGCCCAGAGGTAGAAGGGCTTCCAGAAACCCCAATACCACCAAAAAAAAAAAAAAAAACCACACACACACACACACAAAAAAAAAAACACATTCCTTTTACTTTGGTTTGGACCATTCTTTTAAGATAAAAAGCATTATTTTTATATCCCTTCTCTCCCTCACTAATTAAGCTTCAAAGACATTAGGCTTTTTTCAGTTATTCAAATTCTTTTCCTACCATGGGACCATCGCACATGCTGTTTTTTCTGCTTAAGCTTTCAATCTTTTCCCCCAGGTTGTCTTTACTTAATCTCATCTGTATATTTTTCAGGTCTTATGTGTCACCCACTATTTCAGTGTAGGTTTCTAGTGAAGACTTTCTAAGTTGGAACCCTTATTTTATAATTATGGTACCCTTACTTATCTTTCATAGCACTTTTAATTACTATGATTAAATAATATCTTGCAGTTAACTGTTTAATGTCTTTCTCCCCTGCTAATACCATGAGACCAAGGATTGTTTTTTTTCTAGCACATAGCACAGTGCTTGGCATACAGTAACCGCTTAGTAAATATTTGTTGACTCAATGAACAAAATAATGATAGCAGTTATTTCAACCGTCTTTTTTATAAATGGTATAAAATAATGAACAGAGAAAGTAGATCATTATGTCCTACTCTGTAAATATATTGACAGAAGATCTGCAAAAATGGGCCCTTTAGGTACCTCTGGAAATTGTGGAAATACTGGATGGCTATACTTATATATTGCTAATGCATGAAAAATGAATTAAAGCAAACAAAAATGAGCCTGGCGTGGTAGTGCATGTTTATAATCTCAGTACTTGGGAGGTTGAGACAGGATTGCAGGTTCCAGAAAAACCTCTATCTCAGTACCAAGACTCAGCAACTTAGTGAGACCATGTTTCAAAAATCAGACTAAAAAGCTGGGTGTGGTGGCACATGCATGTAATCCCAGCATTTGGGAGGCTGAGACAGGAGGACCGCGGTTCACGGACAGCCCCAGCTCATTAGTGAGGCCCTTTGCAACTCAGTGAGACCCTGTTTCAAATTAAGAATAAAAAATAGGACTGGGGGTGTAGCTCGGAGGTAGAATGTCTCTAGGTTCCATCCCCAGTACCCCCCCCCACACACACACACACATCAGACCAAAGGTGTAGCTCAGAGGTAGAGTGCCCTTGGGTTCAATCCCCAGTACCACCAAAAGAAAAGAAAAAGAAAACAAAAGATGTTTAAGATAAAGCCAGTAGATAGTGTTCAAATACTTTAAATAGATGAACTTTATGTATCATTAAAATTGTGGCATATTTAGCTGCAGCATATCATGATTCTGTGCCAGGATTTTGGAGTAGAGGGGTGCTTTGTTTGGTTTGGTTTTTTTGAACATCTAAAGGTGATTCAAGTGAAAATTTTTGGAGATAACATAATATAGGGGTATACTCCACCTCTGTAAGCTTGGACAAGCTTCATAAACAAATGTTTATGAAGTTTTTGGGCCAGTGTTTTTGTCCTGAAATGAAGGTAATAATACCATCTACCTTAGAACTGTGAAAATTAAGTGAAATAATGGCTATATAGCACTTGGCTGTAAGACCTTACACAGAATTTTGCATAAGCTCTTTGTACTTCACAGAATACCTTTTTCCACCACCCCTTTTCATTTTTTGCCATCATGTTCTTCAGCTTCTCTGTGTTCCTTTTGTTGAAATCATCTCTGTGTCTTTCTCTCCTCCCCCTCCCTCCCCCCATGTGTGTGTCTCTCTCTCTCTCTCTCTCTCTCTATATATATATATATATATATATATATATATATATATATATATGAAATGGAACCCAGGGCATTCTATCTCTGAGCTGCATCCCCAGTCCTATTTTTTATCAGGGTCTCACTAAATTGCAGAGGCTCTCACTAAGTAGTTGAGGCTATCCTTGAACCTGCAGTCCTCCTGTCTCAGCCTCCCAAATGCTGAGATTACAGGCGTGCACCACCACACCCGGCACATTACTATATTAATCTCAGGTTTTTCTTTACTTTATTAAACTGAGGGAAGTTTACTGAAGGCAGTTACTTTGTCTTGTCATTGTGTCCTCAGCTCCTTAAATATTGCCTGGCACATTATTAAAGAATCGTATGTTTGATGATAAATAAACTTTTTTAAAATAAGATTGACTTGAGGATTTATTTTTTATAGGATTGATTTGAGGATTACAAATATTATAGGATTGGTTTAAGAATTATCTACAATGCTTACCTTAGTGTCCAGCATGTAGTTTAATGCATAATGGCATTAATGATTATTAATATAATATTATAGTATAATAATGATTGCTATTGTTATACTACTAATAATAATAAACATATTTAGAGACATGTCACTTAAATTAATTAAATTATTTCCCTGGCCATTAATATCTCTTTATTTGTGTTAGTGGACATTTTATTCATTTATAATACTATAGGAAGGAAGGAAATGAAAAGAATACTGATAGGACCTTTATCATTCTTTCTCGGAAGTATGATATCATAGTTTGCAATATTGAATAAGGAGCAGCATGATTACAAGACTGTCTTCTGGGAACAGTGGGTCAGTTATGCTATTTAGGTGTGTGCAATAGAATATGGATAACCTTGTTTGTTTAAAAACAATATAAAAGAATTAATGAAAGAAGTTAAATAAGAAATGATAGTCATTTTTTGGTGGTGGTGGTGTTGGGGGGGCAGGATTGAAATCAGCCTAGGGTTTGTACATGTTAAGCATGCACTCTACCACTGAGCTATATCCCCAGCTCAAAAGATGATAATCTTACTTATTCAGTGTTTTATGTTTGATTTGTATATAATAATTTTCACTCTTGAATATAATAATATTCAAGCCTGTTACCTGTCTTTGTTTCATATTTAGCTATTGGATGAACTCCCAATGATTTACAGCTGTTGCATATTTGTGTACTGCATGTAAGTACGTTTAAAATTCAGTTTTTCCATATCTTTTAAAATTTATTTGCCTCATAGTAAATTAATATAACTAATCCAGTCATATTACTGGGAAATTATCTAGAAGATTATAAATTTTACAATATCAATGAAGGTTCTGGGAAATTATAATAATGTTATTAACCTTTGTGACCTCAAAACCATGTAGTCAATTTAGATGAGTCATAATTTGACTTAAGTTGTGCAATTTTCCTTTCTTTATCTATAGATCTAGATTACTACTATATATTATGCCATAAATGTATAAGCAGGTTTTTTTTTTTTTTTTTTTTTTTGGTGGTACTGGGGATGGAACCCTTCTACCTCTGGGCTACACTCCCAGACCTATTTTATATTTTTATTTGGAAACAGGGTCTCTTAAGCCAGAGAGGCTGGCTTCGAACCTGCGTGATCCTCCTGGCTCCGCCTCCCAAGCGCGGGGATTACAAGCATGCGCCACCACGCCCGGCGTATAAGCAGTTTTTAACAGAAGCTTACCTGAAAAGTGAAGTTCACTTTTAGTTGTATAGTGATTGTGACATTTTAATCTCTTTGTTTTGAACTTACTAAATAGTATTTGTTTCCTTTAAATTCTCCTTATTCTAAATTATAATAAATGGTCAAGAATATGCTTATTTTGATTGACTATTCAGAAACATTGAGAATAATGAAACAGCTTTACAAGCCATTACTAGTGCAAAATTCTCTTCCTGGATTATAGTCTGTTTATTTCAATATCAAGTCTGCATTTCCTGAGTATGTGTGTATGGGAAGGACATCAATCTTGAAAAATAAAATGATTAAGGTAAGTATTAAACCTGGTGCCCTAGTGCTCTCCTATAATCCCAGTACTTGGGAGACAGAGATAAGAGGATAGCAAAAGGCCAGCCGGACTGATTTAGTGAGAAACCCTCAAGAACTGGTTGATTCTGTTTCAAAGTTAAAACAAATAAGCTAATGTTAGTGTACTTTGTACTGTGCGAGGCAGTATACTACACCATCTACAGTTTTTTCACAGTTGTTTAAGATAAATGGGTAATATCTTCATTTTATAAACAAAGTGAAGCACAGAGAGGTTTAGTAATTTGGGTAAGGGCATCATCTCTGATTAACAGATAAGCTGGAGTATCCTAAATTATAGGTTTCTCAAAATATTATATTTGTCTTGTTACAAATACACAGGGAAATTGTCTTTTAGTTAACTCTAGGATCTACAGATTTCCCAGGTATTTGGGACAGTCAGGCCTGGAATAGAGAACTGGTTTGTAGACTAAAGGCAGAAGTGCTTCAGGTTCTTAAAGTTATATTTTACTTTTCCTTTCTGTCTCTCTCCTTTCTACCCACTTATTTCTTTTATCCTATATCATTTGTTGCTCTGAGAAGTGTAGATGCTAGTGAAAAGTGCAGTGATAAGAAAAATGTGATTTTGTTGTTTCTTTTTGTTTGTTTGTTTTGTTTTTTGGTGGTACTGGGGGTAGAACCCAGAGGCTTTCTACCTCTGGGCTATACTCCCAGACCTATTTTATATTTTATTTGGAAACAGGGTCTCACTAAGTTGCTGAGAGCCTCACTAAGTAGCTGAGGCTGGCTTTGAACCTGTGCGATCCTCCTGTCTCAACGCCCAGCTGTTGTTTCTTTTTTAAAGCTGTGGTATTATTGGTTCTATGCTTTCTGAAATATTACTGTTTTGTGAAAGTCTAGACTGAATGCAGTGCCTTACATGTGCATAGTACATTTATAAACCTGGATCTCTCACTACTTGATATTTTTGCTTTAGTTAAGATAGAAATTTGAGAGCTCAGAGAGGAGGGGAAATCTGTTGCTAAAAATGTCTAAACTAGAGCTGGGCGTGGTGGCGCCTGCTTGTAATCCCCACGCTTGGGAGGCAGAGACAGGAGGATCGTGCAGGTTCAAAGCCAGCCTCGCTGGTTTAGGAGACCCTGTCTCCAAATAAAAATATAAAATAGGTCTGGGAGGGTAGCCCAGACATAGAAGGGGTTCCAGGAACCCCAGTACCACATACACACACACGCAAAAGTCTAAACCAAGTGCCATACTCATCTGGATAAGCTTTGAGAAACATAATCTCTGTACATTAAAAAAAAATCAGTTAAACACCACATAGTAGACAGCCATTAAATTATAAAAAATTAGTTTATGAAAAAAGACCTTTTGTACAGAGTAAGTCCCTATTTCAGAAATAATAGATCAGGTTGGGAATGTAGCTCAGGGATATGAGGCCCTTGGGTTCAATCCCTAGTACTATCAAAATAAATAAATATTAGGTAAAAAGAAGATCCAGAATAGGGGTCAGCAAGCCTTTTCTGCAAAGGGCCAGGTAATAAATATTTTAGGCTTTGTGGGCCTAGAGTTTCTGTTGCAACTCTTCAGCCATGCTGTTGTAGGAGTGTAGAATGTTGCAGTAAAGTCTGATGTACAAAAACAGGCCCAGAGCAGGACACAGTGGGGATACCTGTAATCCTAGCTTTTCTGGAAGCTCAGGCCAGTTTGAGGCCAGTCTGGACTACTTAATGAGATTTTGTCTTAAAATAAAAAAATAGATGTAGCTCAATAGTAAAGTACGCTGGGTTCAATCCCCTGTACCAAAAACAAAACAAAACAAAAGGCTCATGCTGACACATTTGACCCTTTAAGCTATAGTTTGTTACTTGCTGCCCTTATCTTAAAAAATACTTGCAGATGATCTCCTTTTAATAACATACTTTACAAATACTTTGAATTTTACATATCTTTAGAAGAATGTATCCTTGATCTAGCAGTGATAACCCTCATTTAAAAAAAAATCAAAATAACCATCATATAATAGGGCCAGAAAACTCTTGGGTATTAGTGTTAGGAAATAGAAGGGATGGTCTTTAGATGTAAGGATAGAACTGTAGGTATAGCTTAGTGGATAGTACTTTATGAATGTGGGCAAGGCCCTGGATTTGATCCCTAGCAACACACACACACACACACACACACACACACACACACACACACGCTGTTTCTAACTCTGATGCTTACTAACTGAAAGTCCCTAGGTAAATCACATAATCTTTCTATTTCTCAATGGGATAAAGTACTTTAAATTTAGCATGAAGATTAAATTAAATGATTTGTTTATAAAACAAACTTGTAGTTAGACATGGTAGCACACATACGTGTGATCTCAGTACTTGAGGAGGACTGCAGGTGCAAGACCAGCCTCAGAAATTTAGTGAGATTCTGTTTCAAAATAAAAAATAAAATAGGTCTGGGAGTATAGCTCTGAGGTAAGATGCCATTGGGTTTAATCCCCAGTACCATAAAAAAGAAGGAGCAGCAGCAGCTGAGGATGGAGCTCAGTGGTAGAGAGCATAGCATGTACAAGACCTTGACTTACGTCATCATCGTCTGTCTCTCTGTCTCTCTCTCTCTCACACACACACACACACAAAGTAGGAAGAAAGAAATGTCTGTTCAAATATTTTACTCATTTTTTAGAAACCGAGTTTTTTCTTCTCACTGAATTGTACAAGTTCTTTAAATATTTTCTCAGTCTGCAAATTATCTTCTCTTTGTCTTAATGGTATCTTTTGATGAAAGGAAGTTTTGTTTTTTCATTTTGGGGGGGGGTACTGGGGATTGAGCCCAGGGGCATGTAATCTACCTCCAAGTTATACCTCATCTTTTGTTTTGAAACAGGGTCTCACTAGGTTCTTAAGAATTTTGCTACTTGCTGAGACTGTTCTCGAACTTGTGATCCTACTGTCTCAGCCTCCTGGCTACTGGGATTATAGGCATGTGCAACCGGGCCTGGCAGAAGTTTTAAATGTTTATGAAATTCAATTTATTAAAAAAATGGTTAGAACTAATACTTTTCTCTCCTAAGAAATCTGCTTTCCCCAGTGTCAGAGGATTTTGGGGGGTTTCTTCCAGAAGTTTTATTAACTTTAGGTTTTACATTTGGGTCTATGATCCATTTTGAGTTAATTTGTATATGATAAAAGGTAAGATTGAGGGTCATATTTTTCCCTTGCTAATAATTGGTTGTTCTACATCACTTTTGAAAAGATTATTCTTTCTGCATTAAATTATTTTGGTACTTTTTTCTCTACTATGTTCTATTGATCTCTGGTCTTTGTATGTATAATCATGTCAATAACGTATTGTCCTGTTAATTGTAGTGTTATTGTAAATCTTGAAGTCGGTCAGAAGAGACCTCCAATTTCTTTTTCAATATAGCTTTAGAAGTCACAGGTCCCTTGCATTTTTGCTTTAATTTTAGAATCAGCTTTTTGATTTCTACAAAATTGTTCTAGGGGTGTAGCTTAGTGGTAGAGCACTTGCCTAGCATAGTATGTACAAAGCCTTGGGTTCAGTCCCACACACTGCCAAAAAAAAGTGTACTGGAATGTTGATTGTGATTGGATTGACTCTGTAGACCAATTTGGGCACAACTGGTACCAAGAATGTCACTTAATTCTCCATTGATTTCGGTTTTCTTTATTTTTTCTCAGTGATGTTTTGTGCTTTTCAATACATAGGTCTTGCACATACTTTGTTAAATTTAACTCTAGGGTTCTCATAATTTGAGGTGCTATTTTAAAAAGTATCGCCTTTTTGTTTTTTGCGGTACTAGAGATTGAACCTAGGACATTCTACCTCTGAGCCCAATTTTTTATTCTTTAGTTTTGAAATAAGTCTCATTAAGTTGCGGAGGGCCTCAGTAAGTTAGCTGAGGCTGTCCTCAAACCTGTGATCCTCCTATCTCAGCCTCCCAAATACTAGGATTACAAGTAAGTGCCACCATGTCCATCTTAGTATTGCTTTTTTTTTTTTTTTTTTTTGGTGGTACTGGCGTTCCTGGAAACCCTTCTGCCTCCGGGCTACACTCCCAGACCTATTTTTATACTTTTTTTTAAATTTGGAAACAGGGTTTCTGGTTTCAAACCTGCGCAATCCTCCTGTCTCTGCCTCCCAAGCGAGGGGATTACAAGCATGCCCCACCACATGCAGCTTAGTATTGCATTTTAAAAACTTAATTTTCCAGTTGTTCATTACTGGCATTTAGAAATACAATTGATTTTTGTATATTGACCTTTTATCCCATGACCTTTCTAATTTCACCAACTAGTTTTTCTGTTGATTCCTTAGAATATTATTTGAATATATGTAATATACAAAACAGTCTAGACCACTAGTAATTTTTAAACCTACTTTCACTTAATGCCCTTGTGCTTATTCATTTGTGAAACATGTTCTGGAAAAGCTTCTTTGTGTTAGACATGATACCAGGTCCTATGGAAACCAAGAGTCAAGGACCTCATTTATATATAATATATAATATATAATATTATATATTATATATAATATTTATATATTATATATAATAAAGGTAACTACGAGCCAAGCCTCAAAGACCTTTTGTTTCTTAATGAATAACCTGCTTTGAGGTAAAGGAAAAGGTTAACCTTTCCAATCACCAGTCAAGCCATAAAGTCATATAGTTTAAACATAAGAACAAATATTCCACCTAACATTTTGATTATCTTCTAAGTCATAGAATTTAAGGGTAAAAGGGAATTTAAGAATTATATGTTTCAGCTATGATTCTTTACAAATAAGGACAAAAGACTTGGGTCCAACTCTCAGAACCAGTTAGTAAACCAAGAGAACACTCTTCCGCCTATATCGGAACAGCCCTCGAAGATTGAGTACTTACTGATGGCCAATTATGTGTTTATATTTTCTTATTTATGATCTCCTGTTTAACAGTCAGTATCCTAATGATAAAATATATGAAAAAAATATTGTATCTCTGAATATAAGGGATTCACAGTCTAGTTGGGGAGGCAGATAAGGAGATTATTATAAAAGGTGATTTTTAAGCAGTTTTCTTTAGTTAAAGATGATTAGTTGCAAGGTATAGAAACTTGCTAAAGCTACCTTGAGTTAAGAGAAATTTTTCTTTTGTAGGGGCATGAGGAAATTATGTGGAACCTGATAGCAGAAAGGAAAGTACAGCCTTCACTAGAACTGGAAAGGCAGTTTCTTCCTTCTTCCCTCTTCTGTCCATTCCTTCCTCTCGACTTGGCTTCAAGTCTTTGTTTTACTTCTCTTTCCTGTGGATTACCTCTCTGTTCATCTAGTTGTTTGTTCACTTCGGCTGCCTCCAAGTATCAGCTTCAGACCTCAAGTTCATCTGACCTCATCTTTGACTCTATATGCTTAATTGATTTAGTCTCTGATTCCCTAACTGTAGACTTTTAAGAGAGAGCCTCTCATTGCCCCAGCTAAAGTTAATTTTCTAGTCCTGGTCCTTACAGTCTCTTGGAGGGATAGGCAGTACAAGGTTTCTAAGATAAGAATGTGGATGGAAAGAAGTATCACTAGATCACAAAGGCATATGGGCAAGTGGTACAGCCCATTCTATTACTGTTCCTAGTTATATATTCTAAAGAAAATTTCTTTCTCTTTTTTAAGGTTTGAATGTTTCAAGATGAAGAGCTCAGTAAACTACCATCTGATTTTTACCTTAGTTCTGTTCAGTTTAATAGTAACCACAGTAAGTCATATTTTGTCTCTAACAGATTAAGCATGTGAATTTGCCATTTATGGAGTTTTATACATTATGCTTTCAGTGTTTACTTCAGGCTGTTCGAACTAAAATGTTTATATATACAACTAAAATATCTCATTTTATTTTTTAATTATTAAATATTGCTCCTTTGCTTCCTTTTCAAGCATTATTTTTCTCTGTAACTGAAAAAGGTTTTTAATGTTTAATATTTTAAAAGAAGAATAGGTTTAAAAGCCAGCATTTAGTAGCAGTGGAAAAAAATTAACTTTTCTTATGGATAGACATATTACTTCCTATTTGTTAAAAAAGAAAATGGTGTATGCTTAGAATTCCAGCATTTGGGAGGCTGAGACAAGAGGATAGCCAGTTTGTGGACAGTCTCAGCTACTTAGTGAGGCCCTCTGCAACTTAGTGAGACACTGTTTCAAAATAAAGAATAAAGCTGGGCATGGTGGCACATGCTTGTAATCCCTGCGGTTGGGAGGCGGAGACAGGAGGATCACGCTGGTTCGAAGCCAGCCTTGCTGGCTTTAGAGACTCTGTTTCCAAATAGAAATATAAAATAGGTCTGGGAGTGTAGAAGGGTTTCCAGGAACCCCAGTACCCCCCCACACACAATAAATAAATAAATAAATAAATAAATAAATAAGGACTTGGAGTGTAGCTTGGCAGGAGAATGCTCCTGGTTTTCATCCCCAGTACTGCAAAAAAAAAGAAAAAAGAAAATGGCTCTGCTTCATTGTGCCTAGTGTGACAATTTTAACTGGTTAATCTTTTCCTAATATCCTGAGGAAGCCAGACACTTCTGATCCTGCTTTACCTAATGCTTTTGTTTCTCAAGTAAATTCCGCCCTGCAGGGTGCCACATGCTTGTAATCCCAGCATTTGGGAGGCTGAGTCAGGAGGATCCCGGTTTGCAGCCAGCCTCAGCTACTGCTTAATGAGGTCTTCTGCAATTCAGTGAGCCCCTGTTTCAAAATAAAGAATAAAAAATAGGGCTGGAGGTGAAGCTTGGAGGTAGAATACCCCTGGGTTCTATCTCCAGTACCACAAGAAAAGAAAAAAAAGACGAATCAAAAGATGATTTCAATAATAGAGGTAAAAGACAGTTATATGATGATGAGATTAAGAAGGGTCAATCAAGACTTGCTTTAGTGCATATTGTACCACATAATATGTGTACATTTTATGTTTTTATGTACCCATTTAAAACAATTTAACTTAAGCCAGGTGTGGTGGCACACGCTTGTAATCCCCGCGCTTGGGAGGCTGAGACAGGAGGATCACACAGGTTCGAAGCCAGCCTCAGCTACTTAGTGAGGCTCTCAGCAACTTAGTGAGACCCTGTTTTCAAATAAAGTATAAAAAATAGGTCTGGGAGGATAGTCCAGAGATAGAAAGCCTGAGTACCACCCCCAAGTACCACTTAAAAAAAAAATCCAAAACAACAACAACAACAAAAAAAAACAAATGTCTTCACTTACTGAGCACCTACTAGGTGATAGACACTTAGACATATTTTAACTTAGCATTTCTTTCTACCATTATTTTCCATCATCCAGATGAAGTTAAATGAGTCTTTTGGTTAAATGACTTCCTCAAGTCTTGTTTCAATTAAGTGGCAGAGTTTTGGAATTTGATTCCTGTCTTTTAAGTCTGGTGTTTTGGACTTAAGATATGGTATTTTAATTGGGCATGGTGGCACATGCTTGTAATCCCAGTACTTAGGAGGCTGAGGCAGGAGGATCACAGGCTCAAGGATAGCCACAGCAAGTAGTGAAACTCTCATCAACCTATTGGACACCCTGTTTCAAAATAAAAAGAAAATAGGGCTGGGAGATGTACCTCAGAGATAGAATGCCCCTGGATTCAATCCCCAGTATATGGTATCTTACCTTATAGATATAGTAGAGGAATTATCAACATAACTTCTTCACTCCTTATGAGTATCCATGTATCCTTGTCTCTCCTTGATGGTGATACAAGAGGCCAGAGCAGTCCACAACAGATTTGAAATATTTAATTTACTGTGGCAGGGTTAACACTGGGATAAAGCCACCTGTTGGTACATGTGTCCTGTGCCATGCTCCCTAATCTGTTTGGTTTTACATGGCTGGAGTTAGTTCCAAGTAGGATGGTATAAGAAGTAAAGGTTTGGGATTTTCAGGCTAAACAATTTATTCCCTCTCCATAATAAGCTCATTTACATGTGTTTTTCTAATATTTTGCAGATTTACCTTAAGGTAAAAGAGCCCGTATTCCATCAGGTAATTTTTAAAAATTATTACACATTTGATTGTTTAACAATATATATCTGCTTTGTGGTTTTCTAAGAAATTATATGCAGATACAGCATTTGAAAATTAAATAGTAGATGGCAAAGACAGTTCACTGTTTAAAACAGATGTTATGTCAGGCGTGGTGGCGCATGCTTGTAATCCTAGCACTTGGGAGGCTGAGACAGGAGGATCGCACAGGTTCGAAGCCAGCCTCAGCTACTCAGTGAGGCTTTCAGCAACTTAGTGAGATCCTGTTTCCAATAAAGTATAAAATAGGTCTGAGAGTATAGCCCAGAGGTAGAAAAGCCCCTGGGTTCCACCCCCAGTTCCACACACACACAAAATTTTTAATTAAAAAAAAACAAAACAGCCGGGCGTGGTGGCGCACGCTTGTAATCCCCACCTTGGGAGGCAGAGACAGGAGGATCGCGCAGGTTCGAAGCTAGCCCCACGCGCTGGCTTAGGAGACCCTGTTTCCAAATAAAAATGCAAAAATAGGTCTGGGAGTGTAGCCCGGAGGTAGAAGGGCTTCCAGGAACCCCAGTACCACAAAAAAAAAAAAAAAAAAAAAACAGCCGGGCGTGGTGGCGCACGCTTGTAATCCCCACGCTTGGGAGGCGGAGACAGGAGGATCGTGCAGGTTCGAAGCCAGCCAGCCATGCTGGCTTAGGAGACCCTGTTTCCAAATACAAACGTATAAAATAGGTCTGGGAGTGTAGCCCGAAGATAGAAGGGTTTCCAGGAAGCAGAAGTTACATGCCAGATGTGGTGGCATATACTTATAATCCCAGCATTTGGGAGGCTGAGACAGGAGGATCGCCATTTGCAGACTGCCTCAGCAACTTAGTGAGGCCCTCTGCAACTCCGTGAGACCCTGTTTCAAAATAAAGAATAAAAATTAGGGCTGGGGGTGTAGCTCAGAGATAGAACCCAGGGGCATCCATCCCTAGTACTGTAAAACAAACAAACAAAACAGAAGTTACAAACTCAAATGTCTATAGGAGCCAGGTTTAGGTAACAGGAATATACCCAAGGCAGCCAATGCTCAGATCCATCTGGCTATTGGTATTCAATAATGCAAGTATGCTACTGTTATTTCAGGCAGAAAGAACCAGAGAGCAACACACACACACACACACACACACACACACACACACACACACACACAGTCTTTTTTATTTTATAATCTAGAAAAGATAGATAGCAGGGCTGAGGATAAAGCTCAGTGTAGAGCACTTGCCTAGCATATATGAGGCCCTGGGTACAATTTGTAGGACTACCAAAAAAAGCAAAAAATCTTGAGGACCTGACAGTGTCCTATATTTTCTTTGCCTATAATGAAGACTACTAGGATAATTGCAAAACTTGGATAAGGCAATAGTATAAGTGTTAATTTCCTGATTACAATATTTATACTGTGATTATATAATAGAATATCTTTGTTTTTTGGGAAATGTACACTGAAGTATTGAAAGATAGGGCAAATATTGTAAAATAGCATTTGAGAAATCTGAGTGAAGGCTATATGAGAATTTTTTGTAGTATTTTTTGAAAATTTTCTGTAAATTTAAAATTATTTTGAAATAAAAAATTCAAAAGTTGTGTTGTACATTCCTGGCATTTACATGGTATAAGAGTATCATAATAGTTGTATTTTAAAATGACAGTGTTGAGTGCAGTGGTATATACAGTAAATCTTGTGATTCAGGACTCTGAGAAAGGATTACAAATTCAAGGCCTGTGTCAGCAATTTAGAGAGACTCTGCCTCAAAAATAAAAAGAGATAAGGAAATAGCTCAATGGTTGAATGACCTGGGTTAGATCCCTAGTACCACAACAAAATAAAAATAGATGTCAGTGTTTATAGTACTCCAGAAATTTTACCCATTGCAGCTATTCAACTTCCAGTGAAAATTTTAGATAACAATCTAAAAATGTATGAGACATTTTAGGACAATAATACTATTCTGTATACTATAACGATTGATATATGCCACACATTTGTTCAAACTCATAGAATGTAAGCACCAGGAATAATCCTTAATATAAACTATGGATTTGGCTGATAATGGTATATCAATGTAGGTTCTTCAGCGATCAAAATGCACCACTCTGGTTATCGTGGAGGAAGCTATGCATGTGTGCACAGGGGCTGTATGGGAACTCTTGATATTTTGCTATAAACATAAAACTGCTTTTGAAATAAAGCTTGTTATTTTTAAAAAATCAAAATAGAAAAATGAAAGGCAAGAGGAGAAGCTAGTGTGAAATATCTAAGTAATCTGAAGTTGAAAGACACCCACTGTTAATTTAATAACCCTGATGCAATATTCATGTGTATTTCCAGTAATAAATATTTTATTTTCTATGTATATCAGTAATATTTTCTGATAGAAAGGAAAGCAGGATGAAAACTAGGTCTGTCCACTGTGATTTTTGTCCAAAGCCTAGAGATTAAAACTCAGGATAGAAGCCAGACACACACTATAATTCCACTACTTGGGA
Source organism: Muscardinus avellanarius (assembly GCF_963383645.1). Taxonomy (NCBI): domain Eukaryota; kingdom Metazoa; phylum Chordata; class Mammalia; order Rodentia; family Gliridae; genus Muscardinus; species Muscardinus avellanarius. The sequence goes on along the minus strand of NC_137786.1, from coordinate 174,351,928 downwards.
GGCGAGACAAGAAGATCCCAGGTTCCTGGCCAGCCTTGACAATTTAGCAAGGCCCTCAGCAACCTAATGATATTCTGTTTCCAATCAGGCTGGAGTGTAGCTCAGAGATATAATGCCTCTGGGTTCAATCCCTAATAACATACACTCACACGTTCAGAATAAGAGGGACTGGGGTGTAACTCACTGTTAAGCATGTAGTTAGCATTCATTCAATAGACAACCACTGTGTGCCTTCTCATTACCAGATTCTGAGCTGGAAATTGGAAATAGGCATTGGCGCAAAATCTTTAAGCTATAAAGTCAAGCAGACCTGGATTTATATCTAAGCTCTTCTACTTAATAGTTGTATGATCTCTATTTTGTTATCCTCATTTAGTGTCTATGTGTATTAAATGTATTTATTTATTTTGTCTCCTCCATACAAACCTAGAATACAAGCTCCATAGAAGCAAGGAGCTGTATTCCCAGAACCTAGTACAGTGCTTGGAAAAGAGTAGGTACTGCTTAACTATTTGTTATGAATGAATGGGGCATGCCATGGAAACAGTTGGCTAAGAGAAAGACCAATTGAGACGAGGAAATGAGGCAAAATATTGAAGAGGGTCATTTGATTAAATGCAACAGGTATAATTATGTACAAAGAGCAGTGAGAGCAAAGAGGTGTTGCCTAAGTATACCTGAAGATGTATCATTTAAGCTGCCACTTAAAAGACAGTAGAAATTTAAAGGGATTCCAGGTTGAGAGAGGAGTTATGTTCAAAACCAAGGAAAAGCCACAAGTGGTGCCTCACACCTGTAATGCCAGAACTTGAGAGGTTGCTACAGAAAGATCTCAGGTTTGAAGCCAGTGTAAGCAATTTAGTGAGACCCTGTTTCAAAATAAATTATAAAAAGAGCTGGGAGTGTAGCTCACAAGTTGAATGCTCCTGGGTTCAATCCTAAGTAATAAGGAAACAAAGAAAGAACAGAGAAAGTGATCAGTTTATGCTTAAGGCCATGTACTTTGGAATCAGATTATCTGGGTCCAAAATTTGGGTTGACCATTCACTGCGTGACCTTGGAGAGATTATTTAATCCCTTGTGCCTCAATTTCCTTACCTATACAATGAGGATTAATAATAGTACCTGCCATGTGGGAGTATTATAGAATTTAATGAAATAATGCATGTAATGTGCTTGCCACAGTGCTTTACTTGTAGTTGTAGATGTTGGCTGTTGTTAGTAATTGAGCTGTGAAGAAATGTGGTCATGTTTATTTATTAGAATTTGTTGTCCCAGCAAATGAAGGATAGATTAGTAGAGTGAGAACAAATTATAATCCGGAAGGGGCATCATTTAGCATTTTATTATTATTATTATTATTTTTTTTTTTTTTTTTGGTGGTACTGGGGGTGGAACCCAGAGGCTTTCTACCTCCAGGCTATACTCCCAGACCTATTTTATACTTTATTTGGAAACAGGGTCTCACTAAGTTGCTGAGAGCCTCACTAAGTAGCTGAGGCTGGCTTTGAACCTGCGCGATCCTCCTGTCTCAGCCTCCCAAGCACGGGGATTACAATTGTGTGCCACCATGCCCGGCTTAGCATTTACATAAATACTGCCTTTGTATCAAATATCTACTAGGTTCTAGAGATAGAAAAGTAAATTGGAAACCTTCTAAGCCTAGGAGGAAAATAAAAATAATACAGTAATACAATAAATACCTTACTGTGTATTTATACTTTGAATTTACCTGCAGGTTTAAACTTTTTTTTTCTTTTTAATGTGGTGCTGAGGATTGAGCCCCAGGACCTTATGTATGCTAAGCTACCACTGAGCTATATCCCCAACCCTTAAAAATTTTCAAAGTAAAATGTTTGAAATTTGGCTGGGCATGGTGGCTCATGCTTGTAATCCCTGCTGGTTGGAAGGCTAAGACAGGAGGATCGTGCAGGTTCGAAGCCAGCCTCAGCTGGCTTAAGAGACCCTGTCTCCAAATAAAATATAAAATAGGTCTGGGAGTGTAGCCCAGAGGGAGAGGGCCCCTGGGTTCCATCTCTAATACCACCCAAAAAAAAAAAAAGTTTGAAATTTAGGTAACAAAAAAAGAAAGTAATGAGTTAATTATAAACATATGCATGTCAAAATATATGCCAAAAAATAAGTTTTATATACTTATCATAAAATTTGTTTATTGGATATTCTTATGTTTAAAATTCTTATGTTTATTCTTATGTTTAAAATTCTTCATAAAACCAAATTATTAAAACAGTTAATATCAAAGAATTTTGGTTACCACTAAGAATTGGTTTATATTATAAGGTAATTTTAAAAATAAGGACGTGGTGGCGTATATTTTTAAGCCCAGCACTTGGGAGTCTGAAACAGGAGGATCACAGGTTCACAGCCAGCCTCCGCAAATTAGTGAGACTTTATTTCACAATAAAAAAGGATTAAGGGTTTAGCTCAGAGGTAGAAAGCCACTGAATTGAATCTTCAGTACCTCAAACATAAATTTTTTTAGAGGATTGGGGGTGTAACTCAGTGATAATACCCCTAGGTACAATACCACAAAAAAAAAAGTAAATGTGATAGATAAAATTATGTGAGTTTAGAGTCTATCTGGCTAAAAACTTAGAATGAATGAGCCAGGAATTAATGAGTTCTACACCTCTAATCCCAGTGCTTGGGAGGCTGAAACAGGAGGATCGCATGTTCAAAACCAGCCTCAGCAATTGCTGAGACTCTCAGCAACCTAGCAAGACCCTATTTCAAAATAAAAAATGCAAAAAGGCTTGGGATTATAGCTCAGAGATAGAATGCCCCTAGGTTCAACCTCCAGCACAATGAAAGAAATGAATGCTTAAAGTAGGATTATAAAATACATCTATTATATTTAGCTATATTATTTTTTTTCTCTGGTATTAGAAAAGAAGTTAGAGCCAGTCACAGTGGTACACACCTGTAATCCTAGTACATAGGATGCCGAGACAGGAAATATGACAGGTTTAATGTCGCGTCCCTAAGGCTCCGTCCTGCAGAGCCCCGGGAAAGAACACACAAACGCCGAGTCTGTTGATGATGCTTCCTCTTTAATGCTTTCCCTTCATGTGCACAGCAGGCAAATATATATCAGTCTCATAACCCCTCCCTCATCACTCCACCAACCCCAAGCTTCCCACAGCTAGGGCATGCACATTTCTAACCCTCTCATAGGCGGGCTGGTGGTAGCACGAGGCGCTGCGTCACTGATCATCCGTAGGGCGCCTGATAGGGCTCACTGCGCAGGCTCAGGGCACCGCCAGCCTCGTGAGCCTCGTGACTTGGCAACATGCCTAGGCGCCATCTTGAGCCACCGCCCCATCCCAGTCTAGCCAAGCGGGCCCCGACATCTCCCCCTTTTTGTTTTATTAAAATTAAGGCTTGGGACCGTGCCTGTCTTAGGTTGTCGAACCTCAAGGATCATTCTTACCCATCATCGGGAAAGCAATAGCATGATTACTCCCATCTTAGGTTGATATGATCCCAGGAACGATCATACCCATCTTTGACTACCGATCCAGCATATTGAGCCATATGTGAAGAGATGAGCCAGCTTCAAGGGCAGCCAGAGCTTGCACCAGCATGTGCTGTTGTTGCACAGTTTGTTGTCAAATACGCCTGATATATCCAACCAGGACACAGCATACTACCACCAGCAAAAAATGCCCAGAATGCCACGCCACCCCAATCTCTTAAGAAGCCCACTGTCCCCTGCATCAGGTCCATCCATTGTTGTACTGAGGCAATCTCCACGCGGATAGATTTGATCGCGACAATGGATGCTCGAAGTTCTGTCATAGTCTGTTCAAATTTATGGCTCCAATTTCCCAGAAGCATTCCGCCTATCTGTTGGGATAGATTGCCTGCACAGGAAAAATTCTGATACTGCACAGAGGTTATGCATAATCCAGACAATTTTTGAATACATGGTACCATGGCTATCTGTCCCAAGATGTCAACCTGTTCTTGTAATAGGTCCACTCTTTGATTTACCATCATTATGCCTGCTTTAAGCTGTCCATTTATTCGAGCTTGTTACGCTATGGCAGTAGCTGTACTTGAGGATATCGTATTTACAGCAGCAGCCGTATTAATTGATGTTGCTAAGGCCACAGCAGCAGTTGCTGCTGCAGCCATGGAGGCCATAATTATTAACAGTGTTAAGAAAATTTTCAATGGTGGCTGCTTTTACTTTCACTCCTCCCTTAAAAAGAATCTTACAGAGAGCCTCTTTGACTTTCATAGTAGTAACCTTAGACCCCATGATAAGTCTTGCTTCGTCGCAATCCGCAAGCTTTCTACTTCGTCGCTAAATCCTGCGAACCTACACAGCGCTGTCCCTTCGTCGCTTAACCTTAGACCGCATGATAAGTCTTGCTTTGTCGCTAAATCCTGCGAACCTACACAGCGCTGTCCCTTGGTCTCTTACCTGCAAACTTACCCCACGGCATTCCCCGTACGTTCCCCTTGGCCCAAACTTACCCCACGGCGTTCCCAGGTTTCGGCACCACTTGTCGCGTCCTAAGGCTCCGTCCTGCAGAGCCCCGGGAAAGAACACACAAATGCCGAGTCTGTTGATGATGCTTCCTCTTTAATGCTTCCCCTTCATTGTGCACAGCAGGCAAATATATATCAGTCTCATAACCCCTCCCTCATCACTCCACCAACCCCAAGCTTCCCACAGCTAGGGCATGCACATTTCTAACCCTCTCATAGGCGGGCTGGTGGTAGCACGAGGCGCTGCGTCACTGATCATCCGTAGGGCGCCTGATAGGGCTCACTGCGCAGGCTCAGGGCACCGCCAGCCTCGTGAGCCTCGTGACTTGGCAACATGCCTAGGCGCCATCTTGAGCCACCGCCCCATCCCGGTCTAGCTGAGTTGGCCCCAACAGTTTAAGGCCAGCCTCAGCAACTTAGCAAGACAACTATTTCAAAATAAAAATTATTTTAAAGCTGAGGATGCAGCTCAGATGAAGAATGCCTCTGGGTTCAATCCCCAGTACTCTCTGTATCCCCCCAAAAAAATACAAATTAAGGAAAATGTCCCACTATTGTGATTTGTTGTAGAATTCTTCACTATTTTATGAAGCTTTATATAAAGATGTCTTTGCCTCAAATATCTAATCTAGAATATCTTATTGCTGATCAATTAAGTAATCAGAATTCATGTTTTAATACACATATGACTTAAAATCTACCCCTAATTATTCTTTTCTGGGTATCATTCTCAAGAGAGAGAACTGTGATTTTTGTTTGTGTGCTTTTCTTTTTGTTTTGCGATACTGTGAATTAAACCCTGGGCCTCACACATGCTAGACCAGCACTCTACCACTGAGGTACACTCCCAGCCCTTTTTATATCTTGTTTTGAAAGTCTTGCTAAATTGCCCAGGCTGGCCTTGAGCTTACCATTCTCCTGCCTCAGCCTCCCAGGTAGCTGGAATTACAGACATGTAGTTGCAAAGGGCCTCACTAAGTAGTTGAGGCTGTCTGCGAACTGCAATCCTCCGGTCTCAGCCTCCCAAATGCTGGGATTACCACGCCCAGCCAAGAGTAGATTTTTAAAAAAGAAGAATGTTTGAGAAGTCAGTGAATCCTATTTAAGCAGCTAATTGACAAATCAGGAACAGAATATCTCAAATAAGACATCATCTGATGTCTAGGGAATACAGTTACTTAAATCTTCCTGTCCAAATAGTTGTTTTCTAAAGGTAGTTTTTAGATGTGACATGTTGGTGCATTCATACTTTACATTTCTTATTTGATCCACGGTTTGCAAGAAAGAACATACTATGTAAACAATGTGAAAAATGAGAACTTAAGTAACTTTATTTAAATTTTATTCTATTGTTTTACTCCTATTTTGTTACAAATAGGAAGATATGGAGACTTTGATATAAGCTCATTTGGAAAATATGGAAAGGTAGCTAGTATTTTGATCTGCTGTGTGCTAATATTATACATATATCTATCATACAATATATTTATATAAGTTATATAGACTTGACTACTTTTATCTTAAGAAAGTATCTTCACTTTATAAGTGAGATCATAGCCAGGCATGATATGGCGCACTATTGTAACCTCAGCATTTGAGAAGCTGAGACAGGAGGATCATGGTTCGCAGACAGCCTCAGCTATTTAGTGAGGCCCTTTGCAACTCAGTGAGACCCTGTTTCAAAATAAAGAATAAGGGCTGGGGGTATAGCTTGGAAGTAGAATTCCCCTGGGTTCCATCCCCAGTACCACACACAAAAAAAGTGATATCATTGTGAATTTGGTTAAATAAATTTCTCACTGTTTCTCAGGTAGTGGCAAAGCTAGAAAATGAAATCAGCTCTTTTTTATTCGAAAGCTTTCCCTTCTATGATACTACGAAGTCTATAGCAGATTACTTTGAAATCTAATTTATTATCAGAAAGATCAGCTTTATAAAGAATGGAGGGCTGAAGATATAGCTCAGTGGTAGAGTTCTTGCCTAGCATGCATGAGGCCCTAGGTTCAATTCCAGTGCTACAAAAGTAATAATAAAACAGAATGGCCAGGTATGGTGGTAAATGCATGTTGTTGTAGCTCTCTGCAAGCTGAGACAGGAGAATCACATGAGCCCAGGATTTGGGGGCCAGCCTGGGCAACATAGCAAGACTCCATTGTTTAAAAAAAAAATCAAAAGTATAGAAGAGGGTATAGGCAACATATAAGCACCAACAGTAACTTTCTCAACAAGACCTCCAAAGCACAGGAAATTAAAGCAAGAATTAACAAATGAAATGGCATCAAACTAAAAAGTTTCTGCTCATCAAAGGAGACCATCAAGAACCTAAAGAAAAAGCCTACAGAATGGGAGAAGATCTTCACCAGCCACCACTCTGATAGAGGACTAATATCTAGAATATACAAAGAGCTCAAAAGACTCTATACTAGCAAAACAAATAACCCAATCAAGAAATGGGCAACTGAAGAGCTAAAAATAGCCAATAGATATATGAAAAAATGTTCAACATCATTAGCCATCAGGGAAATGCAAATCAAAACTATGCTGAGATTTCATCTAACCCCAACCAGACTGGCAAGCATAAAGACGTCAAATAACAACAAATGCTGGTGAGGATGTGGTGAAAGAGGAACTCTTTTACACTGCTGGTGGGAGTGCAAACTAGTTCCGCCACTGTGGAGATTCCTTAGAAAACTGAGAATGAATCTACCATATGATCCAGCTATGCCACTCCTGGGTATCTTTCCAAAGGGGTTGAAATCAGAGAACTATAGTAACATATGCATACCCTTGTTCATAGCAGCACAACTTGTAATAGCCAAAATGGAACCAACCTAGGTCTCTATCAACAGATTAATGGATTGCAAAATTATAGGAAATATACACAATGGAATTACTCAGCAATAAAGAAGAACAAAATCATGTCATTTGCAAGAAGATGGAAAGACCTGGAGAACATTATGTTAAGTGAGATCAGTCAAGCACAGAAAGAGAAGGGATATATGCTTCTCTAATATTCCCAAACCAGGGAGTATTAGGGATACCAGAGGGACTCCAGATAATAGAGAGGAAACCTTAGCAAAGCCAGAAAAGAAGGGTAGGAGAGGAAGAAGGCTGAGGTTGATTAACTAGAGGAGCTACATTTGAATATTGTATATAAGTGTAAATTTAGCATAGTCAACCTGGACATTCATTGTTGGGAGGGAAGGAAAAGGAAGCAAGCAGGGGAGAGCACCAAGCACTTTGAATGTTTGCCATTTTCAATATGATCCACATAAAAAATAAAAAAAGAAAAAGTATAGTGCAAATTCGTGTGTGTGTGTGTGTGTGTGTGTGTGTGTGTGTGTGTGTGTGTATGTGTGTATGTTTACTGGGGATTGGAGGAGGGTATTCTATACCTTTGAGCTATACCCCTAGCCCTGTTTTTTTATTTTTTATTTTAAAACAGGATCTCACTAGGTTGCAGAGGGCTTCACTAAGTTGCTGAGGCCGGTTGTGAACCTGTGATCCTCCTGTCTCAGCCTCCGAAGTACTGGGATTACAAGCATGCACTACCACACTTGGCTTATACGATGCAAATTCTAAGCAAAAGCAATATTATTTTACATCAGACAAAATAGACTTTAAAGGAGAGACATTTTTAGTTATAAAGAAAAATACTTTGTAGTATTAAAAATTCAGTCCATCAGGAAGCTACAATTTAATTTTTTTTTTTTTTTCGGGTTTGGGGATGGAACCCAGGGGCATTTGATCTCCGAGCTCTACCCCTGTCCTGTTTTTTATTCTTTATTTTGAAACTGGGTCTCACTGAGTTGCAGAGGGCCTCACTAAGTAACTGGGGCTGTCCGCGAACCGCAGTCCTCCAGGTCTCAGCCTCCTGAATGCTGGGATTGCAAGTGTGCGCCACCACGCCCAGCTTACAATTTAAAATGTTTATATATACCTTTAAAATACCCTCAAAATATATGATGTAAAAATATCACAGAAACAGAAGGAAAAAAGAGACAAATCCATTATATTAAGTGATTTTAATACATAATTCTCAGGAATTGACAAAGGATGTAGAACATTTAAATAACATAATTTTAAAAACATCACTAAAAGGGGTAATTTAAAATACTATACCAAATAATTGCAGAAATGCATTTTTTCTAATACTCAGAAAACATTTAAATGTCAACTATATAGTACGACATAAAGCAAGTCTTAAGTTTCAAAGGGTTGGAATCAGAATCTAATTTCTGACTGTATTGCAATTATATTAAAGTATAGCTAGTATAATTCTAAATAGTCCATTGACCAAAGAAATCATACAAGTTAGTTTTTTTCCCTCTTCTGGGACAGTGTCAGAGGCACTCAAAATGGTCCAGCATTTGACATATCATTGTAGGCTTTCCTACAATACATCCTCTAACAAAACTAGGCTGTCTCAAACCCCTGATAACAGAACTGTTTGCCTTTATACCAAGAAGGTTGAGAAAGCCCAAAATCTGCACATGGTTTGTGCCCTGGCTGGCTTCATGAGATTCATGCTTTGAGACTCGTGTGTGTGTGGTGCTGGTGATTGAACCAGGGGCATTCTACCTCCAAGGTATACCCCCAACTCTATTTTTTATTCTTCATTTTGAACTAGGGTCTCACTAAGTTGTAGAGGACCTCACTTAAGTAGCTGAGGCTGGCTTTGAACCTGCACTTCTCCTGTTTCAGCCTCCCAAGTACTGGGATTACAATCATTCGCCACCACACTTATGAGATTATTATTATTATTATTATTATTATTATTATTATTATTATTATTTTGGTGGTACTGGTGTTTCTGGAAGCCCTTCTACCTCTGGGCTACACTCCCAGACCTATTTTTACATTTTTATTTGGAAACAGGGTCTCCTAAGCCAGCGCGCGCGGCTGGCTTCGAACCTGCGTGATCCTCCTGTCTCTGCCTCCCAAGCGCGGGGATTACAAGCGAGCACCACCACGCCCAGCTAAATGAAACTTCTTTGAATAATAAAAAAAATTAAAAAGCTAACAAATCATAGAAGTTAGAAAACATTTTAAATTGAATCATAATGAAAATAAGTACATGTTAAAATATAGGATGTAGTAAGATTAGTAATTGGAGGGAAATATTTAGCCTTAAAATGTAGATATCAGGACAAAAGAAAGGCTAAGCATATATTTTAAGAAGCCATCAAAGTTAAAGTTAAGCTGGGCATGGTGGTGCACACCTGAAATCCCAGTACTTGAGAGGCTAAGACAGGAGAACTGCAGGTTTATGGACAGCCTCAGTAATTTAGCAAGACTTTGTTTAAAAATAAAAACTAAAAGGGTTGGGGGTTTAGCTTGAAGGTAGAATGTCTCTGTGTTCAATCCCCAGTGCCATAAAGAAAAAAGCAAAGGAGTGACATTAGCAAGATAGTGGAGTAGAAAGTCCTGTATCATCCTTTTGTCAAGTCAGAAAATGACTGAAAGACTGCTCTTCGGGAGAATGCAAAACCAAGTTAACCAATGCTATTTTGGAAATTCAGGATACTGTTTAGCTGGACACCTTGCTCCAGGTGTGGCACCATGCAATCAGGACCAAATGCCCCAGATCCTACTTTCACTCAAGAGAGGGACAGAGTTGGTTCACATATTCAGTGCCCAGACTCTTCCAAGACCCTTAAAGGATAGACATCTGTTTTGTAAGTCTTAGAGTTCTGACCAGTCCCACATGATATAGCCACCCATGGAAGAACAGAGGCAGCAGCTTAGGCTGGTAGAAACCATTGATCTCAGCACAGGGCAAGCAAACAAACAAAAATCCCCAGCTAACTTTTTAGCTTAACTTTTTACTGAAAACAGAGTTAATCCATGTATATAGCGCCCTGCCGGGGTCCAGCCCTAGCAGAGTCGGGGTTCGTGTAAAGGTGAGGGGGAAAAACCAAGGCCGATGAGAGAAGACGACACACGATTCAGATTCGATCTTCTCCATCTTATTCAGGATTTGTTACAGTTTTTATACTTTATTTTTTGGCAGAAAAGCAAGAGCATAGTCATGCAAGCAGGATTGCCAAGGACAGTAAAAATTATTATTTTCTATAAAGTTTAGGGCAAGGGTGCTGGACATAGTATATTTTGTCTCACTTCACAAGGCTGTCTCAAACTTAATTGTATACAGTGGCTCTAACTAAGGTCAGTTTGAACTTAATATTTGGCCCAATATTTTTATCCTTGGGAAGATATCTTTGCCGCATGAGTCTCTCACAAGCCGCTCCCCATCAGTTTTAGTTATAAAGTTTATACATAAAATTCCAATTATACATATTAATCCAAATAATCCTAAAATAATTTTTTTGAAGAAAGAAATGCCAGACATACTTCATGGGGGATCTACGCCGTTGTGGATCCCCTGATCGAGCTTTCTCAAGATGTGCATGAAATTGCTGTGGCAGAGCCCCAACTTCTCCAAGATTTCCTAGAGAACCAGCATCTGTCTCTCCAGTATTGATACTCTTGACAGATTCAGCTGTCTCACCTAGCCAGGAGAGAATGGAGGTAGTGGCACGGCTGGTAAATATCATAACTTCCCTCAACCCCAACTCAGCATAGCGTGAGCAGACAGAAAACACAACTGCTTGTTTCTTCCTGTTGAAGGGAAGAGTTAGTAGGGGACCCCAGAATCTCTGACTGGGAGATTGGTAGGAGTCTTCTATAACAGAGCAGCCTGTGACGATCAGGAGATATCTCTGCTTTGTCTAGTGTGTAGACACCACCGAGCCTCAAGGAAAATAAAGAATAAGGCAAAGATATTCCAAACAAAGGTACAAGATAAGTATCTAGAAACATGCTCTAATAAAATATACCTGAGAGTTACCTGGCAGAAAACGAAATAACTCATATAGATACACACCAAGACCAAGAGAACAAGGCAGGAATACATGAGAATTTCAACCAAGATACGGCAAATATTTTTTAAAGTAGCAAACAGATCCTGTAGCTAAGGAAGACAGCCAAATTTTTTTAACAATTTTTTTTATTGAACATAAATAGTATATATTTAAACTATATTTGGTGCCCTCTCTCCCCCGCCCCCGTTTCCCCTTCCCCCCTCCCACCAATGGTTGACCAGGTTAACCATGTCATGTTCATAATTTTACGCATGTTCAGATGTAGACCCTCATTAATCAAGATCAGCCTTCCTCCTCTCCTATCTTTCCATTCAAGCTTTGCTTTTATTTCCCCTCCATTATCTGGAGTCCCACTGGTATCCTTTGTGTTTCCTAGTCTGGGCATATTAGAGGAAACATATGTATCTTCTCCTTCTGTGCTTGGCTGATCTCACTTAACATAATGTTCTCCAGGGCTTTCTATCTTCTTGCAAATGATATAATTTTGTTCTTCTTTATGGACAGCCAATTTTTTTTAAAAATTACTAAAGTGATTGAACAACAGATTAATCAAGCAGAATAAAAGATCAGGGAACTTGAAGATAGGTCAATCAGAGGAGCAAAAAGAATGAAGAAAGTTCAAGAGAATTTTGGATACTATCAAACAGACAAATACAGATATTGTAGGAGTCAGAAGAGAGACAGACAGAACCAAAAGGGTGTGGGGGGGGGTACTGGGGATGGAACCCTTCTCCGGGCTATACTCCCAGACCTATTTTATATTTTTATTTGGAAATAGGGTCTCTTAAGCCAGCAAGGCTGGCTTCGAACCTGTGCAATCCTCCTGTCTCTGCCTCCCAAGCACAGGGATTACAAGTGTGTGCCACTACACCCGGCAAAAGGCTTTTTTTTTAGTACTAGGATTGAATTCAAGAACATTCTACCTCTGAGCTACCCCCCCAGCCCTTTTTATAATTAATTTATTTTAATTTTATTTTTATGATACTAGGGATCGAACTCAGGGGGATTCTATTCCATGTTACATACTCAGCCATTTTTATTTTTTGTTTTGAAACAGTTTCACTAGGTTGCTGAGAGTCCCATGGCATTGCTGAGGCTGTCCTCCAACCTACAGTCCTCCCATCACATCCTCCCAAATATTGGGATTACAAGTGATGTGTGCCATTATACCCAGCTTCTGGAGATCTTTGTCAAAGAAATAATAGCTAAAAACTTCCAAAAGCTAGGGAAGGAAACATGCACCAAGATCTAGGAAGTCAAAGAATACCAAATAAGCTCAACCCAAAAAGTACTATGCCTAGACACATTGTAATCAGTATTGCCAAAAATCAAGGAGAATTTTGGAGGCAATAAAAGAAAAACACCTGTCACATTTAAGGGAAACACCATAAAACTATCAGCAGATTTTTCAGATTAAATCTTAACAAACAAGAAGTAAGTCAGATGATATATTCAAAGTGCTGAATGAAAATTACTATATTTCAAAACCAAAGGAGAGTAAAGAATTCTCCAGCCAAATTAAAGCTAAATCAGTTCATCAACACTGGTCCTACCTTAAAAGAAATGCTAAAGGAAGTTAATTTTTAAATGAGAGGATTCTAAACTGCAATATAATAGCTTAAAAAGTATGAATTATGGTAGAGGTAATTATATAGAGAAATACAGACTGGATCGTGGGTTCCAGACCAGCCCCTTATCTTAGCGAGTCAGCAACCTAGCAAGACTTTGTTTTAAAATAAAAATAAAATAATCATCCTAGAAGCATAACTTAGAATGTTCAATTCCAAGTACCATTAAAAAATTATGAAGCCAATATGATGGTACACACCTGTAATCCCAATATTTGGGAGACTAAGACAGGAGGATTGCAGGTTCAAGGACAGCCTCAGCAATTTAGCAAGACCCTCAGTAAGTTAGCAAGACCCTGATTCAAAATAAAACATAAAATAGATTGGGGGTGTAGCTCAGAAGTAGGATTCCCCTAGGTTCAATCTCCAGTAGCAAAAACAAAAAGATAAAATATGAAGCTAGGCTCAAGGTAGCACTTGTCTGTAATTCACAGCTACTCAGGAGGCTGAAACAAGATTTCAAGTCTGAGGCTAGCCTGAGCAACTTAATGAGAGCCTATTTTAAAATAAAAAGGCAAAGAACCTAACTCAGTAGTAGAATGACCCTGAATTGATTCCCAGTATCACATACATACTAAAAACAAACAAACAAACAAACAAAACATATAGCATGGAGTGAGGCTGGAGGATTCAGTGGTAAGGTACATGCCTAGCATGCATGAGGTCCTGGGTTTAATTCTCAGCAACCCTCCCCCAAAAAGCATAAATGGTATGTGGCATCAAAAATTAATGAAACATGACAACATACAACAAAATAACTGAATTGTAAGACAAAACACACAAATGCATACAGCAGTATTCTGTTGTAATTTTAGATTCAACTTAATTAGAATTTTATTATAAATTTAAAAAAAGACACCAGGAGTGGTGGCGCATGCTTGTAATCACTGAGCTTGGGAGGTGGAGACAGGAGGATCACGCAGGTTCAAAGCCAGCCACGCTGGCTTAAGAGACCCTGTTTCCAAAAATAAAATAGGTCTGGGAGTGTAGCCCGGAGGTAGAAGGGCTTCCAGGAACCCCAGTACCACCAAAATTAAAAAAAAGACAAATTGTTATTTAATCATGTATATTTAGGTGACCAGTTTAAGTTACCAAATATATAATAAAAATCTAAAAATGTTTATTATGAAAGTTAGAAGAGTGATTTCTTCCAAGGAAGGAAGGGAGAAGGTTGGATCTTCCTTTCCTTGCAGCACTTTTGGAATGTTAATATTTCACACCTTTAAAAGTTTAATGGGAGCCAGGCGTGGTGGCACACGCTTGTAATCCCAGCTCTTGGGAGGCTGAGATAGGAGGATCGCACAGGTTCGAAGCCAGCCTCAGCTACTTAGTGAGACTCTTAGCAACTTAGTGAGACCCTGTTTCCAAATAAAGTATAAAATAGGTCTGGGAGTATAGCCCGGAGGTAGAAAAGCCCCTGGGTTCCACCCCCAGTACCACAAAAGAAAAAAGAAAAAAAAAAGTTTAATGGGCTGGGCGTGGTGTCACAGGCTTGTTATCCCAGTACTTGGGAGGCTGATACAGGAGGATCTCAGGTTCAAAGCCAGCCTCAGCAATTTAGTGAGGCTCTCAGCAACCCAGTGAGACCCTGTTTTCAAATAAGAAATAAAAAATAGGGATTGAGGTGTAGCTTGGAAGTAGAATGTCTCTGCGTTCAACCCCCAGTATCACACACACACAAAAAAAATTTAATGTTCTCAGTAGGCTTAAATTTCTAGGTAGTAATGCCCATCCAGTGCTCAATAGAGAAGAGAAAGAAGGACCAAAGCAAGAAATGGGAGCAAAGAACACAGAAGAATAGATAACTTTAATCAAGAAGAAATAGGCACCCCTATCTTTGAAGACTAAGGATGGAAGAAGGAATGTAGCAGGGAGGATACATATGAATGCAGAGATACTATTGTAAAATTGGAAGCACATTCATTTGCTGAAAATGAAGCTAAAGAGAAGGAAAGAAACTAGGAAGTGTGGGGGGGAGAGATGTGTTATTTCTTAAGCTTTTAGGAGATATTTAAAATTTCATGTAAGCATTCAGAATTAAAATTGGCATAGGATGCCGGGCGTGGTGGCGCACGCTTATAATCCCCGCACTTGGAAGGCAGAGACAGGAGGATCACGCGGGTTCGAAGCCAGCCGCGCGCGCTGGCTTAGGAGACCCTGTTTCCAAATAAAAAATGTAAAAATAGGTCTGGGAGTGTAGCCCGGAGGTAGAAGGGCTTCCAGGAACCCCAGTACCACCAAAAAAAAAAAAAAAAAAAAAAAAAATTGGCATAGGACGTCTGATGTTGGTTATTTACAAGCATTCTCTTAATTTTTCCTCAGAGGTTAGTGTGACTTAATTACATAAGGTGAGAAAAATCACCTTAAAATGTAATATGTAGTGCTGGGTATGGTAACACATGCCGGTAATACCAGTACTTGGGAGGCTGAGGTAGGAATATCAGGTTTGAGGACAGCCTCAGCAAGTAGTGACACTCTCATCAACCTAACAAGACCAGCTGGGCTGTAGCCCAGCTACAGATATAATGTCTCTGGGTTCAATCCCCAGTACAACAACAAATAAATAAAGTGTAATAGGTAAAAATAATGCCAGATATTGGCAAGACAAATGTAAATAAAGTAACTTTTGCCATGTAATTTTGCCAAAGTAATTTTTGTCGTGAAGATAATAGATATCTGCATTTAGTTGAGAGGGCTATTTTGGAGAGCAAATATACTTTGTTTGCCAAAGAATAATTGTACTGACTTTATTTTTTCTTTCTTGTTCAGGTCATGTATGGACTCTTGGTCTTTGCATTAGTACTTCGATCTATTTATATTGTTACATGGTAAGTAGTTTGGATTACTAACCATAAGTATATTCAGGCTTATAATAGTATGTCTATAGCCTAAATTTAAATAATGCACACAAACCTAACTCCAGTAGAGAGACTGGTAGGAAACTGTAACCCAACATTTATTATTGTTTAAGAAATACTACTTCTTCAAGGAAGTTGTTAATGGGCATCACATAAAAACAGTAGTTCCAAAATTAAAGAAACTTGAGGAAAACTGTGTACAATGCATCTTTTTGAACATGTATAATGTTCACTATGATACTAAAGACTTTGAAAAATCTTATAGATAATATTTTTATGTGTTGTTTTAGAGATGGAATCCAGGGGCATTCTAAACCTCTGAGCTACACCCCCAGGTCTTTTTGTCCTTTATTTTGAAACGGTCTTACTAAATTGCAGAGAGCTTCACAAGATTGCTCAAGCTGGCTGTGAACTTGTGATCCTCCCTCCTCAGCCTCCCAAGTACTACAATTATAGGTGTGCTCCACTATGCCCATCTGATAATTTTTTTATTATTCTATTTTTCTCAAACATAGGTGATTGGGGCACCTCTTTTTCATAATGCCTCTTGAGGAATACTATTAATATCACAAAGAAACAGCATTCCAAGATCATTTGGAAAATGAGTACAATTTTTGCTGGGCGTGGTGGCGCACACTTGTAATTTGGGAGGCTGAAGCAGGAGGATCATGGTTCACGGACAGCCTCAGCTACTTAGTGAGACTCTTTGCAACTCAATGAGACCCTGTTTAAAAATAAAGAATAAAAAAAATAGGGCTGGGGGTGTAGCTCAGAGGTTGAATGCCCCTGGGTTCCATCCCCAGTACTGTAAAAAACAAATGAGCACAATTTTTAATAAGGTTGCATGGAAAATTTAATAAGAAATAACATTCATGAGATCATCTTAAATAGGTTCTGGCCATAAAGCAGGTATTCAATAAATAAGTAGCATGATTTATGAATTTTTATTTTTTATTTTTTTATCTTTAAACAAACTTTTTCATTATGAGATAATTGTAGAAATGCATGCATTTGCCAGAAATAAAAGAGATCCTCTATGCACTTCTTCAGTTTCCTTGAGTGATAGCATCTTGCAAAACTATAGTATAATATCACAACCAGGATTTGGCATTGATAGAGTCAAGATAACAAAACATTTCCATCACCACAGGCACCTCTGTGTTGTCCTTTTTAGCCACACCTACTTCTCTGTCACCTCACCCCACCTTCACTCCTTGTCCTCAGCCCTAGCAATCATTACTCTGTCCTCCATTTTTTAAATTTCAAGAATGTCATATAAATGTAATCATATAGTACATAACCTTGAGATTGTTTTTTGAACTAGGCATAATTCTCCAGAGATTAGTAGAAGTTGTTGAGTGTATCAGTAATTCATTGCTAAGTAGTATTCCATGGTATAGTATCACAATCTAACCATTCATCTATGAGTAATATTTAAATCATTTCTAGTTTTGGCTATCATAAATAAAGCTGCTATGAACATCTGTACAAATGGTTTTGTATGAACTGTGATTTTCATTTCTTTGGAATAAAGGCCCAGAGTGGAATTGCTAGGTTGTATGGTAATGGTATACCATTTAGTTTTTTTCAAAAAAGCTGAACTGTTTTCAGTGGCTGTACTATTTTTTTCATTCCTACCAACAGTGCATGAGTGATCCGGTTCTCTGAATCCTCACCAGCATTTAGTGCTGTCACTATTTTTTATTTCATCCATTCTGATAGGCAAGCACTAATATCTTGTACTTTTAATTTGCATTCCCCTAATGGCTAGTTGTACTGAAATTACCTTCATATGCTTATTTACCATTAGTATATCCTTTTGGTGAATAGTTTTAATATCCTTGCCCATTGCATGATTATTTGCAACGGGGTTTAAAAGGACAGTCTCTCTTGATTTTACAGCTAAGTTTTGAGATTGCAATTCTTTGTCAAATACATGGTTTGTAAATATTTTCTTCCAGTCTCTACCTTGTCTTTTCAACTTCTTTACAAAGTCTTTTAATGTGTAAACATTTTTAATTTTGATGAGATCAAGTTTTCAGTTTCCCTTTTTATGGATCATGCTTTTGGTAACAAGTCTAAGAACTCTATTCCTAGCTGTAGATAACAAAGATTATCTCCTATCTTTTTTTCTTAAAGATTGTTTTACATTTTTCATATAAGTACATAATTTATTTTGAGCTAATTTTGTATAACGTCTGAGGCTTAGGTTGAGATTCTTTTTTTTTTTTTTTTTTTGTACTGGGGATTGAACCAAGAATTTCCTACCTCCAAGCAACCATAACCTCTTTTATTTTTTATTTTGGAACAAGGTCTCACTAAACTGCCAAGTTTGGCCTTGAATCTGTGGATCTTCCTGTCTCAGCCTCCCAAGTACTGGATTATAGCATGCACTTCCACACCAAGCCCATATCAGAGTATTCATTTAATGAATTGAAAAATATTCCTCTTTTTCTGTTTTTTGGAAGAAAATATAAAATTAGTGTTAATTCTTTTTTTTTTTTTTTTTTTTTTTTTTTTGGTACTAGGGTTCCTGGAAACCCTTCTACAACTCCGGGTTACACTCCCAGACCTATTTTTATACTTTTTAAAATTTGGAAACAGGGTCTCTTAAGCCTGTCTTAACCTGCGCAATCCTCCTGTCTCTGCGTCCCAAGCATGGGGATTACAAGTGTGTGCCACCATGCCTGGCGTGTTAATTCTTTTTTAAATGTTTGATTCTCCAGTGAAACTTTTTGGGGCTAGGGGTGATTTTGGGGGGCATTAAAATTACAAATTCAGTTTCCTTAATAATTACAAGCCTATTTAAATAATCAGTCTCTACCGGGCATGGTGGCACAGTTTTGTAATCCCAGCATTTGGAAGGCTGAGACAGGAAGATCCTGGTTTGCAGACAGCCTCATCTACTTAGGCCCTTTGCAACTCAGTGAGAGTGAATAAAATAACGTATAAAAATGGGGCTAGGGCTATAGCTTGAGGGTAGAATGTCCCTGGGTTTCATCCCCAATACTACAAAAAATAAAATAAAATAAAATATAAATAATCTCACATTAGGTGAATTGTGGAAGTTTATGTTTTTTGAGGCATCATTCCACTTTGTCTATGTTCTTAAAATGTATGTTTATAGAGTTGGTTATAATAGTCCTTTGTTTTTCTTTTAATGTTGGTGATATGTGAGTCCATTTTCTTCTCTCTCTCTCTCTTTTTCTTTCTTTCTTTTTTTTTTTTTTTTTTTTTTTTTTGGTGGTGGTACTGGGATTCCTGGAAACCCTTCTACCTCCAAGCTACACTCCCAGACCTATTTTTATATGTTTTTATATTTTTATTTGGAAACAGGGTCTCTTAAGCCAGTGCACGGCTGGCTTCGAACCTGCGCCATCCTCCTGTCTTCACCTCCCAAGCGCGGGGATTACAAGCGTGTGCCACCACACCCGGCCTCTTTCTCTTTTGAACAGCCTTGCCAGAATTGTCTCATTGCTCCTTTAAAAAAGAAAAGAGAAAAAATGATTTTTGTTTGATTGCATTTCTCTCTTTTCATCTTTTTCAAGCTTATTGATTTCTGCTCTTAATTATATCCTTTCTTTTGCTTGCTATGGGTTTGTCTTGCTCTTCTTTTTCAAAGTTCTTGAGGTGGAAGTTTAGATTACTGACTTTGGACTTTGTTCTTTCCTAATGAGCATTTAATGTGCTGTGAATTTCCTTTTCAGCACTTTTTAGCTGCATCTCACAACTTCATATATCATACTTTCATTTTTGGTTCAGTGTGTATGTGTGTGTGTGTGTGTTTCAGTGTGTGTGTGTGTGTGTGTGTGTGTGTGTGTGTGTGTGTGTGTGTGTTACTAGAGATTAAACCCAAGGGCAATCTACTTCCAGGCTACACCCACAGCCCTTTTTTAGTTTTTGTTTTGAATCAGGGTTCTGCTAGGTTGGTAAGCATCTCTAGTGCTGGGGCTGTCCTCAAACCTGTGATCCTCCTAGCTCAATCTCCTAAGTATTAATCTCCCAAGTGTACATCACCACACCCAGCTCTACTTTTTTAATTTCTCTTGAGACTTCCTCGTTGACTCATAGAATATTTAGAGGTATGTTGATTTAGCATTCAATGTATGTATGAAGATTTCTTGTTACTATTTTTATTGACTTCTAATTCAATTCCATTGTAGTGAGAAAAGAACTCTATGTTTTCATATCTTTTAAACATGTTAGATGGTGTGGTGGTATAGGCCTGTAATCCCAGTACTTAGAAGACTGAGACAGGATTGCAGGTTTGAGACCAGCCTCAGCAGCTTAATGAGACTTCAGTGAGATCTGAACCTAGTAAGATCCTGTTTCAAAATAAAAATAAAATAGGCTCTGGGGATATAGCTTGGAGGTAGAATTCCTCTGTATTCAATCCCCAGTACCAAAAACAAAAAAAGAAAAAATTTGTTGAGGTTTATCTTATGGACTATGTTATGCCAAGAATGTCTTCGCATATGTTTCATGTGTACTTGAAAAGAGTATGTATTCTGCCATTGTCAAATAAAATATTCTATAAGTATTGATTCGCTCTTACTGGTTGTTATATCAGGTTCTCCAAAATTACCCTCAGGTTGAGTGATTCACTAGAAGGACTCAGAAAACTCAGCAAAGCTGTTACACCCATGGTTACATCTTATTACCATTAATCTTGCTCAAACAAAAATTGATATTCACAATCAATCATTTTATTAGCATAAACTTTGGTCCATGCCCAAAGTGTCAATATATAAAGACATTTTATTTACACAAAAATTTTCAAGGACTTAGATATTATTTCCCACAAGCTAGCCAAGGGCCAGTCCTTTTCTTTGAAATGTGCAAAGTTTGTACTCTCCAAGTCTACTAAGCTAGTTATTTAATGCACAGTGATTTTTTGTGTGTGTGTGTGGTACTGGGGGTGGAACCCAGGGGCTTTTCTATCTCTGGACTACACTCCCAGACCTATTTTATAGTTTATTTGGAAACAGGGTTTCACTAAGTTGCTGAGAGCCTCACTAAGTAGCTGAGGCTGGCTTCGAACCTGTGTGATCTTCCTGTCTCAGCCTCCCAAGCGCCGGGATTTCAAGCATGCACCACCACGCCCGGCTTTATTGTTAAATTTGAAGTGAACTTTCTTTGGTCATCATATAATTGGGTCTTTTTTTTTTTTTTTTTTTTTGGTGGTACTGGGGTTTCTGGAAGCCCTTCTACCTCCGGCTACACTCCCACGGGCTACACTCCCAGACCTATTTTTATAGTTTTTTTGTGGAAACAGGGTCTTTTAAGCCAGCAAGGCTGGCTTCGAACCTGCGCGATCCTCCTATCTCCACCTCCCAAGCGCGGGGATTACAAGTGTGTGCCACCACAGGGGTCATATTTTTTAATCCACTCTTCCAGTCTCTTTTAACTGGTTATTTGTTTGTTTGTTTATATATTATGGTACTGGGAATGGAATCCAAAGGTCTTCTACCTCTGGGCTACACTCCCAGGCCCGTTTTTGTTTTATTTGAAAACAGGGTCTTGATAAGTTGCTGAGGTTAGTTTCAAACCTGTTTTCCTCCTGTCTCAGCCTCCCAAGTACTGACATTACAGGCATGTACCATCATGTCTGGCTTAGTGTATTTAGAACACTCACATTAATGTAAATGTTAATATAATAGGGCTGAAGTCTGCCATTTTTTTTTTGTTTTCTGTTTGTTCTCTGTTTTTATGTTTCTGTTTTCTTCTTGCCTTCCTATGAGTTGTTTAAATATTGTTTTAGATTTCCATTTTAGTGTATCTCAAGTGTTTCTACTTCTCTTCATCTTGTTTTTTAGTGGTTGCTCTAAGTATTACTTTATATATATACAGCCTGTCAGAATCTACTATTGTCAGCATTTTACTAGTTCTGATGAAGTGCAGAAATTTTACCTCCTTTTTATGTGCTTGTATTTCTTATGCCTTTATTTTGGAGGGCCTAACAAAATGCTGCAAGCTAAGTGGCTTAAAAAAATTTATCCCAGTATTTGGGAGGCTGAGAGAGGAGAATCACAGGTTTGTGACCGAAACTTATTAAGGCCCTCTGCAACTTAGTGAAATCCTGTTTCAAAGTAAAAAAAAGAATAAAGTAGTACTGAGGGTATAGCTCAGAGGTAGAATGCTCCTTGGTTATATCACAATACCACCAAAATAAACAAACCAAAAAACACCTGAAATTTAAGCCAGGTGTGTTGGCACACACCTCTAATCCTAGTAATTGGGAAGCTGAGACAAAAGGATCACAGATTCCCAGCCAGCCTCAACAACTTAGCAAGGCCCTCTGCAACTTAGTGAGACTCTGTTTCAAAAAAAAAAAAAAAAAAGATTGGAGTGTAGCCCAGAGGCAGAACACCTATGTTCAATCCTCAGTACCATAAAAACAAAACAAAACCCTGAAGCTTAATGTCTCACAGGTCTAAAGGCCAAAAGGCCAAAATGAAAGTATCTCAGGAGTTTGTTCCCTCTGTCTTCCTTACCTTTTCTTAGCTTCTGGTGATTAGTTCGTGCTCCTTGGCTCACAGCCTCATAGCTCCAGTAGTGAGTCAGCCTTCTCCTTGTGATAACCTGGAGAACACCAGGTACACTAAGTGAAAAAAGCTAGACATAAAAAGTCAACACATGATCTCACTTACATATGGAATCTTAAAAAGTGGAACTCATAAAAGTATTGGGTAAATTGGGGGTTATCAGAGCCTAAAGAGGAGGAGGAGGAAAGGAATGAGGAGATTTTGGTCAGAGGCTACAAAGTTTTAGTTAGGAGGAATAAGTTTTTAAGAATTATCACATATCAGAATGACTATAATCAGTAATGCTGTATATTTCAAAATAGCTTTAGAAAGGTGGGTATCTGTTCCATCAGGAGGCTGAGGAAGGAGGATGATAAGTTGGAAATCAGCCTTGGCAACTTATAGAGATACTTATGAAAATAAAAAATAAAAGGGCTGGGGGCATAGAGCACCCTGGGTTTAATCCCTATTATGGATGAATGGGAGAGAGGGAGCTAAGAGTAAATTTCAAATGTCTTGCCACAAAAAATTGGTAAGTAAAGTGATATGTTAATTAGCCTGATTTAATTATTCCAGGCGATGTATGTATGTATGTATGTATGTGTGTGTGTGTGTATATATATATATATATCAGGGCATCATATTTTGCCCATAGTGTATGCACTTATGATTTGTCAATTAAAAGCAATATTAACTTAAGAAAACACAGGAAACTTAACCACTGTTTTATTTTGAAGGTCTCAGGGTCCCTAGCTAGTCTAACTTCTTTTATTCACCTTTTAGCCTTCTACTATTTATTTTGTATATAGAATACAGGTCTTTTTTGATTTTTTGTTTTGTGGTACTAGGGATTGAATCAAAGGGCATTCTACCTCTGAGATACACACCTAACCCTATTTTTTCTCCTTTATTTTGAAACAGAGACTCACTAGTGATGCAAAGCCTCAATTGCACAACTTAGTGAGTTGTACTTAGTTAAGTAGCTGAGGGTGGCCGCAAACCTGCAATCCTCCTGTCCCAGTCTCCCAAGTATTGGGATTACAAGTGTCTAACACCATACCCAGACAACTTTTTTGTATTTAGAGGAAAGAATAGGAAAAGGTGTATCTTCCTGGAAGCAGAAGTGCCACTTATTCTGTTTTCAATCTGGGCACCTTGGAGAAATGTAAAGAACATAAAACAACACAGTCTTGACATAAATCAGGTCTGATAGATGGAAAATTAGTACCTTTAGAAATAAAAGTGGCAGACCTTTAAAAAGTACTTGGTGACAATCCTTTGAAATACATACTCCTTTCTTTTGTTTGCCTTGTAGTAGCTTCTTTCTTACATCTCCACTTGGTGACTGTTTCATTTTGCATTGTTCATTGCTGACTCATCCATCTACCCAACTACATTGTGACATCTTAGAGGCTTAGTTAACTTGGTAATCCCTGGAACCCAAGAGTGTGCTTATCCATAAAGATTTTTAACATCAAAATGAAATTCTAAAAGCTGTGTTTGTTTTTTAAAATCTTTGTCTGATAAGATCATCTAAAAGTTCCTCCTGTTTAAAAAAAAAAAACAACCTAGAAATTCTGGGTAAAATACAACAAACATTCTTGAAATGCTTAGTTGAACTTAAAGAAGGATAAAGAGAATTTCAAAGCATCAAATCAAAGAAGGAGCTGCAAACTAGAGTGATAAATGAGCTGCTTACATCATGATCGACTTGAAGGCATTCGAAGACACCAGGAACCAAAACTTCCAGTTTCAATAGCCTGAAAATAGATAGAAGAGCAAGGTTCCGGCACATTTAAGATGAAGAGTTGGAACGGTTTCCCCATCACCTGACACATACACGTAAAGCAAGGACCATCAAAGAGGTTACAATCAGTGAAGGACTGGGCCAGAAAAACATTTGTTCTCCAGTAAAAGAAGGTAATATGGCAACTTGTCTTTCTGCCTCAGTTTTAGGCAAGGAAAAAAATATGATTCCTCTGAGAATTTGTAAAGAAATGCACCTTTGTGGTTTCACCATGCCAAAGGGAACCTGGCTGTTCCCAAGACTCTTCTGCTTGCAAGCCTCAAGTGATGCTAGTTTTTCATATTAACTCTGAGTTTCCTATTTACTACATGCCTCTCCAACTGGAGTAGGCACAGTCCCAATTCTGTGCAAAGAGTTTGCAAAAGAGCACATCTTTCTGATTTATCCATTTTACTGTGAGATTTGAAAGAAACAAATTTAACTGGTTTTCAAGAACCATCTCCCCTCCCTAACAAACAAGGAAGAAAAATTCAGAGCAGTGAAGGTAAAAGTACCGCAGAACACAGTCTAGGCTCTGACGTTTCTCCAGCCTCAATAAGTGACCTCAAGAGTCTTCTTGGGAAAGATGCCATTTGACGATCCAGAAAAACAGAATGGGGCTAAGAAAAGAATGGGGCTCAGTGGTAGAGTACTTGCCTGGATGTATGAGGACCTAAATTTTGGCATGAACATAAGGGAAAGTGCTTGAAATAGAATTCTAATGAAAACAGTACACTACAAATCAAAGTAGGATGTAGCTAAAGTGGTTCTTTTAGAGAAATTTATAACCTTAGATGTTTAGACACAGGGAGATTGAAAAATAATGAACTAAGCATACAACTTCAAGAATTAAAAAACAGATCAACAGAGTAAACCTGAAGATAAATGAAAGATAGAAATAATAAGTGGAAGAAATTAAAGAAAAAAACAAAGACATCATATTAAAGATCACCCAGTATCTAATTTTGCTTCCTTCTCAAACTCCACCAAGATGATAGTAAAGTTGGGGGTGTTTTATTTTGTTTTGTTTGGGTGGTACTGGGGATTGAACCCAGGAGTGTTTTACCTCTGAGATACACCCCTATTTTATTTTGAAATGGTCTCACTTACGTTGCTGAGGGCCTTGCTAAATTGCTGAGGCTGACCTCAAACCTATGATACTCTTGCCTCAGCCTCCCATGTACTGGTATTATAGGAGTGAGCAACCCCTCCTGGCTAAATAAATTTATTTTAAAAGCCTGTGAATACCATAGAAATCAAAGAAATTCCATAACTTTATACATTCTGGATGCTGAATGTAAGTACTTCCAGGCAGAAAATTGAAAGTTTTCTTTTAGGGAATATGAATAATCCTAAGAAATACTGATACTGTGGATCTCCCAAAAACTGGCACAGCAAAATAACTCTACAGCAAAGGATACCAGTTCAAAGACCTCAAACACAAACTTAGGGCTGTAGTCAAATTGTTAGTATAGCCGGGTGTGGTGGTGCACTTTTGTAATCCCAGCATTCGGGAGGCTGAGACCAGAGAATCGCGGTTCGCGGACAGCCTCAGCTACTTAGTGAGGCCCTCCACAACGTAGTGAGACCCTGTTTCAAAATAAAGAATAAAAAATAGGGCAGGGGGTGTAGCTTGGAGATCAAATGCCTCTGGGTTCCATCTCTAGACCTGCAAAAAAAAAAAACATTGTTAGTATCTCTTTTTAGACTTAAAAATGAGGTGACAGCTGAGTGCAGTGATATATGCCTATAATCCCAACTAAGCAGAAGGCTGAGGCAGGAAGATCACAAGTTTGAGGCCAGCCTGGGCAACTTAGTGAGACTCTGCCTCAATAAAAAGAGCTAGGGATATAGCTCAGGGAAACAATTTATGTAGGAAGAAGAAAATTTGAAAAACAAATAACATTATTTTATAAATATGCCCACAGATTATTCTACCTATTATTTAACACTAGGATACTGTAAAAATATTTTAGAAAATTCAAAAAAAATGAAATTTTAAAATATGATAAAAATGAGCCAGGCATGGTAGCACACACTTGTAATTCCAGTTCTTGGAAAGCTGAGACAGGAGGATTGAAGGTTTATGGCCAGCTCCAGCAACTTAGGCCATCTGCAATTTAATGAGGTCTTGTTTCAAAATAAAAAAAAATAGGGCTTCTGGTGGTGTAGCTCAGAGGTAGAATGCCCCTGACTTCAACCCCCAGAACCTAAAAAAAAGTAAATAAAACATAAATTGAAAAACTTAATTGAAGGGTTTGATGATCCAGTTTGAAAGTTCACTTTGCCTGGGTGTGGCGGTACATGCCTATAGCCCAGTATTTGGGAAGCTGAGAAAAGAGGATTGCAGGTTTTAGGCCAGCCTCAGCAACTAAGCAAGGTTCTATTGCAAAATAAAAAATAAAAAGGACTAGGTATAGAATGCCCCTGTGTTCAACCCTCAGTACAAAAAAAAAAAAAAAAATGTGTGTGTGTGTGTGTGTGTGTGTGTGTGTGTGTGTGTGTGTGTGTGTGTTTGAAGTACTGGGGATGAAACCCAGGGGCATTCAACCTCTGAGCTACACCTCCAGCCCTATTTTTCAGTCTTCTTTTTTGAAACAGGGTCTCACTGAGTTGAGAAGAGCCTCGCTAAGTAGCTGAGGCTGTCCACGAATTGGGATCCTCTGGCCTCTGCCTCCCCAATGCTGGAATTACAAGCATGCGCCACCATGCCCAGCCTAAATAAAATTAAATAAATAAATAAATAAATAAATAAATAAATACCCTAAGCTGGATGTGGTGGTTCATACCTATAATCCCAGTGCTTGGGAGGCTGAGACAGGATTGTAGATTCAAGGCCAGTCCAGTCTTAGCATGTAGCTATGTAGCATGACCCTGTTTCACAAATAAATAAATAAATAAATAAATAAATAGATAGATAGATAGGGTTAGGGTTAGAATGCTCTTGGATTCAGTCACTGATACAAAAACAATAAATAAATAAAAATCCATTTTGAATAATGGAGGAGAAACCCCAATGGAGTGATGGAGGGGGTCTAGGGGAGCCTTGAAGGGACAGAATTAATAAAAGAAACACTTCCATTGATGACGTGTTCATATGTGGGAGCCAGGGGCAAGCTCACCAAGTGCTGTGTGTACATAGTTACTATCACTTTGAACTGCATCATGACATGAGGCTACAATGTACCAATAAAGGTATAATTTTAAAAATCCACTTTGCTATAGGACAGAAAGAGAAAGAAATGGAAACTTAAGAGTCTTCCAAGGAATATTATTGACAGGCATGGTGGCACACGCATGTAATCCCGGCATTTGGGAGGCTGAGACAGGAATATTGTGATTCATGGACAGCCTCAGCTACTCAGTGAGGCCCTTTGCAACTCAGTGAGACCCTGTTTCAAAATAAAGAATAAAAACTAGGGCTGGGGGTGTAGCTGGGAGGTAGAATGCCCCTAGGTTCCATCTCCAGTACCACAAAAAAAAGGAATATTACTAAATAGATAATGTTGAACCAGAAAAGAAGAACCAACATTTTAAAAGGGGGGACCAGAAGTAGGCACGGCTGCACACACCTATAATCCCAAATACTAGAGAGACTAAGATAGGAAGGTCACAAATTCAAGGCCACCCTAGACAATTTAGCTCAGTCCTGTCTTAAAATAAAAAACAAACTTGGATTTGTGGCACACATCTATAATCCCAGTACTTAGGAAGATGAGACAAGATGATCACAGGTATGAGGTCTCAGCAATTTAGAAAGACCCTATTTTTAAAAAAATAGGGATGTATGTGTAGCTTGGAGGTAGAATTTGGTGAGTTCAGTCCCCAGTACCACACACCAAAAATAAATAAAAGTTTTAAAATCTGAGGATGTCTTAGTGATAGAGTACTTGCCTAGCATGTGCAAGGAAGCCCCTGGATACAAACCACCAGTATCACAAAAAGAGGTGAGAGGCAGAGTATAGAAAAAATTGAATAGAAAAATCACCAAAATAAATTAATAAAAATATCCTATATTTGAAGGACATGGTTATTAGAATGAAAGAGTCCACTGGGTACCCAAGGAGAATACATCCATGCCATTTTCAAAATTCTTTAACAAGGAAGATTGGGCAAGTTTATGGAATTTAGGAACAAGTGGACATACAAAGGTTTGAAAATCAGAATGGCTTTGGACTTAACAAGGCAACGTTAGAAACTAGGAAACAGTAGATCAATGCCCTCAAATTTCTAGAGAAAATTTTTTTCTGCTGGGCACAGTGGTACATGCCTGTAAGCCCAGCACTTAGGAAGCTGAGACAAAAGGATCATGGTTTGAGGCCAGCCTCAGCAACTTAATGAGGCCCTGTTTCAGAATGAAAATAAAATAGGTCTGGGTATGTAGCTCAGAAGTAGAATGCCCCTGGGTTCAATCACAAGGAAGGGACAAAGGGCAGGGGGAGGAAGGAAGGAGGGAGGGAAAAGAAAGGAAAGAAGAAAAGAGAAGGAAAAGAAAAAAGATAAGTTGGGTGTGGTGACACCAGTATGCAGGAGGCTGAGACAGAAGGATCACAGGTTTGAAGACAGCCTCAGCAACTTATAAAGGGTTAGGGTGTAGTTTGTAGGTAGTGTTTCCCTGGCTTCAATCCCCAGTACCACATTAAAAAAAAAAAAAAAAAAAAAAAAAAAAAAAGATTTCTAACCTAAAATTAAAAAAAAAAAAAAAAAAGATTTGTATAGTCAAACAGGCATAGTGCTATATCTGTGTAATCCCAGTACTTGGGAGCCTGAGACAGGGGTCTAACAGGTTTGAAGCCAGTTTACAGTAACTTGGCAAGATCCAATTTCAAAATAAGAAGGGTTAAAGTGCTGCTCAGTGGTAGAGCACCCCAGTGACATACACAAACACACACTCAAACTCTGTGTCAAACAACTTTCAATAAAATACACAGAAAAATAGTTTTTCTTACATTGAAGTTCTCAAATTACACAAACTGTTGCTCAGGAGCCCTCTCCTAATAGAGAACGTATTTCACAAAATGAGAGCGTAATTCAAAAAGAAAAGAGGCATGGAAAGACAGGACATCCAACCCAAAGGACTTCTCAGATGATGGTTGTACATTGGATGGGCAGCCAGTCCAGAATGAAGCAGTGTGACTCCAGACACAGATATTTTGTGGGCCTTCTGTGTTTTATACGCTAGCACCTGATAATATGTGGGTAGTATGTCCCCAGAATCTTCTCTGTACTTAGCTTGCAAGCCTGGATAATGTGCTGATGAAGTTCTTGCTCTTTCCTCCGTGCCCTGCTACCTGGATAACCAAAGACATACATTTCACCCCACAGAAGAATTTTGCTTTGAACTGCTCCTGAGAACTGAAGATTGGCCATGGTAAGTAAGTTTAGAAGCAGAAAACAGCAGTTCACTCCTGCCGGGGTCCTGCCCTAGCAAGAGTCAGGGTTCGTGTGTTGGTGGGAGAGAAGTCGAGGTCGTGAGAGAGACGCTGACACACGGACTAGCTGCAGTCTACTCTGTTTATTCAGAACTTACAACAATTTTTATACTTTCTTTCATGCAGGACAGAAAAACCATATTCACGTAAGCAGCAAAGTTCAAAGGGAAAAAAAAAGATTCTTTAACAGACCTCAGGACAGGGTGCCAGACATTTAATGAATCATAGAAAGTAAGCTTTGTCAGCTTGAACCTAATCTTATATGTTGGCTCAAGCTAAGGTCATTTTGAACTGAATCTTTTGGCCCAGACTTTGGCCTTGGGGAAAAATTCTTTGCTGACTGAGTCTCTCACAAGCCATCACACACCTGTTTTAGTTAATAATGCTTATACATAAAATTCCAATTACACATATTGATCCAAATAATCTTAAAATAAATTTTTGAAGAAGGAGATGCTATTCATACTTCATGGGGGGCTTAGGCTCTTGTGGGCCCCCTGGCAGAACTTTGGCTCAAGGTCAGCATGAGATGCTCTAGCACACTCCCATAATTTTGTCACATTCCACACAAAGCACACACTGCCACCTTGCCAGGTGCTTTCTCTGTGTTGAGCCCTGTGTTTCCTGAGACTCATTCTTGTCTTCCCCAATTGGGGGTTATAGTAAACTCTCTGAAAGGCTATAACCGAACTGTGACTCTGTTAAGCTCATCTTCTCTTAAGAACCCACATCAAGCCAAGTGTGGTGGCACATGCTTGGGATCCCAGTACTTGGGAAGCTGAGTCGGGACAGGCAAATTCTGGGCCAGCCTCAGCTACTTAGTGAGGCCCTCTGCAACTTAGTGAGACCTTGTTTAAAGTAAAGAATAAAAAAATAGGGCTGGGGGTGTAGCTCGGAGGTAAAATGCCCCTGGGTTCCCATCCCCAGTACTTCCAAAAGAACACACACACACACACACACACACACACACACA
This sequence comes from Muscardinus avellanarius, assembly GCF_963383645.1. Lineage (NCBI taxonomy): Eukaryota > Metazoa > Chordata > Mammalia > Rodentia > Gliridae > Muscardinus > Muscardinus avellanarius. The sequence goes on along the minus strand of NC_137786.1, from coordinate 174,321,325 downwards.
CACACATCAAATAGTGTTAGTAATATATTTTCATACTTTGTCAGGTTTGTGCTTTTCTGATGGTTTTTAAATAGCTTTTGTATTCATTTATATATAAATACTTATAACTAAAATAAAAATATTTGAAAAGATCTGTTGTGAAAGAAAAAACTACATGATGATACTAGTGGATTTATAGGAAAAAATGTAAAATTCAACACCTACTTAAGAGCTTTTCATAAGATCATAAATAAAAACGAAAGACCTTACAGACTAGTAATAAAAGGGAACAATCACTGGGTGCAGAGGCACATGCCTGTAATCTCAGTACCTAGGAAACTGAAACAGGAGAATTTGCAGGTTTGACGCCAGCCTCAGCAACTTAGTGAGGCTCTCAACAACTTAATGAGACGCTGTTTCAAAATAAAAAGAGCTAGGTTTGTAGCTCAGAGGTAGAATGCCTCTGGGTTCCAAAGAAAAGGGTATCCACAGTAACAAAGAAAAGGGTATAACTTTCTTAGATCTGGGAAGTAGCTCAGTGGGAGAGTGCTTGCCTAGCACACACAAGGCCCTGGATTCAATCTTCAGCGCTGCCAAAGCGGGGTGTGTGTGTGTGTCTGTGTCTGTGTGTGTGTGTGTCTGTGTCTGTGTGTGTGTCTGTGTGCATCTGTGGAGGGGTACTTTTTGGCCAGATGTCAATTTGAGGTTTTTTTGTAGGTTCAGTATAGTCACAATTAATTTGATTCTGACATTTACATGGGATTCAAATGATCTAGAATAATCTACAGTAGTTTTTTAGGTGGTGGAAGAGGACTGGGGATTGAACCCAGGGGTGTTCTATCCCTGAACTATACCCCCAGACTTACTTTATTGTTTTATTTTGAAACGGCCTTGCCAAGTTGCTTTGGCTGACCTCAAATCTGAGGAGGGTGAAGCAGGAGGATCACAAGTTTGAGGGTTGGGAGTGTAATTCAGTGGTAAAGCGGCACTGTTTTCAGTCCTCAGTATCACAAGAAAAGAAAAAAGAAAAGACACAATAGATGCCACTACTAGAAGAGCTAAAACAAAAAAGACTGACATAGTTGGGCATTGAGGATTTGGAATTGGTGGAAATATAGATTGGTGCTATCACTTGGTTGGGGCCTGGGGATATTATAGCTCAGTGACAGCATGCTTGCCTATCATGTACTAGACACAGGGACACACACACACACACACAGACGGTTTGTCAATATCTTAAAAAGTCAAACTTTTTAGCCAGGCAAGATGTTGTAAACCGGTCTTCACAGCTATCTGGGAAGCTGAGGCAGGAGGATGCTAGCCTGAGCAACCTAGCAAAACCTGTTTGGTTTTGGTTTTGCAGTTTCTGGGGATTGAAACCAGGGGCATTCCACCTTCAAGCTACACCCTCAGCCCTATTTTTAATTCTTTATTTTGAAACGCGGTCTTGCTAAGTTGTGGAGGGCCTCACTAAGTAGCTGAGGCTGGCTTTGAACCTGCGATCCTCCTGTCTCAGCCTGCCAAGTACTGGGATTACAAGCATGAACCATTATACCTGGCTTTCAAAATAAAATTTAAATCCAGGTACTCTTGGATTTCAATATCCAATACCAAAAAAAAAGTTTAGGTCAAACATTTTTCATCTTTCTTTTAGGCAGACTGCTTCTCCCTTGAATGTGTATTTCTAACTTTCCTAAATAAATCTATGTCTGAAAAGAAAAAGAGTCAAACATATCTGCTGTACAACTCAGCTATTCTTCTCCTAGCTGTCTGCCCAAGAGAAATGAAGTGTATTTCCACACAAGGTTTTAATTACAAATGTTCATAGCTGCTTTATTTGTAATGGTCACTTGAAATGAAAATGTGCACTAGTACTTGGACAGATAAACAAATTGTGCTGCATCCATGCAATGCATACTACCCAGGAATAAAAGGAAATGAAGTATCAGTACACGTAAAAGACATGGATAAAGCTCAAAGTGCCAAAGGAAAACTCCATACAATAAGAGCATATATGGGCTGGGCATACCTGTAATTCCAGTACTTGGGAGGCTGAGACAAGAGGATTGCAGGTTCAAGGTCAGCCTTAGAGATTTAGCAAGACCCTGTTTCAAAGTAAGAAATAAAGTAGAACTAAGGTGTAGCTTGCAGGTAGAAATGCCTGAGTTCAACCCCCAGTACTGGCAGAGGGTTGGGGGTGGGGGGGATACATATGCTATGATTCCATTCCAAAAACTGCAACTGTTTCTAGAGGTAATAGTATATTATCTTGATTAGAGTGGTAGTTTCATGACTATATACAGATGTACTCATCAGATGTATGTGTTGAATAGACAGTTTATCTTACTGAAAATATTATATAAGGTCTATTATTATTTTGGGTAACTCACCTTCAAGCTTCAGTTTCCTCATCAGTGAAGTAAAAAGAATAAACCTCACAGAGTTGATTTAAAGATTTTGAGCTGGGTGTGGTGGCGCATGCTTGTAATCCCAGCATTTGGGAGGCTGAGACAGGAGGACTGAAGGTTCACAGCCAGCCTCAGCTACTTAGTGAGGCCCTCTACAACTTAGAGAGACTGTTTCAAAATAAAGAATAAAAAATAGGGCTGGGGTTGTAGCTCAGAGGTAGACTGCCCCTGAGTTCATTCCCTAGTTCCGCAAAAAAATAAATAAGGATTTTGAAGTATGTGTTTTTGTATGCATAGGCCATCCAAATAATACCTCCATATTACCCTCTCCTTACCATGGCTTTTTGTTCTTCAAAACATTTATAACCAGTTGCATATTTACTTATTTACCCTCCCAGCTAGTCTGTAAGTTCCTTGAGAGCTGGAACCTTGTCTTACTCACTGCTAACCTCTCAAATGTTCAGAACAATGCCTAGCACATAGTAAGCTTTCAGTATATATTATTAAGTGATTTAATGAGTGTGTGCTTTAACTTCAATGCCTAATAGCATGTGACTCAGTCCATGTTAATTCTAAACCTACCATTACCATCTCCTCCAGGACACTGAAAAAGTCATTGGGTACTTTCAGATTACCTTCCCACAATATACCCAGCAAAGTCTTGGTGGCTCATTCTTTCTCAGTACCTTTTAATGGCTAAATATATTTGACAAATAGCCAGGCCCAGTAGTGCACATCTACAATATAAGCTACTCAGAAGGCTGAGGCAGGATAATCACTTGAGCCCAGGAGTATGAGACCAACTTAGGCAACATAGCAAGACCTATCTCAGAACAAGGAGGGAAGGGCAGTGATTTGGCAAATGCATTAAAGAATTTTATAGACGAATTTGCTTTCAATACTAATGAAAACCCTGAGTTTCCTTTTAATGCTAATGAACAATTTTCCTTATGAAACCCGATGACTTCAAGCTGTGATATAATACGACTTGAGAAAACCTCATTTTGTCTTTTTTTTCCCCTCCACAGGGTTTATCCATGGCTTAGAGGACTGGGTTATACATCCTTGGGCTTATTTTTATTGGGATTTTTATTATGGAACATAGATAACATCTTTTGTGATTCACTAAGGTAAGATTTGTTTTCATTCCTTGAAAAGTATTTTTGGAATCATTGTACTAAGCAGAGTTTTATAGGCATATAAATATATCAGTTCTCTGAGCCAGGCAAGGTGGCACACACCTGTAATCCCAGCTACTTAGGAGGCTAGGGCAAGAGAACTGCAAGTTCAAGACCAGCCTGGGCAATTTAGCAAGACTCTATTTCAAGATAAAGAGAAAAGGACTGAGCAATATAGCTCAGTGGTCGAGCACCTAGCATGTGACAGATCTGGTTCAATCCCCAGTGATAAAAAAAAAAAATATATCAGTACCCTGAAATGAATTTTTTTTTACCATTGTTGACATTTTTAAAATATATACAAGCTGGTACGATAATACCTATAATCCCATCTGCTTGGAAAGCTGAAGCAAGATTGCAATTCAGGGCCAGCCTAGGCAACTTACTAACAGTCTCAAAATAAAAAAAATGTAAGGGTAGGAGGGAGCTAGGGTTATAACTCAGTGATAGAGTACTTGCCTACCATGGGTTCAATCCCTAGTACCACCCAAAAAAAATTTTTTTAGATTTTGAGGCCCAGCTGTGCCATTAGCTGAGTGATTTGGGCAACTCACTTTCTTTAAATTTTATATTCCTAATTTATAAACCAAGGCTGATAATATCCTCCTCAAAGAATCAGTGAATGTGAGGTGAAATAATAGTTATTACAGGAAAAATATATATCCAGCTTCTTCAGTGGATAGCTAACTAGACTAGTTTTTCCCAAAATATGCTCCAGAAATTACTTGTTCCAAGAGTGTTAATAAGCCGGGCGTGGTGGCGCATGCTTGTAATCTCCGTTCTTGGCAGATAGAGACAGGAGGATCGCGCATGTTCGAAGCCAGCCTCGCTGACTTAAGATACCCTGTTTCCAAATAAAAATATAAAAAATAGGTCTGGGAGTGTAGCCCAGAGGTAGTAAGGGTTTCCAGGAACCCGAGTACCACCAAACCCCCCCTACACACACACACACACACACACACACACACACACACACACACACACACACACGAGTGTTAATAAGTATTCTCTGGAAAAAAAAAACAAGTTCTATGGATTGATAGTTACTAGGGGGGAAAAGAAGATACATTTTATATTTATAGTAAGTCTTTTCAAAGCCTTTATTAATATGCATTAAAAATCCTTAAGAGGACAATAAGCTATATAATATTTCTCGCACTAATTTGAATACAGAATCATTTCTTCATGGAACTTCTACTGGGAATACTATTCCTCAGAATATACTTAAATAAACAATAGGGCAGACTTAAGAATGTTCAATACTTGCCATTATTTGAGAATGATACTTCAAAATGCTTTAAAAGTGTCAACACTAATGCTAAATATCTTTAAATTTTGGCATGATGATTTTTCTTCCTCTCCACACAGGGACTTTCGAAACAAGTTTCCACCTATTATAGGTGTTACCACACAGTTTCATGCATGGTGGCATATTTTCACTGGCCTTGGTTCCTATCTTCACATCCTTTTCAGGTAAGAAACAGACTTTTCTAACCTGGTATTGGAGAGGTTTTACTTTTTTGCTTTCATCTTGGAATAAAATGGTGTAAGTATAAAACACTATAAACAGTATCAGGAACTAATGTTCCAGCTTTGCCTCTACCACTGAGTGACCCTAAGAAATCTCTACCCAGCTGAGCACAGTGATGCATGTCTCTAATCCTAGTTCTTAGGAGACTAAGACAGGATGATCATAGGTAATTACCATAGCATAGTAATTTAGTGAGACCCTGTCTCAAAATAAAAAAGGATGGAGATATAGCTCAGAGGTAGAATGCCCCTAGGTTCAATCGCCCGTACCACATACACTAAAATTATATATATGTGTGTGTATATATACACACACACACACACACACACACACACACACATACATGTATACATACACATACCTTCCCAAAGCCAAGCACAGTGGCCCATGCCTGTAGCCCAGTACTTGAGAGGCTGAGACAGGAGGATTGTAAGTATGAGGCCAGCCTGGGCAATTTAGCAAGATTCTGTCTCAAATGATAAAAGGTCTGGGTGTTGTAGCTTAGTGGTAGAGTGCCCTGAGTTCAAATCCCAATATTGCAAAACAAATAAATGTAAAAAATTTTAAAAAGGCACCCTAAGAGACTGAAAGCATGAGTACCTGAAGTCTCCAGCTTCATCTAGCTCCATTCTATAAACAAATTGCTTGCCACATCTCTCCCCCAGCATTCCCTAATAAAGAGTCTATTGAAAGTCAGCTATTTACAGCAAAAATGAACTCAAAACTCTCACTGACCATCTCATACAAATCCTATCTCCATATCACCCTCTCTCCCTTACCAGGCCTTATTTTCTTTCAAAGTACTTATAACCAGTTATGTATTTACTTGTTTACCTCTCAGAACTACACTGTAAGTTCCTTAAGAACAGGGGCTTAAATGCTGGCAAAGATGTAGGGAAAGAGGAACTCTTACACTGTTGGTGGGAATGTAAACTAGTTCAGCCACTATGGAGATCAGTGTGGAGATTCCTTAGAAAACTGGGAATGTACCCACTATATGATCTGGCTATACCACTCCTGGGTATCTTTCCAAAGGGGTTGAAATCTGAGAACTACAGTAACATATGCATACCCATGTTCATAGCAGCATAATTTGTAATAGCCAAAATATGGAACCAACCTAGGTTTCCATCAACAGATGAATGGATTGCAAAATTATGGGAAATACACATAGTGGAATTCTACTCAGCTATAAAGAGGAACAAAATCACGTCATTTGCAAGAAGATGGAAAGACCTGGAGAACATTATGTTAAATGAGATCAGCCAAGCTCAGAAAGAGAAGGGACATATGTTTTTTTCTGATATGCCCAAACTAGGGAGTATTAGGAATACCAGAGGGACTCCAGATAATGGAGGGGAAACCTCAGCAAAGCTGAAAGGGAAGGGTAGGAGAGGAAGAAGGCTAAGGTTGATTAATGGAGGAGCCACATTCGAATATGTGTTAAAGTATGAATGTAGCATGGTTAACCTGGACACTTATTGTTGGGAGGGGGGAAGGAGAAGTGGAGAGTGGGAGAGGGCACCAAGCACAGTCTAAATGATCCACATTTTCAGTATGATCCACAAAAAAATTAATAAATAAATAAAATAAAAAATCTCTTAAAAAAAAGAATAGGGGCTTTATCTTGCTCACTGCCACTCTCCCAAGTGCTTAGAACAAATGCCTGGCTCATGGTAAGCACTCATTATAGACTGTAAAATGATTTAATGAATGAATGCATGCAGTCTTATCAGGTGACTAGGCTACATTTAACCTCAAATTCTTCTCAGAATTGAGAGAGCTGAAATACTTGAAGAAAAGGGATTTAAAAGTTCCCTTTGAGTCAATAATAGCTTATATCTTGGTTATCAGGAAACATTGAAGGACCAGGTCATAGGTCAACCTACAGAAAGAAAATCCTGTCCTAAGACCCATCAGGTACAAGAGAGACAAGAAAATACTGAGGAACTGTTTGGTTAGAAAAAGACTATTAGAAGAGCTGTGTGCGGTGGTGCACACTTGGGAAGTACTTGGGAAGCTGAGACAGAGGAATCCCAGGTTTGCAGCCAGCTTAGCAATTTAGTGAAGCAGTCATGTTCATTGATGGTCCTGATGGCCAGAGAACTTTTTTTCCTTGTGTCTTTTTTTTTTCTTTTTTTTTTTTTTTTTTTTTTTGGTGGTGCTACTAAGGATTGAATCCAAGGGCATTCTGCCTCTGAACTACACACCCAGCCCTATTTTGTTTTTTATTTGGAAACAGGGTTTCACTAAGTTGCTGAGGCTGGCCGAGAACCTGAGATCCTCCCAGCTCAGCCTCCCAAGTACTGAGATTACAAGGGTGCACTACCACACTCAGCTGTGGCCTGTCTTTCTCTTCAGCCAAGCAGCCACATCTTTAGCTGGCATATCTTCCAGCCATCTTGTTTTAACCAGGTCATCTATCTACTTCTGATTGCCTGGTAGAGAAGCATTGCTGGACTCTATATACCAGGCAGGGAACAGGACAACACAATGAAAAAAATGCTCTTGATACTTTATTCCTGTTCTCAAAGAGCAAAACTCAGATTCCTTTTACTACAAGTTGATAAAATTAGGGCTGAGTCATCAAATCATAAAGTGTCTCTGGCTAAGGAGTAGAATGTTGGATTAGAAATACTTTAGAAGATAAGTTGCTATATGGCAGTTTTTGCAAGAGTGGCAGAAGTTGCTGTCTTCAGCAACCTCCTTGAGGCAGTCTTAAGGTAGACTTAAGCAAAGCAAGCAAAGTGTAGTAAAACAGGAGGAAATAGCTAGATAGCAAAAGGACATCAAGGTCATTGTCTTTAGTTTCTTCAAGAAAATCAGTCTTTCATGAAAGCAACCAAAACGCTATAAATCCTTAAGCCAATATTCTTGAGACCTAGAACAATTTCCTACAAAGAATGGCCATGTGCTACCATGTGATATGCTGTTCTAAGCATAGTAGTCATTTCCAAATATCTTTCTGTATCTTATCCCCTTTCATGGCTATGACAGGCAGAAGTCATAAGGGAACTTGTTTATTGCCCTGTCGTTGCAACCTAAAAACATCTAATTCATAGGGCTCTTGGACCAATAAGCCCAAGTCTTATAACTGCTCTTCAGATATCTTTTGCTTGTAAAAAGGCCTCAAGGTGCTCAGGTTCCTAGTCCCACCAGGCTTTCCCTTTTACTAAATCATAAAAGAGTTTTAATATTTGTGCTAAGTATAGATGCCAGTACCTTGACACTCCTGAGAAAGTCTGTGGGAGTTAGGAAAACTTAGACTTGTAAAACATCAGTGTCCAACCAGATATCCAAGTACTTGGAGGACATTGCTTGCAATTTAAAGGACTTGTTGGCCCTTCCTCTCTCTTAGAGATGCACCATCACCATTGGACCTGCCCCCTCTAGATGGAGAAAAGACTCAGAAGTTAGCATCACATCAGCAGTATAATGAAACCTTGACATCAGGTTTTGTCCACCAGGCCAGAGTTGCTGCCACAATATCATGACATATGACGAGGATACTTAAATATCTTTGGAAAAGAACATTTGGGAGCCAATTTGGGAGTGGTGTTCTTCATTCCTGCTATGAATATTTATTATCAAGACCAGTGTAGTTATTTGTATAAATGATCTGCTTGATCCCTAATGCCCTTAGGATATCTTGCAGTTCTTCTATGGATTGCCATGTGGGGGTACCATAGGTAAAATCCCAGTTTGGGACCAAGGATTTTACAGGCAGCTGTCAGCCAGGACAACAAAGAGATTGCAGGGTTCTAATTGATGCCTGTATATACACATTGTTACTGGGTCTGGTGTGTGGTCAACTGAGGTGATTTTACTCATTTCACTCTTTGATGGAGGGTGCCTTTGGCACCCGTGTCCCAAAAATGAATCAGCCATTCTGTTACATTTTTTTCCTGGCTCTTTGCCTAAACTTGTTCCCCACTTTTACCAATTCAGCAGCAGTCTAATCTCTCTTGGAGAAATGCAGGTGCTAGTGAGAAGAGGGCAGATCCTGAGCATCCCCTCCCACTGGCCTTGGCTGGACTGTTTCTACCTTTTGTGTCTATTTGTTTATTTTCTACCTTTTGAATTATGACCTCTCTGGTCCCTGGCAATACCATCTCAGTCTTCCTCTTCTTTTAAGGTGTTGGGTTCACAGGTATCCCATTTTGGGGGTCGCAGTCCTTGTAAGTAAGCACCATCCTTGCTCTAGCTCTTGGTAAACATTAACTTTTCAGTTTAGCAGAGAAACAGGCTAAAGTTTACAAATCCTCATCAACACTCACAAAAGCAAATACGTGTTCAGTAGTCCCTGCCTGAGTTAAATGTGCTCCACCTGCAGCTGTAACTCTTTCAAAATTACTTAACATGACTTAGGCTTGCAGCTCTGCCTTTGTCACTGCCTGCATTGCCGTGGCACAGGGGACATCCCACACAGCACTGTGTGTGTGTGTGTGTGTGTGTGTGTGTGTGTGTGTGTGTGTGTGTGTGTGTTGTAGTACTAGGGATTGAACCCAGCACCATTCTACCTCTGAACTATACCCCTAGCCCTATTTTTTTTAATATTTATTGAAAATAAATGGTATACATTTAAACTGTACTTGGTGCCCTCTTCCCCCACCCCCACTTTTCCTACCCCCCTCCCAACAATGAATGTCCAGGGTAACCATGCTATATTCATACTTTTACACATATTCGGATGTAGCCCCTCATTAATCAAGTTTATCCTTCTTCCTCTCCTATCCTTCCATTCAGACTTTGCTGAGATTTCCCTTCCGTTATCTGGAGTCCCTCTGGTATCCCCAATGCTCCTTAATTTGGGCATATTAGAGGAAACATATGTCCCTTCTCTTTCTGTGCTTGGCTGATCTCATTTAACATAATGCTCTCCAGGACTTTCCATCTTCTTGCAAATGACATGATTTTGTTCTTCTTTATAGCTGAGTAGAATTCTATTGTGTGTATTTCCCATAATTTTGCAATTTATTCTTCTGTTGATGGAAACCTAGGTTGGTTCCATATTTTGGCTATTATGAATTGTGCTGCTATGAACATAGGAATGCTTATGTTTCTGTAGTTCTCTGGTTTCAACCCCTTTGGAAAAATACCCAGGAGTGGTAGAGCTGGATCATATGGTAGATCTATTCCCAGTTTTCTAAGGAATTGATAAACCCCCAGCCATCCTAACCAAAAGAAAGAATCAACTCAAATTATTAAAACACAAATGAAAAAGGAGACATCACCACAGATGGTGGAGAAATTCAAAGGATTATCAGAAACTATTTTGAAACTTTATATTCCAATAGACTAGAAAACATGGAAGAAATTGATAGATTTCTAAGCACCTATAACCTACCTAAAATGAACTAAGAAGACATAGCAAGCCTAAACCAACCAAGAGCAAACAAAGAAATAGAAATGGTGATAAAAATTCTTCCATCAAAGAAAATCTCAGGCCCAGATGGGTTTCCAGCTGAATTCTACAAAACCTTCAGTGAAGAACTAATACCAATACTTCACAACTTGTTTCGGGAAATTGAAAGAGATGGAACTCTCTCAAATTCCTTTTACGAGGCCAGTATCACATTAATCCCCAAACCAAATAAATATACCTCAAGAAAGGAAAACTACAGACCAATATTCTTAATGAACATAGATGCAAAAATTCTAAACAAAATTTGCTATATGCATTCAAAACCATATCAAGAGAATAGTACACCACAACCAAGTTGGTTTCATCCCAGAAAAACAAGGCTGGTTCAACATACCCAAATCAATACACATTATTCACCACATAAATAGAACCAAGAACAAAAACCACATCATAGCAATAGATGCTAAAAAAGTATTCGACAAAATCCAACACCCATTTATATTAAAAACACTTTTATTTTTATTTTGAAACAGGGTCTCACTAGGTTGAAGAGAGTCTCACACTTGCTGAGGCTGTCCTGGAACCTGGATTGTCCTGTCTCAGCCTCCCAAGTACTGGAATTACAGGCATGTGCCACCACACCCGGCTTTCTTTGTCTTTAGACCATGTTGCTTGCCCATAAGCAAAAATACTTCCCTTAATTCTTAGAGTGTTCGGGGGCATCACCACACTTTCATAGTGGCTCCCAGGCATCCACTATAGCTGCCACTCCTCCCCACTACAGGAAAGGCCATCCCAAGAGTTGATACATACACACAAGGGCACACACATGTACTTCCTCTTCTCAACTCCATAGTCTTGGTGCCCATGACAGTTTCTTTGGCCCCCTTCTGGGCTCACCAGTTGTCATGTCCACAACCCTCTTGTACCAGGACAATGGGTTGGGTTGTGGAAAGGCCAAAGAAAGTGCCCCAAGACAATGTAGGAGACATGGTTTATAGGGAAAGCTTATGAGAGATCAGTGACTGCTCCTAGAAGAGTTAATTGGCAACAGGCTGACAGCACATCTGGACGGCGCCTCCTTGCCCTCATGGTGTTTTATCCAGTGGTGGCCTGCCAGACAAATGACACATATCCTTTCCACAGTGCCCTTGGTTCTGCATCTAGCACCACTCAGTGATTTTGTACATTATGCCTCAGAAGCAGTGACATCATCAGCATCAGTTTAATTTGCTTTGTAGGACCAGCATTCCAAGGAGCAACTGTCCTGGCATATGTGTAAGAAGAAGCTTTCTACAGATTACACTAGCCTGCCCTCATTCCCAGTGTACAGAGAAAGCCAAGGGCCTTCAAGATAATATATATCTGGACTCTGGCCCAAGCTTGTTCTCTGTGTCTCCTTAACCTGGCTAGGGTTTTAGAACAAAAGGGAAAGCATGCTTCAGGGACATGGTGTTTTTCTCTCCCCCTTTCCTTTAGAGACAATACAAAGGAATACAGGGTGTGTGTGTGTGTGTGTGTGTGTGTGTGTGTGTGTATCTAGTATTGGGGATGGAACTCAGGGGCATTCTACCTCCAAACTATACCCCCAGCCCTATTTTTTATTCTTTATTATGAAACTGGGTCTCACTGAGTTGCATGGGGCCTAAGTAGCTGAAGCTGTCTATGAACCATGATCCTCCTATCTTAGCCTCCCAAATTCTGGGATTACAAGTGTGCACCACCACACCCGGCTAGGAATACAGGAATTTACCATACCAATTTTGAATGTTAGTTTGAAACTTTTTAAATTTTAAAGGGGGTCTTTTTTTTGTCTTTTTTGACTGGGGATCAAACCCAGGGCAGTGCACTTGCCAGGCAAGCGCTTTGCCACTGAGCTACATCCCAGCCCAGAAACTTTAATTTTAAAAAAGGAGAAGGACCATATGTTTTGGGATATTTGTAGAAACGAGAGAATAGAAAGTTTTCATCAAAGAAATACCTTCAAAAACAATGGTATATTTACCCATTTTTGTGAAAAAGAGTTTAGTATATACTTATAAGGACATAAACTGTAAGGATATGGAAACTAATAAGTAACATCAGTTACCTCTGTGCAAAGAACTGGGAACAGGGAGTCAGATGTAGATACTTCCTTTCTACTCTATACTTTTGAATTTTTCAGATTTTTATATTGCATATTCAAAAATAATTACGTACTTAAAATGATTTTAAAATAAAATAATAGGATACATTTTATGAAATGAGCTACAGTGTTTTGAAATTCCCTTCTGTATTCTTCAGGTTGCAGTGAGAATGGTATGGTTACACATTACTTGACAGTATAAATTAATGCAACTCATTTGAGGAGAAATTTTTGGGTTTGTTTGTGCTACCTCCAAGCTATACTACCAGCCCCATTTTATTTTTCATTTAGAAACAGGATGTCACTAAGTTACTGAGAACCTTGCTAAGTTGCTGAGGTTAGCTTTAAACCTATCCTCCTCCTGTCTCAGTTTCCGAAGTCCTGGAATTACAGGCATGAACCACCATGTCCAGCACATTAAGAAGAAATTTGACATTACATGTGTTCATAAGAATGAAATGTTGGGCTGGGAGTGTAGCTCAGTGGTAGAGTGCCTGCCTAGCACGTGTGAGGTCTTGAATTTTATCCCAAGCACCACAAAAATATTTAAAATTTTTATGTTTTTGTCCTAGGTATTATATTTCTAGGAATTTATCCTAGAGAAATTGCCCCAAAAATGAAAAATTGTTTATAAACAGAAAAGTGCTTATCACAATGTTACTTATTTTTAGCAAAGCAAAAATAATAGAACTACTCAATAGTTAAGACAATCATAAATAAAGTTACAAGTCCTTTTTGCCATTTAAAATTATGACTCTGATAACAACAATGTATGTAATCTCTAATTCTTAAGTGAAACAAACAAAAGTCACACCTATGTAATTAATAAATCTGTGAAAGAATTAGTTTCCATGTGGAGTAAAGTAAATACAAAAAAATGAAAGCAATTTAACAATGAAAGCAATTTAACTAGATTTTGTGGCAAGGTCTTCTGTTTTGTTTTTCTTGATGTTGACCTTGCACATGCTAGACAAACTCTCGGTCAGTGAGCTACTGAGCTATAGTTCCAAGCCCCTTACTATTTTTTTTTTTTTTTTCAGTACTGGAGATTGAACCTAGGGGCATTCTCCTTCCAAGCTACACCTCCAGTCCTATTTTTTATTCTTTATTTTGAAACAAGGTCTCACTGAATTGCAGAGGGCCTTACTAAGTAGCTGAGGCTGGCAACAAACCTGTGATCCTCCTGTTTCAGTCTCCCAAGTACTGGGATTATAAGCATGTGCCACCATGCCCCGCTACTATCATTTTTAAAAAGTAGGCAGGGAAGAATAGAATATAATTTAGATATACTTCATTCTAAATAACTAAAATAAAAGAAGATTAGATGTTTAAACTTCAGTTGTATAAAAGTTTTTTCTATATATACCTCATTGAATGCATCATGTGAATAAAAATACCTCAGAAGGATGATTTGAGAATTTAATGATATGATAAATGTGCCCTGTAAGACTTAAGTACTGGAAGATGGCGACCGAGAAAAGCGGGGCTTAAGAGCCCCACTAACAACCAATCTCTATTACCACAAAATCAGCGCCTTTCACAGCCAGAAAACACCATCACCAGAGAAACAAAAAAATCACCAGCCCCAGAGAGGAGGGGGTCTCATAACAGAGCTCAGAGCCACAGAGGAGATACGCCAGCCTCACGGCCGAGGACACAGCAGCAGCGCCATACTGCCGGCGGCAGCGGCGAGCTCACCGGACGGCTCCAGACCAACGCATTCAACAGCCCACCAAGCTCCAGAGAGGAGTGGCGGGACAGCGAGCCGAGGTGAGCCGCTGCAGAAGAGCCCGGACAGTGAGCCAAAGTGAGCTGCTGCGGAAGAGCCCGGACAGTGAGCCAAAGTGAGCTGCTGCGGAAGAGCCCGGACAGTGAGCTGAGGTGAGCCACTGCGGAAGAGCCCGGCGAGATTCGGCAGATTTTTCGGCGCAGGGAGCATCTAAAGCTCCCAGTGGCTGGGCTCAGCACATGCTGCAGGGACTCAGAGCGGAGTTCAAAAAAAAAGAGAAGAAATACGCCAGCCTCACGGCTGAGGGTGTAGCAGCGGCGCCATATTGCTACCAGCGGCAGCGGCAAAAGCAGCGAATTCACCGAGTCCACTACAGCTCCATCTGTGTATTCAACAACAGTGAGTCAAATTGCGGGCCCCAGAGAAGAAACCCCAGTACTAACTCCTAGGAACTTGACCCAGTGGGGGAGTGGCGGTGGCAGAGATATCACACCATAGGAGAACGCCCAACCTGGCACCCCCATGGTCTAAAGCAGCCTCTATTGACTCCCTGGGTCTGAGACTTTGCGATACAAACCAGTAAAGGAGTAGTGGTGATTGAGATACCACAGACTCGAGATCCAGAGCACCTTAAGAGAAGTCGTAGTGACCCAAGGGAAGAACCCAGAGAAGGCACAAACTCCCAAAATCATGGGAAAGAGGAATAACAATGGAGCAATGAATGCCCACAATCCCACAACATCAGAACCCGATAAAACAGAAATTCAGAGATTTCTAGAAGATCAAATCAGGAAAATAACTGTATAAATAATAGAGGTGTTTCAAAAAGAATTCAGAGAGAGCCAAAAAGAGATAAAGGATGCAATTAATGAAGTAAAGGCCTCAATTCAAAGTACAAACAACCGATTAGACCACATGGAGAATAGAATCTCGCTCTTAGAAGATGAGCAATCCAAAAATGAACGCATAGTTTCTAATCTAGAAAAAATTATCCGACAGCAGGAATCTGACATTGAAGAAATATGGGCCCATATAAGAGAGCTAACCTAAGAATAATTGGAATAGAGGAGGGAAAAGAAGGTGAAACCAAAGGGATCAACAATATCTTCAAGGAAGTAATAGCAGAAAATTTTCCAAACATAGAGCAAGAGGTCGATACACAGGTCCAGGAAACTTATAGAACTCCCTTTAGACAGGATCAGAGAAGAGGATCCCCACGCCACATAATTGTCAAAATGACCAATGTGGAAGCCAAGCAGAGAATCTTAAAAGCAACAAAAACAAAGGGCCAAGTGACATTCAGAGGCAAACCAATTAGAATCACTCCAGACTTCCCAAACCAAGTCATGAGAGCCAGAAGGGCTTGGAGTAACATATTCCAAACTCTGAAAGAAAACAACTTCCAGCCAAAAATTTCCTACCCAGCAAAACTTTCTATCAAATTAGATGGAGAAATAAGAAGCTTCCATGACAAACAGAAACTGAAGCAATTTATGTCTTCAAAACCAGTGCTAGAGAAAATACTCAAAGAGATTAACTACAAAGAAGAAATAGGTAACACACACCAGAACCAGAGAAACAAGATTTTCCATCCAACAGACAAATAAGACTAGTTATCTGTGGAGATTCATTATTTATGTTAGTCTTATACCTATCTCTAAATTGTATTGTTTGCTTTTATTGTTTTATTTTTAGGATGTCTAGTTGGAATAATATACCTTCAGATATAGCATTTGGAAATATTTTATCCCATTCTATCGGTAACTTTTAACTCTGTTTACATTGTCTTTGGATATACAATATTTTATTTTTTAAGGAGTTTGTATACCCTTTTGTTGCCTGTGCCATTGAAATCATATCCAAGAAATCACTGCCAATTTCAATGTTGTGAGGTTTTATGACCCAGATTTTCTTCTAAAAGTTTATAGTCTTAAGATTTATATTTAGGTCTTTTATCTATTTTGAGTTAATATTTGTGTATGGGATTAGGTAAGGGTACAGTTTTATTCTTTTTCGTGTAATTATTATTTTTCAACAATATTTAGTTAAAAGATTATTATTTCCTCCACCAAATGTTCCTGGAAACCTTGTCAAAAATAACTTGACAATATATGGAAGAATGTATCTCTAGGCTTTTATTTAACTCCAGTGGTTTATATATCTGCCTTTAGAACAGTACTACACTGTTTCAATTATTGTAGTTTTATAAGGTTTGAAATTAGAAAATATACATCTTCTAGCTTTGTTCTTTTTCGAGATCGTTTTGGGTATCTAGAGTCCATATTCCATATTAGGTTAGATTTTTTTCCTGAAAAATAAATATATAAATATATGATAGTTTCACCTAAAAAAAATATTCTCTGGTAAGAAAGAAAATAAAAAGAAATATTAAAATGTTATCTTTAAGTCATCAAAAGCTTGGTATCAGACAAATGAAACTGTTATGTGAGATTATCATTTTTAATTTTGGATAAATTGCTATAATACTAGATGTCAACCACTAAGCCAAGCTTGGAAAGGAGGGATGGGGAGGGAATGGGGTGGGGATCGGGTGGGGGCTGACTGGGCGATGTGTGCATGTATATCTACAAAAGTTTTTTGTATCCCACTATGATGTATGAATACAGTGCACCAATAAAAAATAAAAAAATTTAAAAAATAAAAAAGACTTAAGTACTGTACTAATAGCCAAGTGTGGTGGCACATGTCTACAATCCCAGTACTTGAGAAGCTGAGACAAAAGAATTACAGGTTCAAGGCCAGCCTCAGCAACTTAGTGAGTCCCTGTTTCAAAATAATAAAATAGGATGGAGGTGTAATTTAGAGGTAAAAGTCCCCGGTGTTCAATCCCTGGTACCCCACACACACACACACACACACACGCATGTGCGCGCGCGCGCGCACACACACACACACACACACACGTACACACACACAAAACGAGAGAAAGAAGTACTAATATTTGCTTCAAAGAGTTAATACAGTAGAATAAAAATATCTGAGTTCAGGTCATGGCTCTATCACTTCATAACTGTGTAACAGTCTTGAACCAATTATTTACTTGGCTCTAAGCCTCGATTTCCTAATCTATTAAATACTTTATAGATTATTGAAATTATTAAATTGAACAGATCTTACTTTGATACAAATGTCAGCCTCGATGCAAACAAATTTTCTCCTGAAATCAACTTTTTAATTTTTAGTTGTTGGATAAAACATTTAAAACATCAATAATAGACAATGTTAAAAGAAACTAACAAGCCAGACGTGGTGACTCATGCTTGTAATCCCAGCATTCAGGGGGTTGAGACCAGAGGGTTGCGTTTCGCAGACAGCCTCAGCTACTTAGCAAGGCCCTTCACAACTCAGTGAAACCCTGTTTCAGAATAAATAATAAAAATTAGGGCTTGGGGGTATCACTCAGAGGTACAATGCCCCTGGGTTCTATCTCCAGTACCAAAAATAACTAAGTCAAAGAGAGAGCCTATATCCAAAAAGGAATATCAAAACTGTTGGTCTTTACAGTTCCAGTTTTAGATAACTGTAAAATGCCATCATAGCTATATTAAATTATACAAATTCAGCTATTATATTCTAATTTCTTTCTTGTTAAAATACTATATAATTATGTTTTACATTTGTACTATGGTATATGTTACTATGTCAATACATTTAAGTAGTGTTCTTACTATTCATAAAACTATATGCTAGATATTACAAACAGTTTAATGAATTTTCAGGGTTAAATTTAACCATGCTTTGCTGTATATACTGATTTTAGAATTTAATTCCATCTCCAATGGTAACTCACTTTAAAGAGTACTAAAGAAAGCCAGGCATGGTGACACACACTTGTAATCCTAGTACTTGTGAGGCTGAAACAGAAGGATCACAGGTTTGTGGCCAGCCTCAGCTACTTAGTGATGCCCTCTGCAACTTAGTGAAACCTGTTTCGAAATAAAAAACAAAATAGGGCTAGAGATGTAGCTAGGAGGCAGAATGCCCCTGGGTTTAATTCCCAGTACCACAAAAATAAATAAATAAGGAAGGAAAGAAGGAAGCCTGGGGGTAGAGCTCAGAGGTAGAACTCCCTGGGTTCAGTCTTCAGTACCACAAAGTAAAACAAATACTAAGGAGACTTTTTGTTACCTTTCTGGGTATCTAATACTTATATTTAATGCTTGCTACCACATATCTTCAAAGATGGCACATCTACTTGTGAATCATCAAGCATTAGTAGGCTGCTCATTACTGAACTACAAACATCCTGATGTCGTGGTCTATGAGTTGGTCATTTCTCTATCTTCGTTAGCATCTTACTGTATAATAGGTACACAAAAAAAGTTACTAAATGAACAAAAGTTAAACCGGTATTGTTTTTCTTTGTACATCCAAAGGCACTATGGTTAATTTTGTCAGTAAACCACTATGCATGGATTAAAAGTCATTCTGAAGAGCCTTCCCCCCTCCTCCTTTTCTTTCAGTTTATATACAAGAACACTGTACCTGAGATACAGGCCAAAAGTGAAGGTAAGTCCATGTCCTAGTGGTGTGTGTGTGTGTGTGTGTGTGTGTGTGTGTGTGTGTGTGTGTGTGTGTGTGTTGGTGGGGAAGGTATTAAAAGGATGGTATGGATGTAAAGGAAGAAAAGGGGAAGAATGGAGAGGTAGTAGAGCAAGCACAGGCTTTGGAATAATAAAGCTTCGAATCTTAAGTCTTCCAGTTGTTACTACATAACCTTGAACAAGTCTCTTCTTTAAGCCCCAGTTACTTCAACAATAAACAATAAAATGGAGCTGTTAGCCGGGTATGGTGGCGCATGCTTGTAATCCCCTGCCTTGGGAGGCTGAGACAGGAGGATCACGCTGGTTCGAAGCCAGCCTCCGGTGGCTTAAGAGACCCTGTTTCCAAATAAAATATAAAATAGGTCTGGGGGTGTAGCCCGGAGTTAGAAGGCCCCTGGGTTCCATCCCCAGTGCCACCACACACAAAAAAATGGAGCTGTTAATAGCTGTATGGCAGAGTGGTTTTAAGGCTTACCACTTAAATGCCCATCTCCATTCTTAACAAATTAGATGCCTAACAAATTTGAATGAGTTAAATGAAAATCATTTCTGAGATCTGGTGCACATCTGGAAAGAGTATGCTGTGCTGTGCTCAGGCTACTAGTACTGAGATAGTTGCTAGCTAACCTGCAAAGCACTATAGTCACAGCCCGTGGATTTCTTCTCATTCCTTTTCAAGGATAACATGGAATAATCTTATATTCTCTCTTTTTGTCTTGTTTCCACAGTTTCTCTTTGGAATCTGGCCAGTGATCATGTTTGAGCCTCTTAGAAAGCACTAATAAATTATTCTACCAAGAAAACAAAAACCACCTGCCATAAGCCAAACAGGATGAATAAGAAATCTCTAAAGATCTACATATTCAAATATATCATAACCATCACAAAAAAGGACTGTCTTTCTGTCTAATGTCGCCAGCCACTTAGAGAATGAGGGATGGGGCCTGATGGTTGTTTAGCTCCTGGCTTTATCTTGTTTGCTCTTCTCATCCTAAAATGTTTAAAAAGAAACATAATTATCTATATTCTAGAATGCCGGGGAAATGGGTTTCTCTTAACAGGTTAACAGTTTGTGCTGGTCATAGGAAACTAACCTTTTTTCCTTTTTTGACAAGGATTGCATGTGAATTGTACCTTTCTTAATATTTGATTTAATTAAATATTAAGTCTTTAAGGGCCAGCAAAACCCCATATCCAGATGGTCAGCTGTGAGCCAGCTCTTAGCTGTGTCAACCTTGACTTATATTGTCATTGTATTAACCTCCTAGATCATTTTCCAAAATGCAGAGGGGTATGGGGAGGGAGCTAACTCTGGGATTCTAGGTGGGATTCTTCACTGTCCGTCTCAGTACTGTTTGGAGTACCATAAGCAAGCTCACACTTGACCCTGTACTTGTTGCCTCCCGAGAGGCAACAAGTCTGTCTTAAAAGTCTGACTTTTTATATGATGCAGTATTTTCTAGTTCTCAGAAAGGCTATTGTTATGCCAGATAAGTATGTCAAACTAACTAAAGGTAAAATGGTCAGGATGCTACTTACATAAAGCTTATTAAAATATCTGCTTTTAGCCAGGCACAGTGGTACACACTTGTAATCCCAGTACTTGGGAAGCTGAAAGGAGGATATCAAATTTGAGGCCAGTCTCAGCAACATAAGATTCTACTTCCAAATAAAAAATAAAAAGAGGTGTAGTATGGAGGTAGAATGCCCCTAGGTTCAATCCTCGGTACCAATTAATTAAGTAATTAATTAATTGCTCTGTGTGTGGGGGGGTACTGGGTATTGAATTCAGGGACATCCTACCTTTGAGACACACCCCAGCCTTTTTATTTTTTATTTTGAAACAGGGTCTTGCTAAGTACTGAAAATATCACTGAGCTGCTGAGACTACATTGAACCTTCTATCCTTTTGTCTCAGCTTCCCAAGTGCTGAAAATATAAGCGTGCATCACTGCACCTAGCTCTGCTCCTTCATTTTTTGAGGGAAATAAATCTAAAGATTGATGAGAATAGTTCTAACTTGTAACTTGCAGAACAGTCAAAAGTTCAAATGCTAAGAAATAACAGTAAAATCCCATTGTAAGGCAGCTAGTTCTAATTTGGATCTGAATGTATAACAAATTGAATCACTTTTCACAATTGCAAAAGGAACAGATATTTAATATCTAATCATTACATTCTGTGCTGTGGCTTCAAAAGGATAATTGGGTTTTTTCTTCTGTAAAGTTGGTAAATACTTTTGTTAAATAACCTTGGCACATTAAAAAAAATCTTTACCTATTGGCCTTAGTTTTAGCTCAAGTACTATTTTTTTCTCTTATTATATCAACATGTGTTTAGGCAGATAGTTACACCTACTTTTATAGCCAGACCAACACTTGCCAAAACATAAATCTGTAAGTGTACCCTGTTCATGCATAGGTGGGTGTAAAACTAAACAGTTTCATTGCAATCCATAAAATTATTCTTTCTTTTGCCACAAGACTCTGACTTCTGTCTACATTCACCTCCAGTCACCTTGGGCTATCACTTCATAATAGTTTATTCATTTTACACTATTGTATTTTTGTGCTGTTCAGCCACGTACTCTTCTGCATAAAGAACTGAATATAGGGAAAAGGCACATCCTTCATGACAGTGCTGCTAAACACTGTTAAGACTGAGGCTCTGCAGTAGTAAAGTCAGATTAAGGGTACAGAGAGGGTGCCCTGAGACTGAGGCCCTTTACAGCAGTTGAATTCAGCCACCTCTACCAGTGGTCACTTGAATACATTTTCTAGTATCTCACTGAAGAGGCATTGGCAGTCCTGGGTGCCAATGGAAAACTGGAGCCAATTCTTCAAAGACTTTTGTTTCTCTTATAAGGACAGACATGAAAGCTCAGTGTAAGACATTTTAGATGTGTTCAGCAGAAAGGAGAGAAAAGGCAGGCTTTTTTTTTTTTTTTTTTTTTCTGGTGGTACTGGGGGTGGAACCCAGAGGCTTTCTACCTCCGGGCTCTACTCCCAGACCTTTTTTATATTTTATTTGGAAACAGGGTCTCACTAAGTTGCTGAGAGCCTCACTAAGTAGCTGAGGCTGGCTTCGAACCCATGCGATCCTCCTGTCTCAGCCTCCCAAGTGTGGGGATTACAAGCGTGCACCACCACACTCAGCAAGGCAGGCTTTTTAAATGACTCTTATTTTCCCAGTTTGTGTGTCACACAGAGGCTTTCTTACTATCAACAAGTAATACACTCAAGAATTTTTGCAGCATTTTATGAAAATCACTTTTGACTTGCTAATTCACTTTCATTTCTTTTTTAAATTTTTTATTGGTGCATTGTATTCATACATCTTAATGGGATGCAAGATGGTGGAGACATACATGCACACATCACCCAATTAGCCCTTACCCGGTTCCTACCCCATTCCCTCCCCCTCCTTCCTTCTCATGTTTGGCTTAGTGATTGACATTTATATGTTTGTTAAAGTACATCATGTGCATTAGAGAATTTCCTTCTTTCCCCCTTCCATCCCCTCAGTTAGGTCACCTTATTTGCTTATCTATAGAATCTCCTTTTTTGTCTAGAATTCCTCCATGATCTATTTTCTTCTAGCTTCCACATTTCTTATTTTTTGTGACTGACTAACCTCACTTAGCATACTGTCCACCAGTTCCATCCATTTCCCTGTAAATGATGTAACTATTTTTCTTTATGGCCAAGTAAAATTCCATTGTGTACATATCCCACAGTTTGTAATCCATTCATCTATTGACGGACATCTTGGCTGGTTCCATAGTTTGACAATGGTGAATTGTGCAGCTATGAACATAGATACACATGCATTAGTTTGGCAGTTTGGTCTAATTTCATTCGGGTAGATACCCAGAAGTGGTATTGCTGGATCATAAGGTAAGTTCATTCCCATTCTTCTGAGGATACTCCATAGTTTTCCAAAGTGGTTGCTCTAATTTGCAATCCCACCAACATGTATTAGAGTTCCCACTTCACATCCTCACCAGCATTTGTTGTTGTTTGTGTTTTGAATGATTGCCATTCTAGTTGGAGTTAGGTGAAATCTCAGAGTAGTTTCAATTGATTTGTATCTCTCTGATTGCTAATGATGTTGAACATTTTTTCATGCATTTATTGGCCATTTGAATTTCTTCCTTTGTGAAGTGTCTAGTTCACCTGCCCATTTTTTAATTGGGTTATTTGTTTTCTTGGTGCTGATTTTCTTGAGTTCTCTGTATATTCTATATATTAGTCCTCTGTCGGAGGAGTAGGTGGCAAAAATCTTCCATTCTGTTGGCTCTCGGTTGTGGTGTTTTTTCCTTCTTGGATTCTAGGTAGACATTATAGGGTTGAATGCTTATTCCATCCTCCTTTCCCTTTCTTTGCTTAGAAAACTTCCTGTTAACTAGAATGTACAAAAAGCCTGTTCACTACTAAGCAAATAATGGTTTGTTTGCCTGTCATCTGATGTAATATGAAAGGTGCTCATCTGTGAGCCCAGAGCAAATTACATTTTAGAAAACATTAATACTTTGTGAGGATGTGAAAGAAGCAACTTCCTTCTTTGAATATTCTTCTCATGTTGCCATTTTTTCTCTAGGAAACTAAAAGCAATTTGACTTCTTTTAAGAACAAAGTAGGTGAAAGGTATTGTGTTTATCAGCCTGGTCATTTTACCTGCCCCCTCCCACCTTGGTACTTTTAAGAAACCTTACCCACCACCTAAAGTGATCTTTTTTATCTTTTTGATATGCTGATGATTAACAGAATAATCGGTTGGGGTTTTTTGTTGTTGTTGTTGTTGTTGTAAATAATTACAATGATAACCCAAATAGTGGCATTTGATGGAACAGAAGTGGATAAAATATTATGTTTTAACCATAATGCAAAATTTATTACACTAAGGAGGAGATGGACGCAAAAGAGAAATTAAGAGACCAAAAATTTAAGTATATAGTGCATGAAAATCTCAAGATACCTATAAGAATTAAATTCTATGATAATATTAATACCTCTTAAAAATTAGCAGTGCCCCTAAATGTCTAAATGTATCTAATAATTTATTTTAAGGTTTTCTTTCTTTTTTTTTTTTTTTCTCTTTGGGTACTGGAGAAGTGTTCTTAGGAGTTCCATATTTCTTTGCTCTTGAAAGTAATTATTTGTTGCTAAATTTGACAGTGTTAACTTTCAACTCCACATTTACATGACAGAATTTTTTTTTGTCCTGTGGCTTATTATATGCTAGATAAGCATTTGTGTAAAACTAATGTTTCAAAGAGAACCAGTTGCAGTCAGAATTTACAACTATGTGGCTTTTTGTAGATCTACCTCTATCTTACATTTTGTGCCATATTTATAGTTTGATGAGTGTGTCTTGTTTTTCAGTGTCTAAAGTTACAACTTATTCATTGTACTCTAACAATTTGCAAATAATGACTAGCGTTTGGTTAAATGTACTTAACCTCCTTTATGGACAGAACTGTAAAATGAAAAAAGAAATCATCATGTTCTCATGATCCAACTGGAAACTTTCCATGCTGTTTTTTCAACTGTTGCACTTCCTTTAAGAACAAGGAATCGCCTTTTTCTTTTAAGTGTAATTGTAGTTCCACTTGAGGGAGTTGCTTGTGTTGCTGAGGTCTGTGTGACCGTGCCACTAGACAACCGTTTTTCAAAAACTCTTACCCCCAGCAGCTTTAGGTACCCACATAATCTACTACTTCACGTGAAATTCACCCTGAAGATAAATCTCTGGCTTTGGACTATAAACTTTTCCTTAGGCATGAGACCTTGGCACTGTTGAAAGACATGCAAGTATAAGGGGGGACAAGTTTCACCATGGCATAGTCCTTTTGTAATAGGCAATCAGAGAAGTTAAGAGAAGACAGATGACCAAAGAATTTAAGCAGTATTGCTAGCTACAGAATTTCTGCTATTGTTGATTCACATTCAAGCCATTTAGAGTAAGCAGTACTGACCTCCATTTTAATGCACTGTAAATATTGAATTCTGTTTTTCAATGCCTTCATTATCATTAAACCCAGCAAATTGCTATCTGTTTAGATTGGCAACTAGTGTAGAAAAGATTGATTACCATATTTCATACCAGAAAACCCTAAAACTGAAACAAATTTTTATTGTTGTTGTTGTACTGGGGGTGGAACCCAGAGGCTTTTCTACCTCCAGACTACACTCCCAGACCTATTTTATACTTTATTTGGAAACAGGGTCTCACTAAGTTGCTGAGAGCCTCACTAAGTAGCCAAGGCTGGCTTCAAACCTGCGCGATCCTCCTGTCTCAGCCTCCCAAGCACTGGGTTAACAAGCATGAACCACCATACCTGGCTCAGAAACAAGAAATTTAATTACAAGCCTGCAAGACCTAAAATTCCCCCATTCATTCCCTTTAGCTGCAGCTGTCTGTATTACAGCATCAACCACACAAGCCATGCTGTGTGCTCTGCTCATTGTGACCTGCTTCAATGCTCTAAAGAGCACAATGTTGATACTTGAACTAGATTTAGACTTTGGTAACTTGAATATTCACAGAACAATCATAATGCTTCTGAAACTTTTCTGGATAATGTTAGATCTGTAGGATACCACTTTTAAATTGAGTGGGCAGAATTCTAAGGTTGTGACACAGCACATTTATTAGAGAAATCTTTAAGTATGTAAATATAGTTCTCTATAAACATTCATTGTGAGAGCATCTGCACCTAAAAGAAAGTGGTTAAAATGTATTGTTATAAAAGGCCCTAGACCCGGGATTAGCAAATTACAGCCCAAATCCAATCTGCAGTAGTGTGGCCCGCAAGGCAAGGATGGTATTCACATAAACAAGTGTTGTTTAAACAGAAAGGAGATGAGGCGAATACTGCGCATTCTGGGACTCTAGGAGTTTACCTCTGCTGCTCTGGACCAGCAGCAAATGAGCAGCGTGGAATGTGGAAGTACAGTGCACTGCTCTGCAAGATAATTTTAGTGTGTATTTGTCAGAATGAAAATATATACATTTTAGACACTGCACTTGTTTGTTGAGTATAATCATAGGACTCGTGTTTAATATTTACACTATAAAATTATTTTTTCACACCAGCTTTACAAGAGTGGTAACAGCCTGTTGAAAAGTGCCAAAATCTCTGAGGAAAATGAGTGTGGGCCAGGTCCATGATTTTGTTTTCATTATAAAGAGAATACTGGACTGGGCATAGTGGGACACACTTGTAATCTCAGCATATGAGAGGCTGAGAAAGGAGGATTGCAGGTTCATGGACAGCCCCAGCTACTACTTAGGCCATCTGCAACTCAGTGAGACTCTGTTTAGAGTAAAATAAAGAATATAAAATAGGGCTTGGGATGTAGCTCGGAGGTAGAATGCCCCTAGGTTCCATCCCCAGTACCAAAAATAAAAAAGGGAATACTGTTTTATACTGTAAAATACAAAAGTGCAAAGATGAAAACGATAGTTGTTGATGATTAACAGGATAATCATTGTTTTGTTGTTGTTGTTTTTAGTAATTACAAATGAAAACCCAAATAGTGGTAATGAACTTTTGAGTTGACTTTCAGCAAGTTGAGCTCTTTTGACCATTTTTATTGTGTATATAATATATGTCACATGATACTTGTTGGAGCCAGATAAGCTGCTGTGGTCATTTACAGTTGTTTTCCTTTTTGTTTTTTACTTTTTTTTTTTTACTTTGTAAAAGGAAATGTTTAAAGTCCTTTCCACAATTGATCCTGTTGTCCTGATTCTTTGTAGCTCTTCTTTTTAGAGCTAACTTACTCAAACAAATGAATAAGTGAGTCTATTTTAAGGAAGAGACTGTTATCAATTTCTGTTTCGTGTACTGACTGGACATTGTTTACTATTAAGCATTTCCACATTTTAATATTCCTGAGTCACACTTATCAGTGTGACCAACAGATAACCTGTTCAAAGGAATATGTTAGCCTAGTTTCATATTTGTTGCAGATGTTTGTTCTAGTAATTATTTAATAAACAGATTTTACTGAATCTCTACAAAGAACTAACCATTTTCAAGTAAGCTAAAATCTGTTCTTTTTATTTTTTCCATTTGATTTGCCAATGCCACAATCATTTTTCTAGAAAATAGCAAAACAATGTATTTTTATCTAATCCATAATCTAGGCTATATCTCAGCACTCATTACCTATTGTAGGTGAAAGTATTAAATGATACTATTTTAAATAAGACTCTGGTAATGTTTTATACCTGGTTTATGGGACTTTGTTTCTATTTTTTATGCCTTTTCTGTGTGTGTGTGTGTGTGTGTGTGTGTGTGTGTGTGCGCGCGCGCGCGGTACTGGGAATGGAACCCAGGGGCATTCTACCTCCGAGCTATACCCTCAGCTCTATTTTTTTGTTCTTTATTTTGCAACAGGGTCTCACTGAGTTGCAAAGGGCCTAAGTAAGCTGAGGCTGTCTGCAAACTGCGATCCTCCTGTCTCAGCCTCCCAAATGCTGAGATTACAAGTGTGCGCCACCACACCTGGCTATCCTTGGTTTATGTTTAAACTATCTAGGCATTTATGAAAGGAAGGGTCACCAGGTATAGTCATGCAATTTGTGCCTGACACAGAGGCACAAACTGGGAGAGGAGAGTGAGTGAGGGCTAAAATCCAGCCTTTGCTCAACTTGCCAAGATATGTGCTGCACCTCAGAGAACACACCTTTTGCTAATTTGCTAAGGGGGAAGTACAGGCTAGCAGGGATTTGTTTTATGGGAAGAACATTCAATAATTATGCTGGGCCATTTTTGTGTGTGTGTGGTACTGGGGTTCCTGGAAGCCCTTCTACCTCCGGGCTACACTCCCAGACCTATTTTTACATTTTTATTTGGAAACGGTCTCCTAAGCCAGCGCGCGCAGCTGGCTTCGAACCTGCGCCATCCTCCTGTCTCTGCCTCCCAAGCGCGGGGATTACAAGCGTGCGCCACCACGCCCGGCTGCTGGGCCATTTTTTACCATTAGAATCCTAACAACATACTACAGTACCTTTCTACTTCAAACCTGAGTGAGTTACAAGGCTAAAAGCTAATAATGTTTTGCAATTAAAATTTTTTATACTAGTGATTGAACTCAGGAGCACTCTACCTCCAAACTGCCCCCAACCCCCCCTTTTTATGAGACAGGGTCTCATTAGGTTGCTGAGAGTTTTGCCACATTGCTGAGACTGTCCTCGAACCTGCAATCCTCCTATTTCAGTTTCCCAAGTACAGGATTACAGGTGTGTGCCTCCATGCCTGCCTGCAATTAAATCTTTATGAGTTGAGAATACACAGCATTCTCAACTGTAGGAGCTGTAGAGTAAACACATGACCCTTCCAACTTCACCCTATGAAGATGAGCAGATCAGGAGCAGAAAAATCATACTGTATAAGCCACATGTGTTTATGGTTTTCATCTTTGATAGTGACCTAGGTGTCATCTACAAATATAAAATAAGTCAGCCTGGTGCCATACACCTGCAGTCTCAGTATTTGGGAGACAGAAACAGTAGGATCACAGGTGTGAGGCCGTCCTCAGCAACTTAGTGAGACCCTGTATCCAAATAAAAAAGGGCCAGGGGTGTAGCTCAGAGGTAGAATGCCCCTGTGTTCATTTCCCAGGACCACACACACACACAATGTAGAATAAGTTAGAACTTTCCATAACTCAACAATTTGCTAAACCATGGCTTTTCAAATATTAGCTTTCCTCCCCAAGCCTACCGGAATGCGCACTTTCAGTCGCTGTTGACCATATGCTTGACTCCCACTAGTCCCTCCTTTGTGTTTCAGGGAGGGGCAGCTTCCCTGGGTCAACAGATGATGCCGACAAGAGGTAAACCAGTAACCCTTGCTTGAGAGAACATAGAAGTAAATCTGCAAAGCAACCTAGGCTTTGCAGTGGGGTAATAAAAAAAATTGGGGGAGGGAGTGTGTGTGTGTGTGTGTGTGTGTGTGTGTGTGTTACCGGGAATGAAACCCAGGGGCAGGCATTCTACCTCTGAGCTATATCCCCAACCCTATTTTTTATTCTTCCATTTTGAAACAGGGTCTCACTGAGTTGCAAAGGGCCTCACCAAGTAGCTGAGGCTGTCCGCGACCGTGGTCCTCTTGTCTCAGCCTCCCAAATCTGGGGTTACAAGCATGTGCCCACCATGCCCAGCTTTAGGAGTTGGGATTTTGTATTGCTTTTAGTGTACCTTGGAGTAGTACACATCTTTTTAAAGCCACCCTGCTCCACATACCCTACATACCGGCACCCATCGTTTGGTTTTGCAAGTCTTACAAGATGACTCTGGGCTCCTCTAGCATGGTAGCCTTGTCAGCTCTTTTTGCTTGCTTCAGCCCTGGACTGGACTATAGCCTACCATGAACGGTTCTGCCTAGATGAGAGAGAAAGCAGGACCTGCAAAAGCCTGAGTAAGTTACAGGCTATGTCAGTCAGTTACACAGCCTATAACTGTGGCCTAGTCCTAAAACAGCTTGATTCTCAAAGGAAACTGAAGACAACAGAAAATGAAAAACAGGGTCTATGAACTTTAGGATGTGGGGACCACATGGCCAATATAACAAATAACTACAGATTAGGTTTGGGGTGAGTGTCATGGAGGAAGGGCGTAGAGAGCTCCAGGAGTGCATACTAGGGCTGGAGTAGGGAGGATCTCCTAAAGGTGAACATCTATGTCAAGAACTGAAGGGTGGAGCTGGCTGGATTACATCCCTGTAATCCCAATAAGAGGATCACAGGTTCAAGTCCAGCCTCAGCAAGCTCGCAATGACCCTGTTTCAAAATAAAAAGAAGTGGATGTGGTGGTACACACTTGTGATCCTAGTACTTGGGAGGCTGAGACAGGAGGATCACAAGTTTTCAGCCAGCCTCAAGGCCTTCCACTATTTAGTGAGACTCTGTTTCTAAATAAAAAATAGAACTGGGCTGGGGGCATAGCTCAGAGGTAGAATGCCTCTGGGTTCAATCCCCAGTACCACACAAAAATAAGGACAGAGGTATAGCTTTGAGGTTGAATGTTCCTGGGTTCAATTCCCAGGAGAGAGGAGAAAGCAGAAGAGAAGGACAAAAAAAAAAGAAATAAAAGAAGCCAGGCGTGGTAGCGCACGCTTGTAATCCCAGCATTTGGGAGGCTGAGACAGGAGGATCACGGTTTGCAGACAGCCTCAGCTACTTAGGCCCTCCACAACTCAGTGAAACCCTTCAAAGAATAAAAAATAGTGCAGGGGGTGTACCAGAGGTCGAATGCCCCTGGGTTTCATCCTCAGACCCGCAGGAAAAAAATTAAAAATTAAAAAAATATATAAAAGAAAGGAACTAAGGAAAGCAAGCAAGAGTAGAATTGAGTTGCACATGGCTTTGAAAGCCTCCGGAAGAACTTGATTCTGGAAAGTTCTTCCCTGAGGAGAATGGGTTAAAGGGAGCCAGTGTGGACAAGAGAAATAGTCCCAGTGAGAGAGAATAGTGGGTAGTGGCAGTGGAGATGGAAAGTCAAATGTATCAGTTACATGGTAAGATTTGGGATGGGCTGTCTTGGAGGAAGTCTGGGATTCACTGGGTCTGAAGTCAGACATCCTGGCCAAGCTTGAGGATAAAAAACGTGGATCTAGAGCTCGGGGTGATCTCATGCGTAATAGGAGTGATGGGCATGGTCAAGATCATGGGAGAAAAGAAGGTCTCAGAAACCAAACCAAAGAGAATTAGGGGAATTTTGAAGAATAAGAGCACTTCAAACCAGTTGTATGGGGAGGCAGTCAGGTGAGGGCCTGAGTCCTGGTTCCCCAGGTCAAGGGGTGTCATGGCTAGGCACAGCTGTGGCTGAGCAGAGCTGGCCACATGGCTGGCAGGAGGGACAGAATCCCTGAGCCTTTATTCTAACAGGGTACTGAGGGGATCCTATGGGGTACTGACTGCTAGATGCATTGTCTCCTTGATGGGTGTCTGAGGACCTAGATTAGGATCCTAGCTCTGTAATTGGAAAGCTGTGTGATGGTGGCCAAGACACTTAATTAAACTCTGAACTCTACATCTGTGTAAGGACTGTCACAATGGTCAGCACCATGGGATAGTATGAGTTTATAACAGTTTCTGAGCAGCATCCTTGGAAGAGTGCCTAGCCTGGGCCTGCCCAGGGTACCTCTAAGCTTTTGAACAAAGCTAGGTGTGGTGGCACACATTTGTAATCCCAGTACTTGGGAGGCTGAGACAGGAAGATCCAGGTTCCTGACCAGCCTCAGTAACTGAGTGAGGCTCTCAGGAACTTAGTGAGATCCTGTTTCCAAGTAAAATATAAAATAGGGTTAGGGGGTGTGCCTCAGAGATAGAGTGGCCCTGGGTTCAATCCCCAGTACCAGAAAAACAAACTCTGGCCAACTGTGAGTCAGTCCGTCTTCCAGATCCCTCTCACTGGCCAGACGACCTGGAGCAGCTCTCCTCCCTTGTGGTGGGTGCAAGCCTGTGTCTTGGGGCGGGGACAGGTCCTTTTGTCTTATCCCACCTTGTTTCTCAGGCTAAGGTGTGGCAGAATAGGCACTGGACTGCGGCTTTCCCCTTGTGAAGGAGAGGGATGGGAAGGAGTTAGAATTGCTTTATTCTACCTCTGAGTAGCCCACACCTTTCCAAAGCCACTCTTCCACAGACGCCCACTCCTTATATCTAAGTTCCATCATTGCTATCTTTCCTAAAATCTTTATTTTAGCCCAATAACCTTACCCCTATTGAACTTTACCCTGAATTTCCCCAAAGATAGTGCTTTTTTTTAAAAAAAAAAAATCCTTTTGGGGGCTTGAAGAAAATGAGTTAAAATTCAGTCAGTCAGCCTTTATGGATGTCACTGCATGCCAGAGCCGGGCCTCTCAGACGAGCAGGACCACTCCCTCTCGGGGCTGCTCGTCTTTACTTCCAGCCCCTTTTACCATTACCTACCGTGAGGTTGCCAAGCGGTCTTCAGGCTTCTGTAATCTTCTAGATTCATCTCACCATCTGGACCTACAGCCTCCTCACTGTCCCCTGCCCCTCTCACTCAGACCATCCAAGTAAAAGGAGCCTGAGAGGTGAACATTCTCACCCAACATCCAGTAAATCACTGTGGCTCTCAATCCAACAGGGGAAACTGATCACTAGAGGACATCATTAAAATGTCTCAGTACAGACCTACATACCTACCTACATTATATGTCTGTAATATGCATCCATATTTTTTGGACAGCATACAGCAGTTGGTGGGTGGAGGAGTCAGAGAGACTCCTACAGGCTGGGTGTAGTGATGTGCACCTATAATCCCAGTATTTAGGAGATAGACGAGAGGATGCAGATTCAAGACCAGCTTCAGCAACTTAGACTATGTTTCAAAGTAAAACAAGCCTGGAAGTAGAGCTCAGAGTTAGAATGCCCCCTGGGTTCAATCTCCAGTACAGAGAGAGAGAGAGAAAAGAAGGGAAAAAAAAAAAAAACAGAAAAAAAAAGCAGGCAATCACATTGGCTCAGGAAGCCAGTGACTGCCCTTTCCCTAAGGAGGAGGAGGGATGGCATGGATTGGTCCAATCCAAGAATCAAGAATACCTAATTAAGCCAAAGGTCCTAGGGGTGGAACCCAGCATGTGAAACAGACGGGTTAAAGTTTGGGGCCAGTCTGGATATGGCTCCTATTTCTTTTCTCTCCGACATGTGAGGTAAGATGGGGGGGCCTGGGTTTCTTCCTATTGGGAAGGAGGTGCCTTTTCCCTTCTCCCCACTCCCTTTATCCCACTCCCTTCACAGAGTAACAGGCAAGGGCTAGAGGGGAGCCACGGGCAAAGGTACCGCATGGATCTAGTGTGGCCCCCAGGGGAGTCAGGGCTTCCCATTGGGGCTTGGGGCCAAAGTCCAAGCAGGTAATAAAGGCTTCTTTGTCTGCCACATCTGCTGTACAAATACTCCCCCAGGAATACTCCAGGGTAGACCCAAAATCTGTCTTCCATCTGAGTATCCAACCAGAGAGGAGGGATAACCTCCTTTCCTGGGGAAAGACGGGGAGACTTGCAGGCAGAGCCAAGAGCTTCACAAAGCGTGCCACAGGGAGCAGAGTGAGACCTGCAGTAGGAGGACCACCAAGGAGCGCTCCACCGCCCTGTGCGAAAATGGCTGGCCTTACCCAGAAAAAGCCCCACAGGCACTCCTGTGCTAGCCAGCGACCAGTGTTGCTATGGTGGCACTTAGCGTGTGCCAGGCACGATTCTAAGTGCTTTATGGGAATAAGCTCATGTATTCCTCAGACACTGAGATAAGTAACACCCCCTATGTAAGGAATCTCAGGGCCAAAGAAGCGGCAGCTCTCTCAAATCTCACCTACGGTGCTAAGTCAATGGTTGTGGCACCAGTGAGGGACAGGCTGTTGACCTGGGCTTACCAGGAGGTGATGGGAAGGAGACGGTTCTGGAGCTGAGCCCTGAGGGACAGGGGAGCAGGGCCAGTGGAGGCCGGCAAAGCTTAAGGTGTGGGTCCCCTGGAAGAGTGCTTTGAAGGAAGGGGGCCCAACAGGAAGAACCCTAGAGAGGACGCCAGCGCCTCCTGGCAGTGGGAGCCCTCGGCTATGCAGCATCCAGGGGCAGGGCCAGCACACCAGCGCTGGCCGCGGAGCAGAGCCAGCCTCACATGCTCCTCTCCTCTCTTTTATGTCTAAAGCTGGCCGTCATTCAAGTTCCTGGATCAAGTGGATCAAAGTAAATGCACATTTTCTTGAAACAGGACTCATTACTACGTTATAGCTAAGATTGTTTTTCTTTATAAAAATGATTTGGCACAGGGGGAGGAGAGAGAGGTATGTTTTAAAAATTATTTTTAACTAATATTTTTAAGGCACTTTTGCACCCATGAAATCATTATTACCTTGAGAGCTGAGTATTAGCTTTCTCAGTTTTTCAGATGAGGGAGTTAGCTAGCTCATGACAGAAACTGGGACTCAGACTCCAAGTTGTATTTTCATTCACTTACTTATTCTTTTATTCAATGAGAAAACAATTTCTTACCTGCCCCAAAGGTGCCAGGCACAGGACTACGCGCCAAGTACCTATGCGGTAACATGGGTGTAGCTCAGCTCCTTGTCCCTCTGCTCCCAGGGTGCTGATCGCTGAAGCAGGACTGTGAGAGCCAAGAAACCTAGAGCTAGGATTTCTAGCCAGTGCTGCATGAGGACATGTCTGCAAGGTGTTTCTACTTGTTTTGGTGGCTAACTCCGTCCATTCTTCACTGAACACCTGCTCTGTGCTCACTTGGCTCAACACTGTACCGACTCCAGCACAGTTCAGTAACACCTGCTATATTCAAACTCCTCTGTCTGAAAATATTTGCTGAGCACACATTCTAGGAAGAGGAGCCATTCAACAACTATTTATTGGCATCATGATAATCATACTAGTTGACATTTTCTGAACACTATGTGCCAAATACTACATTAAATTCTTGAATGGGGATGGGGATACTGGGGATTGAGCCCAAGGCATTCTACCTCTAAGCTACACACCTAGCCCTATTTTATTTTTTATTTGAAAACAGGATCTCAGTAAGTTGCAGAGGGCCTCCCTAAGTTGTTGAAGCTGGCTATGAACCTGTGATCCTACTGTCTTAGCCTCCCAAGTACTGAGATTACAGGTGTGCACCACCACGGTCAGCTCACTGCAATAAATTCTTTACACACATTGCCATTGAGGCCCTAGAGAGCGTAAGTCAACTTGCTCCATCATGCAGCTAGAAAGTGATGGAGGTGGAACTTACACCCAGGCAGACAGCATTCGTCCCACTGCATCATCCTCCCTCCCGGCCTCTGCAGGAAACAGGGGAAGCAGATGCAACCCCTGCCCTCAGAGCTTACAGACCAGGAGGGAAGGAAACTCGGAAGGAGTGACAGGTGTTTGGTCATCTTTGAGCTTTACTAAAGCTTCCCCAAAGATATGCCTTGTCAAGCGAACCAAAGGATGAGTGGGCTGAGGGCCAGGCCAGGCAGGTGGACAGCACAAGGGAGAGCTCCAGGGTAGGAAGGGGCTTGGCAGTCCGAGGCTGCAGCCCAGATGATGGACAGGGCAGGTTGCTCCCGAGGATGCTGGGAAAGAGCGTGAGTGCAGATGTGCGTGTTCAAAGGTCGCTCCTACTGCAGCAGAGAGGGGCTGAAGGGAGGAGTGACAGGACAGGCAGGAGGCGATGTTTATATTTATTTATTTATTGTGGTACAGGGGCATTCTACCTCTGAATTACATCACCAGCCCTATTTTAATTTTTTTAAATTTTGAAACACTACATTGTTGAGTCTTGCTGAATTGCTGAGGCTGGACTCCTGCAATCCTTCTGCCTCAGCCTCCCAAGTAGTAGGATTACAGAAGAAGGAGGCCATTTCATCCACACAGGAGATGCTGGCCTGGCTCTGCCTATCGAGAGAAGGAATGGAAGTGCAGAGGCTGACAAATATTTAGAAGTCAGAAGTGACCGGACTCGGGTGCAGAACTGGAGGGAGCCAATCAGGACCCGGGGCTTAAACAGCATGGTGGGTGGCAGCGCTGGAGAGGAAGGTGAGAGTCCAGCCCCCAGGGGTGGCTGTGGACAGCCACATGCCGTTGCTAAGTAACAGGTGGTTGGCTGGACGAATGGCTCAGGAGTCTGTGGTCCTAACACTGAAGATGCGCTGAGCAAAGATGAAAAAGGGGTCTAACACAGAACCCTGGAGAGCTCCCGTTACAGAAAGTCATCAGAGAGGGCAGGCTGAGCACAGGGAAGAGACATGCTTAGAGAGGACGGAGAAAGCCGGGAATCTGTGAAACAGAGCAAGAAGTGTGCTTTAAGAAGGGAGTGGTACGCCTGTAATCCCAGAAGTTGGGAGGCTATGCAGGAGGATCACAGGCTCAACGCCAATCTCAGCAATTTAGCGAGATCCTTAGCAACTCAGACCCTGTTTCAAAGTAGAAAATCAAGCCAGGCATGGTGGCACACATCTGTAATCCCAGTACTTGGGAGACTGAGGAAGATTGAAAGTTCCAGGACAGCCTCAGCAAGTAGTGAGATTCTCATCGACATAGCGAGATCCTGTCTCAAAATTAAATTAGGGCTGGGTTAGTGTAGCTTGGAGGTAGAATATCCCTCGGTTCACCATAACCACACACACACAAAAATAAATAAATAAATAAGAAAGACAATCAAAGGTACTGCAGGTGTAGCTCAGAGGTAGAATGCTCCAGGTCTCAATTTTCAGTACCAAAAAAGAGGGGAGGGGGGGGAGTGGCAGTGCCCAGGCAGGGCAGAACCCACTGTGACAGTTTAGCAGAACATAAATCAACATGGCATAGACTTATGATCTGAGATTTGTCCTGGAGGATCTTCATGAATGCCACACCTGCACTGGGCAGTGCATACGGGAGAGAAATCGACCTGACAGGTTTGGGAAACAAGTAATATGACAGAGCTAGAAGCCGGTGGACCTGGGGGATGGCAAAAGGTTTCATATGGGTATCAATCATTCAGTGGCCACTTTGTGCTCACGAAACGCTCACAATCACCCTGCAGAGGAGGCATCTACTAACCCTTTGTTGGAGATGAGCACGCTCAGACCCAGAGTCCTGAGCTGCGTTGTTCAGGTGGTCCAGTTCCAAGTGGAAAGCCAGAATTTCTCTCTGGTTCAGTGCTGTGGCCACTTGTGTCTTTGCCCCCCGCCCCCAAAGAGGAAGGGACTAGATAGGATCCAGGCTAGACAGAGATGGGGAAGGGAATAAACACGAGAGGTGGAGAAGAGTCAACAGGATGAGGGAGAGGGTATGAGCTGAGGAGGGTCCGAGCTTCTGGTGGGCCGGCGGTACCCGGGACTGATGAGGGATTCACGGCAAATGTTGACTTTGCTTGGCAGGCGGCCACGAGGTGCCGGCCTCCGGGCCAGAAGCATGCTCTGGACTGCGAGGGGCAGGGCGGGGGCCTGGTCCTGATGCCCAGGAGGGCGCCCCGCTGAGGTCCGCCTCCCGGCTCACCCCTGACTTTCTTCCCCCACAGATGGCTTCTCCCTGCCGCAAGTCCAGGAACCCCAAGACTCTGGCCTTCCTTCTGGTGGGCCTGAGTTTCCTGTCGCTGCGCCTGTGGCTCCTGCAAGCCCCCGAGTCCCCGCAGGAGGAGAGGGGCGCGGGCTCCCCCGCGGGCCCGCAGCGCTGGGCGTCTGAGCCGGAGCCCGAGCCCGAGCCCGAACCGGGGCGGGCCTGCGAGCCCAACGCCTCGGCGCCCCTGGCGGCCGGCTTCGGCGAGCTGCCGGCGCGCGTGCAGGACTTCCTGCGCTTCCGCCACTGCCGCCGCTTCCCGCTGCTCTGGGACGCGCCCCGCAAGTGCGCGGGCCGCCGCGTGTTCCTGCTGCTGGCCGTCAAGTCGGCGCCCGCGCACTACGAGCGGCGCGAGCTGATCCGGCGCACCTGGGGGCAGGAGCGCGCCTACGGCGGGCGCCAGGTGCGCCGCCTGTTCCTGCTGGGCAGCCCCGAGCCGGGGGAGGCGGCCGCGCGGCTGGCCGAGCTGGTGCGGCTGGAGGCGCGCGAGCAGGGCGACGTGCTGCAGTGGGCCTTCGCCGACACCTTCCTCAACCTCACGCTCAAGCACCTGCACCTGCTGCGCTGGCTGGGGGCGCGCTGCCCGCGCGCCAGCTTCCTGCTCAGCGCCGACGACGACGTCTTCGTGCACACCGCCAACGTGCTGCGCTTCCTGGAGGCGCAGGCGCCCGGCCGCCACCTCTTCGCCGGGCAGCTCATGGTGGGCTCCGCGCCCATCCGCGACAGCCGCAGCAAGTACTTCGTGCCCCCGCAGCTCTTCGCGGGCGCCGCCTACCCGGCCTACTGCAGCGGCGGCGGCTTCCTGCTGTCCGGCCACACCGCCCGCGCCCTGCGCGCCGCCGCGCGCCACGTGCCGCTCTTCCCCATCGACGACGCCTTCATGGGCATGTGCCTGCAGCGCGCCGGCCTGGCGCCCAGCGGCCACGAGGGCATCCGGCCCTTTGGCGTGCGGCTGCCCGGCGCCCCGCGCGCCTCCTTCGACCCCTGCGTGTACCGCGAGCTGCTGCTGGTGCACCGCTTCGCGCCCTACGAGATGCTGCTCATGTGGAAGGCCCTGCACAACCCCGCGCTGAACTGTAGCCGGGGACGCCGGGTCTCCTGAGGCTGCTGCGCGGCCCTGGGTGATGGACGGGCGGCCTCACCCCCACCCACGGGCTTCTGCACGGCCGAGGCTGCACCTTCCCTTTGGGGGTACCTTCTGCCCTGCCCAGCGGGTGCGTCCGAACCCTAACGGCACATTGGAGTCGCCTGGGGCGGAGGAAGAGTCTGGAAATTCGCCACCCTGGCTTACTTTCCCGGCCCCATCTTCAGAGGTCTGGGTCTTATTGGTCTGAGGTGGCCCCAGACATATAGGGCTTGTTTTTAAGTTCCTCGGGTGATTCGAATGGGCAGCTCGGCTTTAGGACCATGGACTAGGGATGTCTGTTCATCTTCACAAACCCAGCGCCATTGTTCTCTGCAAGCCTTCCCATCTCCACTCACTGTGGGCAATGGAGCAGGGAGGTCTGGCGGCCAGGGTCTATGGCGCCTGTCCAGTGCCCTGCAGATACCTGTAGGGTTTCCTCTACAGTGGAGCCAAGCTGGGCCTGAGATGACAGTCATCAGATGGCTCCCAGCTCCTGGAGGTCAGCCTGCATTTGGAACTGACAGCACCTGACAACCTTCCATGTCCCC
The DNA here is from genome assembly GCF_963383645.1 of Muscardinus avellanarius. Classification (NCBI taxonomy): domain Eukaryota; kingdom Metazoa; phylum Chordata; class Mammalia; order Rodentia; family Gliridae; genus Muscardinus; species Muscardinus avellanarius. The sequence continues at coordinate 174,282,710 of NC_137786.1, read as the reverse complement.
TGCTAGGTCAAAATCCCCACTATACAAAGTGGAAACTGAAGGCCCAGGCAAGGCAGGAGGACTGGCACCATCCCAGTGACCTTTCTTCAGCCCTGACTATGCACACCCCCCAAAGCTCCTTGTCCCTTACTGGCTTGCTTCTGAGCAGGCCATAGCAAGCACCTCCTAAATGCTTGGGGGAGGGGGTAATTGCCACGGCCCCTCCCCCTTGGCATATAGGAGCCTGAAAACGCATGGTCCAAGGAGACCACGCCCCGAGGAAGGAGGCGTCATCTCTGGCAGAAATACTCCCTGCTCTTAGATTTCTACACTAAAAAGCTCCAGTGATGTAAAACAGGATTCCAAGAATTAGGACTGTGGAAGAAATTGAGTCCATGAAAGATAAATTCTCTAGTAAAGGGCAGCCAGAATTCAGGGGCTGCAAAATTCCTTTCGGTTTTTTCCGAAGGCAAGTCCTTTGATCTAAAGATGAGCTCCCAGCACCTCTCTGCCAGCCGGGGAAGCTGCTTGCCCCATTTCCCAAAGAGATGTAAACTGTCTCTGGAACCTGGGCCATTTGTTTTTCCTCTTAAGGGATGCTAATAAGCTCTTATCTGGCCTTAACAAACCTATCTTTAGGACTCAGCAGCAGGACAGTAAAAAACTCAAAAGTCTGCCCCAAAATCATGCATTAAAGAACAATTATAGAAATCCAATCACCTGTGTTATAATGTTTCTGCCCTGTTTTACTAACTGTGATATAAGTATTGCCTCATAGGGGATGGTGGAGCAGACAGGACCGGACAAATCTGCAACGCAGCCCATGGATCTTGATAAAGGAGGGCCTGGACTAAGCCCTAGAGACAAAAGACTCTGGAAGGATCAAAGGAGATCCTAGAAGACTGAATTTTCCCAAAACGGACTTTGGGTGTGAACCCCCACCTTTACTGATGCCTGCCTGTTCGGGATGCCTTTCTGGACTCCAGACCTTGCCCCCCTAAGGCTCACCCAAGGCCAGAAACCTGATTCCAATGACAAAGGCCAAGGGGAGTGACTTTAATCACCTAGTCCCAGACGAATCTTAAACTGTGACGCCATGGATCCTCTTTTATCCTGTTTATGTTGTTTACACTTAATGCCTCACTATTGTCCTTTGGTGCTTACACGGGGTATAGGGTATAAATACTGGTGATGGAAATTAAAACTTTGTCAATTGCATGGAAGGCAGTTGTCCTCTCTCCCAGGTCCCCGGGGACGAGATCCCACACTTACAGGGGCTTGAAGGAGCTCTTACCTGCTAAGAGAGAGGAGTCGCTGCAGGTATTAACCCCTGCAGGACTGCCCATCTTTCTGAGGATTTCGGCCTCAAACGGACTCAGTTTTATTGCCCCCCCAAGACTGAGCAAGTTCGTTTCAGCAGGTAATGAGTAGAGGATGCATCCCAGTGGCATGGACTGCAGTTGTGAGGACGCTGTACTAGTTTCTTGTTGCTGCTGTAACAAATGCTCACGAGCTTCAGAGCCTGAAGCCATACCCATTTATATCTTATAGCTCTGTCATCCACACAGGTCCTCTGAGCTAAAACCAAGATGTGGACTACATTCTTTCCTGGATTCTCTAGGGGGAAATTCATTTCTTTGCCTTCTCCAGCTTTTGAAGCCTCCTTCCATCTTCAAAACCAGCAATGTGCTGGGTGTGGTGGCTTATACTTGTAATTACACTTGTAATCCTAGCATTTGGGAGGCTGAGACAGGGGGATCACGGTTCACAGACAGCCTCAGCTACTACTTAGTGAGGCCCTTTGCAACTCAGTGAGACTCTGTTTCAAAATAAAGAATAAAAATTAGGACGGGGGGTATACCTTGGAGGTATGATGCTCCTGGGTTCCATCCCCAGTACCATAAAAACAAAACCAGCAATGTAGCCAGGCATAGTGGCACACATACTGAGACAGGAGGATCACAACTCCCAGGCCAGTCTGAGCAACTTAGTGAGACACTATTTCAAATAAAAAAATAGGGCCAGGCGTGGTGGCGCACGCTTGTAATCCCAGCATTTGGGAGGCGGAGACCGGAGGATCCCGGTTTGCGAACAGCCTCAGCTACTCAGCGAGGCCCTTTGCAATGCAGTGAGACCCTGTTTCAAAAAAGAGAAAGACTAAAAATAGCGCTGGGGGTGTAGCTCAGAAGTACAATGTCCCTGGGTTCCATCCCCAGTACCACAAAAAATAAAATACAATAAAAAGTACTCAGTAAAAATGAGCCGCATAGCATGCCTCTTCTCCTCAGCTCCTCTCCAACGTCTGCCTCCTCTGATACCCCTCCCCGAGGTGCTGGGCATGGAACAGAACCTTGAGCAGGCTGGGCAGGCACTCTGTTCCTTCCGCTTTGAGGACCCTTGGGGTAATCGGGGCCCACCTGGACTGCAGAATTCTCTTCCCAATTTAGAGCCAGCTGATCGCAAGCTCACCCCTTCTCCAACCTCCCTTTGCCATGTAACCTTGTATATCCACAGGCTTCAGGATTAGGGCGTGGACATCCTTGGGAGGTCGTTATTTTGGAATAAATGAAGGATCGTGGAATAATGAACAAAATGGACAGATGAACATGTGTGCTTCCTTCACACAGACCTCCTCCCTGGTGCCGACTCTCATTCTGTACAGTTGAGTATCCTTAATCCTGGGCTCCGTGTCCCAGATGCCATCTGTCCAGCTCTTACCAGAGAAAGGAAAACAAGAATGCTGATGGCAGAATACGTAAGTATCTTCTGAAAAGTTTGAATCCAGCTTGTCAGCTTTCTCCCGTTTCCTTGAGAGGCAGGGGGATTCTCCATCCTTCACAGCTGAGATAGATTGAAAGCACAGCGGTTAAGGGTCCACTATCTGACTCTGGGTCTTGATCACTCGGTCCCTGAGGCTCCGCTGCTAGTGTGTCCAGGCCCAGAGAGAGCGGCTCAGCCCTGGCGCCCCCTGGCCCTGCTGTCGGGGTCCTGCGCACCTCTACCCGCTCCTCGGCTCCTGCGCCCGGCAGCCGCCAGGGGGCGCGCCGAGCACACCGTGGGTCCAGGACGTGGCTCGGATCGGGCTCTGCTGCTTCCTTCCCTGGGGAGGAGAGGCTGCGAGCTGGGGGATGAGGCCTCCGGGTGGGCCATCACAGGTGGCTTGGGGCCCAGGGAAAACGACGAGCACCCGGAGCTCCTGGAGACCTCATTAGACTTCTGGCTGGGGAGGACGTTCAGTTCAGACGCTGATACCGGGAATCAAACTTATGCACCCCACTCCTTGCCCCCAGCGGACTCCAGGAAACAGCCTGTCAGCAAGTGCTTCCACTCTCTTTTTTGAGGGGGTGTACTCCGGATTGAACCCAGGGACATCCTACTTCTGAGTTACACCTCTAGCTCTATTTTATTTTTATTTTTGAAACAGGCTCTCACGAAGTTGATGAATCTCACTACTTGCTGAGGCTGTCCTCGAACCTGTGATCCTCCTGTCTCAGCCTCCCAAGTACTGAGATTCCAGGCGTGCACCACCATGCCCCTCTTCTCCCACTCCATTCTTGAGGCCACCCTGGCTTTGATACTCAAACTTCCAAGGATCACAAGTAGAGAAAGCAATGTGCCTGTCTTACTCATTAACACCGATGCAAAACTCCCGCATAGAAACATAGACGTGATAGCCGACTGCAGGGTGTGGAGGCGCAGGCTTGTAATCTCAGTACTTGGGAGGCTGAAGACAGAAGGGTAGGATGTTCGAGGCCTGCCTCAGCAATTTAGTAAGAGTCTGTTTCTAAGTAAATAAATAGGGCTAGAGGTGGAAGGTCCCTGGTTCAAGTCTCAGTACCAAAAAGGAAAAAAAAATCACAATATAAATAAACCCAGTGTGAGTAGTGGTACATGACTATAACCCCAGTACTTGGGAGGCTGGGAGGAGGAATGCAGGTTTGAAGACAGCCTCAGCCAGTAGTGAGACTCTCATCAACCTAGCCAGATCCTGTTTCAAAATAAAAATAATAGGTCTGGGGTGTAGCTTGGAGGTAGAATGCTCCTCCAATCCCCAGTGCCACAAAAATAAATAAATAAATAACCAAAAAGAGCTGGGGGTATAGTCCAGAAGTAGAATGTCCCCTAGGTTTGTTTGTTTGTTTATTTATTTATTTATTGTGGTACTGGGGGTGGAACACAGAGGCTTTCTACCTCCGGGCTATACTCCCAGACCTTTTTTATATTTTATTCAGAAACAGGGTCTCACTAGTTGCTGAGAGCCTCACTAAGTAGCTGAGGCTGGCTTCAAACCCAAGCGATCTTCCTGTCTCAGCCTCACAAGCGCAGGGATTACAAGCGTGCGCCACCACGCCCGGCATCCCCTAGGATTAATTCCCAGTAACACACCACACACACACGCCACACACACACACCACACACACACACACACACACACCACACACACACACCACACACACACACCACACACACACACACCACACACACACCACACACACACACACACACCACACACACCACACACACACACCACACACACACCACACACACGCACACACACCACACACACACACCACACACACACACACACCACACACACACCACACACACGCACACACACCACACACACACACCACACACACACACACACCACACACACACCACACACCACACACCACACACACACACACCACACACACACACCACACACACCACACACCACACACCACACACACACACACACACACACACACACACTCCTTCTGTGGTTCATCAGTCAGGAGAAATTGGGCTTGAGATGCTCAGGAAAAAAGAATTGATGAGGCCGGGCAGGTGGCACACACCAAGCAACCCCAGCTACTTGAAGGCTGAGGCAGGACAACTGCAAGTTCAAGGCCAGCCTGGGCAGTTTAGGGAGGCCCTATCTTGAAAATAAAAGGGTTGGAGATAAGCTCAGCAGCAGAGCACTCACGCCTGAGTTCAATCTCCAGCACCAGAAAATCGCAGCGAAACAAGAAAAAGTTATAAAAAGATAAGGACATTTTTCAAAACTTCCATATGTTTACAACCCTATGAGATCCATCTTCCCCTTTCTTTTCTTTTCTTTTCTTTTCTTTCTTTTTTCCTTTTTTCTTTTTTTATTTTTGTACTGGGATTGAATCCAGGGACTTTCTACCTCCAGGCTACACTCCCAGCCTGCTTGTTTGTTGGTTTATTTGTTTGTTTTGTGGTACTAGAGAGTGAACCCAGGGGCATTCTCCCTCTGGGCCACACCCCCAGCCTTATTTTTTATTCTTTATTTTGAAACAGGGTCCTACTCAGTTGCAGAGGATCTCACTAAGTAGCTGAGGATGCCTGTGAACCTGCGATCCTCCTGTCTCAGCCTCCCAAGTACTTGTATTACACAAGCGTGCACCACTACTCTTGGCTTACCCTAGCCCTTTTGTAATTTTAAATTTTAAAACAAAATCTCACCAAGTTGCTGATGCTGGCCTTTGACTTTTGATCCTCCTGTCTCAGCCTCCCAAGTGCTGACATTATAGGCATGCACCACCACACTTGGCTCCCTTTTTTTTTTATGTCACTTTATTTTTTTATTTATTTTTTAATTGGTGCATTGTAATCATATTTCACATTGGAGTACAAGACTTGAGAGGATATACAAGCACACATCATCCAATCAGCCCTCATCCAGCCCCCATCCCATTCCCTCCCCCTCCCTCCATCCCATGCTTCTTTGGTGATTAACTTTGATACATTTGTTTATGTACCTCCTGCGTTTTAAAGAGGCTCCGTCCTCCGCTATTCCATAACCTCTGATTGGTCACCTTAGTTGCTTCACTATAGGGCCCTTTCTATAGCTCGACCTCTTCCTGTTGCCCCTTTCCTCCTAGTTTTTGCTGATTAGGGGAAGCATCTGATTTTTATTTTCTGTGATATTTCTCTGTGCATGCCGTGTTGCAAGTACCAATCCCACTCTTGACGGCCCCAGTAGTGGCCTGGCTACCCGGTGGACTGATCCAGACCTCGCTGGCTCAAGCAGCAGCCTTGCCTCATGGGAAGCCCTGATTCTGGTCTTGCTGGCCCTGACACTAGCCTAACCCCTCAAGCTGTCTCCAATCCCAGCCTCGGAGGCCCCAGTAGTGGCCTTGCCTCACAGCAGGCTCCAATGCCAGCCATTGGCCCCGGCACCGGCCTAACCCCTCGGCAGGCTCTGATCCTGGCCTCAGAGGCCCCAGCACCGGCCTAGCCTCACGACAGGCTATGATCCTGGCTTTGCTGGCCCCAGCACTGGCCTAACCCCTCAGCAGGCTCTGATCCCAGCCTCGGAGGCCCCAGTAGTGGCCTTGCCTCCTGTCAGGCTCCGATGCTGGCCGTTGGCCCTGGCATTGGCCTAACCCCTCGGCAGGCTCTGATCCCGGCCTTGGAGACCACAGCACCAGCCTTGCCTCACGGTGAGCTCCGATCCCGGCCTTGCTGGCCCCGGCACCAGCCTAACCCCTCGGCAGGCTCCGATCCTGGCCTCAGGGGCCCAACACCGGCCTTGCCTCACGGCAGGCTCTGATGCTGGCTTCGCTGGCCCCAGGACCAGCCTAACACCTTGGCAGGCTCCGATCCTGGCCTTGGAGGCCTTAGTAGCGGCCTTGCCTCACAGAAGGCTCCAATGCCAGCCGCTGGCCCTGGCACTGGCCTAACCCCTCGGCAGGCTTCGATCCTGGCCTCGGAGGCCCCAGCACCGGCCTAGCCTCACAGCAGGCTCTGATCCCAGCTTTTCTGGCCTCGGCACCGGCCTAACCCCTCGGCAGGCTCCGATCCCAGCCTCGGAGGCCCCAGTAGCGGCCTTGCCTCCTGTCAGGCTCCGATGCCGGCCGTTGGCCCCAGCATCAGCCTAACCCCTCGGCAGGCTCCAATCCCGGTCTTGGAGGCCCCAGCACCAGCCTAACCCCTCGGCAGGCTCCGATCCCGGCCTTGGAGTCCCCAGCACCGGCCTTGCCTCACAGCAGGCTCTGATGCCGGCCTCACTGGCCCCAGCCCTGGTCTAACCTCTCGGCAGGCTCCAATCCCAGCCTTGGAGGCCTCCGTAGCGGCCTTGCCTCACGGAAGGCTCCAATGCCGGCTGCTGGTCCCGGCACTGAAATAACCCCTCAGCAGGCTCCGATCCCGGCCTCGGAGGCCCCAGCACCTGCCTTGCCTCACGACAGGCTCCGATGCTGGCTTTGCTGGCCCCAGGACTGGTCTAACCCCTCGGCAGGATCCGATCCTGGCCTTGGAGGCCTCAGTAGCGGCCTTGCCTCACGGAAGGCTCTGATGCCGGCCATTGGCCCCGGCACCGGCCTAACCCCTCAGCAGGCTCTTATCCTAGCCTTGGAGGCCCCAGCACCGGCCTTGCCTCATGGCAGGTTCCGATGCTAGCCGCTGGCCCCGGCATTAACCTAACCCCTTGGCAGGCTCTGATCCCAGCCTCAGAGGTCCCAGTAGTGGCCTTGCCTCACGGCAGGCTGATATGCCAGCCATTGGCCCTAGCACCGGCCTAACCCCTCGGCAGGCTCTTATCCTGGCCTCGGAGGCCCCAGCACTGGCCTTGCCTCATGGCAGACTCCGATCCCGGCCTTGCTGGCCCCAGGACCGGCCTAACCCCTTGGCAGGCTCTGATCCTGGCCTCGGAGGCCTCAGTAGCGGCCTTGCCTCACAGCAGGCTCCGATGCCAGCCACTGGCCCCGGCACCAGCCTAACCCCTCGGCAGGCTCTAATCCAGGCCTCGGAGGCCCCAGCACCGGCCTTTCCTCACGGTGAGCTCCGATCCTGGCCTTGCTGGCCCTGGCACTGGCCTAACCCCTCAGCAGGCTCTGATCTTGGCCTTGGAGGCCCCAGTAGTGGCCTTGCCTCACGGTAGGCTCCGATGTCGGCCATTGGCCCTGGCACCGGCCTAACCCCTCAGCAGACTCCGATCACTGTCTCAAAGCTCCAGCACCAGCCTTGCCTCACGGCAGGCTCCAATCCTGGCCTTGCTGGCCCCGGCACCAGCCTAACCCCTCGGCAGGCTCCAACCCTGACTCGAAGGCCCCAGTACCGGCCTTGCCTCACAGCAGGCTCCGATCCCGGCCTCACTGGCCCCAGCACCGGCCTAACCCCTCAGCAGGCTCCGATCCCGGCCTCGGAGGCTCCAGCACCGGCCTTGCCTCACGGCAGGCTCCAATCCCAGCTTTGCTGTGTCAGTCGCCAGCCTCACCCCTCGGCAGGCTCCAATCCGAGCACCCTCTTCGCCCAACCAATTGTCCCATGTTCTCGAGGGTGCGTGGTGGTAGCATTCTGCCTCTGGGGTTATTATTTCAAAGGTTCCAGGTGTAATGCATCAGATCTCTGCCTCCCCTGAGTACTGGCCACTGCCATTGCCATTGCCTCCACCATTTCAAATCCTTCCCAAGCTCTTTTTTCACTCTGAATGTTGTCCAGTGTTCTTAAGCATGCGTGATGGTAGCATTCGACATTTGGTGTAATTTCTCCAAAAAAATAAGGTTGGTAGGATCCGATTTCTGCTTCTCCTGAATACAAGTGTCCACCGCCATCGCGGAGACCACTTTAAACACCGCCTTTCTCCTTGGTCTCCGCTAAACTCTCTCCTTACAGGTGATGTCCAAGATTCTTAACAATATAGAGAAATATCAGTCCTCCTTCATGGGAAATTTTTCCATAAGTTCCAGTTCATTTGGATAAGTTTTGTCTGCATCTCCAGTGTCCTGGCATCTGCCACGGCCTTCTTAACCCCTCTCCAATATTTTTCCTTTTTCTTTTTCTTTTTCTTTTCCTTTTTTTTTTTTTTAATAAGAGAAGACAGTATGTGTGGTTTGAGGAGGTAGTGGGATCAGGCACTCAGTAGCACTGTGACCCGGTCGGTTTCCCCATGGGTCCAGCGTGCTCCACACTACTCCGCCTGGGGCCCAGAGTCCTGCGACCCAGGCCCCGACTGTTCTGGGGTCCAGCGTGCCCTGCGTGACCCCTGCCCGGGACCCAGCATCTTACTGTGCCCGGCTTCTCCAGGGATCTGGCGTGCTACACGCGGTCCGGCCCAGGGCCCAGAGTCCCATGACTCGGGCCCCAGCTGGCGTGCCCCACGCGACCCCTGCCTGGGACCCAGGGTACTGGGCCCGGTTTCTCCAGGGGTCTGGCGTGCTACGCGCGTTCTGGCCTGGGGCCCAGCTTGGCTCCCTTTTTTATAAAAAATATTAAGACAAAAGATAAACAAAAGAAAAATATATTAGAATAAAATAATGTAAGTTGAGCCTGGTGACACACGCCTGTAATCTCAGTACTTGGAAGACTGAGTCAAAGGAAGATCAACTCCAGCCACAGCAACTAAACCTTACCTTATTTCAAAATAAAAACCAGAAAGGGCTGGGGGTGTAGCTCTGAGGTAGAATGCCCAGTAAGAAGGTTGAACCCAGTATGAGGTTCAATCCCCAGCATGAAAGAAAGAAGAAATGAGGAAGGGAGGGAGGGAGGGAAGAAGAAAGGAAGGAGGAAAGAACAAAGGAAATAAGGAAGAAAGAAAGAAAAAGGAAGGAAGAAAGAAGAAAGGAAGAGAGAGAGAATAATAGTGTATTTTGATGTGTGACCCTGTACTTTTAAAAACTCTCTCTAGGGGGCAGTACACCTCCTTGGCAGCTATTAGTCAACACAGAAAACCCACTAAACACACACACACACACACACACACACACACACACACACACACCCCACATAGAGATAGTTGATTATTAAGAAAAGAACTGAGCCAGGTCCTTGGGAGGCTAAGACAGGAGGGCTGCAGGTTCAAGAACAGTTTCAGCCACTTAGGGCTGGGGGTATAGCTCTGAGGTAGAATGTCTCTGGGTTCAATTCTCAGCACCATATACACGGAGAGGGGAAGAGAGAAGGGAATAAAGAAAGAAAGAAAGGAAAGAAAAAGAAAGAAAGAGAAGGAAAAAAAGAGAAAGGAAGGAAGGAAGGAAGGAAGAAAGAAAGAAAGGCACTGGGCAGTGATGCCTGCCTGTAACCTCAGCTATGTAAGAGGCTGAGGTAGACCAAGCCAGGCGTGGTGGCGCACACTTGTAATCCCAGCATTCAGGAGGCTGAAATATGAGGATCGTGGTTGGCGGCCAGCTCCAGCCACTTATGCCCTTTGCAACTCATTGAGACCCTGTTTCAAAATAAAGAATAAACAAAAATAGGGCTGGGAGCATAGCTTAGAGGTAGAATGCCCCTGGGTTTCATCCCCAGTACCGAAAACAAAAACAAACAAACAAGTTCCAGACCAGCCTGGGCAACTTAGTGAAATCCTGTTTCAAAATAAAAAATAAAATAGGACTGGGGTGTAGCTCAGAGGTAGAATGCCCTGGGTTCAGTTCCCAATACCACACACACAAAAATTTAAATTTTGTAACAAGTAGTCAGGAAACAGGAGATATACACATAACACACACACACACACACACACACACACACACACATATATATTTATTTATTTATATATAATTTTTTTTTAGTATTGGAGATTGAAACCTGGGGCATTCTGCATTTGAGGTACAGCCCCAAGTCTTTTTTATTTTTATTTTGAAACAAGGTCTCACCAAGTTGCCAAAGCTGGCCTCAAATCTGAGATCCTCCTGTCTGTCTCCCAAGTACTAGGATTACAGAAGTGCACCACCATGCATGGATGAGACATTATTTTTAATACCATTGGAGACAGAGTAGAATATATGTGTACCAGGTGCAAGACACTGAACTCAACCCCCAGGACTGCCAATGGATTAGTTAGTTAATTAATTAATTAAATTACTATCTTTGACAGAAACAGAAATGTACTTAGAAATCAAACTTAAAAAGATATGTAAGAAAATAATTCAGCCGGGCGTGGTGGCGCACGCTTGTAATCCCCGCGCTTGGGAGGCAGAGACAGGAGGATCGCGCAGGTTCAGAGCCAGCCGCGCTGGCTTCAGAGACCCTGTTTCCAAATAAAAATATATATTAAAAAATAGGTCTGGGAGTGTAGCCCGGAGGTAGAAGGGCTTCCAGGTACCCCAGTACCACCAAAAAAAAAAAAAAGAAAGAAAGAAAATAATTAAAAATATTTTAAGGTTTTTGAAGGTTTCTTTTGGTTTTGGTTTATTGTGGTGCTGGGGATTGAGCCCAGGCATATCCAAGCTATACCCCAGCCCTATTTTATTTTATTTATTTTTTATTTGGAAACAAGGTGTCACTAAGTTGTTCAGAACCTTTCTAAGTTGTTGAAGCTGGCATAGAACCTGGACTCCTCCTGTCTCCTCCTCTCAAATACTGAATTTAAGGCATGTGCCATCACCCCCAACTCGGGTTTTGTTTTTCTGTTTTTATTTTTGTTTTTATAATACTAGGAATTGAACCCAGGGGCATTCGTCCTCCGGGCTGCACCCCCTGCCCTATATTTTTAATTCTTTATTTTGAAACAGGGTCTCACTAAGTTGCAGAGGGCCTCACTAAGTAGCTGAGGATGTCTGCAAACTGTGATCCTCCTGTCTCAGCCTCCCAAATGCTGGGATAACAAGCCTGCACCACCATGCCTGGCCTGGCTAGATAATTTAAAAATACACAAATTAGAGTTGGACATGCCTGTAATCTCAATACTTGGGAGGCTGAAATAAGAGGATCACAGGTTTGAGGCCAGCCTTAGCAACTTAGAAACACCATGTTTCAAATTTTTTTAAAAAGGGGAGGCTGGGAATATAGTTATATAGTTTGGAGGTAGAATGCCCCTGGGTCAAATCCCTTGCACCAAAAAATATATATAAATCTATTAGGCTGGGGTATAGTTCAGTAGTAGAAGGCTTGCTTCGTATGCACAAGTCCCTGGATTCACTCCCTAGTACCATACCAAAAAAGAAAAAAAAATTCCCATAATATAGAGAGATGTCATGTCACAGAAAATTTCTAATCACCACAACCAGAAAAGAGGGATTATTTTAATCCCCATTTGGCAGATGTGGAGACTGAGGCCCAAGTAAGGGAGTGACATTCCCAAGGACACATGAGTCTGCTGGGTATTCTGGACCTAGGGCCTGTGGCTCCTGGGCCCTGCCCACTGTGCCAGCCAGCACACCTAAAGCCACAAGGCTAGCGCTGCAGAGGCCAGAGGCCAGCCTTCAAGTTTCAGAACAGACAGCAATTTGTTTTTTTTTGTTTGTTTGTGTTTTTTTTTTTTTTTTTTTTTTGGTGGTACTAGGGTTCCTGGAAGCCCTTCTACCTCCGGGCTACACTCCCAGACCTATTTTTTACATTTTTTAATTTGGAAACAGGGTCTCCTAAGCCAGCGCGGGCGGCTGGCTTCGAACCTGCGCGATCCTCCTGTCTCTGCCTCCCAAGAGCGGGGATTACAAGCGTGCGCCACCACACCCGGCACCAGAACAGACAGCAATTTGACTGTCAGTATCTGTGGCATCCTGAGGGTTCTGTCTCCCACAATATCCCCGAGTCCGAATTTCAATGAAAACTTATTAAAAATAAGACATGCTAAGCCAGGTGTGGTGGTGCATGATTGTAATCCCCGCACTTGGGAGGCTGAGACAGGAGGATCGCACAGGTCTGAAGCCAGCCTCAGCTACTTAGTGAGGCTCTCAGCAACTTAGTGAGACCCTGTTTCCAAATAAAAAAAAATAAAATAGGTCTGGGGGTATAGCCCAGAGGTAGAAAGCCTCTGGGTTCCACCCCCAGTACCACCAAAAAAAAAAAAAAAAAGACACCCTTGGGGCAGGCAGACATCCCAGGCCTTTTGCACACTGCGATGGGGTGTGGCAGACCAGGTCTCCCAAGGAGCTCCCAAACAGAGGGGAACTGACTCAGGACAAGTGGGGTGCTTGGCTTCTATTCAGCACATGTCAGTAGAAGCACTGAGATTTGCTTAGGAGAACGTGAGCGATCTCAAGAGGGAGCGATGTGTTTCGGGAGTTCCTGGTTCCTCTTTTAAAGGGAACTCTATAGCCAAGCATGCGCACATGCGTGTAATCCTCCATACTTGGGAGGCGGGGGCATCACAGGCTCAAGGCCAGCGCGCAGTAACTCAGCAAGACCTCATTTCAAAATAGAAACAGATGTGGCCGGGCGTGGTGGCCCACGTGTGTAATCCCAGCTGAGACAGAAGGATCGCACAGGTTTGAAGCCAGCCTCAACTACTTAGTAAGGTTCTCAGCAACTTAGTGAGACTCTGTTTCCAAATAAAGTATAAAAAATAGGTCTGGGAGTAGAGCCTGGAAGTAGAAAAGCCCCTGGGTTCCACCCCCAGTACCACAAAAAAATAAAAATAAAAAATAAAAACAGAAAAGGAGCCGAGGGTGTTGCTTAGTGGTATAAAGCCCCCGCATTATTATTTGCAATATCACAAAATAAGCAAACAAATAAGTAAATAAGTAAAATAAAGGGCACTTGGTGAGGGAGTGGCATGGGAAGCCGCTCAGGGAGGACACCAACCTAGTGGTCACAAGACTGTGGGTGGTGTTCTGGTCATCCTCAGGCTCCTCAGCTGGCATGGTCCTCATTGTCTGATCAACAGATAATGACGGAAAGTCCCCCAAATCACAGGTTTCTAAAGTGTCAGAGCTGGAGCGTGGCTGGAGCGTGGCGGTACAACCCTGTACTTGGGAGGCTGAGACAGGAGGATTGCAGGTTCAAAGCCAGCCTCGACAGCTTAGTGAGGTTCACAGCAACCTAGTGAGACTGTTTTCAAATAAATAGAATAGGGCTGGGGGTAGCTCAGAGGGAGCTCAATCCCCACCGCTACACACACATATAAAGTCTTATTCCTCTTTGCTTAATCTATTTGTTGGGGAGCTACTTAACAGTGCAAAAAGTTTTTACAGATTTCCCAGAAATCTGGGAGTGAGCGCCCTGGGAGAAAGACTGGGTTGAGGAGTGACAGACCTGAAAAAGTATGAGGAAATTCTTAATTAAAAATATGTTTCCTTGTTCTTCTGTTCTATATCCTGCATATATATATATATATATATATATATATATATATATCCTGCATATATATATATATACACACACACACATATATACATATATATGTATGTATATGTGTATGTATGTGTGTATATGTATATATATATGTGTGTGTGTGTATGTATATATAGAGAGAAGCAAGAAATATATATATATATATATATTTTTTTTTTTCTTCTATCCTACCTCAATCCCAGCTAGTCAGGAGGCTGAGGCAGGAGGATCACAAGTTTGAAGCCAGCCTTGGCAACAAAGTTGAGAGCCTGTCTCAAAATAAAATTGTAAAAGTTGAAAGAAGAAAAGGAATTGGGAATATGGCTCAGTGATAGAACACTTGCCCAGCATGTACAAGGACCTGGGTTCAATCCCCATCACCAAAGAGGAAAACCAAAGTGGCATTTTTTTTCTATTCCAGCTATTTTTCTATAACTAGAAAATATCTTTTTCTTTCTTTACTTTTCTTTATTCTTTTTCTTTTCTTTTTCTTTTTTCTTTCTTTTTTTGTGTGTGTGGTACTGGGGATAGAATCCAGAGGCATTCTACCTCTGAGCTACACCCCCAGCCCTATTTTTTTATTCTTTATTTTGAAACAGGGTCTCACTGACTTGCAGAGGGCCTCACTAAGAAGGAGCTGAGGCTGTCCACGATCCTTGATCCTCCTGTCTCAGCCTCCCAGATGCTGGGATTACAAACATGTGCCACTATGCCTGGCTGAATATATTTTTCTAGAGAAAAAAAAAGGGCAGTACTCATGATATCTGCAACTTTCCAATGGCTTAGAAAAAACATTGTGAATATATATATATATATATATATATATATATATATATATATGAAAGAAAGAAGATAAAGCAAATATGGCAAAATATTAATAATATTAATCCAAGTTAATGGTATAAGGATATTAATCATTCTGTTCTTTCCATTTTTTAAAAGATTGACTTTTTTCTTTTCTTTATTTTCTTCTTTTTGTATTAGGGATTGAACTCAGGGGCATTCTACCTCCCAGCTACACCCCAGCCCTACTTTATTTATTTATTTATTTATTTATTTATTTATTTATTTATTTTTGTGGTACTGAGGATAGAACCCAAGGGCATTCTACCTCTGAGCTATATCTCCAGACCAATTTTTAATTCTTTATTTTGAAACAGGGTTTCACTAAGTTGCAGAGGGCCTCACTAAGTAGCTGAGGCTGACCTCGAACCTGCAATCCTTCTGTCTCAGCCTCCCAAGCACTAGGATTACAAGCATGTGCCACCACACCTGGCTCCCTCCTTTATTTTTTATTTGGAAACAGGGTCTATAAATTGCAGAGGCTGGCCTTGAACCTGCAATCCTCCTGTCTCAGCCTCTCAAGTACTGGAATTACAGGCTTGTGCCACCAGGTTCAGCTTATTTTTTTTATTTTGAAGCAGTGTCTCACTAAATTGCTAAGGGCCTAGCTACTCGTGGAGGCTAGCTTCAGGCCTGCCATCCTCCTGTCTCAGCTTCTCAAGTGCCAGTATTGCAGGTGTGCACCACTGCTCCCAGCAAGAAGAGTCTTTTTGTATGTGTCCTGCTGGAGATCAAACCCAGAGCCTCTCACATGTAAGGCGTTTGGAAGCGTGGATGGCCCCTTGCGCTGGATTCTTCTAAAATTAGGGGCAGAGCCGGGCGTGGTGGCGCACGCTTGTAATCCCCGCGCTTGGGAGGCAGAGACAGGAGGATCGCGCAGGTTCGAAGCCAGCCGCGCACGCTGGCTTAGGAGACCCTGTTTCCAAATAAAAATATAAAAATAGGTCTGGGAGTGTAGCCCGGAAGTAGAAGGGCTTCCAGGAACCCCAGTACCACCAAAAAAAAAAAAAAAAAAAAAAAAAAATTAGGGGCAGAGCCTGCACTCTTGCACCAGACTATAATCCCAGCACTTGGGAAGCTGAGACAGGAGCACCCCATCACAGGTTCAATTTAGGGATAGCCTCAGCCACTTAGCAAACCCTATTTCAGAATAAATAAAAATAATAATTCTATTTAATTAGAATAATATTCTGAATAACGGGCTGGGGGTGAAGCTCAAAGATAGAATGCCTCAGTATCGAAATGAATGAATGAATGAATGAATGAATGAATGAATGAATGAATGAATGTAATTGGACAGGAGGGAGGTGCCAATACAGAAAAATCAATCCCACACTCCGGGGATGGAGCTCTCCTGTTTCCTCCCCTGGGAAAGCTGGTCACACCCATCATAGTGAGTATATTGGGGGTGGGTCGCATAGACCCCTTAAATGCCTCTCAAGTTAGCAATGGCAGTGCCCCGCAGACTCCAGTCCTCCCCAGTGGCCAGGTGGTCCTCCAATGGCCACGCCCAGTGAGGACTCCGCCCCCTCTGTCCCTGATGCCACCCCACCCTCCCTCACAAAGCAGGCACCCCGCCCAAGCCACCCAAGGCAGACATCAGAAACCACCACCTGCTGCCAAGGGCCAACCCTGACTCCTCCCTTTGCCCACAGCACAGGAAGACAACATTCTAACAATTTCTTTAGATGGGGCCTCTCCACCCTGGGACAGTCATCTACTGAAATTCTGTCCTGGTAAAGGCCAGCCCCTCCCCAGCCTATGCCCCGCTGGCCTTTGAACGACAGCAGCAGCAGCAGCGCAGTTAACACAGATTAATTCTGATGCTCTCAAGAATGCAGAAATAATAACACCAGGTCTTTAAATGCCGCCCTTGAGCCGGGTGTGGTGGCACACGCCTATGACGCCAGTACTTGGGAGACTGAGACAGGAGGGTCCAGGTTCCAGGACAGCCTCAGCCAGTGGTGAGACTCTCATCAACCTAGGGAGATGCTGTTTCAAAATAAAATAAAAGGGCTGAAAGTGTATCTTAGAAGTAAAATGTCCCTGGGTTTAATCCCCAGGACCTAAAAAAAAATAAAAGCTAGCTAGTTGTATATTGGTGTACCCTTGTAATCCCAGCATTTGGGAGGCTGAGACAGCAGGATCTGGGTTTGCAGACAGCCTCAGCTACTTAGTGAGGCCCTTTGCAACTCAGTGAGACCACGTTTCAAAATAAAGAATAAAAAATAGGGCTGGGGGCTGTAGCTCAGAGGTAGAATGCCCCTGGGTTCGATCCCATTAACACACACACACACACACACACACACACACACACACACACACACACACAGCTGCCCTGATCTTCACCCTGCCCAGCCAGGGGATGGACCCAGAGAGAAAAAGGTGGGGGTCCAGAGGTCACCCGCTGGAGGGGGATGCAGGCTTGGTATTCTGAGGGCGGGGTGGGGTGGGGAAGTGGGGCGAGGCCTTGGTCCTACGGCCAGGGAGGAAGCGACCTCTGTGTGTGGAGCCATGGGTTTGTGGAAGGGCTCCAGAGGAGGTCTGTGAGCTGCACCTGGGAGAACATCTGAGCACCCCCCGTGGCTGGAGTGAGGGGCCTGGAGCCTTAGAGACCTGAAGGGCTTGGAGGGTCTCTGACATTCACACCCC
This sequence comes from Muscardinus avellanarius, assembly GCF_963383645.1. Taxonomy (NCBI): domain Eukaryota; kingdom Metazoa; phylum Chordata; class Mammalia; order Rodentia; family Gliridae; genus Muscardinus; species Muscardinus avellanarius. The sequence goes on along the minus strand of NC_137786.1, from coordinate 174,265,235 downwards.
CCTATCCCCTGAGGTGAGAGGCCCCTGGCTTCCCTGCCCCTCCCCCATACCCTCCCTTCCTGCCCTGGGCAGCAGCAGTCCCACCCTCTCCACTGAGCCTGACTGACAGGTCGTGCCCCCCCCCCCATCTGAGCAATGCAGGGATGTCCACAGAGGCGAGAAGAAGGAACCCCCTCCATAAACTCTCAGGGCTCGGGGAGCGGCCTGGATGCTGAAGCTCCTGCTGGCAGCCCCCCCAATCCCAGCTCCAGTGGGTCCTAGGCCCAGCTAGGGAGGGGCAGGGGCTTCCTCACCTCAGGGCCTCCAGGTACCTGAGCACCAGAATCTTTCATGAAACTAAAAGCTTCTTAGGAAATAAGCTCCTGTCTCTAAGCCCCAAGGGACACGGGGCCACCTCTCCCCAGCTGCCCTGCAGATCTGAACGCCCGGCCAGGACCCCTGTGTACCCCACTTATCTATGCCCCCAGCCCCATTGCCTCCTCCCTGCTCAGCTGGGAAGGCAGAGCAGCAGCAGTCAGTTCCATTCCCAGCAACAACAACAAAAAAAGGTAAACATGGAATTAAATTACTCTAGGACCCAGCAATTCTACCCCTGGATATACTTAGAAGAAAGCCGACATTGATGCAAACGTATGTGGATGTTCAGAGCAACAGTATTCATAGTAGTCCCAAAGTGGAAAATAGCAAACGGCCATCAACAGATGAAAGGACAAACAACATGGGAGTGTCCGCACAATGGACTATTATCCATAAAAAAGAATAAAGTACTGATTCATGCTACAACATGGATGAACCTTGGAGACATTATATAAAGTGAAAGAAGGCAGAACAGAGGCCACATGACAGAGGCCACATGTGTGATTTCATGGAAGAAGCCTCCAGAATGGGCCAATCCAGGAGAATGGGCCGAGGGCTCAGGAGAAGAGGAACTGGAGTGACCGCTAATGGATCCTGCCTTGCTTGCTTTCCTCTCTCTCCTTTTTTTCCTTTCCTTTCCTTTTTTTAATTTTTTGTGATATTGGGGATGGAACCCAGGACTTTATACATACAGATAAACACTCTACCACTGAGCTACATTCCCCCAAGGGATACTGGGTGTCTTTGGGGATGAATGCTCTAAAATTAGATACCAGAATCTGTTGTCCAATCTTGTGAATATATTTAAAAGCCTCTGAATTGTATGCTTTAAAGGATTATTTACTTATTAGCTGAGTGAGAGGGTACATACCTATAACCACAGTACTTGGGCGGCTGAGAGAGGTAGATCACAGATTCAAGGCCAGTCTCAGCAACTTAGTGAGAGCCATCTCAGAATAAAAAATAGAAAGGGCTGGGGATGTAGGTTAGAGGTAGAATGCCCCTGGGTTCAACCCCTAGTATCATAAAATGAAAATAAAAATGTTTATTTATTTATTATTTTTATTTATTTGATGCTGGGGTTTAACCCAGGGCTTCATGCATGCTAAGCATGTGCTCTATCACTAAGCTATGCCCCAGCCTCTAAAGGATGAATTTCATGGTATGTTAATTATATCTCAATGATAAAAGTAAAAAGAAAGCATATAGTCAGAGATGTGACCCTTCCTCCTCTTCCCTGCAATCTCATCCAGTCCTTCCTTTCTTTTTACCTACCTAATAGATAGCCAGTCTCTTTAGTTCTGATCCATCCTTCCTGTATTTCCTTTATATAGATGAGCAGGTGTGTGTGTGTGTGTGTGTGTGTGTGTGTGTGTGTGCGCGCGCGCGCATGTGAGCTCACGGACGTGTAAGTGTATTGCTAGGGATTGAACTCAGAAGCATTCTACTCCTGAGCTATACCCCTAGCCCTTTTTTATTTTTTATTTTGAAACGTTTTTTATTTTTTATTTTGCTAAGTTTCTGAGGCTGGCTTTGAACCCTCAATCCTTCCTTCTCAGCCTTCTAAATACTGAGGTTACCGGTATGTACCACCGTGTCTGGCTTTAGTTGTTATTTTGAGACAGGCTATCCCTAAACTGCCTAGGCTGGCCTGGATCTTGAGATCCTCCTGCCTCAGCCCCCCCATGTTGCTGGGATAACAGGTGTGTGCCATCACACCCAGCCATAATAGTAACAAAATATAATCAGCATTTCAGAAAAGGATAGATTGAGAGCCATTCAGAAGTCACTTTGTCCTCAATGCTCTTCTTTTTTAAATTTTTTTATTGCTGCACTGTATTCATACATCATAGTGGGATACAAAAAAACTTTTGTAGACATACATGCACACATCACCCAGTCAGCCCCCACCCGATCCCACCCCATTCCCTCCCCATCCCTCCTTCCCATGCTTGGCTTAGTGGTTGACATCTAGTATTATAGCAATTTATCAAAAAGTAAAAATGATAATCTCACATAACAGTTTCATTTGTCTGATACCAAGCTTTTGATAACTTAAAGATAACATTTCAATATTTCTTTTTGCTTTCTTTCTTTCTTTTTTTCTTTTTTTTTTTGCGGGTCTGGGGGTGGAACCCAGGGGCATTCGACCTCCGAGCTACACCCCCTGCCCTTTTTTTTTTATTTTTTATTTTGAAACCGGGTCTCACTGAGTTGCAGAGGGCCTCACTTAGTGGCTGAGGCTGTCCGCGAACCGCGATCCTCCGGTCTCAGCCTCCCAAATGCTGGGATTAAAAGCGTGCGCCACCACGCCCGGCTCTGCTTTCTTTCTTAACAGAGAATATTTTTTTCTTTTTCTTTTTTAGGTGAAACTATCATATATTTATATATTTATTTTTCAGAAAAAATCTATCTTAATATGGAATATGGACTCTAGATACAAAAAAAATCTCGAAAAAGAACAAAGCTAGAAGATATATATTTTCTGATTTCAAACCATATAAAGCTACAATAATTGAAACAGTGTAGTACTGTTCTAAAGGAAGATATATAAACCATTGGAGTTAAATAAAAGCCTAGAGATAAATTCTTCCATATACTGGCAAGTTATTTTTGACAAGGTTTCCACGAACATTTGGTGGAGGAAATAATAATCTTTTAACTAAATATTGTTGAAAAATAATAATTACATGGAAAAGAATAAAGTTGGACCCTTACCTAATCCCATATACAAATATTAACTCAAAATAGATAAAAGACCTAAATATAAATCTTAAGACTATAAACTTTTAGAAGAAAATCTGGGTCATAAAACCTCACAACATTGAAATTGGCAATGATTTCTTGGATATGATTTCAATGGCTCAGGCAACAGAAAGGTATACAAACTCCCTAAAAAATAAAATATTGTATATCCAAAGACAATGTAAACAGAGTTAAAAGTTACTGATAGAATGGGATAAAATATTTCCAAATGCTATATCTGAAGGTATATTAATATTCCAACTAGACATCCTAAAAATAAAACAATAAAAGCAAACAATACAATTTAGAGATAGGTATAAGACTAACATAAATAATGAATCTCCACAGATAACTAATTTTAGTTGTCTGTTGGATGGAAAATCTTGTTTCTCTGGTTCTGGTGTGTGTTACCTATTTCTTCTTTGTGGTTAATCTCTTTGAGTATTTTCTCTAGCGCTGGTTTTGAAGACATAAATTCCTTCAGTTTCTGTTTGTCATGGAAGCTTCTTATTTCTCCATCTAATTTGATAGAAAGTTTTGCTGGGTAGGAAATTTTTGGCTGGAAGTTGTTTTCTTTCAGAGTTTGGAATATGTTACTCCAAGCCCTTCTGGCTCTCATGACTTGGTTTGGGAAGTCTGGAGTGATTCTAATTGGTTTGCCTCTGAATGTCACTTGGCCCTTTGTTTTTGTTGCCTTTAAGATTCTCTGCTTGGCTTCCACATTGGTCATTTTGACAATTATGTGGCGTGGGGATCCTCTTCTCTGATCCTGTCTAAAGGGAGTTCTATAAGTTTCCTGGACCTGTGTATCGACCTCTTGCTCTATGTTTGGAAAATTTTCTGCTATTACTTCCTTGAAGATATTGTTGATCCCTTTGGTTTCACCTTCTTTTCCCTCCTCTATTCCAATTATTCTTAGGTTAGCTCTCTTATATGGGCCCATATGTCTTCAATGTCAGATTCCTGCTGTCGGATAATTTTTTCTAGATTAGAAACTATGCGTTCATTTTTGGATTGCTCATCTTCTAAGAGCGAGATTCTATTCTCCATGTGGTCTAATCGGTTGTTTGTACTTTGAATTGAGGCCTTTACTTCATTAATTGCATCCTTTATCTCTTTTTGGCTCTCTCTGAATTCTTTTTGAAACACCTCTATTATTTATACAGTTATTTTCCTGATTTGATCTTCTAGAAATCTCTGAATTTCTGTTTTATCGGGTTCTGATGTTGTGGGGTTGTGGGCATTCATTGCTCCATTGTTATTCCTCTTTCCCATGATTTCGGAAGTTTGTGCCTTCTCTGGGTTCTTCCCTTGGGTCACTACGACTTCACTTTAAGGTGCTCTGGATCTCGAGTCTGTGGTATCTCAGTCCCCACTACTCCTTTACTGGGTTGTATCGCAGAGTCTCAGACCCAGGGAGTCAATAGAGGCTGCTTTAGACTATGGGGGATGCCAGGTTGGGCATTCTCCTATGGTGTGATATCTCTGCCACCGCCATTCCCCCACTGGGTCAAGTCCCTGGGAATGCAGTACTGGGATTTCTCCTCTCGGGCCCGCAATTCGACTCACTGTTGTTGAGTACGCAGATGGAGCTGTAGTGGACTCGGTGAATTCACTGCTGCTGCCGCCGGTGGCAATATGGTGCTGCTGCCACGCCCTCGGCCGTGAGGCTGGCGTATTTCTTCTCTGGTTTTGAGCTCCACTCTGAGTCCCTGCAGCGTGTGCTGAGCCCAGCCACTGGGAGCTTTAGATGCTCCCTGCGCCGAAAAATCTGCTGAATCCCACCCAGCTGATCCGCAACGGCTCACCTCAGCTCGCTGCCCGCCGCTCCTCTCTGGAGCCTGGTGGGCTGTTGAGTGCGTTGGTCTGGAGCCGTCCAGTGAACTCACCGCTGCCACGGGCAGTAAGGTGCTGCTGCCGCGTCCTCAGGCATGAGGCCGGCGTATCTCCTCTGTGGCTCTGAGCTCTGTTCTGAGACCCTCTCCTCTCTGGAGCTGGTGATTTTTTTGTTTCTCTGGTGATGGTGCTTTCTGGTTATGAAAGGCGCTGATTTTGTGGTAATAGAGATTGGTTGTTAGCGGGGCTCTTAAGCCCCGCTTTTCTCGGTCGCCATCTTCCCGGAAGTCCCCCTCAATGCTCTTTTTATATGACATTTGCTCTGCCCTGGAGTCCAACAGGACCCTCCCAGTTCTGGCCACTGGGGCATATTGCCAGCAACCATTCCCAGATGCAAGACCCGTGTATCCGACAGGACCCTCTCCTGCAGTCTGGAGCCCTTGCCTGAGCTGCTAGTTGGGGCTGGTAACATGCTTAGCTTTTTTTTTTCTTTTTTATACTGAGGACTGAACCCAAGGGCATCCTACTTCTGAGCTCCACCGCTAGCCCTTTTTACTTTTTTATTTTGAAATAGGGTCTCAGCCAAGCAGAGTGACACACACTTGCAATCCTAATATAGGAAGCTGAGACAGAAGGATCTCAGTTTTAAGGTCAGCCTCAGCAAGGAGTGAGATTCTCAGCAACCTAGTGAGACCCTGTTTCAAAACAACAACAACAAAAACAATAAAGGACTGGGGGATGTAACTCAGGGATAGAATGCCCCTGGTTTCAATCCTCAGTACCACCACCACCCACCACCACCACAACAACAACAACTACAATTACAAAAGTGGGTCTCATTAGGTTGCTGGGAGTCTCTCTACATTGCCGAGGCTGGCCTCAATCCTGTGCTCTTCCTGTCTCAGTCTCCCAAGTACTGAGATTACAGACATGTGATTCCAAGCCAGGCTTTAACATGATTTTCTTACTGTTCCCCCTCAATACCTGGGACATTGGGAATCTCTACTCCCCAGGCCAAGGGGGGACTTTCTGCAGAGCTCCCAAATAATAGCTTGGCAGTTCAGTGACTGAAAATAAATCAAAGAAAGAAGAACAAAAAAATTATTTGGCCTCGTCCAGTATCCCTGCCTATAGTCCCAGCTTCTGGAGAGGCTGAGACAGGAGGATCACTCAAGCCCAGGAGTTTGAGGTCAGCCTGGGCAACATAGTGAGTCCCCATCTCAAGGATAGGGGATGTGATCTCAAAAGGATAGGGCCCTCTGCAGTATAGATGTTTCCATCTCTGGGCACTGGCAGGGTAAGGGGTATGGAGTCCTGCAGAATCAGGAAGAGAGGGGTCGATCGGCTCTGGAAGAAAAAAGACTCCCCAGCTAGGTTCCCACTAGAGGGGGATTCAAGCAGAGGCTTTGATGGCTGCCAGGGAGCCTGCAGAGCTGGCCTTTCCCAGGAGGCCAGGAGAGGGGGGGAAGGGAGGGCACAGAGTGGACGGAGCCAGGACTCCATCCGCTGGACTCCAGCTCTGCTGGTTACTAATTGCGTGACCTGGGGCATCTCCCTGTGGCTCAGCTCTGTCATCTGCAAAATGGGGCTACTAATGGCTCCTACACAGAGTGGTTGTGAGAACAAATGGGTAAGCACCTACACATGGGGCCTTTTAATGGCTCATTAGATGACTAAGCTTATGAAAACCGACCCGCGGGGTCCTAGCCAGAGCATCATCGGGCCCCACCCCTTCCCTGAACTTGTTGGGTAGGTGGCTCTTCCTGGCTTGTCCTCCCCCCAAGAGCAGAACCAATGCCTGACCCTCACACACCAGGCTGGGTACCTGGGCAGGTCATGGTCTCTCTAAGCCTTTTTTCTCATCTGTTAGAGAAGGTGGAAGCTGCCAGAGATGGGTTCTGAGGCAGGCCCTTCCCACCTAACAGTCTAGGGTGCCTGGGCCTCTAGCCACATACATGACTGCTGCTGGGGACCCAGGGTCTTCAATGAAATGGGGGTTTGGGCTAGATGTAAATGAGGTCCAGGGGCCACTGTGAAGCTCCACATGGACCCATGCAGTCCATGCCCACAGGTGCTGCTGTGCTGGTTCTACAGAGAGGTTGGGTCACTTGGCCGAGGCCACACAGCTAATATGAGTCCAGGCAGATCCCTTGCTATAATGATCCCATGATGCCCTGTGGCTCCAAGGCTCCGAGGTGCAGAAGCCTCGGCATCTGCCACGGGCCACCGTCTTTGCGACCCACTTTGACAGACGGGATTCCAGCTCCACTTTAGGACGCATGGGTGTGACCCTGCCCAGAGGCAGTGCTGCCCACTGCCCTACAGGTGGGATTTTTACTGAGCCCCACAACTTGCCAGTGCCTGGTGACCACATGCTTCTGCCAAAGCCCACCTTACACACAAGGACAACGAGGTGTGAGAGGGTGGGCTTCTCCAGATCACAAAGCCAGCAACTGACCCTCTGAGGACTTTTATTGGTTTGTGAGAGAGCAGAGCCCTGAGATGAGTGGTCAAGGACTTCCCCATTGCAAGCAGTGTTTGGAGTTAGGGGAAATGGGAGAGAGAGAAAAGGTGTGTGTGGTCTTGGAACATTGTTTTTGGGTGCAGGGTAACTACTACACATTTGATAAGTTCTCTTTAGCTGGACAGGTGGCTCCCAAGGCGGCCAGAGCTACACCTAGGGGACACAGGTGACCAGAGACAGAGGGGTGAAGGGGGAAGGAGGGGGAAGTCTGGGTGACCGAGAGGCTGATGAGTTGTTAACCACCGAGACTGGGAAACTGGAGGAGGCTGAGTGGAGGAGGTGGCGTTTCTCCCCCTGAAGGTGGGCTCCTAGGAGGCTGGATGGTCAGGTTGGATGGGCGTGGGTTCTGCTGCCTTAGAGCGCTGGAGAGGACAGCGGCAGCCCAGCCCTACTGCACGGAGGACAGGGCCAGCTGTAAATGGTCCCTGCCATATTCCCCAAACAGCCGGCTGTGGGTGGGATTACATTCTCACTTCTCTGATTAGGAAACCAAGGCTTGGTGCCTTCCAGGGCCTTCTGAGCCAGTCAGAGAGAGAGAGAGAGAGAGCCCAGGACCCCGGCCCCTCTGCCGCACAGGTAAGTGCTCAGTGCGAACAGGGAGCCAGCTTTCCATCTCTGGCGATGGCCCCCTCTCTGCGTTGCACCAGGGCCCGGATTCCCCCTCCTCTACCCAAAACTTGAGGAAGGGTGCGAAGATGGAGGCGGGGAAGGGAGCGGCGCTGGCCTCCGCAGGTCCTTTTCGCAGCCACCTTGCCTCGGCCCTTGCGGGCACACCGTACAAGGTGCGTGCCCCAAGTCAGCCGGGGCAGATTCCGAGCTGTGCCCCAGCCCCCGGGCAGCCGCCGCGCGGGGCTGGGCCCTGGAGGGCTGCGCGATGCCGCCCTGCGGAGAACAGTGCTAGGGTAGGAAGGAGCCGGGCAGGGACCCCGGAGAGGAGAAGGGTGAGCGGGGCGACGCGGGCCGGGCCGCCCGCCCGGAGCTCGGGGAGAAGTCTGCATCCATCCGGGGTGCGCCAGCCCCTGGGCGGCGGCAGTTCGCATGCGCACAGCCCCGCGCGCCCTGCTGGAGACCACGCCTCTGGCCTCCCAGGGGCGGAGGCTGCAGAACCCCGGGGTCCGAGCTCAGCCCCCGCCCAGGGCCGCCCCGCCGCAGCTCGGCCGAGCCCGGGGGCGCCGCGCGGGGTGGTGTAGCCTGGGCTCGAGCCGGCGCTGCGCTCTGCAGCCCGGAGTCGGCCCGGCCGGCGCGGCGCGGCAGGTAGGAGGCGCTGCGCCCAGGGAGGCGTGTGCGAGCGCGGAGATGGGTGTGTGCGGCTCAGGGGTGTGTGTGCAGGTGCGGCGCCGGCCCGAGCGTGCCCCCGGAGCAGTAGGGGCCGCAGGTCCGGCGGGTCCCCCGGGGGGGGGGGGGACAACGCCGGCTGGAGGCCTAGGGAGCGGGGGCGGGGGATTGGAGATCAGCCTCGGCCACCCCGGCTCAACCCGGTCCACCCCAGCCCGTCGTGTCACACACGCCCCCGGGGGTGTTCCGGGTGGGGGGGCACGCTTCCCTAGTGCAGACTCTGGGGCGCGCACAACACCCGGGGCTTGACTGTTTCTTCTCCTTAGAAGTCTCCTTTCCTGCTCCTCCTATAGCCCCCGTGGCTTGGGGGCCTCTCTAGCTGCAAACTGGGTGTGTGGTGTTGGGGGCGGGGTGGGTGGGATCTGGGGAGAACGGCTCTTCTCTGGTCCTGGTTCCCATCTCCATCCTCAGGGTCGGGGGTCTAGGGAGACTGGCCTAGGGGACCAGAGGTGAAATAGGACCAAAGAACCCCTAACAGGTGCCAGGTTTTCTCCTGGTGTTTTAGGGAGGGGCCATTGAGCCTCAGACCCCACACCGATGCGAATCTGGCACAGAGGGGTGAAATGAGCCCCGTGGTGGGGCTGGCATTGGAACCCGGGTGCACCTGGCTCAAACCAGGACATCCTCCCTGTACCAGTGCAATCAAGTCAAGAACTGAGGGCAGCTGTGCTGAGGGAGATGGCAGGGCCTCCTGCGGAACTGCTTTGCCCTGCAAGGATGAGACCCCCAGGGTCCTTGCTCCTGTCCCAGATCTCTGGAGCGGGGGTGGGGAGGAACTGGTTGGGTCAGGTGAGCCCAGCTGCTGCTGCCCGGGCCAGGCCAGAGCTTCATGCATGCCTGCACCAAGAGGTGCTCCTGCTGGGGCTGCCCTGAGGCACCGGCTTCAGGCTGCACAGACAGGTGGGTCAGCAGAGGAGTCCTAGGCAGGGGCTGCTCCTCGCTTGGGAGCTGGGGACCAGCTTGCTTGCAAAGTCATCAGAACGGGGTCTTGAGGAAGTTCACCAAGTGGGAGAGCAAGGGTGGGACATCACAGGGCCAGGGAACCAAGAGACCAAAGGCTTGGAGGTGCAGAGTACAGTGCTCGCCGAGGGTTGGGTTTCATAGGTCAGCTGTGTGTCTGGTGAGGGCCATCTTTGGCTACTATAGCACATGGGGGGCACTGTCCAGTGAGGAGGAGGCCGCAGCAAGGAGAGACCCCCCCCCCTGTCTCCCCAGCATTCTGCCTGGGCTAGGCTTGGCAGAGGAAGAGGGGACCCCATGGGGCTCCTATATTCAGGGCTCCAGTGCTGAGGAAGGGTGGGTCGGGGTTCCTCTCTGAGATGGAGACCACCACTGTAGGCAGATCAGGCCTGGGGAAGCTGGTGAGGAGAGGGCTGGACCCAGTAATTGTGAGAGGCCTGGGCTCTGGGGGCATCTGGACATTGCTGTGAAGGCACACTGTCTGCCTCTCCCTCAGCTCTCTCTCTGCAGGCTCCCAGGATGGTCCTGAAGCCCTGGCACCTGCAGTGGGCATGGGGAGGCCACTGTCCACCACCCCTCCTGCCTGCAGGGCCATCTTCTTTCTCCCTGAGCCTGGCTCTTCCTGAGACTCTTCCTGCCTGCCTGTGACCTTGAGGCAGAGGACATCTCCTGTGGGTCTCAGTTTCCCCTTTGCAGAGTGGGGGTGAATGCTGCCTACTCACAGGGGTGGGGATGATGGTGAAGACATCAGATCTGGTCTCCGAGAAGCACTTTTCCAAGCACGAAGTGTTTGGTAGCTGTTATTATTAATAGGAATTGGCAATCAGCATCATGTTGTCCTTCCCTAGAGGAGAGCTGAAGAAGGGGCTCACGTGGGGACAAGAATGGAAGGGAGTGGGGTCTCTCGCTGAAGTGGGAGCCCCTCTGGGCTTTAATGGGTGAGGGGAATGGGAATGGCTGATCCTTTACACCCCCACATGGTGGTCTCTTTCTACCTGACCAAGTCTTCCTATCCCTTGGGGAGCGGCAGGGCCAGGTCACTGAGAGCACCCCCCAGAGATTGTCATGTGAGCCCCAGCTGCAGATGGCAGGGTCTGCAACCCCTTCCCCATCAGCTCTGCATCCTAGGCATTGGCCAGCAGTCAGTCCACAGCTGGTCTTGTCACCCCAGCCGCGCGAGCCCTCCCAGCCAGGCTCAAGTCCCAGACACCTCTTCTGCCCCTCCCTCCCCCGCGCTCCCCCACCTCGAGGACCCCTGGGGTTGCTGGGCTGCCTGGAGTGGCCAGCCTAGGCCTGGGTCTAGGTGGAGCGAGCTGCCGCCTTCCCTTGGCCTCAGGCCTCTCTTTCTCTGCTCTCTTAAGGCAAAGTGGGCCAGTCCCTTAGGGACTCTAATCCAGATGTCTTAGGGAGCCAGTCCTTGGGCGTGGACACAGGAGCGGGTTTGCTGGTCTGTAGTAACTGGGTTACCGCTCCTCACTCTCACTGTCCACACGGCATTCTAGGGACGCCGGCTTTCCCAGGGCTGAGGCCAGGGTGGCCTGTTGGTATGGCTCATGGTTGTCTACTGCAGTGGGGCATGAGGTCAGCTGTCACCAGAACAGACCAAAGCCCACCCATGGGCACCCAGCTGCCCATCGCTGTCAGGGTGTGCTCAGGGACAGGGATAGAAACTGAGAGCCTGCGGCCTGACCCACCGCCTCTGCGCAGCCCGCCCTGCCCTGCACCCCACTGCTGGGGAGCTTCTCTCGTGGTCAAGGTGAGGTGGGACCAAGGGGTTTGTTAGTGATCACGGGTGACTGTTTTACTCTGGAGCGATTGCTTGGGGTCTAATGGTTTCTCCTCACTGGCCTGCGAGGCGGAAGGGTGCAGCTCCGTCACCACGCACCCGCTCTCACCCACTGGGGTCCCTGCCATCGCTGCTGCGACAAAGGACCATTGGCTTGAAACAACACGGAGCTATTAGAGCTCTGGAGGTCGGCAGTCTGGCTTGAGTCTTGGACTGAAATCCAGAAGCTTCTTTAGGGGAGAATCTGTTTCTGTCTTTTCCAGCTTCTGGTAGCAGTTTCCCTCTTCTCTCTCTCTTCTCTCTCCTCCCTCTGTCTGTCTGTCTGTCTCTCTCCTGCTGTGGTTAGAACCCAGGGCCTTGCACATGCTAAGCACACAGCCTACCACTGAGATACATCCCTAGCCCTGCGTCCCTCTATTCATTTAACCCAGGAGCTTCCTACCTCTGAACTATACTCCCGGCCCTATTTTCTTTCTTTCATTCTTTCTTCCTTTTCTTTTCTTTCTTTTTCTGAGTTGCTAAGGCTGTCCTTGAACCTGTGATCCTCCTGTCTCAGTTTCCCAAGTATAAGGATTACAAGCAGGTGCCACCATATCCAGTTTCCTGCCTCCTTCTTAAAAGGACACTTGTGATTACATTTAGGGCCCATCCAGATAAGGCAGGATAATCTCCCCATCTCCACATCCCGAATCACATCTGCCAGTCCCTAGTTCCACCTCAGGCACAGTCACAGGTTCTTGGGGTTCGGTGTGGACATCTCTGGGGCCATTCCTCAGTCTGCCAGAGGTACCAGCTGTGGTGTCACTGTTGGCTCCATGCCCAGCTCCCCTCACCACCCTGGTGCCCACAGCTGCTGGCTTCCCAAGAGCCCTGGTCCCCCCATGAGGTCACTCGCAGTGTCTGGGCATCTGTCTCCTGCCCCAGCCTGGGAGGCTTGCAGGCAGGGTCTGGGGCCGCTGCACCTCTGACCTGGCGCCCAGCGGAGCCCCCTGGTAACCAGAGCTCAGGGATGCTCAGAGGGGGGATGTGCTGGTATGTCCCAGGGTTGTCTCAGGGATTGGGCTCATCCTGCATCTGATGGTGTGCTCGGCCTTTTAGGGTGAAGTGCAGTTCATTTCAGATGTTCATTCCATAAGGCCAGTGCCATGCAGGGTCACTGATCCACCTACAAGAAGTGGGAAGTGTGCCTGCTTTGCAAATGAGAATACCAGGACCTGTTGAGGCAAGGCCTGCCGGAACAGCTGTGCGGCTGGAGGGCAGGTGGGCAGCGGAGGAGAAGCCCCTTCCTTGGACAGAGGAGAGATCGGAGGCAGGAGAAGTAACTGCTTCGCCCTCCCCAGACCTCACTCTCCCCGTCAGAGGATGGGCATGTGGACGGGCATCTCTGGCCCAGCTGATGTTCTGAGGCTCTGATTGGTCCCAGCCTGGGCATGTGGTGGGAAAGGACCGAGCTCAGGGCAACACAGACCCCGAGACAAGGCGAGCCTCCAAGGGAGGAGCCCAGCCAAGCCCAGAGAGCCCCGGGCCCGCATGCATGGCCCTGCCCCTGCATGGTCTCCAGCGTGCCCCACAGCCAGGCCAGGCCAGACCCTGCTATTCCTAAGGAGCTATTTTATTTAATTTCCCTGAGCACTGGGGATCAATCCCATATGCAAAGCAAGTGATCTACCATTGAGCTAAAGCCTCCCTTTTTAAAATTTTGGGACAGGGTCTCCTAAGTTGCCCAGGCTGGCCTCACACGTGCTGCCCTCCTGCTTCAGCCTCCTGAGTAGCTGGGGTTATAGTCTTGGGGCTGTTTCTGCAGCCTGGTTCCCTTGCCCTTGATAATACCAACGCCTGTGGATATTATCAGTCCCAGTACCGCCTAGGCCTCCTTTTCCTTCAACCTTCTTGTGAACTGTCACACTGCCGAGTTCTTAGCTCTTACTCTGCTTGCGGGGCCCACCCCCACCCAGCTGTGGTGAGGTTTCTGTGCTGGCCCCTACTTCCTTCTTCCTTCTCCCAGGCACCTTGCTGTCCAGCCCCTGAGCCTCCCATCTTGAGCTCTGGAGATCGCGGTCTACTCCTTGAGATCCTGCTCAAATGCAGCCTCCTCTGCGCAGCCCTCCTGGCCCTGTCTGAGTGACTCCCTCGTTCCTACCGCAGGTCCTCTGCCTTGCTGGGGCCTCTGCCTCTCTTCGGCCAGACTGACCTCCAGGACAGAACCCTGTTTGATTCCTTGCCAGTTTGATCCCTTGGCCAGAGCTGGTGTGGGGAAAGGGGAGGGTGTGGTGGACACCGAATAAGACTCCCAAAGCCTGGCGAAGGGGCCTGCTATCTTTGTTTGGGTCTTTGTCTTTGCTTGCTATCTTTGGTGGGTCAGACAGAGCAGGACAGCAGGGGGCATTCTACTTCTGAGCTACACTTCAGCCCCTTTTATTCTTTTATTTTGAAACAGGGTCTCACTAAGTTGCTGAGGTGGGCCTTGAACCCGTGATCCTCTTGTCTCAGCCTCCCAAGTACAGAGATTACAGGTGTGTGCCACCACACCCAGCGCAGAGCAGGACTGTGACACGAGACAGGCTCCTGCCTCTGCCCTACATGCTCCTCTTTGCTCTCTGAGTGCGTTCATCTCTCCCTCTCTCCCCCTCCCCCTCCCCTTCCCTCCCCTCCCCCTCTCCCTCTCTCTTCTGTACAGTTAGAACAGCGCATTTTACTTCTAAAGTTGTGCAGAAACTTGAGCTGAGGAATGGTACCTCTGTTTGCTCATCTGAGAAATGGGTTTTATTACTCAATAGGTTTCAGAGGCTTGAGACAGGTGTGCTAGGGCACTGACTGCCTCTGCAGGAAGTGGGTAGAGGGCCTGTCCTGGTGACAGACCCATCAGATTGGACTCCGGCATTCCACAGGAAGAGCCTGCAAGCCAGAGAGGGCAGGGACTTGCTTGGGGTCACATGGTGCAGTGGAGAAGTGGCTTCTGTGATCTGACCAGTATCAGACCGTGTCCCCTGTAGGGGAGGGAGTTGCATGTGTGCCCTGGGCTTCAAGCATCACAACCTCACCCCACCTGGTAGGAGAGAGAGAGCGCCCTTACTCTCTGCCTCTGCTCCTTGGCCCAGCACCTTCTGTGCTGGACGTGGTGCTGGGCTGGGAGGCCCGTGCAGGGTGACCCATGCTCCTGGGCTGCCTGTGAAGACAGCTTTCCTGGCATGTGGATCTTCGAGTGCTGATACCATGGCGAGCTGGTCTCTGGAGGCTGAGCCTGGGCGAGAAGCCCTGGGCCTTCAGCTTCTTGGCTTCTTTCTGTCCCTGGCCAAGGCCCGCAAGCGGGAGCACTCTTTTCGAGGTTCCCTGCCTAGTGCATCCTGCTTCCTCCTCCTTCCCAGCTCCATCCTCCTCTGCACACCCTGGGCAAGAACAGCTGTGGGGTCAGGCTTCTGACTCAGCCAGGGTCACACAGCCAGGGGTGGGGGCTTTCCTCATGCTGTGGGTGACATCAGAGCTCCCGGTCAGTCCACCACCCACCAGGAGCAGAGCAGCCAGTGACCCTGTGCCTCACGGCCTGGCCCTGCCCTCTGGCACGCTCTCTCCTGGCAGGAAAGCTAGCTGGTTTGTTTTTGTTCTTGGTTGTTTTTCTTTTTTTTATGGGGCCTGGGATGGAACTTGGGACTTGGAAAATGTAAGGCAAGTGTTCTACCCATGAGCTACAGCTACAGCCCCAGCCCCCAACTGCTTGGATTTATGTGTCAGAAGAATCACTCTGCAGCCAGGCGGATTGGACACAGACAGAAAAGATAAGGGAAGGGGAGAGGAGGGAGAAGAAAGACAGGATTTCCCAGCCCTGGTGCCAGCCTGCCTGGCGTTGGCTGCAGTGACTCACGGAGTCTGGCTGCCTCTGCCCAGAGCTGAGGAACCCGGAACCCGGAACCCGGAACCCTGGGTGGCCCAGGAGCCAGAGACTGAAGTGTTCTGAGCCAGCTCTCCCTCCACCAATCCCTCTCTCCCTGTCCTGCCATCTGGGTGGCAGATACACAGAGGTGGGTTAGAATACTCCCACAATGGGACAGTGGCACACATTAAGAATATCATTAACTCATTCATGGTGGTGCACACCTGTAATCCCAATACTTGAGAGGCTGAGATAGGAGGATCGCAGGTTCCAGGCCAGCTTTAGAAACTTAGGCTCTCAGCAACTTAGTGGGACCTTCTTTAAAAATAAAAAAAATAAAAAGGGCTGGGGGTACAGTTTGGAGGTAAGATGCCCCTGGGTTCAATCCCCAGTACCAGAAAAGAAAGAAAGAAAATTATTAAAATAATTTTATTTTGGCCAGCCATGGTGGCACACACTTGTAATCATAGCATTTGGGAGGCTGAGACAGGAGGATCGTGGTTCACGGGCAGCCTCAGCTACTTAGTGAGGCCCTCTGCAACTTCCTGAGACCCTGTTTCAAAATAAAGAATAAAAAATAGAGCTGGGAGTATAGCTCGGAGATAGGATGCCCCTGGATTCCATCCTGGTACTGGAAAAAAATAATTTTATTTTATGGTCGATGGAGCAGATGGGGAATGGCCCAGGATAGGGGATAGGAGGAAATAAATACCTTCACAGAAACACCTCTGACACCTGCAGCTTTCATCCCCAGCCCAGCGTGGGCCCTTGCTGCCTGTCCTTCCCCTCGCCCTGTAGCACCTGCCCGCTCTTTCCTTGCTGACCCCAGTGCAGGCTTCAAGCTCCGCTCAGACTCCATCTTGAAAAGCCACCAGTATTCCTCCCACCCCGGAACCCTACCCCATAACCTGCCCTGGTCCCGGGGAGTGCTGGCGGCGGCATGTCACCCTGTGCGGGAGTCTGGCCTCTGCTGAGCATCTCAGGGCCAGCACAAATGGGGGTTAGTGAAGATGTGCATGTTGGAATAAGACACTATCCCTGGTGTTGTGAGGGCTCAGCTTGTGGCCCTTCCCTGTTCATATGGCAAAAGGTGGTGGCGGGGTGTGTGTGTGTGTGTGTGTGTGTGTTTGTGTGTGTGTCCTGGAGTGGGGTATTGGGAGGTCGAGGACGTGAGGGCTCTGGTTGCCATGTTATGGGCGTGGGCTCACTGACTCCTTCAGCTGGCGCTGGGGCTCACCCACCTGCTGGCCTGGGCTGCGCTGGGCACCACTGTGGGCAGCACGCCTGTCCTGCCTCTCACCCTCTCCGCCCGCTGGCCACACCGCAGGACCGGGTCTGTCCCCCACATGGCCCTGGAGCGGCTTCGCCCAGCCACGTGCGCGCCCGTGGCTGAGACTCTGTGGCCGCCCTTCTGGTGTCCCTGCCCTGGCCTTGTCCTCCCGGATCCTCCTCCCTGTGGCTGTGGCTTAGTCCTTGTTCTGTTGCTGCTATAACAGAACGCCTGAGACTTGGTGGTTGGTAAAGAACAGTTTATTTTGGCTCCCGGTCTGGAAGCTGCAGTCCAGGATTGGACAGCTGTGTCCATCAGGACCTCTGTAAGGACCTTGGAGGAAAGCGGGAGGGAATCAGGCTTGTGGAAGAGAGAAAGGGGCGGAGCCTGCTTGGTAAGGCCCATTCCCACGCTCAGGGGCTCCGCCCAGGACCCTTCCCACCAGGACCCGCCCCCACACCACCTGGAGAGGAGTTAAACTTCACCATGAGTTTTGGCGGGGACAAACCGTATCCACGCCACTGCGTGTGCCAGCTGGGTCTTTCTGGCCAGGCCTGCTGTAGTTTCCTCTGTGTTCCTCCCCCTCCCCTTCTCTGCAGGCCCCCTGGTGGACTGTAAGGCTGGCTGCACCCTTCCCAGATGCAGGGAAGGGCTCAGTTGGGGCACAAGCCACACCTCTTTGGTCCTCTCTTGGACTCCCATTGTCAAACCTGCCCGTGTCCTGGGAGTCAGAGGAGGAGGCTGGGGGTCAGAGAGCTGGAGCCTGGCACAAAGCCACACGCAGAAAGCCCTCAGCACCTGTATTCACCCGCATCCTCACAGCCACACTCTAAATGGCCACGTAGCCTAGAGGAAGATTTGTTAGTTCATGGTTTGGGTTCAATCTGTGAGGCCAGGGACCTGGGCCTCAGGGCATAGAGGTGGGAAGTGGAGCGAGGGGGAGTGCGGCCGTGCTCCTCACATCATGGCGGCCGGAAGCAGGAGAGAGCACGGGAGGAACACAGATAATCCCCAAAGCCGCCCGCCCAGGGACTGTCCTCTCCAGCCACCCTACCTGTCTGGATCAACATCCAGATAAATGCCTTGGAATGGATTTATCCAGCGCTGGGATCGCAGCTCTCATGACTCAATTACAGCAACTCCAGACACCAACTTACAAGTTCTTCAGGGGCCATTCTACACAGGGCCTCCTCTTACAGGAGGAGCTGGGTTCTCGGACAGCCTCAGCTACTTAGGCCCTCTGCAACTTAGTGAGACCTTGTTTCCAAATAAAGAATGAAAAATAGGGCTGGGGGGTACAGCTCGGAGGTTGAATGCCCCTGGGTTCAACCCCCAGCACCACACACACACAAAAGTTGAGGCCAGGTGTGGTCACACACACCTATAATTCTAGTGCTTTAGAGAGACTTAGAAAGGAGGATTGCAGGTTTGAGACCAGCCTCAGCAATTTAGGGAGGCCCTCAGCAACTTAGTGAGAACTTCTTTCAAAATACAGCACTTGCCGGTGGTGGCGCACGCTTATAATCCCAGCATCTGGCAGCCTGAGACTGGAGGATCGTGGTTCTCAGACAGCCTCAGCTACTTAGTGAGGCCCTATGCAACTCAGTGAGACCCTGTTTCAAAAATAAGATGACAAAAAATGGGGCTGGGGATGTAGCTCAGAGGTATAATGCCCCTGGGTTCCATCCCCAGTACTGCAAAAATGAAATAAAGAATACAGCATTTAAAAATAGGGTTGAAGGTATATCTCAGAGGTAGAACACCTCTGGGTTCAATCCTCAGAACCCACTCACCCCCCCAAACACACAAAGGGTTGAGAATGTAGCTTGGTAGTAGAGCCCCCCTGGGTTCCCATCCAAGTACTGCAAAAACAAACAAAAAGAATATAATACCTTGTAGTTATTAATCACAGATACTGTGTTGTAGAATAGGTCTCTTGCCCCTGTCTAACTAAAACTTTGTATCCCTTGTCCACCAGCTCCCCGGCCCTCCCCTAACCCCACAGCTCCTGGCAGCCATCGGTTACTCTCTGCTTCTATGTGGCCAACTCTTTTAGACTCCACATAAAAGCTAGAAGATGCAGTATTTGTTTTTCTGTGCCTGGCTAATAAAATATTACTTAGCATAATGCCCTCCGGGTTCATCCAGGTTGTCCCAAAGGATGACATTTTGTTCTTTATTAAGGCCAAATAGTATTCCATCATGAACAGTACCTAGTCTTTGTTCACCCGGGGTGGACGCTCGTTGTCTCCACGTCTTGACTAAGGCTGCAGTGAACACAGGAATGGAGATGTCTCTCCACCGTGCTCATTTCATTCCTCTGCAAATGTGCCCGGTAGTGGGATTGCTGGAGCCTGAGGCGGTTCTGTTTTTAACTTTTTGGGGAACCCGCACACTGTTACACTCATTTACACCCCCGCCGCCGGTGTGCATGGGTTTCCTTTTCTCTACATCCTCACCAGAGCTTGTTATCTTCCGTCTTTTTGTTCAGGGCTGTTCTGCCAGGTGTGAGATAATGTGGCCTGTTTTGCTTTGTATTTCCCTGAAGTTGGGTATTTCCTCATATACCTGTAGGCTATTTGTATGCCTTCTTTTGAGAAATATCTATTTTGGGCCTTGGTCCATTTTTAAACTGGATTGTTTCGTTCCTGTTGATTTTTTTAAAGTATTTTACATATTTTGGATATTAATCTCTTGTCAAATGTATGGTTTGTGGCAGGTGTGGTGGCACATGCCTGTAATCCCAGTACTTGGGAGGATGAGACAGGAGGATCACAGGTTTGAAGCCAGCTTCAGCAATTTAGCAATGCCCTCAGCAACTTAACCCTGTTTCAAAATTAAAATAAAATAGGGCTGGAGTGTGTCCCAGAGGTAAAATGCTCCTAGGTTCAGTCCCTGGTATCTCAAAAGAAAAAAAAAATACAGTTTGCAAATATTTTCTTCCGTTCTGTGTATTATCTTGTCAGTGTAGTTGTTTCTTTTGCTTTGTAGAAGCCTTTTAGTTTGGTATGATGACATTTTTGCTTCTGTTGCATGCACTTTGGGGTCAGGTTAAAAAAAAATCATTAACCAGGCCAGTGGAGTTTCCTGTGTTTTCTTCTAGTAGTTTTATAGTTTTAGGTCTTACATTTAAGTAGTGTGTGTGTGTGTGTGTGTGTGTGTGTGTGTGTGTGTGTGTCTTTTGCAGGTCTGGGGATGAAATCCAGAGGCATTTGACCTCCAAGCTACACCCCTGCCCTAATTTTTATTCTTTATTTTTTGAAACAGGGTCTCACTGAGTTGCAGTGGGCCTCACTAAGTAGCTGAGGCTGTCTGCGAACCGCGATCCTCCTTTCTCAGCCTCCTGAATGCTGGGATTACGAGTGTGCACCAGCACACCTAGCTTACATTTAAGTTTTTAATCTATTTGAGTCACCTGTCTTTTGTATTGGATGTAGTTTTCTCACACTCTTTATTGAAGATACTGTCGTCTCCCCCGTCAGGGGCTGTGGCACCTATGTTGAAAGTCAATTGGCCAGCTGGGTATGGTTGTGCACACCTGTAATCCCAGTACTTAGGAGGCTCAGACAGAAGGACTGTAGGTTCCAGGACGGCCTCAGCAAGTAGGGACACTCTCACCAACCTAGCAAGACCCTGTTTTGTTTTGAAATAAAAATAAAAGAGGGCTGGGGGTGTAGCTTGGAGGTAAAATGCCCCTGGTTTTAATCACCAGCAACACACATACACACACACACACACACACACATGAATTGGTCATAAAAGTATGGATTTAGTTCTGGGCTGTCTGTTCTGTTCCTTTGGTCTGTGTCTGTTTTTATGCAAGTCCCATAGCTCTGTGTGTGTGTGTGTGTGTGTGTGTGTGTGTGTGTGTGTATTTTTTTTGTGTGTGTGTGATACCAGGAACAAAACCCAGGGGCTTTCTATCTTTGGGCTACACTCCCAGACCTATTTTTTTTTTTAATTTGGAAACAGGGTCTCACTAAGTTGCTGAGAGCCTCACTAAGTAGCTGAGGCTGGCTTTGAACCTGCGATCTTCTTGTCTCAGCCTCCCAAGTGATGGGATTACAAGCTTGCACCACCATGCCCGGCTCTGTAGTATATTTTGAAGGTAGGTATCATGCTGTCTCCACTGAGCTACATACCCAGCCCTATTTTTTGTTCTTTATTTTGAAACAGGTTCTTACTAAGTTGCCGAGGGCCTCACTAAGTAGCTGAGGCAGGTCTGCAAACCACAATCCTCCTGTCTCAGCCTCCCAAGTACTGGGATTACAAGTGTGTGCCACCATGTTCGGTCTTCATCCTTTTTTTTTTTTTTTTCAATGGTACTGGGGATTTTCTTTTTATTTTGAAACAGGGTCTTGCTAAGTTGTTGAGGGTCTAGGTTGTTGAGGCTGGCCTTGGACCTGCAGCCCTCCTGTCTCAGCCTCCCAGGTACAGGGATTGCAGGTGTGTGCCACTGCTTCTGGCTTCCCCTTCTGCTCAAGTTCTTTTTGGCTATTCAAGCCCTTTTCTAGTTTCATATTAATTTTATTATTGTTATTATTTTGTGTGTGAGGTACTGGGGATTGAACCTAGGGGCATTCTACCGCTGAGCTACACCCCCAGCCCTTTTTATTTTTTTATTTTAAAATGCAGATTTGACTCTCAGGTTGCTGAGAGGCTCAGTAAATTGCCGAGGCTCGCCTCAATTCTGTGATTCTCCTGTCTTTGCCTCCGGAGTACTATGAGTACAGGCATATGCTATCATGCTCGGCTTCCATACAAATTTTAGATTTTTTTTCTATTTCTATCTGTAAAAAAATGTCTTTGAAATTGAATTGAGTAGTATTTGAAATATGAAATTGGGTAGTATGGGTGAATATAACAATACTATTTATTTATTTATTTATTTATTTATTTATTTATTGTACTGGGGATTGAATCCAGGGACATTCTGCTTTCAAGCCAGACCCCTAGTCCTTTTTACTTTTTTTTTTTTTTTTTGTGGTGGTACTGGGGTTCCTGGAAGCCCTTCTACCTCTGGGCTACACTCCCAGACCTATTTTTTTTTACATTTTTATTTGGAAACAGGGTCTCCTAAGCCATCGCGCGCGGCTGGCTTCGAACCTGCGCGATCCTCCTGTCTCTGCCTCCCAAGTGCGGGGATTGCAAGCGTGCGCCCCACGCCCGGCTAGTCCTTTTTACTTTTTATTTGTATCTCACTAAGTCGCTGAGGCTGGCCTCAAACCTGTGATCCTCTGATCTCAGCCTTCCAAGTACTGGGATTATATGCATGCGCGACCATGCCCAGCTCAACACTAACTCTTTCAATCTATAAAAACAAAATTTCCTTCCATTTTTGTGTCTTCCTCAGTTTCTTTCATCAGTTTGTTTCTGGTTTTGCTATGCTGGGAATTGAACCCCAGGGATGCTCTACCACTGAACTATACCCCCAACCCTTTATTTCTTGTTTTTTAATATTCTAGTACTGGGGGTTAAAAGGCATTAACCCTAAGTTAAGAGGCATTCTACCTCTGACTTATACCCCCAGCCCTTTTTATTTTTATTGGGAAACAGAGACTTGCTAAATTGGTAAAGCCAGCTTTAAACCTGCAATCCTGTCTTAGCCTCCAAAGTACTGGGATTCCAAGTGTGTACCACCATGCCCGGATTTATTTATTTATTTATCTATTTATTTTTTTATAGTGGTTCTAGGGGCATTCTACCTCCAAGCTACACCCCCAGCCCAATTTTTTATTTTTAAAATTGAAACAGGGTCTCACCAAGTTGCAGAGGGCCTCACTAAGTAGCTGAGGCCATCTCTGAACTGCATCCTCCTGTCTCAGCCTCCCAAATCCTGGGATTAAAAGCGTGCACCACCACGCCTGGCTCTTATTTTTTGAGACAGGGGCTCTCTAATTTGTTCAGGATGGTCTTAACCTTGCAATTCTTCTGCCTCAGCCTCCGGAGCTGGGATTACAGACATGTGTCACTGGGCCTGGCAGTGTGCTTGTATTTCTGTTAGACATATTCTTAGGAGTAGAATTATTGGGTAATAAAGTAAGGTTTGTTCAGCTGCTGTAGATATAGTCAAACAGCTTTGCAAAGTGACTGTACCAATTTGCGTTCCCACCACCAGCATATAAGGGCTCTACTTGGATTTTTGTTTTGTTATTGTTGTTGTTCCTGGGGATTGAAGCCAGGGCCTTGTGTATGCTCGTCAAGCCCTCTCTCGCTGAGCGACACCCCTGCTCGGGCTCTGTATTTGTGATGCTTTCTACTTCAGCCATCCTAGTGGGTACACTGTTGTCTCCTTGTGGTTTTAATTTGCATTTCTTTGATTAGTGAACTTGAGCACTTTTTCTTCTACTCATTAGCCCTTTGAATATGCTCCCTTTGCCGGGCATGGTGGTGCACGCTTGTGATTCCCACGCTTGGGAGGCAGAGACAGGAGGATCACGCAGGTTCGAAGCCAGCCGCGCGCGCTGGCTTAGGAGACCCTGTTTCCAAATAAAAATGTAAAAATAGGTCTGGGAGTGTAGCCCGGAGGTAGAAAGGCTTCCAGGAACCCCAGTACCACCAAAAAAAAAAAAAAAAAAGAATATGCTCCCTTTAAGCTAGGCCCGGTGATGCACGCACATTTATAATTCCAGTATTTGGGAGGCTGAGACTGGAGGATTGCAAATTCAAAGCCAGCCTCAGCAACTCAGTGAGGCTCTCAGCAACTTAGTGAGACCCTGTTTCCAAATAAAAAAATAAAATAGGTCTGGAATTATAGCCCAGAGGTAGAAGGCCCCTGGATTTCATCCCCAGTAACACACACACACACACACACACACACACACACACTATGCCCCTTTAAAAAGTGTTTTCTTTTGAAAGCATTAGTATTTTACCTTGCCACTGGATGTGAATCCACTTGGAATTCATTTTATGTATATTGTGAGGTGTGAAGGGGTCAAGATCAGTCCTTCTCCATGTGAACAGTCAGGGGACCCAGCACCGCTTGTTACTAGAATGATCCTTCCTCTTGGCCTGCTTCCTGTCCCCGGGTGCTGGTGGCTGCTCCTCGGGTGGCCCTGGACTCGTGGCCCCTCGGGCTCTCTGCTCTCTGCCACTGGCCTGAGCGCCTCTCCGCTCACTCTCATGACTAGAGCTTCCGGCCTGGGCTGGTTAACTGGTGCCATGAGTTAACTTGCCCTCTGCAGATGCCCTGGCTGATTTGTGGCCGTCTTGCTGCTGGGCTGGGGCTCGGCTGTGTCCTCTGGTTCTGATGAACCTGACCTGATCCCATTACTCCTCCTCTCACAGGATCAGAGAGGGCACTGGTCCTGCTCCCAGCTCGGGAAGCCGGTCTCTGTCCTGCCAAAGAGCACACTTCCCTGCTGGTTTGGTGTAACACTGAGAGCCCCCCTACACACACACACACACACACACACACACACACACACACTCTCTCTCTCTCTCTCTCTCTCACACACACACACACACACACACACACTCTCTCTCTCTCTCTCTCTCTCACACACACACACACACACACACACACACACACCTATGACAACTTCATATTTTTCTTCACTCCGTTTCTTTTTTTCTTTTGCAGGTCTGGGATTGGAACCCAGGGGCATTTTACCTCCGAGCTACACCCCCTGCCCTGTTTTTTATTCTTTATTTTGAAACCGGGTCTCACTGAGTTGCAGAGGGCCTCACTAAGTAGCTGAGGCTGTCCAAGAACCACAATCCTCGGGTCTCAGCCTCCCAAATGCTGGGATTACAAGCGTGAGCCACCACGCCCGGCGTATTCCTCTCTTTGAGCAGTGCTGGGGATTAAACCCAAGGTTTCACACATGCTAGGCCCTTTTTACTTAATTTGAGATGGAAGGGTGGGATCTCACTAAGTTGGCCAGGGTGGCCTTGAACTTGTGATCCTCCTGTCTCAGTTTCCCAAGCAGCTATGGTCACAGGTGTGCACCACCACAGCCACTCCTTCAGCTCTTCGTGGCCTGGTCCCTGCGTCCTGCTCCCAGGTGCTGGTCGCTGGGTCCTGCTCCCAGGTGCTGGTTGCTGGGATCCACAATTCCCGGGCACAGCACAGTGAAGCCCAGCATGCTGCTCCTCACTTGGTCCTCACAAAGGGACAGAGTCCTGGCACCTTCCCTCCTCCTTCCAAACCAGGACCGTGCTGACCAGAGAGGCCTCTGGGCCTGTCCAGGCCTCACAGCTCAGGTAGGCATTGGGGAGCTATAGTGAGGCTCAGTTTGAACTGGAGAGGGCAGGGCCACAGCCAAGATCACCGGGGGCAGCCACACCTCAGCCTGGCCAGCAGGGCGTGGGCACCGGCTGGCTCCAGCCCTGGGGAAGAGGCAGAGTTCAGAGGCCTGGCATGGTGAAGAGCCAGGCCCAGCTTCTGCAGACCCAGTGCTGAGCCGAGCTGGGAAAGTGGCCTTTCCTCTGCGCCTGCCCCCAGCTGGCTCTGCCACCTGTGCAGGGTTCCTCCTACCTCACCTTGGATGGTCCCTTGAGCACAGTTTCTGAATCTCCAGCCCCCGCATGTGAGCCGGACACAGACTCTGCTTAGGTGGGTTATGGGGAAGACTGGGGAGACAGATACCGAGTGAGCAGATGGGCACAATGCAAGGGTGCTGTCCTCTGAGGGGCTCCAGGAAGCCAGGGCAGGGCTGGACTGTGGCAGGAATGCACGTGCAAAGGCCCCGAGTGGATGGCTTTAGAGGCACCGCAAGGAGTTCATAGCACTGGAGCTCAGATCCAGGCAGAGGAGGGGCCGGGCTGAGATCAGCAGCAAAAGGCCTGCTTGAGGCAGCTGGAGGCTCACAGTGTCTCAGAGGCCTCACTGGGCTCCTGCTGGCTGAACACAGTGTGAAATCGCTTAGAGGAGGAGAAAGGCCCTACCAGAAGCTCAGGCCCCAGAGGAAGCCACCTTCCTGCCTCCTGGCTCCTCCATGGCTCTCCAGGACAGCAGGCCTGGAGCCACTCACCAGGAGCTGCTGTGGCTCTGACCTGGGGAGGGGGCAGCCAGTGCCTCGTGGGGAGGGGGGATCGCAAAGACCAGGGCCCAGAAGAGCCTGGGATAAGTAGGTGGGGTCAGCCTGGCTGGCAGGTGGCATGGAGCATGGTGAGCTGCGGCGGGGCGGGGGGGGGGGCAGTTCCCCTAGGCCCTGCTGGCCACGCTCACCCCGCCCCACCCCAGCTCCTCCCCAGGAGCAGCCCCTCCCAGTGGTTGTGAGCTCTCTGTGGCCTGGGTGGCAGCCAGACCCTCATCTCCACCAGCCTGGCTGTGTGGCCTGAGCCAGCTTGCTGCCCACCTCTGGGCCCGCTGAGCCCTGGAATACTGGAATCGCCAGCTCCTCTTCCAGCTTGTCTCATCTAATTCTTACAGCTTAAATTGCTTCCTGAGCTGCGGCTGCTGGAAACCCACAGCACTAATGACGCGGCTCGGGGCCTGTGGGCCAGAAGGCTGTCAGGCTCCCCCTTCTCCTTTCCCCTTCCAGGGTAGGGTGGGGTGTTGAGGCGGGCCTACCAGCCTCCCTGGTCAGAGGGGAGGCCAGAGAGGTTCAGTGGTTGGCCTGAAGTCACCCAGCAGCCTGGATGGTTGTGGGATGGAAGGTGAAGTGTCTATGGTACAGAGCAGGGGACGAGCCAGCACTCGGCCCCCTCAGCTGGTGGTCAGTGGGCCCTCCCGCCCTCCCCACTGCCCTTCTCCACCCAGGCAGTTCCGGCCTCCCACCTCCCTTCCTGTGTTCTTTCTTCCTGTCCTGTGAGGCGTTTGGGGAAACCCGCTGGCCCCTGCTCAGCCCTCTCCTGAGAGGCAGCGTCCAGCCATCAGAGAGAGCAAATCCTGAGGACTTGGGTTTGCATCCAACTTGTTCCTGGGACTCGGGCGGCCACCCACTGCCCCGAGGCTCGGCTCTTTCTGAAAGACGGTAACAACTTGCTGGTCAGCGCTGTCTGCAAGTAGCAGAACCAGGCCTCTAGTGAGCGGCTCACACATGGGAGGCCAGGAAGCTAGGGTGCTGGGATTGGCTCCCACATCAAGACTCCAGTTGGATGTGGCCTCAGTTTCCCTCAAGGTGGGGCTGGGAAACTGTGCCTCAGTGGGTTGTGGTGTCATCCTGGGCAGGCCCCAGGATGAGTGCACCCGGGTGGTTTTGAGTCTTTTGCAGCCTATGTGATGTGTAAGCGATCGGCTGGTATAGACGGGACAGTGGCTCAGGTGCGTGGCCCTCCAAGCCGCTGCCGACAGACATACCCGATGCATCTGCCCACTGGGGCCCTCCTTACCTGAGGCCGGCCCTCGCTAGGTCCAGGCTGTCTCTTGCATTTGGTCAGCACATGGGTACGCGGCAAGGTGCCAGCTGGGCCCTGGTGATCTGGGCTGTGAAGGGAGCTGCTCCCTACAGGCAGGGACACTGGCTCCTAGGTGCCCAGGGAGGGCAGAGGCCGGGGTGAACAAGGGCGGAGGGGCAGCAGCGGCATGGTTTCCTGGGCAGAGGTACACATGTCTGCTTTCCCCTGGGTGTGCCCGCCAGCCATGGTGCTTTAGGGCTGGCCCTTGTCTGATTCAACCCTGGGAGGTTGAGGGAAGGCTGGTTAAACACAGGAAGCAGGGAGGAGGGTGTGGCCTGGGCTGGTCCTGAGCACCGTGCTGGTGGCCCGAGGGCCTTGTATCACCTCCAGATATCAGAAGCAGAGAATCCAGCACAGAGTCAGGCGCTCAACTCTTGTCTGCTCTGACCGTGGGCCCTGCCCTCAGCCTCCTTCCTTGGCCTGTATGATGGGCTGGTGATGGGAACCTCTGTGGGGGGGTGGGAAGGCACAGGCATGGGGGTCATCATGAGGCTCTGGCTACCCTGCAGTGATGGTCTTCCTGCCTTCCTGTCCTGTAGGTGCTCCTGCCCTCCTCCCCGGGGCAGCGGCCACCATGTTCTCGTGTGTGAAGCCCTACGAGGACCAAAACTACTCGGCTCTGAGGCGGGCCTGCCTGCGTAAGAAGGTGCTCTTCGAGGACCCACTCTTCCCGGCCACTGACGACTCACTTTACTACAAGGGTGCCCCGGGGCCCACCGTCAGGTGGAAGCGGCCCAAGGTCAGTGCCTGGACGGGTGGAGGGGCCCAGCCTGGGATTTGGTTCTAATACCTGGTAAATGGCCCTCCACGCCCTCGCCCAGAGCGAGGCAGTAGCCTCATCCTGACACCCTCCCTCCCTGGGTTGTTTCTGGCATAAAAATGAAGTGATGTGGGTGACCTTTGTTAGCGAAATCTAGAGTGATGTTCAAGTGTAAGGAATTTACTTTCCTGATTCTTATCAATTATGATTTTGAAATGACCACATGCTTGTACAAATGAAAAGTATGTTTATGGTGCTTCTTCAGTAATAATAATGGCAGTAAGTAATTGTGTCTCCCTCATAGGGTTCTTGTGAGGTTTAAAGCAGAGCCTGGCACCCGCACAGGGAGCCTTTCCCAGGAATATCGATCCTGGTGAATTAGCGGGCAACTCTCACTCTCCTGGCCGTGGGCCCCGAGGCGCCCGTGTGCTAAACAGAAATGCTGCTCGAGGAGTTACCACACCCTCCTGACTTCCACTCGGGTGGGAAGCTGGGCTCGGGTGGGGTCCCCAGAGTGAGCACCCCAGGCTTCTGAGTGAAGGGGAGGCCACGGGCCCAGGCCCCTCCCCAGGCTCCAGGGCCACAGACAGGAGCGACACAGAAGGGACTTGAGTGCGGGGAACCAGCCCTGGGGCCGGGAGAGGACAGTGGCAGCCCTGCTCAGTTCTGAGATAAGGTCCCAGGGCAGGGGAGCCAGGAAGCCTTCCAGGAAGCACTGTGCCCAGCATGCACAGCTAGTTGGACAGGCAGGCCTAGGCTGGCTTGGGCCAGGGCATCTAGAGGGAGGCCGACGAGCAGGGCTGCAGATCTGGGTCGGGGCTTGTGTGCCAGGCTGAGGTGCTGGGCCCTTGCTCCCAGGTCTGGGAGCCACAAAAACCAGGCTTTTAGCAGCATGCAGTGGGGTCAGATTTGCATTTTACAAAGTCCCTCTGGCCCCCTAGACTTTAGGAAAGTGAAATTCAGTGTTTGAGTCTCTGTCCTCAGCTAGGTCTCAAATCCCTTTGGATTCACACGTCCTGCGCATCTTCTTGCAGTGGGGCTCTTGAGAGGGAGGAAGCTGAGGCTGGGAGGGGAGGGCCCTTCCCTAGATCACCCAGTGAGCTGCTGGCAGAGGTAGACTAGTCCCCCATCGTCCTCCTGCCTTGGCACCTTGCCTTACACCAGGCAGCGGGTCCTTGGTCCTCGGCCCCACAAGCTGCTCCAGAACCTCAGACCCCGCCCAGTCTCCTGGCCACACTCCCCTCCTGTGCCTCGTGGGTGGAGAAGGAGGCCAGCTTCAAAGGGCCTTTGTGAGGCTGGGTGCAGGGAGGGGCAGCACTTGAGCTCTTTGGCCTTTTTGCCCCACCCTCAGCGCCCTCATCCTGACTCTCGGCAGCTCTGGTCTGTCACACAGGGACATCTGTGCTCCCTGGCCCCCACAGGAGGCCAGCAGGGCCGCGCTGGGCGAGGGCCAGGCTGGTGGCTCTGCATGCCTGTGCTGGGCAGCCTGCTGGGGGCACCATCCTCTGTGGAGTCCACCAGGCCTCCCGCTGGCTGAGGAGGGGGAGCAGCACTGCCCTTGCCCATAGACGGTGGCCACCGTGTGGGGGGATGGAGGGCCCCAAGGGAGATGTCTGAGTGGACTCAGGGGCAGGAATTGGGGGCTTAGCTCTGGGTCTGGAGGCAACTTAAGGCCTGAGCCCCACTGGGCGAATGTGGTAGATGGAGGTGAGACTACAAGGGTAGTGTGATGTGCATGGATTCCTTTTTTCTTTTCTTTTCTTTTCTTTGGTATTGGGGATTAAACCCAGGGTTTTTCCACCACTGAGCTACACCGTGGCCCTACTTTTTTATTTTTATTTTTATTTTTATTTATTTATTTATTGGTGGTACTGGGGTTCCTGGAAGCCCTTCTACCTCTGAGCTACATTCCCAGACCTATTTTATATATTTTTATTTGGAAACAGGGTCTCTTAAGTCAGCAAGGCTGGCTCCGAACCAGCGCGATCCTCCTGTCTCCACCTCCCAAGTGCAGGGATTATAAGTGTGCACCACCATGCCCGGCTTTATTTTTATTTATTATTATTATTATTATTATTATTATTAGTAGTAGTAGTAGTAGTAGTAGTAGTACTGGGGATTGAACCCAGGGGATTTCCACCTCTGAACAACACCCCGGCCCTACTTTATTTATTTTTTTTTGCGGTTCTAGGAATGGAACCCAGGGGCATTCTACCTCTGAGCTATACCCCCCCAGCCCTTTTATTTTTATTCTTTATTTTGAAACAGGGTCTCACTGAGTTGCAAAGGTCTCACTAAGTTGCAGGGTCTCACTAAGTAGCTGAGGCTGTCCGCATATGATGATCCACCTGTCTCAGCCTCCCAAATGCTGGGAATACAAGCATGCGCCACTATGTCTGCCTCTATTTTTTATTTTGAAGTAGGGTCTCAAGCCAGGCATGGTGGCACACGCTTGTAATCCTAGCATTCGGGAGGCTGAGACCAGAGGATCGCAGTTCACAGACAGCCTCAGCTACTTAGTGAGGCCCTCTGCAACTTCGTGAGACCCTGTTTCAAAATAAAGAATAAAAAATAGGGCAAGAGTGTAGCTCAGAGGTTGAATGCCCTGAGTTCCATCCCCAGACCTGCAAAAAAAAAAAAAAAAAAAAAAAGAAAGAAAGAAAGAAAGAAAGAAAGAAAGAAAGAAAGAAAGGTAAGTCTCACTAAGTTGTGGAGGGAAACAGCATGAATTCAAAAGCTACCCTGTGTGCAAGCCAGTGCCTGCAAGGGGCTGAGCGAGTGGGCCCCACCATCGCGCCGCCCACGGGTGGAGAGGAGAGGTTTGTGAACAGGAAACCCTCTGTCCTGGTCAGGGCTGGGGCCTGCGGCTCCTGACCATTTATCTCCGTGGCTTGAAACTTTGGCCAGCTAAGTGGAACTTTGGTCTGAGGCCCCTGCGTTTCTATGGAGTCCTACTTCCTGGTCCTGTGACCGACTGTTTACAAACAGCAGAAAGCCAGCTTAGTCTACAGTGCAGGGAAGCCCTTCTTCATTCCTGTCTCTCTTCCAGCTCCTTCCTAAGTTGGTGCTCTCTGTTCTAGAAAGTTCTCCTCCCTGCCTCCCTTTCTCCCAAAATGAACGAGGAGCTCCGTGTTCGAGCCAGCCAGTCCTGGCTTCAGCCTGGGCCCTAACTTACCCGTGTGAGGCGAGGCCTTGAACTTGTCACTTTCCCTTCCTCGTCTGAGGTGGGGAGAATAATCCTTGATGATGGTTTCTGAGGTGGGGACGACGTGGGTATCAGGGGCCAGGCGGCAGCCACAGCTCTCGCCCCCCTCCGCCCACCTTCCCTTGGCCTGCGTTGGGGACCCAGAGCTGGTCCTGCCTGGGGCCCCCCTCACGCTGACTCTGCCTGGGCACCTGCTGCAGCTCATTGTTTGCTTGTTTTTTTCCAGTCCAGTGAACATCACCGGCCTCCCTCACGGGCTGGGCGGGGAGAGGAGGCCGCGCGGGGGCTGCCCGCAAGGCCCGGGAGCTGGATCCCAGGAGTGTGCAGGAGCCAGTTTCCTTCTCCCAGTCCCAGGCCGGGGGCTGCCATCCCTGTGGGGTATAGTCACCCCACCTCTCTCTGCTTCTTCCACACCTGACATCAGCCTGGGGGTGTTTGGTAGAACATAAACACAGACAGGGGTCCCACAGACAGATGTCCATCTTGGAACCTTCCAGAACTCTCCCAGGGCGGACGGTGGTCCTTGTCCCCTATCCCTGGGGCTCCTGCCCCTGTCTCTCTGGGGAAGGCTCTGTGCCTCAGCTGCGTGACCATGAAGGGCCACAGGGGCTCAGAGGCTGTGTGGCTGAGTGGGCAGACACCGTGCCTTCTGGGCACGCTCCCTGAGACAGGGATCAGTGTGGTCGGAGGAGGTGGCCCTCGTGGTGGGGACTGCCAAGGGAAGCCGTGGGGGAAGGACATGGGAGCTGAGCTGTTACAGAGGGTGTGACTCCTTTCCCGCCCAGGCAGGGGCCCCACTCTGGCTTTCCCTTGTGGTTGGTCCTTCTGTGACCCTTGGGTATGGTGGATGGACAGAGGTGGGATGAGTGAGCAGGGTCCCCACAGGTGCACCCTGGGCCTGGGCCGCTGCCCACACTCTTCTGCTTGCACACTGACTGAGAACCTGAATTTCTGGTCGTGTCAGGAGGGAGGCGGCTTGGGGCTAAGACCCACATCTGGTCAAACTAGTCTAACAGGCTGGGGGACAGAGGAGGCACAGGTGACCGCAGGGCCGAAGCTGTGCCCTAGAGGTGTGTTGACCAGAGGAGCTGCAGCCCCAGGGAAAGCTCAGCCCTGCCAGGCTGGTCCTGCCTGCTCTGCCACCCACGCTCCAGCTGGTGGACAGCGAGGGAAGGGGCAGGTGGCTGGCCCGGGCAGGGCCCCATCAGCGTGCAGCAGTCCAGGCTGCCTTAGTGGGCATATGGGGGCCTCGTTCCCCTCGGAGCCTCTTGTGCACCAGCCCTCCTCACCACCCCTGCTGTCGCCTCTGCTCACAGGAGCTCCCCTGGCTCCTCCTCCTCAAGGGCCCTGCCTGAGTGCAGGGACCGTCCCCAACTCAGTCTATGGCCTGTGTCCAGCTGATGGCCCAGGAAAGGTGGAAGGACAGATGCTGGCCTTGGGCAGCCTGCCCCTGGCGGCAGGTGATGCGCTGAGCCTCCTTGGACCTCAGTTTCATTGCTTTACAGCGAGAGCCTTTAAACTGGGCTTAGGACTGATGCACAGGACAGCTGAAGGAAGGTGGCCTTATCACTCATAAAAACCTAGCCTCCTTGGCAGGTCTGGAGCCAGCTGCCTGAGTTTGATTCTCAGTTCACCTCTTGCCGTGGCTCTGGGCAAGTGACCTAACCTCTCTGTGCTTGTCTATAGAAGGGGGACGCACCGTGCCTGCCTCACAGCCAGGGCCAGTCCTCGGAAGTGTTCCTGTGCGTCTTCCCTTAGAGGTGCTCCACGGCACCACCACCTCCTGTAGTTCCTCCAGGAAGAGCCGGTGACCAGGGCCTCTCTTGGCAGGAGGCGTGCACCCAGGCCTCTCTCCAGGCTGCTCGATGGCTCCCAGTCCCAGCTCTCCTGCAGAATCAGGGCTGTGGACCTGGAGCTTGACTCCCCAGCCCGGTGTCCCTTCCCAGGGGCCCATGCCCTGTTCTGGGGTGCCAGAGCCTGCACCTCAGGTCCACCTGCAGCGGTGCACACCAGGACGGGAGCCCAGCGGACTTATTTTGTTTGTCTGTCCACTCACTTGCTCGTGACCTTGAAGGTCACTGCCCCGCTAGGCACAGCCGCCCCTCTGTGTCTGTCAGCATCCGAGGTGGAGGGCGCTTGAAGTCACCTCCTTCTGCAGGCCCTGGTGACTCCAGGCAGTGCCTGGGCCCTCCAGATACCCCCGCCTGTGGCCCTTTTGGCCTAGGGACCCAGCTGGGCTGGGAGATAAGAGGAGGGCAGTAGGTGGGGCCAGGGCCTCCTGCCTGCCCCAGAATGGCTGGCCTGGGGACAGGATGGGGAGGCAGCCTCAGGTTTCCTATGCTGGGGTGATGGCGCCCAGCCCTGCGCTCCAGGGAAGCAGCTTGGCCCTGGCTCGCCCAGGAGCCCCTCCTGGAAGGAGGGGCCAGACCTCAGGAGCCGCATGCCCCCTGGATTACAGCCTTTTCCCTGATTGAGGCAGAGGAGTCCCACACACCTATGGGAACTGAGAGTACTTTGCCTGTTTCCCCCTGCTGAGGACTCTGCCACCATGGTTGGTGGAGGCCTCAAAGAGCCCTGCAGAGCAGGGCACACGATTGTAATCCTAGCATTTTCAGAGGCTGAGACAGGAGGATCACTTAGTGAGCCCTTTGCAACTCTATTTCAAAATAATTCAAAATAGGGCTGGGATAGTTCGGAAGTAGAATGCCCCTGGGTTCCATCCTCAGTACTTCCCCCCCAAAAAAAAATCCCTGCAGGGACAATCCTCATCCTTTGCACAAGTGAGGAAATGGGGCGCAGAGAGGCTGAGCCACTAGCCCAAAGATGCAGAGTCAATGGACAGCAGCACCGGGAGTTCTGCCTTCTTGGTGCTGCTGCCCTCTGCTGGCCGCCTGCAGCACAGCCTCGGCAGCTCTGGTCTGATGCTCTAGCACCAACATGGCGACCACCTGCTGCTGCTCTGCCCCACAGGGTGGTTGGGACATGTAACTCAACTTCTCATATGTAAAATGGGCACCTTGCCCAGCTCTCGGTCCAGAGCGAGGATTGGTCCTGGTGCTGGCAGGATGCATGGGGCATGGAGGAGATGACTCGGCATCTCCCCCACGGTCCCCCACCTTGGGGAGCACCTTGGGAATCTCCCTGTCAGCTCAGGGAAGTGAAGATGCTGATGAGGGAGGAGGAGGGGGCCTGCTGGACCAGGTGGCACAGGCAGCCCCAGCTGGACA
The DNA here is from genome assembly GCF_963383645.1 of Muscardinus avellanarius. Lineage (NCBI taxonomy): Eukaryota > Metazoa > Chordata > Mammalia > Rodentia > Gliridae > Muscardinus > Muscardinus avellanarius. The sequence continues at coordinate 174,231,015 of NC_137786.1, read as the reverse complement.
CCTGGCCAGGGAGGGGGCATGGACCCTCTGTGCACCCCCTGCAGCTTGGCGCACGGGCACCATCGGGCACAGGCAGGTGCTCTGGAGCTCCAGAGCTGCTCAGGGCCTGGCCAGGGCTGGGACTGTAAGGCACATCTGTGCTGCCTTGCAGATGTCTGCCCAGGTGCCCAGCCCAGGCCTGGGTGGCGTGTTGGCCGCTGTGGGTGTGGGGAGCCAGCACTTTTGGGTTGTTATCTCTTGGTGCTGAGCCAAAGTCTGTGTCCCCCCTGCTTTCCAATACGGCCCCAGGGGGCTTTCAAGGAAACTCTGAAGCATTGAGAGGTGGGAGTCCGGGCTGAGTCCTTTGGGCAGTGTCCAGCGCAGCGGGCAGCTGCTCCTGGACCCATCCCTGCTCTCTCCTGCAGGCAGAGCCAGGGCTTCCAGGAAGAGGGAAGGGCTGGGTGTGTCGCTTCACTGCGCAGCGCTGCACAGACCTGGCTCCCTGGCATAAACCACGGAGCTAGTCCCTGTGGCCATACCTGCCCCTATCCTAGGAAAAAGCAAAGTTTGGCTTGGTGGCTTTCTGGCTATTTGGAAAGCTGAGGCAGGAGGTTTGCCAATTCAAGGCCAGCCTTAACTAGACATTGTCTCAAAATAAAGTTTAAAAAAGGGCTGGGTGTGTAGCTCAGTAGTGGAGCAATTGCCTGGCATGCACTAGGCCCTGCGTTCAGTCCTCAACACCAGAAAAAAGGACTTTCTGCCCCACTTGGGCATTTGTGTGCTGGTACCTTTGACAAGTCGCTGCCCCTGTCAAGTGGAATCGCAGACCCATGCTGCTCAGGTGGCATGACGGTCAGCGGACAGCTCAAGGGTCATGCCCCCTGGTCATGCCCGACAGCCCCCATCCATGCCTTCATGTGTATCACGTGTCATTTGGCGGTGTCCCTAAGAGTGGGCTGGGGCAGGTGCCATGGGGCACTCAGTCAGAGGCCACAGAGGGCAGGGCAGGGGGTGGCACAGGACCCCACACCCTGCCGTCCTTCCGCAGTCTGTGTTCATTATCACACGTTCAGCAGAAGAACGTGCTGGCCAGGGAAGGGGGGGCCGCTCCAGGCAGGACTGGGGGACTGGGCTTGGGGAGCAGGCAGGCGACCCTCCGCACTGGCAGGGAGGCCCTGGCTCTGCTCCCAGCCCTCATGTTGTCCGGCCCTCTCTATAGGACATCTGCGAGGACCCCCGCCTCTTTGTGGACGGCATCAGCTCCCACGACCTGCACCAGGGCCAGGTGGGCAACTGCTGGTTTGTGGCGGCCTGCTCGTCGCTCGCCTCCCGTGAGTCGCTGTGGCAAAAGGTGAGGCGCAGGGGTGCTGCTGGGCGTGCTAAGGCAGCCAGGGACTCGCTCTCCAGCAGCCACCGCCTTAGTGTGGCGGGTGGGATCACGCCAGGGCCAGTGGACCCACCCTGGGCCCCTCAGTACTGGCTGCGGGTCTGATTCCTTCCCTCACTTTTTAGCTGTGGCTCCCCAGGGGGGGTGCTGGGAGTCTCTGTACCTCCTGAGGTGACTCTGACGTGTCCCCTCCCCCTGTGGGAGAGGACAGCCACTTCAGAGCTTCCCCTGTGAAGTGTGGAGGCCACTCACATGTTCAGTGTGGACGCACCTCCAGCGGGGCTCGGGGACTCTGCCAGCAGCCGCTGTGTGACCGGCCAGTGGCCGTCCTTGCTTTTTCCCAGTTGTTCAGCTAACTGGCCCAGATCTCTAGCCTCTTGATTGCTGTTTCCACACTGCTGGTGTTCAAGAGCGAGGCCAAAGGTCCGGGGTTGGAAAGAGTGGGTCCTTGTCTTTACCTGGCAGTGGGGCCCTTAGATCCAGCACTCAGAGCCCCCTTGGTGGGAAGGCTGGAGTGGAGGCCAGAATAAAATTCCTGGCAGAGATTGCACAGGAGCCCAGTTTGAACACGGCTGCACATACATAAGTCATTGTCTCTTTCCTGGCTCCCTCTTCTTCCTCCACTTATGAAAGGCTGGCAGTAAGAGTCTCAGGCTCAGATTACACTTGTGTCAAATCAGAGCAGCTGCCTCTCTCCAGGCGAGAGGGTGAACGGAGATGCTGTACTTACTTACTACTCCTCAGTGTGGCGCTCGGTGAACACGGTATTGCAGTAATTAACATTCCTAGAACAGGATCTTCCCATGCAGGAGGGTGTATTTTTCCTTTTCCGCCCAGGCATCTGAGCCATCAGAGGGAGCTGTGTCCTCGGCCGACAGGTGTCACTGAACAGGGTGTGACTCAAAGCCACCTTGTCATTGTGATGCTGCCCTAGGGGTCCGACAGCTACAGGCCCTGGACCTCCAAGCCCGAGGCACTCAGTGTCCTGCCAGTTGTAGGCGTCAAGGTCCAAAGAGGGTCTGGCCTGCAGCAATTCTCTGGATAAAGGCCTGGTGCCCACTCTGCAGCTTCCAGCCCTAGCCCCTTCTCTAAGCCAGAACCAGATCCCTGCTCCTGAGCCCCAACCCCAGCAGGCTGCCGCAGAGGTGACCCCGGGAGTCCTTAGGGCTGCCCAACCCCACCACCCTGTAACTGCCTGTTTATCTGCTGTCTCTCTCCTGGAGGTGAGTTACCCACAGGCAGAGCTGGCCTTGTGAGGGTGGCATAGAGAAGGCTGGGAGAGTTTGGGGCAGGCAAGTCCCCCCAAATTGTTGCACCAAGCTCTGTGGCTATAGACTGGCTGCTCCACAGCCACACCCCTCCCTTCCAGCTCCAGTCGTGGGCAGCCGCCTGATGGGAGCCCTTCGCACATTCATTCGGACAGCCCGGTGCACTCCGCAGGTCTTCCGTGTAGCCCCCAGCCCAGCTGGTGAGGACGAGGCTGAAACAGTGCAGGAGGCCTGTCATTGATGCCGGCCAAGATGGCCCATTCATCTCAGGGCTGAAGGTTTCTCCTGTAGAGGGTGTGCACCAGCCTGGGTGGTCTCTGAGGCTGAGCCCCAGTAGCTCAGTAGCTACTCTCCACTCCCAGTAGCTGGAGAGGCTGGGTGCTCTTGGTGACTGTACTTTGCTTCCAGACGCTGCTGTGGTGATGGCCCTGGGTCCCAGACCGAGGCCCTGGGGAGCTCATTACTGTGCCTTACGCTCCCTCCTGTCCCTGTGGACTGGGCCCTGTTTGTTGTTACCCCTGGCTTCTGGGCTGTTGCCCTGCAGGGCCTTCCCTGCCCCACCCTGCTTTCCTCCAGGAAGGGCAGTGGAGGTCTAGGGTGGTCCTTGGCCTGCGTCACTCTCCCTAGCTGCATACTCTGTGATGTTGGGCTGCCTGACACAGGTACCTTTCTCCAGGAAGGACCCTTTACTCCTGGTCTTTGGGGGGTGGGGCGATAGGCGGGGGAGAGGGGCTCATGGCCCTTGGCATTTAGCAGCTGTGCACACGGAGCTCCCCTCCTGCCCCCTCAGACTCCTACTGCTTCTCTCTTCTGCCAGTCACCTCTGGGCAGCCTCCCCTCCCGTGGGCTCCCTGGCAGAGCATCATGACCCCCCTGACTCATGTGCAAACCCAGCGTGGTGGTGCATGCTTGTAATCCCCGCACTTGGGAGGCTGAGACAGGAGGATCACACAGGTTTGAAGCCAGCTTCAGCTACTTAGTGAGGCTCTCAGCAACTTAGTAAGACCCTGTTTCCAAATAAAATATAAAATAGATCTGGAAGTATAGCCCGGGGGTAGAAAGCCCCTGGGTTCTACCCCCAGTATCTCTCTCACACACACACACACACACACACACACACACACACACACACACACACAAAACAGGCGTGGACTCTGGTGACCAGGCTGTGTGGATGTGAGTTCAGGCTGTAGCACGGGGGCTGGACGGAGGTCCTGCGAGCCAGCCTCCCTGGGGCCTGGCGCCACTGCAGCACAGGCTCGGCCTGCTGTCTGCTTGGGGCTGCCCGCTACCAGTTCTGGGCCGGCCTGGGCCATGGAGGCCTGGCTGGAAAGAAGTGTAGACGTGGCAGGAATCCAGGGCAAGAGCCTGGCGGGGCCAGGGGAGCCCGAGGGCGCAGGTCAGGCTCTGTTCTGGCTCCAGTTGTCCCTGGCCTGTGATAGGAGTGATTCATGCTCTCAGTTGTAGAGAGCTTCGTTCGATGCCTGTTAGTGGAGCCCAGCTATGACTCACGCCCTGAAGTAGGTGCTGGGAACAGAAGGCTGGCAAGTAAAGTGACTATCACCACCCAGCAACAGGCACTGGAGGGGCTTCTGCATCTCCTTCTAGTCTTCTCTTCCATTTGGGGTGAAGGAGGTTTTGGCTGTTTGCTTTCGTACACATCTTTGCATTCACTTATGCCACTTTGGAGCTGGTTTTTCTCCACTGAATTCGTCCCCACGTCCAGCCTGAGTGTCTGGTGGTGGAGCACAGGTCTGTGGGCACCAGTGGGTCAGACCCCAGCTGCAGCCTCCTGTCTCCTCAGCTGTGAGCCTCTGCATATGCTTGGCACCTCCAGTTTCACAGCCTTTTGTACCCTGATAACTGTTGTATTCTGGGGGCTACTGATCTATGTAGCTAATACCCGCCCTTTGCCCCAGCCCCCTCCCCACCACCCTGCTCTTAGTTCTTGGTTTCATCTCATCAGCCTCCATCTTCAGCAGCCTCAACCACAGCCTGGGCTGGCATTGCTCCCTGGCCTTCCTCCTGCTCACCCCCAAGCCGGCACAAACCTGTCCCTGATCCCCATTTTGGTCTTGGCCAGTGCCCTCCCTGAGCTCTCCCCATTGGCCCCTCTTCCTCTGCGCCTTGGCCCCATCCCTCACGCCAGCACGTCTCTTATCAGTGTTACGCATGCAGCAATTCCCTACTCTGGGTGCTGGCTTAGAGTGATGAACAAGACAGGCACAGGCCTCGCCCTCTCCGGGCTTAGGGTCTAATGGCGGGACATCACAGGCTCAAACTAAGCAAAGCATACAAGTAAACAAGAAATGTAGCGAGGCATGGTGGGTGGTGCATGCCTATATAGTCCCAAAGCTTGGGAGGCTGAGACAGAAGGGTCACAGGTTTGAGGACAACCTCAGCAATGTAGCAAGACTCTCAGCAATCTAATGACACCCTGTTTTAAAATAAAAAAATAAAATCGGGCTGCGGGTGTAGAGGTAGAATGCCCTTGCACTACAATCCCCAGCACCACACACATAAAAAAGCGAGATATAGTGCTGGGAAGGGCGAAACTGTTCCTTTTTGCAGGAAAAAGATGCCCCCAGCCTTAGCCCCCACCCCTGTTCTCCAGACACAAAGTAAAATTTTCTGTGATGAAGTGTTTTAGCACTCCCACTGTATGGTTCTTTCAAATATCTTTGGGGATCACTATCAGCAGCCTCTAGATCTGACCCCATAGTGTCAGGCGTTTTACTAGAACCAGATACTGTGTCCCCTGGCACCTCCTGCAGTTTATGTGGCCCAAATATCACCAATTGCCTTAGCCTCCATCTAGCAATGGACTTGTGGTCCACCAGACTCCGTATTGTTCTCAGCGCTTGCACGCTGGCCTGTGCCTCTGCTGTGTGTGACATGACAGTGGCCCACCCCTCTCACCCCGTCCCAACTACACTCATATTCCAGCTCTTTCATGTGTGTGTGTGTGTGTGTGTGTGTGTGTGTGTGTGTGTGTATGTGTGTTGCTAGGGCTCAAACCCAGGGCCTCGCACATTCTAGGCCAGCTCTCTACCACTGTGCTACGCTTCCAGCCCTTGTCTGATTTTAATAGTTGAGCTCCTGCCTCCGATTAGGGACTGGGGATATAGATGTTTGCCAGATCCCTCCTGGGCCTCAAGTCTCCCAGGGGAAACTGTGGGTCAGCAGGTGGAATAGGTGGTAGGATTTTAATGGGTAGAAGTGAAACCTGGTGGTGTAACCGCGGTGGCACCGTGTTGAGGCAGAGCCAACAGGCCCAGACCAGGTTGGGCCACTGACTCTCAAAGCACACTCCTTGGACCAGCAGCTGAGAAAGTGCTTAGAAATACAAATTCTCAGGCACATCAGATGATGGTTAAGTCAAGGTCCCTGGGGCCCTGCAGTCTGTTTCCAAGTCCTCAGGTGATTCTGATGCTCACCGGAGCTTGAGAGCTTTGGGTCTAGATGGGAGAGGATGGCAGCTGGGGTCCTGGCAGCAGGAATGGAGGAAAAGGTTCCCAGTCCTTTGGGAAGTAGAACCAGTAGGCCTTGGCGGTTAGGTGTAGAAAAGTGAGGGTGGGAGGCATCCAGGGTGGCTTCAGAGTGGCTCCGGTGACTCCGGATTTCCAGTGAGGTGACCCTCTCTTGTCCTATCCGTGCCCCCCACAGGGGTCTTCGGGCCTCTCCTCTGCACCTCAGGCAACCACTCCTCCCTCCCTCCCCTGCTTCCTTCTTCACAAACAAGCCAGCTCCCAGCCCATCCATGGTAGTCAAGGTGGTTGCCACAGCAGTTGACATCAGTGCCCGGGTCCCGGAGGAGCCCGTCACCCTCTGCTGTCTGCAGTGCCTGCGTTACCGCTTCCAGGAGTGGAGAAGAGGCAGTTGGGGACTCCCGCCCCTCATGTACACCCCGTTTTGAACTGGGAAGGGCCGGGGGCCGGGAGGGAGTGGAGAGGCGGGGCCTCTGAGGCCTCTTCTCTGCCCCTTGGAGGCCACAGCCCACTGGGCTCCTTGACGTTGGCGGGAGCAGCAGCGCCAGCAGCAGCGCCTGGGCCATGGCGGAGGACGGACCGCAGCAGCAGCAGCTGGAAATGCCCCTGGTCCTGGACCAGGACCTGACCAAACAGATGCGGCTGCGCGTGGAGAGCCTGAAGCAGCGCGGGGAGAAGCGGCAGGACGGAGAGAAGCTGCTGCGGCCGGCCGAGTCCGTGTACCGCCTCGACTTCACCCAGCAGCAGAAGCTGCAGTTTGAACGCTGGAACGTCGTGCTGGATAAGGCGGGCAAGGTCACCATCACGGGCACCTCGCAGAACTGGACGCCCGACCTCACCAACCTCATGACGCGCCAGCTGCTGGACCCTGCGGCCATCTTCTGGCGCAAGGAGGACTCTGACGCCATGGATTGGAACGAAGCGGACGCCCTGGAGTTTGGGGAGCGCCTGTCGGACCTGGCCAAGATCCGCAAGGTCATGTACTTCCTCATCACCTTCGGCGAGGGGGTGGAGCCCGCCAACCTCAAGGCCTCCGTGGTGTTCAACCAGCTCTGATGGTGGCGCCTTCTGCTGTCCCTTCTCTGCCGCCCCCCTGCCCAGACCTCTTCCCCCACTTGCATTTTTGAGGACATCCTTCTAGCTGCTCGGCCCGTCCTTGGCTTGGCAGGAGGCCTCCTGAATCCTCCAGCCTTCTGCTACTCTCCCCTGGTGCCGGCGCTCCCGCTCACAGGAAGACACCGTGGCTCTGTAGTTAGAAGCTGCTGCCGCTTGCTGTAGATGATAGGGGCTTGGCAGGAGCTGCTGTGGGCAAATGGAGAGGCCCCGGGCACCTGCTTTCTTGCTGCTTCATTGTGTGCGAGAGAGAAAAAAAGACTGACAAAGACCAAGACCGACAGACAGAGACCCAAACAGACAGAGACCCAAACAGCCAGCCTTGCGGCTTCCTCCAGCGGCTAGAGACAGGATGACAGCAGAGGCTCCTGGGGGAAATGCCAGAGGGCGCTTGCTCCCCGGGCCATCGCACCCTTTGCTGAAGCCCTTGTCAAGAGAACACCGACCTGAGGCCTTAGGAAAGCACCGCTGCTCCTGTATCTGCCTGCTGTGACCCCATGACCTGTGACCCACGACCTCAAGGCCCTCAGGACCTGGGGTGGGCGGGCTGCTGGGCTGGCTTGGCGGTGGGGAGTGGTGGCTGGCACCCAGCTCTGGTTTCTTTGGGGTGACTGCAGAGTGGAGAAGTGAAGGAGAAATATATGAAGTCACACAGAGCTCTGTCTACTTGTACACACGCGTGTATACTGAGAGAGCGTACTGTATTAATGAGGGTGTGTCTCTGCCGGCCTGTGGGCAAGTCTGAGTTTAGAGCATCTGTTGAGTACTTGCTGCTTCGGGTGGCTCTCAGCAGGGGCTTGGCTGACATGACCTGGGGGTGCTTCCTGAGCTGAGGGGGACCGAGGTTCATGCAGTGGAGGAGAGAAGTTTAATGAAGGGAGGGACCCAGGCCCTGGAGCTAGAGGCGGTGGTGGCCGTGGTGAGGGAAGTGGGTACTGCCCTGACACAGCCGCTCCTGGCATCTCCCTGGCTGCTTCAGTGGGGCAGAGGGAGGATGCCCTCAGAGGGGGCAGTTATGGCGGCTGATGCTCTGAAGTAGGCTGGAGGTCTGTGGTGTGACACAGAGCGCTGGCTCTGAAGTCATCAGGGGCCCATTCACTGAACAGGGAAACTGATGCACAATTAGCAGATTCAATTCCAACCCCAAGCCTCGTTCTCCTTCACACAACACAGGCCCAGAGAGCACCTGGTCAAGGAGGGGGTGGCTGCCAAGGGTGCATGACACTGCCCTCCTGAAGCTGAGCCCTGGGGGTGTCTGGCTCTGGAACAGATGAGCCAAGGCCCTGGGGGTCACAGCCGTCGCCGTGGCTGGGGCCACTGGGGGGTGAGCCCATCTCATAGGTGGCAACTGGGCTATGGAGCTGGGGTTTTACGGGTGGAGATGTGCTGTGGTGTGAGGCCTGGTCCTCCGTAATTTATGGCTCTGGGTCTGTTCTGGAATGTGCTTGGGGAAGTGCCCGCCTTGCCAGTGACCACGGCTCACCTCACAGAGGTGGGGTTGGCAGGCCCTTGGTTGGGCCTGGCCCTTCTGCCTCTTTGCTTGACCTCCCGCACCTTCCCCATGGGGTCCCAGTGCTTCTGCTCTGGCCGCCGCGTGTCCCCAATAAAGGCTGTGTGCCCTGTTCTTGGTGGTGTGCGTCTGACCCTGGAGCACTGCTTCCCTGTGGGGTGTGGGTCCCAGCTCCTTCCTCCTGCCCACATCCTCCCAGCCCTTAGCAGCCCTCCACAATGGCTTTCAGGGAGGAGGCTCTGAGTAGCCACTGACTGGCCAGGCCCCACATCAGGCTGGGCCTCCTGAGCCTATCGGCCCCCCTCCCTTGGCCCTGGCCTGGCCCTGTGTGGGCTGGAGAAGTAGAACTAAGTCCCCACTGTCTCCAGTCTATCTCCCACTGTCTCCTCCCTGCTGGGCACCGGGCAGGGACAGATGGGACCCTGGAGCAGTGGGCTGGGCTGGCACCGGGCCTGGCCTGTGTCTCTGATTGGCTTTATCTTCTGGCAGCCCCTGACCCTGGCTCAGACCTTCCCAAGGAAGCAGCTTGATTCTGTGAAAGTCCTTTCAGTTGCCCTTCTGGGATCACTAAATCCGCGACCACGTAAGCCTGATATTGGCACTGATGAAGCCAGTGAGCCTCCTTCATGGCTCTGTCCCCTCATCATCTTGCTCAAACCCGCCCAGTTGCAGTGGACAGAGACAGAGGAGGCCCAGAGGAGGAGGCCTCTGCCCAGGTCACCGAGGGTGTGGAGGGTCTGGCCGCATGGGGTGGGACAGCTGGCTCTGCGCCTGTGGACCTTTGGCCCCACAACCTCCAGGGATGGGTCCAGAGATGTGTCCCTCTGCCCCCACCTGAGAGCCAGGGCCAGCTTGGCCAGCTCCATCCCAGGGACGGAGGTCAGAGGCTGCTCTGTGGCTCTGCTTGGGAACCTCCCCAGCTGGACCTCATGACCCCTTTCCTCCCCTTCCCGAGTTCCCTCAGCAGCGGCTGCCACCTCATTTCCTTTTTCCATTCCCCCTTCATAGAATCCAAAGAACCCCCATCCCCCCACACCCCAGAAGTCTCCAGCATAGCCTCCCCAAGTTTGCCTCCCAGTCACTCCTGGAGGAGGAAGATGCAGTCAGAGGAATCCAGCCCTCCTGCCCTGGAGAGCCGCAGGGGCCTGGCTCTGTCCCTGACTGCAGGCAGTGGGAAAGGACCCATTTTCCATAGAAACCATGAGAAACCATAGAGTGAGGACACCTGCCATTTCCTTATCCTCGGCCTCCCAGGGGAGCAGCGCAGTGCATGCCAAGAGCCGGGCTCTGCCATGCACTATCCCGGACAGCCTCTCTGGGCCCGTTTCTCCCCTGGCAGCCCGGCTAATGGCGATGCCTTCCTCCCAGGCTGCTGTAGAGGTCAAGTGAGTTAATGTTAGCAAAACATTCAGGCATGCTGAAGCTGGGCCGGGGCACCCTGTCTCACCTTGCCAGTTATTACTGTGACCGTGGAAGCATAGTCTAAAGGGAGGGGTAGGAGATACCAAGCAGGAACTCGAGGTTCAAGAGGGGAGGGGAGTTGCCTGAGGTGACCCAGCAGGCCCCTGCTTGTGGCAGCAGGTGGTGTGGGAAGGAGAGATGGGCCAGCACCAGGCCTGGCTCCATGGTTTCAGAAAGCAGCCTTGGGGTGGCAGGAACCGTTGGCTGTAGGCCCTCTGTGGTATCAACTGGCCTGGTCTCTGGGCAGCAGGCTCTGCGCTCCCAAGGCGATGGGGAGGGCATGCTCCTTCCCAGCCTCCTCCGGGCCTGGCATCTGGAAGCGGGGGGATTGAGACCCTTGAAATCAGAAGCTCAGAACCAAGGAACCTCCAGTGTTCAGAGCCAGGAACCCACTAGGTCTGAGGACTCAGAGGCCAGGCCCACCTTACCCCACTTGTATGAACCAGGAAAACCCTCTGCAGTCCCTCACCCCGCAGCCCTGCCAGCGAGGCTCAGAAATGCTGTGTGTAGGCTTCCGAGTTCCAGGTGGAAATCTGGACGCCTCCCTCTGTGCCCCCATGACTGCACACACACACACTCTAACACACACGGGTTCTGCAGTGCTGCCTTCCCGGGGTGTGGGTGTGGGTAGTCAAGGCGAGCCTCTTGTGTGTGTGTGTGTGGTGGGGGAGTCCCAGGAGCCAGGGTGCCAGGGGACACTGTGGCAGGCTCATCATGGCCCTTCTGTGGTTGGTACCTAAAACCACACCCCAGGGCAGGGAGGGAGGCTGTTAGGTCAGCCGTAGGTAGTGCCTCCCCTGTCCTGCTACAGAGCACTGAGATTCTCCTCCTCCCCGTGGGGAAAGAGGCTGACCTGGTGATCTCAGCTCTCCCTACCCTGAGGTCTTCAGATTCTAGTGTGAGTGCACATGCAGGTGCCACAAATACAAATAGCACTCTGTGGTGTGGAATACCACCAAGACCATCTTCTTGGGCTCTCATGACAGTCCTCAAGGTCCACATTTAAGTCCCTGGCATGCACAAGGTTGGGGGCATGGGGTTAAGTAGTGTGTACAAGGTCACCAGCTGGCCAGGGGCTGAGGATCTTGGTTGAGGATTTTTTCTTCCATGAAAGACTCCATCCAGCTTTGGAGCTGGGTCAGGTGTTAGGGATCTACGAGTTTTTCCCCCAGTGGATAGGGAAAGGGAACCATGCTGGGGAGCCAGGAGCACAGCTGCCCAGCTGTGCCCGGGGCTGGCCCCTGAGGGACAAGTGCAGGAGAAGATGGCAGGAGACATCTTGGTTGCAGTAGATTTCCCTGGAACCCACAGGAAGGAGTGTTGAGGGATGGGGCTGAGAAGATCAGCAGAGCCCATTCCCATTGCTGGGCCAGGTCATGGGGTCCTGGTGACAGGGAGTTTCAGGTACAGACGCCACAAGAGTGGAGACTGCAGTCGAATGAGCCCACTCTACCTGTCCCTTAGCATCAGGAATCAGCAAGTATTGCCAGTCCTGCTGCTTGCACAATCCAGTTCCCTTGGGCAGCATATCATTTCAACTGTACAGCTCTGAAAGATAAGGGCTCATTAAAAAAATAAAAACCACAATACCAATATACAACTAAAAAAAAAAAATTCTTTTGCAGGACTGAACCCAGGGCCTCAAGCATGCTAGGGAAGTGCTCTGCCCACTACCTAAATAACCAAAATTTCTTTATATAGGGGAAGCATTGCCCCATTTAGTATTACTAGGGATTGAACTCAGAGACATTCTACCTCTGAGCTACACCCCCCAGCTCTTTTTTTTTTTTTTTTTTTTTGGTGGTACTGAGGTTCCTGGAAACCTTTCTACCTCCAGGATACACTCCCAGACCTATTTTATATTTTATTTTGAAACAGGGTTTCTTAAGCCAGCTGAGGCTGGCTTCAAACCTGTGCAATCCTCCTGTCTCCACCTCCCAAGCGCGGGGATTACAAGCGTGCACCACCACACCCGGCTCCCCAGTTCTTTTTATTATTTGTTTTGAAATAGGGTCTCACTACGTTGCTGATAGCTTCACTAAACTGCTGAGGCTATCCTCAAACCTGTGATTCTCCTGTCTCAGCTACCCAAGTACTTGGATTATAGGCATGTGCCACACACCCTTGGGACCAAAAGTGTTTCAGATTTTGGAATATTACTTGAGGATTTCTAATCTGAAAATCCAAAAATTCAAAATCCAGAATTTTTGAGTATTATGTCAGTGCTCAGAAATTTCAGATTTCAGATTATGAATTAGGGAATGTGTTAGCTTTCTGTTACTATAACAAATATCTGAAGAAAAAAATCATCTTAGAGGAAAATGTTTGCTTTGGCTCACAGTTTTGGAGTTTTCAGTTCAGGATTGGACAGACCCATTACTTTAAGGCCTCTGGGGAGAGGATAGCACATCATGGTGAAGACCTGTGACAAAGCAAACTGTTTACCTCATGGCAAGGATATGAACGACACAGAGGAAGAGACCAGGACCCCACAGTCACCTGCACAGGCACGCACCCAATGACCTAAAACCTCCCACAAGGCCCCTACTCTTAAAGTTTCCACCACCTCCCAATAGTGCCAACCTGGGGATCAAGCCTTTAACAAAGGAGCCTTTGGAAACATTTCAGATCCAGACTATAGCATGGAGGCTCAACTTGTATCATCAAATACTGAAGAAGTATTGTAGTTTCCAATTTGTGCCACAACTATGTATATATTTTACCAATTTTTTGTTTGAATGAGGCCCATATTTGCAGGTGGTTGATTGCCCTGTTATCTTTTAATCTTTCCTTGCAATTTATTTGCTGAAGATACTGTACCATCTTGATTCTCGTTTCCCACTGTCTGGATTTATTGTTTTTTCAGTTTGGGTTTTTTTTTTGTGTGTGTGTGGTGTTATGGTCCATTATACTTTGTCCATCTTCTTAGGGATGGGTGATCTGCAATTGAGAAATTCACACACAGGAGAGGGCTGCTTGCCACTCTGACTTTATTCAGAACATAGTCACTATATGTGCAGTTAGAGGTTTTCTTCCTCATTTCTTAGTTGGAATTCATATGGAGCAGAGGCTAGATTAGTGCTTGATTCTTCTCCTTAATTTTCCAGTTCTAAAAAAAATAACTGATTTTTCTATCTTCCTCCAATAATGACAGTCATTTGTTTTGTGTCATCATGACCTCGTGAACTTGACTGGGTTTGCTGTATTTTAATTCACTGAACCTAGTAGCCTGGGCCAGTGGGAACATCCTCAGGCTGCTTCCTGAATTCTTTGACATGGTCCAGGTGTCTTTGGTGGCTTCTTCATCTTGGAACATGGCCGTTGTAGTGTGTGTGTGTGTGTGGGGGGGGGTTGTGCGATCACACAATGTTCAGAGTTCTCCTCCTGCCCAGCTCTGGCTACAGAGGGCTGAGGGCAAGAAGCCTGTTCTGGCGTCCACCCACACCAGCTCACTGGCTGCGATGCAGGAGGGGAAGTTGAGGCCCCCAGGGACCCCTGACTCTGGCTCCTCAGGCCCTGGAGCCTCATTAGCTGTTTCTTGAGCCACAGAGGGCTCAGGGCCAAGCCCGGAGTTTAGCTAATGATCCTTCCGAGGCCCCAGTCCCAGCATACCTCTGCGCCCTGGGAGGGCTCCTGCTCCTCCCTCCCCAGCACTCCAGTGGGCCACGGAAGGAGGGAGCAGGGGAGGAAGGCAGCTGGCTGCGTTCCTGCGCAGGGCTCTCCTTGCTCTGTGCCCTCTGCAGCTCTGGGGATGTCTCTCTGGACCTCGGCCTTCTCTCCTGGGCCCTGGAGAAGATAGCTCCTGCCTTGCACAGGCCCCACCCCTTTTCATTGTCTCGCTGCATTACCCAGGTTGTCCCAAATCCCTGGGCTCAGTGATCCTCTGGTCTCAGCTTCCCTGGTAGCTGGGACCACAGGTGTGCGCCCCAGTTCTTGGCACGGTCCATTTTTGTTAGAGCTTTCAGTCTTGATGCAAAGTGGAAGGCCACTGAGGAAGGAGCCCGGCCTGGGGTGTTTTTAATTTAAAAAGAACCCGGAGCTGAATAAAAATGAAGGGAAGGGAGGAAGCAGTGCCTTGAGCCTCGCTGGCCTCTGGATGCTGCCCTGAGTCTGATCCTGCTTCCGTCCCCTAGGAGTGAGACGTGAGCCACTTCCCAGAGCGCTGCGCACAGCTGGGTGTGAGGCTCCATCAGTGGTGGTGCCTCTCCCCAGGCAGTGAGCATGTTCATTCATTTTCTTGGTCTCACAGGTCCCACCAGGGAGAATTTCTCTCTGCCAGTATCCCTGTCAAAGCATCCTTGGTGATGGGGGATGGCTGCACGCATGGCTCCTGGTGTGTGTCCCACTCAGCCTGCGTGCCCGGGTGCCTCTTCTCTATACTTGAGGTAGTGTTCTTCTAGAAGAAGTTGCTTATGGTCTGGATGGGCTCAGCCACACTTGGTCCCCCACCTGGCCAGACAGCCTGTCACTCTGACTCGAGAGAGGGGCGAGGGGTTTGCCCTCTCCTGCCAGCCTCCTGCTGCCTCTACTTGACCTCGTGTGCTTGGGGGACAGCCTCTGTCAGCTCAGAGCTGCTGCCAGGGTCCAGGACAGGGCCCCACTCCTTCCCCTCTCGGCCCCGCACGCACCCTGTGCTAGCCTCTGCACTCTTGACTGGCCAGCACGGTTCATCTGTCCAGCATGGGGCTGGGCACACAGTGGGGCATACCGATGAAGAGCTTATTCTTTAGAGACAGACCCGGGTTGGAATCCTGTTTTCAAACCCAGATCTGGCTGCTTACAAAGAATGTATGCATTGTTGGGCATGGTGGTACACACTTAAAATCCCAATTCCTGAGAGAGTGAGACAAGAGGATCACAGGTTCGAGGCTACTACATGGTAACTTAGCAAGACCTCATTGTAAAAAAAAAATTTTAAATTAAGAGAGCTGAGGGGTGCGGTTCAGAGGTAGAACCTCCTGGGTTCAGTCCCCAAACCACACACATGCACACACACACACAAAAAGAAAGTATGTATTTTCTGACTGTGTGACTGGGCAAATTACTTGCCCTCTCAGATTTTTGTGATAATTAAATTGAGATGCTCCATGGCAGGCACAAGAGGTGGCATTTGCAAGATGTTGCATATGTAAGAGATTATTACTAGAGTACTGATCATATATGTGAATGTATTCATTCAGTCAACAGCTCTGTATTAAGTTTACTCTCTGGGCCAGGTCCTAGCTAGGTGCTGGATGTATAGCAGTTACCAACCAGTATGACCATGCCTCTAAAGATGGTCCAGGGATAGCATCAGATATTGAATACAATGTCACATGGGTATTTAATGTTTTTAACACAGTAAACATATGTATCTCAGAGAATCACCAAGGCCATGAGTGTGATGGATAGGGGTCCCGGGGAGTGTGAGTCGGGAGGGCTTCCTGCAGGAAGGTGGACACTGAAGTCAGCTGGGGGTGAGCTGGGGGCAGAGCACACCAGGGAAGCGACACCATCAGGCTGGTCTGCTGCTGTGGACCAGGACAGAAGTGGCTAGTAACCATCAGTTTTCTGGAGTGAGGCGAGGTGGGTTTCTCTGGCCAGAGTGTGCCGCAGGATGGAGCAGGGAGGTGGCTTCAGAAGAAAGCAGGAGCTCACAGCAGAGCCCCTCACGGCCTGGGCTGGGCTGGGGGTGGGTGACGTCATGGAGAGATGGGGCAAGGTGCAGGGGGAGGCTGAGCCCAAGGGAGGCCCAGACCCCGCAGACCTGGGGAAGGTGGGGCCGGAGACGTGGGGCGTCACCCATCCTTTGTGGTGCCGATGGGACAAGACCCAGCGTTCCCTTCATTCTGGTTCCCTGGAGGTGCGCGCCCCATTGCCTCCAGGAACCAGGTGTGCCCGCTCACATGTCCCTGTCCTGCCTCCCCAGGTCATCCCCAACTGGAAGGAGCAGGAGTGGGACCCCGAGAAGCCCGACACCTATGCCGGCATCTTCCACTTCCACTTCTGGCGCTTCGGGGACTGGGTGGATGTGGTCATCGACGACCGGCTGCCCACGGTCAACAACCAGCTCATCTACTGCCACTCCAACTCCCGCAATGAGTTCTGGTGCGCCCTGGTGGAGAAGGCCTACGCCAAGTAGGTGCTGGCGGGGTGGCGCCCAGGACGGGCTCCACGGCATTCCTTCCACCAGGCACAGGGGCGGGCGCTGAGTAGCTGCATCCAGCCTGTGTGCAAATGCTTCACCCTGTCTGTCTGCCCACCTGTCTGCACGGCTGCTGGGCGTCCGTTCTGTCTTCGCTGACCCCCTTCCTCCTTTGTGCCAGCTGTGTTCACAGCACAGGGCCTGGCATGGACTCGCTGAGTTACGGAGGATTGGGGGACAGAGTGGCTTTTCCAGGCTTTGGCTGGGCTGGGGTGCGCCTGGGGCAGGAATACCCCGGGGGTCAGAGACCAGCCAGCTCCCAGGTCTCTCTTCCCAGAACTGTTCATTATCTTCTTGGAGAGAGAAGGGAAGTGGGAGGAAGGTACCTAGAAAAGGAAGAAGGGAGGAAAAAGAAAACAAAAGCTAACAGCAAAAACAAACCCAGAGAAACACTGGCAGGTTCCATTTTTAATCTTAAGAAAGCAAAGCCCGCCCCCTGGTGGCCGCCGAGTCCCCACGAACCCGTCTGGCTCCTCGCTGAGAGCCCACTCTCTCCCATCTTGCTTTTTGGTCCTTTTTCCGCCTCTCTTATTTTTTTCTTTTTGCGACAAGGTCTTACTATGTTGCCCAGGCTGATCTCGAACTCTTGGGTTCCAGCGATCCCCCTGCCTCAGCCTCTCAGGCAGCTGAGACCATAGGCATGCCACGCCGCACCCAACATGGTTATTTCTCATTTTAATCAAGTGTAACCAAAATTCAGTGGCGTGTACTTAACACGCATACTGCTGTGTCTCGTCCCCACCTGTGCACCAAAACCTTTTTCATAACCATACCCATTAAACACCAACTCTCTCTTTCCCCTCCTCGCAGTCCCAAGGAACCTCTATTCTGCTTGTATCTCTTTGAATTTGCCTATTCTAGCCGGGCGTGGTGGCACACGCTTGTAATCCCAGCATTTGGGAGGCCGAGACTTGGAGGATTGCGATTTGCGGACAGCCTCAGCTACTTAGTGAGGTCCTCTGCAACTCAGTGAGACCTAGTTTCAAAATAAAGAATAAAAAATAAGGCAGGGGGTGTAGCTTGGAGGTCAGATGTCCCTGGGTTCCATCCCCAGACCCAAAAAAAAAAAAAAAAAAAAAAGAATTTGCCTATTCTAGGTACCTCGTGTGAGTGGAATCCTACAATATTTGTCCCTCTGTGTCGGGCTTCTTTTGCTTAGATGGTGTTTTCAAGGTTAATCTATGGTGCGACACATATCCAAATTGCCTCTCTTTGCAGCTGAATAGTATTCCATCACGTGTAGAGATCACATTTTGTGTATCCACTTGTCTGTAGATGGATTCTTTTGGCTCTTGAGAATATTGGGCCTGGGAATGGGGACCCGGACTCCGGTGTGGCGGTGCTGTGCCTGCTGTGTGAGCTCAGCAGGTTGCATGAGCTCTCTGGGTGTCAGACACCTCCCCTGCACGGCGAAGGCTTTAGTCCTGCCGGGGAGCATGAGCTGGGATCCGTGCACGCCACTCCCCAGGCTGGCGGGATGTTATCAAGCCCTGGACGGGGGCAACACAGCAGACGCGCTGGTGGACTTCACGGGTGGCGTTTCTGAGCCCATCGACCTGACCGAGGGGGACTTTGCCAGTGACGAGGCCAAGAGGAACCAGCTCTTTGAGCGTGTGTTAAAGGTGCACAGCCGGGGAGGCCTCATCAGCGCCTCCATCAAGGTAGGAACTTAGGGTGGGCCCCAGAAGCAGCCCCTCTGCTTTGCTGACCTGCTCGGGGAAGGGAGGCGGCCATGAGGTCCTGGGCAAAGCCCAGACCCATCTCAGCTTCAAATCCAGACAACGCCCTTACATTCTGCTCACCCAGGACCCTCTCTGACCCTCGTGGGCTCTGGTGTCTGTCCCTCTTAGGGCCCTTTCATCAAGCTGTGAGGCGCCAGAGCTCAGGGGCCCTGTGCTAGGCTGGAGATGATTGTGCAATTTCAGTAACTTCTTGGACCTGGAGGAAGAAGCTGGGCCCCCTAGGGAAGGCGGCCTTTGACCCAGGTTTAGCTG
Source organism: Muscardinus avellanarius (assembly GCF_963383645.1). Classification (NCBI taxonomy): domain Eukaryota; kingdom Metazoa; phylum Chordata; class Mammalia; order Rodentia; family Gliridae; genus Muscardinus; species Muscardinus avellanarius. Next base: position 174,212,631 of record NC_137786.1, on the reverse strand, counting down.
AACCTGTGTGGTGCCTCATGAACTGGCTCTCTAGAAACACACAAAACCCTAATTTTTAGCATTCACTGATTTAGTTGTGTAAACACCCTCACCACAGTTAATTTCCAGTTATCAATGTTTTAACAACCAGCTCTCAAAATTCCTGAATATTGCTGGGTGTGGTGGTGCAGGCCTATGATCCCAGCTACTTGCAAGGCTGGGACAGAAGGATCTCAGGTTTGAGGACAGCCTCAGCAATGTAGCAAGACCTTGTTTCAAAACAAAAAATAAAATAGGGATAGGGGTATATCTCAGAGGTAGAATGCCCCTCGGTTCAACCCCTGGTAACACACAAAGGAAGGAAGGAAGGAAGGAAATAAGGAAGGAAATAAGGAAGGAAATAAGGAAGGAAAAGAAAAGAGAGCACAGGGTATAGCTCAGTGGTGGAGTGGCCCTGGGTTCAATCCCCAGTACTGGGCAGAGGGGATTCCTGAATAGCCTGAATAGCTGACATTGAGCTGAACCAGGGTAAATGGGCTGACCCACTGCAAGTCCTTTTCTTCACCACAGACTCCTGCCCTTGGGGTTGTAAAGGTGGGGGATCACAGCACTGTCCCCTGGAACAAGGTCGGCCTCTGTGGGGCTACAGTTCCCCGTCCTGTCCTGGAGGGGCACTGTGGCCCCTTCGCTCTGGCTCTGGCCCGACCTGTGTGAGCACTGTGTCCTCCTGCAGGCCGTTACAGCCGCTGACATGGAGGCCCGCCTGGCATGTGGCCTGGTGAAGGGCCACGCGTACGCCGTCACGGATGTGCGCAAGGTGCGCCTGGGCCACGGCCTGCTGGCCTTTTTCAAGTCTGAGAAGCTGGACATGATTCGCCTGCGCAACCCCTGGGGCGAGCGGGAGTGGAACGGGCCCTGGAGTGACACGTGAGGCCTGGGGGGCCCAAGGCACGAGGGTTTGGGCAAGGACGGGGCGGGCACGTCAGAGCTGGTGACACGGGGCTGTGGAGGGCTCGGGTGGGGGGCATTAGGAAAGAAGGGAGGCTTGCGTCAGAGTGGTGTGTGGGCACTGGGTCCAGCCTGGGCAAGGCTGGGGGTGAGCTGGCCTGCAGGGGCATAGTAATCAGAGTGTCCAGTGGGCAGGCCACAGCCGCGAGTGGATGGGGCTGATGCTCCACGCTGGAGTGGAGCCCCTCATAAAGGATCTCCCCACACCAACCCCGGGGACCATGCCCCTCACTCTGCAGCTCTGCTTCCAGACCCTGGGCCCCAGCGCGGACCTGCCCCTGGTTCCCTGTGGGAGGGCAGACAGGGCCTCTGGAGCAGGGCAGGCATGGCCCAGTGTCCTTAACTGTGCTGCCTGCGGGTGGCCTGGCGCTGAGCTGTCCCTCAGGCGCTGCCCTGGCCTGGATGACCTTGTGGGCCCCGCCTCTTACACTGCACCCCTTTCCCCAACTGCACACCCCAGCTCAGAGGAGTGGCAGAAGGTGAGCAAGAGTGAGCGGGAGAAGATGGGCGTGACGGTGCAGGACGATGGAGAGTTCTGGTGAGTGAGCCGGCCGGGCCTGGCGGGGAGCAGGGGTAGGGGGCAGCAGCCGGGGCTCCAGCACGGCCCCATCAGCAGCCAGCTATGTCGCTTTGGACAAGTCACACCCACCATCTCTTGGAACCTCCTTTTCTTCTGAAAAGAATTGGGCAAGCTGGACACAGTGGGACATACTTATGATCCTAGTACTTGGGAGGCCGAGACAAGAGGATCACAGGTTCAAGGCTAGCCTTGGCAACTTAGGGAAGCTCTGTTTCAAAATAAACAATAAATATAGAATGAGTACCCCTGGGTTCAATCTCTAGTACCAAAAGAGGGGGGGACAAATTGGACAGTAATGTGCCCTTTTACCTCACAGTCCCCTCTGCCCACCTGAGGGGACCCCGGGCTGAGCTCTTGGCAAGCAGGCAGGATGTCTGCAGGTGGGGATTGAGCTGAGGGTGGGGCATGCCGGCAGTCTGATGCCCAGGTAGGAAGAGGAGAGGCCTCAGGGAGGATCTGGGTCCTGAGCAGAGACTTGGGGTTCAAAGGAGCCCCAGTCCAGAGACAAGAGAGCACACCTCCCACAAGCAGGAAAGAGTGAGTGTAGAGGAGAGGGGAGCTAGGGGCAGTGGTGGGGGTGGGTTGGGAGAAGCCCGCTGGCTGCTCCTGCGCTTAGGCCACCTGCGTTCTGCCTGCTCTACACTGGGCTCCGTGTCCCTCTTCAGCAAAATACCTGGTTTGGAAACCTAGCTGCTTCCTGGAGGGGTTTGGGCTTCCCTGTGTGAAGCATTCACCACGAGGGCCCCCAGGCAGACCCGGAGCAGCAGGCAGTGACCCTGAACCCTGGGGAGAGCCCCTCCTGCAGGTGCTCAGACAGCCAAGCAGAAGGCCATCCAGGTCCTCCCGTGTCAGCTCCAGTGTACACAATCCACTTTGTCCAGTCTGGCTTGGGACAGTTGAAGAAAAACAGAGCAAAAACCTCTTGTCTGTGGAAAGGGCTTCCTCCTGAGACCCTTCTCATGTGTGTTCACATCTGGGCACCTGCCCTGGCCCTGCCCAGGCTCCTGGGGGTGCACACAGCACCCTGGCAGGGTCACACGATCACCACCAGTGCCCACCGCCAGCTTATCATAGCAGGTGTGGAAGACAGTTGCTGGACCCAGGCTTTATAAACTAGAGGGCAGCTCATACTAGTTATCAATACCATTCATTGATTAGATGTTAATTAGCTATTCATCGTCCATTAGTTATTAATACTCTTCAGCCTCAGCCAGCCTTGCTGTCTGCTGGAAATCATACTAAGTGCTTTTATGCTTTACTTAATCCTACCCTAGCCCTATGAGCCAGGCAACTGCGCCAGGTTCCTCCCATCTTACCAAGGAAGAAGCCGAGGCCAGGAGGGAGGTGCAGGGAGGGCCTGCGCAGCGGGGTGATGGGCCCTTCCCATTCCAGGATGACCTTCGAGGACGTGTGCCGGTACTTCACCGATATCATCAAGTGTCGCCTGCTGAACACGTCCTACCTGAGCATCCACAAGACGTGGGAGGAGGCGCGCCTGCGCGGTGCCTGGACCCGGCACGAGGACCCACGGCAGAACCGCAGCGGGGGCTGCGTCAACCACAGGGACACCTTCTTCCAGAACCCCCAGGTGGGATTTTCGGGGACCCTCGGCTGGCCTCTGCAGCGATGGTGGGAACTCTTCCCATTGTCGTGCCAAGGTCTCCCTGTCCACCCTGGGCCTCAGCATTCCTGTCTGTACGGCGGGCCTGGCTGGGCACATGGGTCCCATCTTGGGACCTGCAGACAGTAAAAGGAGGAAATGGTGACTCTCGGGGACTCAGGGTGACTTGTCCAGAGTCCCAGGAACATTTCGAGGCCCAGCCAAGGATCAGACCCCTGGTTTCTACAACAGCACAGTTGTACCTGCTCCTGAGAACTCAGCCCGGCTGGGCTTCCTGACGGGCCTCTCCCCTGCAGCTTCCTCCGTCTCAACCCTTGGCAACCGCTTCACCCTTGCGCTTGCTGTGCCTTTATCTAGCTCCAGCTGCGTGTCAGGCTCCCAGCTGAGCATCTGTTGACTCAGTTCTCCCAACCCTTGTGCAGGGAGGCTATTGCAAGCATTGGTAGGCTTGTGTCACAGAGGAGGGACTGCAGCTCGGGTGAGGGGACTGACCAGGCTCATGCAGCCCAGAGTGGCTGGGGCTGGCTCTGCCGTCCAGGCTCCCTGGAGCCAGCGAGCCCGTCTCCGGCACTGTCTCACCGCAGTGTCTTTCCTTGGTCGTACCTGCAGTACATCTTTGAGGTCAAGAAGCCAGAAGATGAAGTGCTGATCTGCATCCAGCAGCAGCCAAAGCGCTCTACCCGCCGGGAGGGCAAGGGCGAGAACCTGGCCATTGGCTTCGACATCTACAAGGTGAGTGTCTTCTTCCGCGTGTTCACTGCTGGGATCCAAAGACTGACCGGGGACCTTAGAGGAAGGAAGATTTGCTTGTCCAGTTTTTGGTTCAGTCCATGTGAGGACGGTGGGTCTCAGCATGGCAGCAGGAAGGGGAGGAGGAGGCAGGGAGAGAGGGAGGAGGGAAGAGAGGAGGGGGGGAGGGAGAGAGAGAGGAGAGAGAGAGAGACAGAGAAAGGGAAAGAGAGAGGAAGAGAAAGAGAGGAGAGAGAGAGAGGAAGAGAGAAAGAGAAAGGAAGAGAGAAAGAGAAAGAGAGAGGAAGAGAGAGAAAGAGAGGAGAAAGAGAGAGACAGAATGAGAAAGGAAGAGAAAGAGAGGAGAGAGAGAGAAAGAGAGACAGAAAGAGGAAGAAAAAGAGGAGAGAGAGGAGAGAGAGAAAGAGACAGAGAGAAAGAGAGGAGAGGGGAGAGAGAGAAGAGAGAGAGAGGAAGAGAGAGAGGGAGGGGAGAGCATAAGACTGTGCTCTTTATACCATGGAAAGCCGAGAGAGATAGAGATAGAGAAAGAGAGAGAGAGAGAGAGGAGAGAGAAGATAAACCATATATAGTCCCCAAGGCTGTACCCCAGGGACCCACCTTCTCCACCCACACCCTACTGGCCTGGGTCACCACCCAGAAACATCCATTACAATGGGTTACCTACTCTTGGGATTACAACCCTCTTGACTCCGTTACCTCAACCCCAAACACCAGTGTGTGCCTCCAGGGCCATGCTGTATCTAACTACACCAGCGAGGCTGAGTGGGGTGAGGAGCACCATGCCTGGGGAGAGCATAGTAAAATTCCCTGATCACCAACATCACCCCAGCCGCCCTGGCCGCATCCGCTGACGTCCAGGGAGGCGGGGTCACAGAGGGCCTGCCTGGACTCGGCTTCTGTGGGAGCACTCACCCTGGTGTCTGCTGGTTTGGGAGTGAGCTCTGGGAGGCCCTGGGTGTGGGATGGGCCCCTGCTGTCCCTGCCTCTTACATCTGGCTGTCTCCATGTGCTGGAGGCTCACCCCAGGCCACGCCCCTGACCTGGCACTGAGGTCTTCCCCGAGTGACACCCGGTGTGTGGTGAGAGTGGGCCCAGTGGGGCCCCTCGTACTTGTTGGACCCTGAGAACTGGATGAAGTTCAACTAGGTGCTTGGTCCAGGCTGGGTCCCCGGCATTCGATGTGTTCAGTCATGGCAACACTACCGGTTCACATCAGTATGCATTTCATTTTTTTTTTTTTGCTTTTTGTGGTACTGGGGATTGAACCCAGGGGAATTCTACAGGCTTAACCTCCAGCCCTATTTTTAGTCTTTATTTTGAAACAGGGTCTCACTCAGTTGCCGAGGGCCTCACTAAGTAGCTAAGGCTGGCCCGCAAACCGCGATCCTCTTGTCTCAGCCTCCCAAGTACTGGGATTACAAGTGTGCGCCACCATGCCTGGCTATTAAAAGCTTTTAAAATAAGATTTTAAGCCGGGCGTGGTGGTACACGCTTGTAATCCCCGCACTTGGGAGGCAGAGATGGAAGGACTGCACAGGTTCGAAGCCAGCCTCACTGGCTTAAGAGACCCTGTTTCCAAATAAAATTATGTTAAAAAAAATAGGTCTAGGAGTGTATCCCGGCGTTAGAAGGGTTTCCAGGAACCCCAGTACCACCAAAATATAAAAAATAAAAAATAAAGGATTTTATTAAGATAATTATAATTCACGGGCCATCCAGTTAACCCATTTAAGTTATAACCTAGTGACTTATTATTTATTTATTTATTTTTGCGATACTGGGGATGGAACCCAGGGGTATTTTACCTTCTAGCTGTACCCCCAGCCCTATTTTTTCACTCTTTATTTTGAAACAGGTCTCACTGAGCTGCAAAAAGCCTCACTAAATAGCTGAGGCTGTCCTCAAACCGCAGTCCTCCTGTCTCAGCCTCCCAAATGCTGGGATTACAAGTGTGCGCCACCACGCTCAACTACCTAGTGACTTATTTAGAATCCTACAAGTTGAGAACAATTTTCATCACTCCACAGAGACCCACTCCCTGGGTCCCTGTCATGGGATGTACTCACCGCATAGTCCCAGCGCCCTCTCCTCCTGGCCCTGAGCAAACACAAAGGCAGTTCTGGAATGTCCCATGCATGGGTTCCATCGCTGCGCCTCCTCTGTGGGGACAGGGCAGGTGCTGCGGCGGGCAGGCGGGTGGGGGAGCTCTGTGTTCCAGCCCTGCCATGTCCCCAGGTGGAGGAGAACCGCCAGTACCGCATGCACAGCCTGCAGCACAAGGCCGCCAGCTCCATCTACATCAACTCGCGCAGCGTCTTCCTGCGCACGGACCAGGCCGAGGGCCGCTACGTCATCATCCCCACCACCTTCGAGCCCGGCCACACTGGCGAGTTCCTGCTCCGAGTCTTCACCGATGTGCCCTCCAACTGCAGGTGCCCGGGGACACCCGGGGCTGCGCGGGCCGGGCTGGGGGGCACCATCCATGCTGGGCGCGGCAGGATCTGCAGCCCCAGCGGTGCTCAGTGCCCGCCCAAGGCACTGGAGGCTCCCAGGGATGGAGCCAGGCCTCCAGGCTCCTGGGCTGGCCACGTACCCGTCTCCTTCCTTTCTCACGGGCGCCACTAGGAATCACGGCTCACGAGTGCCCTGTGGTACATGGCTCACAAGAAATTTTACTCACCTCACTGATCCTCCCACAGCCCTGAGCGGGAGGCCTGGCCACTCCAGTGGACAGATGAAGTAGGGATGGAAGTCAGAAAGGCTGCCCAAGGCCATGCAGCCATGGTAGTGTCCGGCTGCCCTCCCCGCCCAGCCTGATTTGCAGGCCTGGGAGCTGGCTCTGGGACCAAGAGCGGCTAACGCCGTTCCCAACCTTGCTGGGTGCAGACCTGGGTGTCCTATACTGGCCTTCCCACCTTGTTATGCAGCCTGGACTGACTGGACGTTCCCAGGAGAGAGACCCTGCCAATCCCAGCTGCATTCCAGCTCTGTGGGCGGAGGCCTTCCCCTGGGATGGGGAGTGATGCCTCCTCTCTGTAAAATGGACCAGATTATAGTCAGCTGCTCAGGAAGTTAGGACTGTGAGGAAGGATGGGGTAGAGGAGGCAGGAAGCCCAGGGTGGGGTGGCTGGGGGCCGCCCATGGGCACGGCTCAGGACTAATTACCCTCCTCCCATCTTCTCTCTTCCTGGCACCAATTTGTTCCTTTCCCTCCTCTGTCCCTGGATCAGGGAGCTGCGCCTGGACGAGCCTTCCCGCACCTGCTGGAGCTCCCTGTGTGGCTATCCCCAGCAGGTGACCCAGGTACATGTCCTGGGGGCTGCTGGCCTAAAGGACTCCCCGACAGGTGAGCTCATTTGGGGAAAGGCCCCTTCCCTGCCGGTGCAGACCCCAGCCACTGTAGGACCAGCTGTCCCTGGGGTAATGCAGGGCACACAGAGAGGCATGGGTCTACCTCCTACTCCCAGGGAGCTCCTTGCACTGTAGGGACTTCAGCTCCTCCAGCAGACAGCTGGTGGGGAGGACTCAAGGAAGGCTTCCTGGAGGAGGTGGCCATCCCCCAGGCTGAGGAGAGATTAAGTGAGAAGTTGGTCTGGGCAGAGTACATCCGGAGTGAGTGAGGCTGTTACAGTTGTAATGATGCTGCGGGCTCTTTTTCCTCTATTCAACTAGGATTTGTTGAATAGGGAAATTAAAACTAATAGTTTGGCACAGCTTTAACAATTCTTTTTTTTTTTTACAAAATCAGTAGGAAATAGAAAGGGAAGAGAAGAAAAGGCAGCATGCCTGGGGCATACTGGAGAGCCCCAAAATGGAATCCTGCCCCCTCTCCATCCCCAGCCTTTAAGTAGATTTTGTATTGGTATGTTCTTATCAGCGTTACCAAGGCAATGGGCTAGTAACTTATTCCTTAGCCAGGTGGAGCCTCTTTGTCTCCGGATAGTGCTCTTACTAAGCGCAGGGGTCAAGAATCTCCCTGGCCTTTGCCTCTGTTGTACTGGGCAGTGTTAGCTGCTCATCAGCGATGGGTGCTTGGAAGCAGCACAGGGAGTTTACCTTTCTTACACCCAAGCCAGGTCACAGAGGAGAGGAGGCAAACAGAGGCACTGATTGCTTATATGTATTTTTAGGGCGAAAAGCTTCAATCATCTCTAGGGCTTCTAAGGTTAAAGGCCTTAATTTCCTTTACATTCTCACTACAGGTTAGTCATTAGAACAAAGGGCAGAGAGAAGGGAGTCTGCAGGGTAACAGCTGCCACCCCTCCCTGCCTGATCGCCTGCACAGCACCCAGGCTCTCACTGCTTTTGTGTGTGTGTGTGTGTGTGTGTGTGTGTGTGTGTGTGTGGTACTGGGGATGGAACCCAGGGGCTTTTCTACCTCTGGGCTATACCCACAGCCCACAGAACTAATATATATATATATGTATATGTATATGTATATGTATATGTATATGTATACATATACACACACATATACATGCATACATGCATATATATATACATACATATATATATTTGTGTGTGGGGGGGGTTGGGACCCAGGGGCATTTGAGCTCCGAGCTACACCCCCTGCCCATTTTTTATTCTTTTATTTTGAAACAGGGTCTCACTAAGTTGCAGGAAGCCTCATTAAGTAGCTGAGGCTGTCCGTGAACCCCGATCCTCTAGTCTCAGCCTCCCGAATGCTGGGATTACAAGCGTGCGCCACCACACCCAGCTTCTATTTTATATTTGAAAACAGGGTTTCACTAAGTCACTGAGAGCCTCACTAAGTAGCTGAGGCTGACTTGGAACTTATGTGATTCTCCTGTCTTAGCCTCCCAAGTACTGGGATTACAAGCATGCGCCACCATGCCCAGCTGCTTTTTACATTTTGGAAATTAATACCGGAGCAATTTTCCAATACTGGCACAAGGCCAGGATTTACTAATATGACCCTGCCACTTGCCTGTCCCTGGAAGTTAATGGGCCCTGAGGTGGGACCCGCTCCGGTCTCCCTGTATCATTAATGACTGAGCCCAGGTAGGTGTCTCACCTCCTAGACATCTGTCCCTTCCAGGCCCTGCTCCAGCCACTGCCCTCACCCCAGCTCCCCTTCCTCTCCTCCCCCTTCCTCTCCCTAGGGGCTAACTCTTACGTGATCATCAAGTGTGAGGGGGACAAGGTCCGCTCGGCTGTGCAGAAGGGGACCTCGACTCCTGAATACAATGTGAAAGGCATCTTCTACCGCAAGAAGCCCGGACAGCCCATCACTGTGCAGGTGAGATGCTGCCTGGGCCCCAGGGCAGAAGAGCCTTTGGTGGGGACCCACAGTGGCCAGGTTCTGCTCCTCAATCTGTCCCTGACCCTTAACTCCATTGGAGTTTTTTGTTTTGTTTTAGTTTTGTACTACAGATTGAATCCAGGGACATTCTACCTCTGAGCTACACCACCAGCCCTATTCATTTTAATTTTGAGATAAGGTCATGTTAAGTTGTTGAGGGTCTTACTAAATGGCTGACACTGTCCTCAAACCTGCGATCCTCCTCTCTCAGCCTCCCAAGTACTGGGATTCCAGGTGCGCACCACCACGCCTGCTGCCACCGTGCCCAGCTTCTCTTGGAGTTCTTTTGCCTGTGCCTTTGGCCGCTTGAGGGCCCCCTCTGTAAGTGGGCGAGTTGGACTAGCCAGTGTGATTCTGAGACCCAGCAGGGCCAGTGTCCCCCGAAGGTAGATCCAACTGGACAGTGGCGGGGGATTGGAGGAGGCTATTTCCCAGAAGCCTTGAGCGGGGGACTGGAAAGCCCATGTCCTTGGACACAGCCTTCCTCCTCCTCTCAGGCCAGGCTGGCTGGCGCACCATGATTGTTAGCGCACCAGCAGGAAGCTCTCTGTCCCCTAGGCGCAGAGCAGCATCTCTGTGGGTGAGAAACCTCTGTAAACAAATACCTGGGTGCCCTAGGGAAGCCACTGTAGATTTTCCAAGCTTTCTTAACACTGGGTCCCACTGGATCAAATCAAAGATCTATAGATTTGGGTTTGGAAGGACCCCTGGGGGCCATTAATCTAACCCTCATATTAAAGATGGGGAAGCTATGGCGAGGGGTGTCCCTTTTGTCCAAGCACATTCCTGGTTAGTTGCAGAACTAGTCATAACAGATTTAACTTTGTAAGTGGGAGAGAATTTTGATAGATGGGGAGCCCAGGCTCTGGAGGGGCACCTCCTTACCCAAGGCTCACAGAGAGGTAGATCACCCAGGGCTCATTTGTCTCAGCCACCTTTCACCATGGGCAGCGGGTTCAAACCCCTGCTGCCATCACCAACGTCCACCATAGACTAGAGTCCTGATCTTGGATTCAGCCCCTCCCACCATCCTCTTTCTCTTCCCAGGTCTGGAACCACCGAGTCCTGAAGGATGAATTCCTGGGCCAGGTGCAGCTGAAGGCTGACCCTGATGACCTCCAGGCCCTGCACACCCTCCACCTCCAAGACCGTGGCAGCCGGCAGCCCAGCGACTTGCCGGGCACCGTGGCTGTGCGCATCCTCAGCAGTGCCTCCCTCACGGCCGTCTGACACCTGCCCGTCTACCTGGCCCCAACAGTTTTCACCATCACCTGCATGTCCCCTCCAGGCCTGTGACCAGCCTGGGAGCCAGAGGCTGGGGTCCTTTTCCTGTTCTTTCACTGACTTGCTGTGTGACCTTGGGAGAGCTATGCCCCTCTCTGAGCCTCAGTGTCCCGAGGGCATTCCTTTCTCATGGTGGAGTCTTCTCCAATAAGAGTTAAAGTATTCCTCCCCACCCCAGCTGGCACGACTGCAAAAGGACTCTATCTATTGAAAACATTTCCCAAGGCCCTGCTGTCTGCCAAGGAGGGCCACGATGTCACTTGTTTACACAGGAACTGCCATGTCCCCGAGCCCCACTCCTGGGCCACCCCAGGCTCTCAGACTTCACCCTCTCTGCCACCTGTACTTGGTTTTCAGACCACCTTGAAAGGACTCTTGCTGGGCACCTGCTGGAGTCCTGCCTGGGAAATGTGTAGGTGGCATTTGATCATCCCCTGACCCTGTCCACTCCCCCGTCTCTCTCCTCATCCAGCAGAGGCTTGCCAAGTGACTGGGCCATGCGCCTGAGCTCCAGGTGCGGCGGAGACCCACCGGCCTCTGCCTCGGGCCTCTATATTCAGGTCTCTAAGAGGCAGATACCCAGATAAGGCTCTGACTTCATTCCCAGGCCTGGTTTGAGAGGTGGTGGTCATGTGTGAGGAGAGGGTGCCTCCCTGCCTCCACTGCCTGATGTTGGAGGGAGGGGGCCAAGAAGGGGCCGGGGGGCCGAGGGGCCGTGGGGAGTTGGGGGAGGCACAGGCTCCTCTCTGCTGCGAGACCCCGGCTTTTCCTGGGAGGGACTCTGAGGCAGGTGGTGCCAGGAGGTCAAGAACTGCTGCCTGATCAGAGGTACCTTTATGGACATCCCCCCCCCCAAAAAAAAAAAAAAAAAAACAGAAAAACAGAGGAAGCCACAGAGCTCCTCTTGCTGCCTGGACCAAAATGTTCCTTTTAGCACTCAACCTTTTGTATTCTTGCTTGTTTTAAAAGATCTCCGTTTTAATCAGGGGTGTTTAGAGGAAAGCCTGAACCCCCACTTTTCTTCTTGCGCTCCAGTGTGCTGGTCATCTGACTGTCCTGAGGTTCCACCTGGGGAGGGCTGTGGGTGAAGGCAGACCTCAGAGGAGGCGAGAGGGTGAGGGAGAGGACGCTGGGACGGGTGTCTGAAGGCTGGCGCTGGCCGGGTTCCGGAAGACTCTTGTGAAGAACTGGCACCTGACCCACTCGGGGACTCCCCTGTGCCCTCCTCGGGCTTCCTCCGTGCAGAGCAAATGGAAAGCGCAGCCGTTCCTTTTGGGAACCTGAAGCTTCAGCTCCAGGGCCGGCCATGCGCTCCGTGGTCCTGCCTGGAGGTGCTGGATTCTCTGACTTTGCCGCCCAGCTCTGAGGCTGGCTCTGCTCTGGGGCTGGCTGGGGGTGATGGGAAGCACCAGGAATTGAAAGACAAGAGGATGCCTTCATGCGAACTGCAAATTAGGATTTCTCCTCCAGGACCTGGACCTGGGACTGGGACTCTGCATGTGATCAGGAGCGACTTCACTTAAACCTCCTGTGCCTCAATTTCTCCCTCTGCAAAGTGGGGCGGATGATTCCCATTTGTCGGCACTCATGCTCACGCGTGCTGCATAAGGGCACGGTAACCCCCTTCTCTGTGTATCTCCATATGCGTATACGACACACATTCATGTAATCATTTCTTAATGTCTATCTTAAATGAAGACTCTCGAGTCAGGGATGGAGAGGTGGGCGTCGGGTGGGCCAGCACGGGCCTCTGGGGCCGACACTTGGGTCTTTGCTCAGCCATATTCCCCTGGGGTACAGGGGCAAACAGGACCAAGTGGCGGACCCGTGTGGGCTTCAGCCTCCAATCCCGCAGAAACGCAAGAACTGCTCTGCTCTGGCTCCTGCCCCTCGAGGGAGGCCAGGCTGGCTCCTGGCTGTGCAGGGATCTCTGCTCCCAGGAAACTCTGGGGTCCAGGCAGGTGAAGATGGGGGGCTGTCAGGGAGAGCAATTGCTTTGTTCACCTTAGGCACCCCAGGGGGCCTCTGAGCCCCCGTTTGCAGATGTGTGGGGCCTCCAGCACACACCCAGACCTGCTCCTGGACTTGGGGCCCACCATGAGCTGGGGGGGGGGGGCAGGAGGCCTGTTCTAATCTCAGAATAAATGCTAGCTGCAATTCCAGAAAAGCCTTTCTGTGTCTGTCTGTCCATCTGGGGCTGGGGAAGGACAAGGAGTGACTGTTCTCTGGTCAGAGAGATGAGCAAGGGAGGACTTGGGATTCAGCAGAGGTGGGACCTGCTGCCCGCCCCATGTGTCTGTGAGCTGGGATCCGTGCAACCCAGAATTCAGTCCTCCCTTCCTCTGGCAGCAAGTCTATGGGGCTGGCTTTGCTGGGGACACGAGGAGACAGTCCCTGCTCTGGAACAGGTTTCAGACTATAGGGGAGGACAAGCACGTTCCTCTGGGCATATGCTGCTCAGAGTGTCACTGACCAGACACCGTGTGACTTAACTGGGGGCTCTTTTAGTTTCTAAACCAAGGAGAGCCCAGGCCCTGACCCAGTGCCCAATGCCACTGTAGTTTGGATTCAGCGTCCCACAAAGGTTTGCGTGCTGGAAGCTTGGTCCCCACTGGAAGAGTGTTGAAAGGTGGTGGACTGTAAGAGGCAGGGCCTCAGCCCAGCATATGCCTCTTACCCTAGTACTTGGGAGGCTGAGACAGGAGGATCACAAGTTCATGGCCAGCCTCAGTAATATAGTGAAGCCCTCAGCAACTTAGTGAGACCCTGTTTCAAAATAAAAAAATAAAATAGGGCTGGGGGATGTAGCTTGGAGGTAGAATGCCCCTGTGTTCAATCCCTAGTACCACAAACCAAAGAGGTGAAACCCCATGGGAGGTGCTTAGGAAGGGCTGAGCCGGCCCACCCAGCGAGTGGGGGTCTTTGGGGTCCTCGCCGTGTGCAGCTCGCTGCTCCCACACGCCCCGCGCGTGATGCCGTCCTTCCTCAGATAGGACACCGCGTGGGGTCCTGCCAGGTGCAGCCACCCAAGCTCAGACTTTTCACCCTCCCAAACTGAGCCAAGGTGAATGTTTTTCTTATAGGACCTTTCTTACAAAGGTTTTTCTTATAGGACCTTGTTTGTCTTGTCAGAGCAAAACAAAATAAGATAGATTCCTGGGTTTCTTTTTGGGAGCCTGAGAAATAGACTTTGAGAATTACGTGACCACTTAGAGTGCCTGGGCCATGGTGAATGTCGGTGAAGTGTAGTAGCGATTGTGGGGGTTCAGACCCCCCCCCCAAGCCTCCCACTGCCCTGAAAGCTCACAGCTGTGCCTGCCCTGCCGCCAGCCATGGGCCTTGCTGTCTGCTCCAACCTGAGATTCAGGGACTTGCCTTGCAAGGGAGGGAGGTGGAGGGAGGAGTCCTAGGTACTGAGTGGCCAACTTGAGTGTAGGTCGGGGGTGAGGACTGTGTTCCAGAGCGACTCCCGTCAGGGCCACTGCGCCTGAGCACACCACACCTCAGACCCTCTGAGGTCTGAGTGTCCTTCCCGGCACTCCCAGAGTCTGGGCACGGAGTCTTCACCCATGAGGGGGCGCTGTTGGTCCTCCTTGGGTCCCTGGCTGGGGGTGCACTCCATCCTGGGATTATCTTCCCTGCATCACACCCCAGGTAAGGAACCTGGGATCCAACAGCGCCCCTCCCTGTGTGGGGCTAGAGCTGTCCCTAGAGAGGAGGAAGGAGAAAGGGCCGGGTCTGAGGAGGGGTCCTCCAGGCTGCCCCAGGGGCTGGGCTGGCATCACAGGCTCTGTGTATGGCTTGATGTCCCCACCCCCTTTCAATTCCCACACTCCCCTGTGTGTCCGAGGTCCCCCTAGTTGGCTGGTTTGGCAAAGTTTCTGGATGATTTTTAGAACAGAGCGCACCCCCTGCCCCAGAACAAGTTTTAGGCTGTGTTGAATTGGTAAGCTTCTGGGGACACATCTGGGAAAGCCCCCGGTGGTGGGTCTGGGGCACAAGTAGGGCCTGTGCAGGGAGGGGAGGGGGCCGGTGTGGGGCTTGCTCAGCACCCCACCTCCCACCATCTCCTGCCTGGCAAGTCCTGTGGGCAGCAGGCTTGGGGGGGGGGGCATCAGCAATCAGTGACCAAGCCCATGTGCTGAGACTGGATAGCAGGACTACAAATCCTGAAGGCGCCAGGCCAGGAAGGGTCAGCAGCACAGCCAGAGAGACTGGGAGGCCTCTGGACATTACTCCCAGCCCAGCGCAGCCCGCCCCCCACGCTGATGTCACCACACCCAGACCTTGGAGGCCCCTCGGGCTCCGCCTCCTGGGAGAAGGCTCTGGAGTGAGAGGGGAGGTGGCAGTGCGCTGGACAGCTGCCCTGGGAGGAAGAAAGAGACCCAGGGAGCCGGCCAGAGCGAGCTTGGAGCAGGACACAGGAAGGGGCCCTGTGTCTGCAGGCTGTACTACCCCTGTGCCCAGCATCCCAATCCCTCCCCGAGGCTGGGGAACTGAGCGTGTGCTGCAGGGACCCAGGTAAGGATGGGCCAGCCCTGCCCCAGTGTTGGGAGAGGGAGCTTTGGACTTGGGAGGCGTCACGAGCTTGGGCCTCCTCCGGAGCCCGTTCCTCAGCAGACACTTGCTTCTGGGCTTCACCACTGTCCATTGAATGACATTGTCCTGAGCCTGGAAAGACGGAGGCTTGCACCCTGGAGAGGGAGGAGCCACTGGACATAGCATCTATTGAACTGTCTCTGAGCTGGGTCTGGGGACCTGCTGGGGCCAAGACATCCCTCTGTCCCTGTCTCCTTGTCCCTGTTGCGCTCTCTCTCTCTCTCTCTCTCTCTCTCTCTCTCTCTCTCTCTCTCTCTTCTCTCTCTATCTCTCTGCTTGGGCAAGTCACTTCTCTCTGCCTCACATTTCCCATCTGTGATATGGGAGCATGAGCCCCGCTAGCCAGGGTTGTCACGGGGAAAAGGTAGAGTCAAGCATGGGTGTAGAAATAGAAATACAATCTGTGTTCACTGGTGTCAGTGGGGAAAGCAATGAACTTGAACACAATCTAGTTCTTATAAATATAAATAAAAATAAAATGTATGTCTCATAGTTTTTCCTAATGTGAGGCCTTAAATTCTATGCCCTTACCACCCTCCAAACCAGATCTTTAAACTCAGGTCTGCCTGCCCATGATGACCTAGGATGCTCGCATGGTGGCCAGGGCTTCTTCCTTGGTCATAGCTCCCCGTAGCAGCTGCCTGCTGGCCCTTGTTGAATTCACCTTCCCGCCAGCACCCGGCCAGTGCAGGTCTCCAGAAGGACCCAGTGTCCACGGAGCCCTGGAGCCCCAGCGAGGGGTCAGGGCTCAGGTGTCAGGCGGTGTCGTGGCAGAGGATCAAATGCCCCAGCGCCTCTGAATGGGCCCTTATAAAAAATTCATCCCGGGGGACAGGTCTGGAGCCAGAGGGGCCTCAGGCCAGGGCCCCTGAACTAGAGTTGTCTTTGAGGACCACACTCAGTACCCTGAATCCTTTCTGAGCCCATCTCTGGGCCTGACCCTGCCCTGGATCAAATCCCTGACTTTAGGAACAGCAGTGGGAATAGGCCCCAACCCCGAGGACTTAACGCATATAGTCAGGGCTGGATAAAGGGAACCTGAGACTCTGGGCAGCCTGGGCATGGTCAGGGAAGGCTTCCTGCAGGTGGTGCCATCTGAACTGAGCCATGGATCTTTGGTGAGATTTCACTGGTCAGAGCTCCAGGTGGACGAGCCAGTGAAGGCAAGGACCAGGAGGTACGAGAAGAGCCAGAAATATGTCAGGACTAGGGAGTCACCCAGGATGGTCCAAATGCAGGCATAGGGAGAGAAAAGACAGATCACTGGGCCTTCAGCCAGGCTGTGGGGGCTCTGGAAGGGCTCTGCAGGTACTGTGTTCAGCCATGACCATGCCCAGGCCAGGCTACATTGTCATCCACACTCCCGGGGCAACCCTGAGCTGGGAGCCAGAGACTAGTCCTAACCTGAGTTTGCCCTGCCCTGCCCTGCCCTGCTGTGGGGCCCTGGGCAAATTCTGGCCTGTCTCTGGGCCCTTCGGCTCTGCCCAGGGTGGAGATGGACTCACTATCTGCTAGGAGCCCCTGGGGAATCTCCGGATGACTGAGGCCAGAGGGAGAGAAGCCAGAGAGGGTTCTTGGAGGGAGGGGGCTGGGGCTTTGGGAGGAGCCCCGGGGACCCGACAGGCTCAGAGGCTGCCTGGGTGGGCCTGCTCAGAGGTGTGACATGATCTCTCCCCACAGCACCTCATCTGGCCCGGTGGACGGCAGGAGCGCTGACTGTGACCATGGTCATTCTTCAGCAGGTGGGTGCCCCTGCCCTGCCCTTCACCCTTTGCATCTCAGAGCCAGGACCAACCTGCTGGTTGGCTCATCCTGCCCCCATCCCAACCTCTCTCAACCGTGGATGCCTCTTCCAGTCCTTTCTCTTGGAAAATTCCTACATACACTTCCAAACCCCGCGGAGAGTCTTTCCAGGCCTCTTGCAGGCTCAGCCTGGACCCTGCACCCTCTGCCATGCCACTGGGCTTCCTTCTCTGACCCTGCTGGGAAAAATGACAGTACCTGCCTCTCTGAATGCCCCGTCACAGGCAGCTTGTGCAAAGGCCCAGTGTGGGAACATCCTTAGGGAAGGAGTTGGCAAGGCTACTCGGTAAGGGCCGGGGGCAGCAGGAGCAGGGCAGTGTGGCCTGAGCTGGTGCAACCAGGGGTCTCCTGGGGAGAGACAGAGGCACTGCCCCTCATCTGAGCCCTCCCCAGGGCCACAGCATTCTCCAGCCCTCAGCCCTTCCCCGTGACCAGCCTCAGGCTCTAATGAGCTTCTGGTGTCCAGAGCAGGAGCCAGGAATGTGGGCCTGAGGCCAGGTGGGCTTGGCACAGGCCCGGTGCCACGAGGCTCTGCCAGCAGCTCCCTGTCGTCCTGGGCCACCAGAAGCCAGAGGGGCAGGTCTGTCCTGCAGGCCCGAGGCCGCATGGGACCAGAGCTGTGTGTGTGAGATCCCAGGTGGGATCAGGCATCCTGCCATCCCGGGCCTGGGGTAGATGTTCTCTAGAGCCAGTTGGCCTGAGATCCTGTTCAAAGGCCCATCAGAGATGGCCGGGGTGTACAGGAGAAGAATGTCACCTCTGCTGAGTGTCTGCCGCGTGCAGGGCCAGGCCACAGCAGGGCTAGGTGGGTGGGGACACACAGAGGCATGGGGACATCACATCATCCCAGCCCTTCTAAGCCCCCCAGGGTCCCAGGCACAGGGGACGACTTCGTAAAAATGGGCTAAGACCCCAAATCTCTTCATTCATGAAAAAGTATATTCACTTAAGAGTTCTGACTGGTCAGGAGTGGTGTGCATGGGGCCTTCGTGCATGCGGGCGCTCTACATGAATTCATTTACTGCAATGAGGCTGTGAGGTAGGGACCCTTGTGTCCATATCACAGGTGAAGAAACAGAGGCTCAGGGTAACTGAAATGTAAGCTGGCAGAGGGGTGTCCAGGCCAGATTGTGAGCCAAGATGCGGAGGGGGACAACAGTCAGGAAGAGGCCTGGAGAGGGGCTGTACCGCAGGCACAGGGCACAGGCCCTGGGGGAAGAGAGGTCCCAGGCCCAGCAGTGTTTGCAGGACTTTTCTCTTGCCTGTGGCAGTTTGGACAGGCCCATTGTGTTTATGGCCTTGGGGTGGGATGGGGGTTCTGGGGAGCATGTCAGAGGCCACCTCCTCCAGGAAAGCAGCTCTGAGCCCCTTCCCTGTGCCAGACTGGGCACCGAGGACACAGAGAGCCCCGCGGAGTTTCCAGACCAACTAAGGAGAATGCTAGAAACCCAGCCAGGGTGCCTGTGAGCAGAACTCAGGGGTGGAGTCCCAGGGTTGGGGGGAATGGGGCGGAGCCCAGAATACAGGAGGCTTCTGTTGGGGGGAGTCAGGGAAGACTGTGGCTTCTGCAGTGGCCCCTTGTCAAAGTATGGGGGACCCAGGTTCCTTTTTGCATGGAATACTACTGGCATGGAGGCCTTCCATTTTGCATTTTGAACTGATTGTGTCTTTGGATCTAAAGTGAGTTTTCCCCAGGTAGAAGAGTTAAACCATGTGTTTACCTAGTCTGCCTATCTCTACCTTTTTTTTTTTTTTTTTTTTGTGGTGCTGGGGATGGAACTCAGTGGCTTCCTACCTTCGGGCTATACTCCCAGATCTACTTTATATTTTATTTGGAAACAGGGTCTCACTAAGTTGCTGAGAGCCTCACTCAGTAGCTGAGGCTGGCTTTGAAGCTGTGTGATCCTCCTGTCTCAGCCTCCCAAGCATGGGGATTACAAGCATGCGCCACCACGCTCAGCTCAATCTCTGCCTTTTAATTGGAGAATGCAATGCATTTTCACGTGAGGTCATTATTGCTAAGGAAGGGCTTACTTCTGCTATTTCACTATCTGTTTTGGGTATGTATTACACCTTTCCCCTCTTGGTTCCTCCACTGCTGCCTTCTTTTGTGTTTTGATGATTTTTTTCCTCATGTACTATTTCAATTCCCTTCTCATTTCTTCTCTTATGTTTTCCCTTGTCTTTATAAGGTTTTTGTTTTACAATACTAGAGATTGAACCCAGGGGTGGTCTACCACTAAGTTACATCCTCAGCCCTTCTTAATTTTTACTTTGAGACAGGGTCTTGTTAAGTTGTCAAGGCTGGTCTCAAATTTATGATTCTCCTGCCTTAGCCTCTTAAGTAGCTAAATAGGTGTGTGCCACCACACCTGACTCTCACTGTGTGTGTGTGTGTGTGTGTGTGTGCATGTGCGCATGCATGTATGTATGTATTTGTGGTACTGGGTATTGAACCCAGAGGCATTCTACCTCCGAGCTCTATCTCCAGACATTATTTATTTATTTATTTATTTATTTATTTATTTTTGAAACAGGGTCTTGCTAAATTGCTGAGGCTGGCGTCAAATCTACAATTTTATCTCAGCCTCCCAGGCACTGAGATTGCAGGCATGTGTCACCACACACAGCTTGGCTTTTATCTTTACCTATACAGTTACCTTTACCAGTATTTCTTTTTCTTTCAGATGGCTTTGAGTTACTCTCCAGCATGCTTTTTTTTTTTTTTTTACAATTTTTATTGTTGTAAATATATCAAAATTTACCATCTTAACCATTTTTAAGTGTACAGTTAAGTAGTATTAAATACACTCATAGTCAAGCATGGTGGCACATGTCTATAATCCCAATACTTGGGAGGCTGAGACAGGAGGATAGCAGGGGCATTGCCAGTCTCAGCAGCTCAGCCCCAGTTTCAAAAAAAAAAAAAAGGGCTAGGATGTAGCTTGGAGGTAGAATGGCCCTGGGTTCCATCCCCAATACCACAAAATAAATAAACACATACATACGCTCATAATGTTGTAGTCGCCACTGTTACCGTCCATCTTCATATCTCTTTTCATCTTGTAGAACTGGAATTGTGCCTGTTAATCAACTCTTTATTTTCCTCGCCTGGACCGGTGGCTTCCCTTCTACTTTCTGTCTCTATGATTGTGACTAAGTGGAATTATACAGTACTTGTCTTTTTGTAGTGGCTAACTTCACTTAGTGTAATGTCCTCAAGATTCACGTTGTAGCATGTGACAAGATTTCCTTCCTTTTTAAGACTGGATAATATTCTACTGAGTTGGGTGGAATGATGCGTGCTTGTAATCCCAGTACTTGGGAGACTGAGACAAGAGGATCCCAGGTTCAAAGCCAGTTTCGGCAACTTAGCGAGGCCCTCTGCAACTTAGTGAGACCTTGTTTCTAACTAAAAAATAAAATCGGGCTGGGCGTGGTGGCGCATGCTTATAATCCCCGCGCTTGGGAGGTGGAGACAGGAGGATCGCGCAGGTTCGAAGCCAGCCTCGCTGGCTTAGACCCTGTTTCCAAATTTTTAAAAAGTATAAAAATAGATCTGGGAGTGTAGCCCAGAGGTAGAAGGGCTTCCAGGAACCCCAGTACCACCAAAAAAATAAATAAATAAATAATCGGATTGGGGGTATAACTTGGAAGTAGAATGCCTCTGGGTTTCATCCCCAGTACCAATAAAATAAAATAAAATATTCCACTGAATGTGTACCATATTTTGCTTTCCCAGTCATCCACCGATGGGCACTTTGGCTGGTGGCATGCTCTTATAAATAGTGCTGCTATGAATGTGGGTGTATAAATATCTCTTTAAGACTTGTTTTTAATTCCTTCTCTTTCTCTTTGTCTATGTCTCTCTGTGTATTGAGCCCATGGGCATTCTATCTCTGATCTACACTCCCAGCCTTATTTCATTTTTTATTTGGAAACAAGGTCTTGCTAAGTTGCTGAGAGCCTTGTTGCTGAGGCTGGCTTTGAACCTGTGATCCTCCTGTCTCAGCCTCCCAAGTACTGGGATTACAGGTGTGTGCCACCACGCCTGGCTCCCTGCTTTCAATTCTTTTGAGTATGTGCTCAGAAGTGGAATTGCTGGATCATATAGTAATTCTATTTTTAACTATTTGAGAAACTGCCATACCATTTCCTACAGTGGCTATACTATTGTATATACTACTAGCAGTACACAAGGGTTTCAAATTCCCTACATCCTCACCAATACTTACTACCTAGTTTTTTATAGTATTCATCCTAGCCAGGTGTGGTGGAACAAGTCTATAATCCCAGTACTTGAGAGGCTAAGATAGAAGGATCACAGGTTCTAAGCCAACCTCAACAACTTAGCAAGACCCTGTTTCAAAATAATAAATAAAATAGGACTAAGGATGTAGCTTAGAAGGTGAATGTCTCTGGGGGTCAATCCCCAGGATGACAGATAGATAGATAAATGATAGATAAATAGATGCCATGCTAATAGGTATAAGGTGGCATTTCTTTATAATTTTTACTTACATTTCCTTGTGATTGGTAATGTTGAACATCTTTTCATGGGCTTCCTGTTTATTTGTATATCTTCTTTGAAAAAATGCCTACTGAAGTCCTTTGCCCCTCCCCCCTTTTTGGTACTAGGGATGGAACCCAGGGGCATTTTTACCTCCAAGTGACATCCTCAGCCCTATTTTTTCATCCTTTATTTTGAAACAGGGTCTCACTGAATCGCAAAGTGTCTCAATAAGTAGCTGGGGCTGTCTGCTAACCACGATCCTCCTGTTTCAGTCTCCCAAATGCTGGGATTGCAAACATGCACCATCACACCTGGATTTAATTTTTTTTTTTAATTTTAGCACAGGGCCTCAAAACCTCCAATCCTGCTGTCTCAGCCTCCCAAGTACTAGAATTACAAGTGTTGGTCACCATGTCTGGTTCTTCTTTGAACATTTTTTTTTTTTTTTTGGGTGGTACTGGGGATGGAGCCCAGGGGCCTTTTGCCTCCAGGCTATACTCCCAGACCTATTTTATATTTTTTATTTGGAAACGGGATCTCTTAAGCCAGAGGAGGTTGGCTTTGAACCTGCGCCATCCTCCTGTCTCAGCCTCCCAAGCACGGGGATTACAAGTGTGTGCCACCACGCCCGGCCTTCTTTGAACATTTTAAGTATACAATCCTACTGCCTCTCCTTACCTCCTTTTTCCTTTTTTTTTTTTTTTTCTTGGTACTGAGCACTGAACCCAGGGGCATTCTTCCTCTGAGCTACACCCAGCCCTATTTTATTCTTATTTTGAAACAGAGTCTCACTAAGTTGCAGAGGGCCTTGCTAAGTTGCTGAGGCTGACCACAAACTTGCAATCCTCCTGCTCAGCCTCCCAAGTACTGCCATTACAGGCCTGTGCCACCGTGCCCAGCTCCCTCCCTCCTTCCTGATGAGTCGTCAGCTGATGGTTGTAGTGAGTATTCCTTGTACATGTCGAGTGACCTCTTCCTTGCTGTCTTAAGTCCTCTTTGCCCACTCTTCTGCTCAGGGGTTCTGGGCCTGCAGACTCTCTGAAACTTGCAGAGCTCCCAGGAGGCTTCTCCAGCCTGAGATCTACTTTGTGCTTTTTTCCTGCCTCCCTCTGATCCTCTGTGTCCGTCTCTCTTCCTGGAAGGCTTTTCCCCTCATGTCTGCCTAAAAGATCATGACCTGCAGCTGTCAGCCCTACCACGATCAATATGTGCATCTTAACCTGTTCAATCCCACAAGTACCCTGTGCAGTACTGTCATCCTGTCATCTGAAAGATGGGGGACAAGGGCACCCAGAGGTAGAAGAGCTTGCCAAGGTAACACAGCCAGCAGGTGCCTGAGCCAGGCTGGAGCCCAAGAGTTCAAGCTCTCAGGGACTCGCCATCCTGTCTCAGGGCACCATGCAAATTTGGGTCTGGGTCTGGGTCCACCCACCCCACCAGGCGGGCGCTCCAAGGACATGTCTCCTAACGGTGTCCTCTGTCCTGTGGTCTGATTCCGTGCTCAGAGAAGGCAGAGTGTTTGTTTGTTTGGTGGTACTGGGGGTGGAATCCAGGGGCTTTCTACCTCTGGGCTATACTCCCAGACCTATTTTATAATTTATTTGAAAACAGGGTCTCACTAAGTTGCTGAAAGCCTCACTGAGTAGCTGAGGCTGGCTTTGAACCTGTGCGATGCTCCTGTCTCAGCCTCACAAGCGCAGGAATTATAGGCAGGTTTTATAGACAGATGGAGAAGACCAGCTCCTCCTTGTCCTGTAGGGACTGGCAGTGGACTCCTGGATGAGCAGGGAGAGGTGCACTAGCTCTGGGCTTGACTGGGGGAAGGAACTCTCCTAAAAGCAGCTTCCCCAAGAGTGCAGGAAGGGCTAGGGATCACTGCAGTCACTGGGTTCTGTGCTGGGGGTGGCTCCCTGGGCCCCTGGGTCTGGGACAGGTGGGTGGCAGGAGGGCTGAGATCTCCTCTGGCCCTTCCCCTGCTCTATGCCCTCCAGACAATGCAGCGGCCAAAACTGGAGACAGGAGGCCTTGAAGAGAGAAAAAAAGGAGGAAAGGGGGAGGAAGCCAGAGATAAGCTAGAGAGGCCAGCAGGGGTGGGTGGGGCATCACGAGGCCTGAGCCTTCCAGCCCTCTGGATGGGACAGTGGCTTCAGGCCCACAGCCCACATGGATGCCAGGACACAGGAGCCCTGCTTGACCCAGTTCAGGGTGAGTTCTGAGCCATGGGGATGGGTCCAGGTCCTCTTGGCTTTTCCTCAGGGGGATGTCACCTACAGCTGACCCCAGAGGACCGGGACAGGCTCTCCAGGTCCCTTCCCACAGTCATCCTGAAGGGAGATTTCATTCGCCTTCTCTCTCTGGAGTGGCAGCGAGCCCAGGAGCACCTCCTTTGGTCCTAAAACCTCTCAGAGTTGTTCTATAACCTGCGTTCCCTTCCAGGCAAGATACTGATTTTCTCCAGAATTGCAGCAGGGGAGGTTCCAGGTGCTACATGGCCCCAAAGCTGGGCCCTGGGCTGCCCCTTGCTGCCGTCCTGGAGAAGCAGGATGGGAGCAGGTGGAGGTGAGGGTCCTGGCGGCGGGCGCCCCCTCCCAGGCTCTCCCGCGGGCGTCACCTAAGCTGCCCGTTGCCATGGGCCCACGGCAGATGGCAGGGTTTAGGGTTCCCAGGGCGGGCGGCGCGCACGGGATTAGGTGAATTAGGGAGTCCGAGTAGCTGCGGGCGCCACCAGAGCCTCCACGCCATGGAGTCCCCCGACAGCCCCGCTGACCCTGGCGAGGAGCGTGCGCGGCAGCCTGGCAAGTGGGCGCTGGTGCGCAGCCTGAACCAAGCCTTCAAGACCTTCGCGGTCCTGCCGGTGAGACTCGGGCTGGGCAGGGAGCGGGGATGCCCTGCGCACCCCGGCCTCGATTCCCCCACCAGTGGGAAGCTGGGGGGACCACAAGGTCTCAAGGCAGGGGATGCAATGCCTGGGTGCCCCTTCCTGGGCGGGAGATTTTGCATCTGAAAAACCAAGGGCGGGGCTGGGGGCAGGGCATGGGGAGACTTTCCCCCCAGCTTTTCCTGGGGTCCAGAGCAGGGAGCATCCCCAGGTGCACAGAGGGCCTGGCCAACTGCTCACCTCCCCTCCGGGCCCCATCATGAGAAGGTTAGCAACTGGACACTGTTCCTTGCTGCAGTTGCCTCTGGCTGGACACTCCGCTTACCTTTCCCACCTGTGAAATGGGCAGATAAAACTAGTGTCCCAGATTATGGAGATAAGGAAGGGGTATCCTGAAATGACTCATCATTCCACAGAGGAAGAGGCAGAAGGGGCTAAGGCCCTGGGGTGGGGGATTAATACTGAGATGCCTGAGGCCTGGATGGAGGCAGGTTGACAGCTGCTTTCACATGGGACTCTCTTCTCCGAATACACGGACTCCTTCCACGTTAGGGCTGAAAGCAAAGCCCAGGGAGACAGAATGACTTACCCACCATCACACAGCCTCAGTGGCAGAACTGGCACTAGAAACCAGATCTCTTGACTCCATGTTCACTGTGGCTGTGTGCTGGCTTTCTGGGGGGAGGCCCCAGTGGATTTGGGGGTGCCCTTGAAAATATCTAGGTAGGCCCATTCTAGGAAGCCAGCAATCTAGGGCTGGGAGCCTGCAGAGTGGGTGGGGCCTGGGAGACCCTCTGCTCCAGCCGCTCATTTGACAGCTGGGCAGCTGGGACTTGGCCCAAGTTACACAGCTATGCTGAGGCCTAGGCCTGTCACCCCTGGGATCTTCAAGGTGCGGTCCCTAGAAGGGTATCCCTCAAATAAGTAGAGTCCACCGGGCTATGGGGCCAGAAGTAGCCTTAGTGGCCTGGGGACTGGCCACTGGGATGGGAGGGGTTGTGGGGTTAGACTTCCAGCTGGGGTCCCTTTCCTCGGTCCTCCTGCGCTCCAGAACTCCTACTTCCTGGCTACATCCTGATGAAGGGGCTTGTCCTGGAATCACAGGGGACTCCTCCCTCCCCCGAGATTGTCTCAGAACGCTCCCTGAAGCCTTTAGCTGCCCACTGAAATTCTCTTCACACGCTCTGACCTGGAGAGGAGGTGGTTGTCCCTAGGAGCCTCCTGGGGACAGTGAGGCTAGAGGAGTCTGGTCGCTTCCCCTTGCTCCGCAGCACTGAGCACCTCCTCAGACTCTCTGAGCCTTCATTTCTGACTCTCGCGAGGTATTTTATTTTGGTTACTCTCTTGTTCTTTCATTGGGAAACAAATGCATTCTGTGCACCAGGCCTTGTGCTGGGCTGGCAGGTGCAGGTGACTGGGGGAGGGGCTGCTCTCCAGCTGCCCTCAGCCCGTGTATCCAGCTTGCTTTGGGGCCATGAGCCACCTAGGACGAGGGATCCTAGCAATGCTTCCTGCTGCATTCAGGGCTGGGCCCAGGGGATGCTGGGAAAGAGCACTGGGTTTGGAGTCCATTAGTCCTGGGCTTCCCAGAACTGGCTTTGGGGGGAGATAAAGTGGAGGCAGCCCTGTGGCTGAGGGCTGCCTGTCAATGAATGGCGCAGTCAGTTCACTGCTGTGAAGTTCGTTCACTACTGTTAGTTCAATGGCACAGTTAGTTCACCGTAGCACTACCGGGCACAAAGTGGGGGTACGGTGGGTTCTGAGAGGCAGTGCCCTGGTGCTGGGGTCTCCCCTGACTCCAGACTGTCCCCTGGGGTCTCAGCCTCACCCTCCCATCCTCTAACACTGTTCCATACACCCCACCCCCTTCTCCCTGGGAGCCGCCCTCTGTGGTGGCAGGGATGCTCTGGCCCCAGGGAGCTACCCAGTGGCCTCTTGACATCCTTTAGCGATTGGCTCACCAGGTGTGTGGCCTGTGCCGGTCCCCAGCTGTCTCTCTTCAGCCTTGGCTGTCCAAGGGAGGGGCAGCCGCCCTCTGTGTCTGCCACACCCCCAGCCAGCCATTGGCCCGCAGCTCCCCACAGGGAAGGCTGGGCTGGGTGGGAGGCACTCAGCCTAGGCTGGCATCACGGGGAAGCGGGAGAAGCTCGTGGGAAGTGCCGTGCAGCCCAGACCCCGGAGGATGCTCAGGACCTTGGGCTCCCGCCCCTCCAGCCTCTCTGCTGTTTTCTGAGAGGAAGCCTGGGGTTAGTTGGCCTGCTTCTCACACACCCCAACTCCCACTCATGTAAAGTGAAACACTGGTGGGAACGGGAGGCTGAAACAGCCATGAGCTGGCCTTGGACGCCGAGTCCATCCCTAACCGAGGGCCGGGGGGCCAAGGCTCAGAGGTCAGCGAGCGGGTCAGGGACCCAGGCTCCTGACTCCCAGCCCAGATCTGTATCCCTGGCCACGGCCCTGGGTTCATCATGAATTGGGCTCCTCAGCTGTACAGCTCTAACTGCTACTTGATCTGATGTCAGATTTTTATTTGGATGTCTGTGTTCTCCCACACTACTGAGGAGATTGGAAAACACTCCCCCAAAAGGATGAGTACTTTTATTAGAATTAGAATAAAATGTACTCTTTTATTCCCCAAGGCCAACAAGGACCTCTGTGTCCTGGTGCCTGCCCTCCTCAAAGCCCTCGCCCCTCTGGTCAGGCCCAGCCATAGCAGCCTCCTTGCTGGTCTCTCCCACCTTGGGGCCTTTGCACGTGCCACTACATCTGTCCAGATTACTGTCCGCTACCTTTCCTTGGCTGGCTTCGTTGGCCTGAGGTCAGCCGCCTGCCATTCTCCCCCCTGCTGGCACGTCGCCCCTCCACAATACTCACAATGTCTAAAGGGATTATATTAATATATCTGCTCAGTCGTTCATCTTGTCTCCTTCTACTAGAATGTGGATTCTGTGGTCATTCCTCCCTCCCCAGCACGTAGGTTATCCAGTGCCTCGTACTCAGTAGGTGCTCAATACATGTTTATTAAATACATTGGCAGTGGACATGGCTGTTCCAAGCATTTTCCTCTGGTTTGGGTTGGCTTTTGTGAGCCCTTGAGTAGGTGCTGAGAGCCAGTCCCTAGACCAGATACTGCAGGGGACCCAAAAGTGACATGCTCCCCTCCAGGCTGGGTCTCTCCCCCAAGCCAGGAGGCAGTGTTTGTGCTGTGTGTGTGTGTGTGTTTTACTGGGGATTTAATTCAAGGGTGTTCCACCACTGAGCTATACCCTCTGCCCTATTTTAATTTTAATTTTGAGACCGGATGTCCCTAAGTTGCCCAGGCTGGCCTCAAACTTGTGATCTTCCTGCCTCAGCCTCCCAAATAGCTGAGATCACAGGCATGGGCCGCCGCGCCGAGTGTAGTGGGCCCGTCTCTTACCACACAGCGTTGTGCTGAGAGGAGCCTGCTGCTAGGACGAGGACTGGCCCTGGAGAGGTGGGCCTGCAGAGTTCACCTCAGTCTGGGACTCTGCGTCACCTCCACGGCGCAGAGAAGCAGCAGTTTGGGTGGTCTGGTGTTTGTGCCTAAGCTTCAGTGAGTCGTTGGAGGGTGCGGAGCCAGGGGGAGCGGGCTTCGGGCAGGCTGGGGCTGAAGCTGCCTGCTGCGTGGCTGCTCTTCCTCTCTGAGCCTCTGCTCCCTCATCTGTAAAATGGGGAGAGCAATGGCTGCTCTGAGGAGGCACAGGACACTGCACACCCGAGGCCTGGCACCAGAAGGCTGCAGTGTGCACGCGTCCCCCTTCCTTCCCCCTCTGCTGGCACCAGAGCCTCCCGCGGAGGCCCCTGCTCAGCGCGCCTGGGACTCCCTCTCGCCCCCAGGGGGACTATGTATGGATGGACCTGAGATCCGGGCAGGAGTTCGATGTGCCCATCGGGGCGGTGGTGAAGCTCTGCGACTCTGGGCAGATCCAGGTGGTGGACGATGAAGGCAATGTGAGTATCCCTCCTCCACGTGGTCCAGGCCTGGGGGGCACAGGGTGGCCAGAGCCCTGAGGCAGGGCCAGGGAGTGACCTGTGCAGGAATGGAGGCAGCGCTCATGCCCCTCCTCTTCCTCCTCCTTCCCCCTTGTCTGTCTCCATCTCCCCCTATTCTCCTCCTCTTCCTCCTCCTCCTCCTCTTCCTCCTCCTTCTTTTCTTCTTCCTCCTCTTCTTCCTCTTCCTCCTCCTCTCCTCCTCCTCCTTCATGGACCAAGTTCTACTTTTCCAGCAAGGGGCCTCCTCCTGCCCAGGTCACCTGCCCCATTTCTGCAAGCCCTTCCCGTCCTGCCTGGTGTCAGAGGCGGGGTGGGGGTGTGAGGCTCATCGGGCACAGGCAAACTCTAAGGTCTAGCAGAGTAGGCTCAAGCCCCACCGTGCCCTCTTGATTGTACAACCTTGGCCAAGCCTCCTCACTCTGAACCCCAGTGCTGTCCTCTGTGAGAGAAGGGTCAGTGTCTCAGGGTCGCCGGCCGTGACGAGGCGCATGCAGAACCCCCCAGCAAGGCAGTATCGATCTGCAGGGTCCAGTCTGAAACGCTTGTGCTCTTGGGCTAGGGCATTGCATGAACTCGTTGGTCACCTTGACGCTGCCCTGGGAACCTGCCTGCAGATTGACCCTGTATCTCTCATGACCCAGAAGGAAAGGGACACAGGAAGTATGTTTGATAGGTGTCGACAGAGGGGCCTGGCTGGGAGAGGACAGATCGGAAGCCAGGGCCTTCCAGGCCCCAGAGGGGAAGGGGCCTCTGAGCACATGTCCACGGGTCCAGCGTGGGTCTGTGGCACTGGGGACATGTAGGTTCAGCGCAGAGCACAGGGTTGCAGCTTGGCAGGGAAAGGAAGGACCTGGGGAGATTCAACTTATCATATTTAGATCATATCCGGTGCTACACCTGGCACTGGAGACAGACAACCCGAGGCCTCTCTTGATCTCCTCACCTGAGGGCAGAGTGAGGAGGAGTGACTAGGAGCAGAGGCCTGTTAGGACAGAGGAAGGGCTCAGAGCCTCGAGGCAGGTCCCAGACATGGAGTGGCAGGGCACCACCTATACCCGAGGCCCTCAAGGGCACAGCCCGGGGCTCACAAAGCCCTTTGACCAGGTCCTGACTCTGAGTCCTCTGGCATCTGTGAAGGGCAGGCGGGCTGCACCTGTCACCCCAGGGGGAAACAGGCACAGCTCCTCACACAGCTAGCAGAAGATGGTGCTGGGATTAGAACTCAGGGCCTCTGGCCCTGTGCTCCAGTCCCCCTGTCCACAGCTCAGAGGCAACTATGGGACTCAGGTTCTGTTAACCGTGTTTGGTGCCGAGGGTTTAGAACCTGGGGGCCTGCAGGACCACTCCTGAGGCTCCAGCCCTGGGCCCTCTAGGACGCCCCTGTGAGGCCGCAGTCACAAAAGGGGGGCACAGGGCTCTCCTGGCAGCACAGACGGGCGCGTGGGCCTGCCTGGAGTCCCGAGGGTGGGGACTGGGGACTCTGCCTGTAAGCTTGAGTTTCAGCTGGGTCGTGTTGCATGTCCGATGGTGTCCCGTAACTCTGTGTCACCAGATCCTGAAGGTCCCCTCCCATTTTTCTCCAAGGCCCTAAGAGTAGGACTGTGGGGGCATGGTGGGGGCTAGGGAACCTAGGGTCTGCCTCAGTGGCCTTGGGCTCCAGGACTCTGGCTTCTTTCTTTCTTTCTTTCTTTCTTTCTTTCTTTCTTTCTTTCTTTCTGTACTAGGAAACAAATACAGAATAATTCCCCCTCCAAGCTATACCCCTGGCCCTATTTTATTTTTTATTTTGAAAAGGGTCTCACTAGGTTGCTGAGAATCTCACTATTTGCTGAGGCTGTCCTCAAACCTGCGACCCTCCTGTCTCAGCCTCCCAAGTACTGGGATCATAGGCGTGGGCCACTGTGCCCTGCCATCCCATTCCTCACCTTCAGGCCATCACGCTCCACCATCACTGCTCCCACAGACTCCCAGAAGCCGAGGGCAAGGACCAGGCACCTCACTTCTGGTTTCCTGAAGCCCGGCAGAGGGTCTTTCCAGGGGAGGCTTTTGGGAAAGACCCTCATGAAAGGCCGTGGGCGCAGCCCTCACTGGAAGCCCAGAGCCCTGCCCTGTCCAAGCCATTCCGACGCCAGGTGTGTCCTCCTTCCCTCCCCAACAGAGCCTGTCTCTACATTGTCCCAGGCTAGCTCTCTCTCTCTCATATGCAGCCCCAGTCCCTGGAACTGACCACGTCCCCTCTCTCGCTCTGTCTGGCATTCCTTCAGGGCCAGGCCTGGGCCGCTGCCCTAGTTATACTTTGGCCTGTGCTGGAGGCTCCGTGGTGGACCTTGACCCGGGGGATGCTGAGCTCAGCTGGGTCCTTCCGCTCGGAGACGGAGCAGCTGGGCTCTGTCTCTTAGAGCCAGGGCCTCACCTGGTGGGCGGGCCCCTCCTGCAGAATGGGGTTGGTAACTGTCATAGGATGTTGTGAGGAATAAACGAGCCACACAGGATCTTTGCAAAACAAAATGTATCAGGTCAGCAACCTAATGAGACCCTGATTCCAAAGAAAGAAATTAAAAAGGCTGGGAGTGTAACTCAGAGGTAATGCCCTGGGTTAAATCCCTAGTACCACCAAAAAAAAAAAAAAAAAAAGAAAGAAAAGAAAAGAAAAGAAAAGCTTTAGGCACTAATACCTAACATGTGGCTCTTCACTGGCCAGGGTGCTGGGCAGGGCTGGCAGGAGAGGGCAAAACAGCTCCTGTCCTCCTTCCCACTTGATACGGCCCTGGAGGCTCTGGAAGGCGAGGCGGGCGCGTGGGCCCCAGCACCCCGGTAGCAGAGCTGCCTCTTGTCCTTCATGTGGCATCACCAGGAGGAAGTGTGGGGCCCAGTGTGGGTCAGGTGGGGGTGGCAGAGGCCGCCTAGGCACCCTTTCCTATTTGGCCTACACTAGCCTAGGGCCTCGTCAGGAAGTGGGGACAGGCAGAGGGAATTTTCCAAATGGATCAGCTTTTATCAAGAGTGCTCAGGAGAGAGGAATGTTCCACAAGGGGCTGGAAAGTCCATGCAGGCTCTTTGACCTCATGGCCGGCCCCACTGTGCCTCAGGAAGGGCTGCTGGAGGACTTGACCCGAATTTAACGCTTCGGACCCAGGAAGAACCATGAAATGCTAGGGAAACTGGAGTGGTGGGCCCTGGCTGGCCACCGGCTCCTCAGTGAATGAATGACCTGGCCGGGCCAGGTCAGAGATGGCGGTCTGGATCAGAGCGTGGGCTGCCGCCACTCAGTGCTTCAAGGGTTGAATGGGCAGGACTGTGTGACCACCTGGACCAAGGGTGGTGGGAGATCGATGCCCTGACTTCTACCTAGTGCCTAGCTATTGGGGTTGGTTATGCCAGAAAAGAGCTGGGAGAGGCGCAGGTGAGGGAAGAAGAAACATGTGTGTCATATCTACTTGGCAAATCTGAGGGCTTGAGCTATCAAGATTCCTACCTGGTTCCAGACTCCCAAGTCCTGGCATTTGGGAGTGGGAGGCTGTGGGGTCCCTCTCAGACTGAGACCATGCCTAGAACACAGGCGAGGCTCTCACTTCTTGCAGAGTTTGGGAATAGGAGGAGAAGGTGCTGGAAATCCCCAGAGATGGCACCTCCCAGCACCCCAGGAAACCAAGGCTTTGCTAACTGGAGAAAGGAGCCCAAGCCCCTCCCAGGTGTGCCCGTCTGCCACCTCCTGGCAGCGGGGAGTATTGCAGGGGACAGTAGTTGAGCCAGAAGGCAACCTGCATCTTGGTTTCTGCTTTCAGTGCACAGGTACAGAGGTTCACCCCTTGCCTACATACGTTGTCCACAGCCCTGTGAAATGTGCCCCAGTCCGTCCTTTTCTCCCATCACCACTGCTCCTGCTCGCCCCAGCTTTCCCTTGGATAGGCCACGCCTCACTGGCCTTCTCTGAGGTGCTGTGTTTGCTGTTCCCTGGGCCTGGAAGTCCCTCCCTGGCATCTTACAGAGATACTCTGTCTGCGCTCAAATGCTGCCTCCTCAGAGAGGTGGGTCCTGGCCATCCTAACTAAAGCAGTTCCCTCTGTGGTCCTCTGTCGCATTTGCCACTTAGTTTATTCTTAGCACTATCCCAAATTACTTTGTATGTGTTTATCAGGGCTGGGATTTGAAGCTAAGTCTGTCTTGGCTTCCACTCTGTTCTGCAAAGTGACCGGGGAGGAATCTGATCCTTTAATGTCAATTGTCTTCTAGGGCTGAGTCCATGGCCTGCCTGCTCTTGGGTCTGGAGAGGACCCCCTAAGGGAAGGGGCCGCTCTGAGGGGTGGGGCAGGTGGTACCATCCCAAGATTCAAACCAGTTAGAACTGATAGTGTTAGCCATGGCCCTGCCCCACAGTGTGATGCTCAGAGCCCGGCTCCCGCCCCGCCCCAGCCCCTGCCTGTGCAATGTGCACCCTGGGCCCAGGGGTGTGAGCTGACACTAGGGTGTGCCTCCCACAGGAACACTGGATCTCTCCGCAGAACGCCACGCACATCAAGCCCATGCACCCCACCTCAGTCCACGGTGTGGAGGACATGATCCGCCTGGGGGACCTCAATGAAGCGGGTATCCTGCGCAACCTGCTCATCCGCTACCGGGACCACCTCATCTATGTGAGTACAGACCGGGGATCTGCCTGCTCCTGGTCGGAGGCGCGTCCTCCCAGGCTGTTGCGTTCTGTGGCTGGGCGAAGGCGATTTGCACTACAGGCTCACATGTCCCCATGGGCCTGTGGCTTGCTAAGGGACAGGCTTAGCACTTGCCCCGGAGCGGGACAGTTGTTGCGCTATGGGGTTGGGGTCTGCCACTGTGTCCTCAAGACCAGGGGAGGCTGGTAAGGAGTATGTGTCCTCAGGATGGGGATGAGGAGGGCCTCAAAGCCTTGGTATCCCAGTCCAGTCAGGCCTCTCTTCTTCACATCTAACCCAGCCAGGAACCAAGAGGGAGAGCGAGAATGGCAGGACTGGGCCAGGAGAGCATGTAGCCTATGTGTTCTCCTGCCTTTTGATCCTAGGAACTCTATCTGCTTATAAAAATTACCACGGACCCCTTTCTCCTCTCTCTGGAGGGCAAGTGGCCACAGGTGGGTCCTGGGTTCTCTGCGGTCTGTACCCTGACCTGAGCAGTGTGGTAGATGGCGGGGTGCCTGCCTGTCCACCTGCCTTCCCAGGGAGGGCCTGTCAGAGCTGTGGGTGCTCTCCACTGTCCCTCTGCTGGGGCCTGACCCCTAGGCCCACTCCCTTGTTGGGAGGAGCTGAGGGTCCTCTTCACAGGGAAGATAGAGGGTGTCCCCGTGTCTTAGAGTAACTGAGGGTATGTGACGTGTGGTCTAGTGGGACTCCTCCGGCATGAAGGATTCAGGTGGTAGGCTGAATCAAGGAACAGGAGGAGGCAGGAGTCATGAGGAAGAGGAGAGGACAAAGCTTCAGACAGTCTGAAATCAGGGAATGTTCCTTGTGAAATTAAGGGGGAGGCGGTGACTGGGTTAGCTGGCTGCCGGCAGAGATTGGTTTGAACATCGTGTCCTTGAACAGGGCTCACTAGGAGATCAAAGAAAATAATTTCAGAGGTTTGTGGATTCTCAGGAAGCCTCTCAACTTTCCCCACCTGGAACTCCCACCTTTCTGACCTGTTTTCTGGGTCAGGAGGAGCTGAGAGGAGGGGCGCACGCTGCCTTCCTGTTGGGCTCTGGCTGTGGCACCTGGAGGGTTGGTCGAGACTCCGGCTGCCTGTGGACCTGGGGATGCATGGAGCTTCAAAGAGCTTTTCTCACTTCACCAAGTCCCTAGGTCTGTGACTTGGTGGGTAAGGGTTTGAAGAAGCACCCCAGCCATTGTTCCACCTGGAAACTATACCTGTCCCTAACCATGGCAACCCCGTCACTTTGTGGATTGAGTTACCCTGGGCACAGCCCACACACCAGGCTTTCCTCAGGTTACCGTGCTGGCTCACAGTGGAGCACTGGGTGGACACCCTGTCCCTGCCTGTCTGCCCACAGCGTGCCTGCTTCCTGCTGGCCTGTCTCCAGGGGCCTGAGGACAGCCCGTGGCCACAAATCAGCCCTGGCCGCTCCAGAATAGGGCTCCCAGAGGGCATCTGGCTACCCCTCACTGGGCAGCCCTGGGGCCAAGGGTCGTCTCCATGGCAGGCGTGTGAGTCCCAGGGCCTGCCCCTGCAGAAGGAGGGGTGCCAGGGGCAGCCCTGGGAGTTTCTGGGAGGACAGATGCTGGGGTGGTGTTGATTCCCTCCACACTTCTCCAGCCTTGTGGCCCCAATCTCTTCCTGACACCTTGGGACCTCTGATCATGTGTGTTTGGGAATAGTCCTTTTCTCCAGTGCCCCACAGACCTGCTTTTACTCCTGGAGGCTGCTGGGCATTGGCCATTAACCCTCTGCTGCCCTGGACCCTGAGAGGGAGGAGGCCAGGGGCTCAGGAGGCAACACCAAGACCTCGGAGGACCCAGAGTTGTGGGAGCCCAGAGAGGCCAGGGTCCCAGAGCCCATGGAGGCCAGGCCTCCCATCCGTTCCTACCGCCAGCTCCACAGGTCCCGTGGATATGTTCCTGTGGTTGGGGGAGCCCAGGCATAGAGATCAGCTCAAGGGCTCCAGGACAGGGACCCTCATTCATCCCACTCCCTGTTATCTGTTGGGTGGCCTTGGCCAGCCCTCCACTGTGGGGGGGCTCGGTTCCCCACCTTAAAGGGAGACCACATCTCCAGCACCCCCAGGCGCCTCGCTGGCAGCTGGTGTGTCCTTGCTACCCTGCAGGCTGCCTCCTGGCTAAGGACAGGGCCTGGTTTGAGTACATAATTGTAATGCGGGTATGTGCTACAAATGGGAATTTTTCCTTCTAACTAAGAAAGAATTATTGCTCCAGATTTTTTTTTTTTTGTTTCGGGTCTGGGGATGGAACCCAGGGGTATTTGACCTCCGAGCTACAGCCCCTGCCCTATTTTTTATTCTTTATTTTGAAACCAGGTCTCACTGAGTTGCAGAGGGCCTCACTAAGTAGTAGCTGAGACTGGCCAAGAACCGCGATCCTCTGGTCTCAGCCTCCCGAGTGCTGGGGTTACAAGCGTGCGCCCCCATGCCCAGCATACTGCTGCAGACTTCTGATTGATCTTCCAAGAACAATGCTGTGTGTGTCCCTGCGTGTGTGTGTGCATGCGCCCGTGTGACCTCTCATTTCCTTCTGCTCAGATGAGCACCTCTCCTTACAATGTTTTGTGTCCTTTCTAGTGGCCATATTGTGGTCACACTTTCTGGGCATGGAGAGAGCTGCCTCAGGTGTGCCTGCCTGGTCCCCAGCCCCCTGCCCAGCTAGTTGCTGGGGACAACAGGAGACAAGAGTTACTGCTGTCCACCCAGCCCATTAATATAGTCATTCTTTCAGTCACTCAACCAGCACTGCTAAGTGTCCTGTGTATGTGCATGGCGCCAGGCTCTGAAGGGCAGCAGCCTTAAACCAGAGCTGCAGAGGAGTCAGGGGAGTGAACTGAAGGACTGTGTGGGTGAGATGGGTCACAGTCTGTGTCTGCATCCTGGGGGAGGAGTCTTCTGAGCTTGGACCACTGCAATGAGAGGAAATTCAGGGAGTGAGGGGTGTGGGAAATGTGTTCCTAACACCATGGGGGTATGGGCAGGCTTTGAACGAAAGATTTAAGCTGGGTGTGGCTGTACATGCCTGTAATCCCAGTATTTGGGAGACCGAGACAGGAGGATCACAGGTTCCAAGCCAGACGGAGCAACTTAGCAAGACCCTGTTTCCAAATAAAATGTAAAATAGGGCTGGGGTATAGTTCAGAGGTAGAATGCCCCTGGGTTCAGTCCTCAGAAGTGATTGAATAAATACACACACACACACACACACACACACACACACACACACACACTCAGGCCTCCAGCTATGGGAGGAAGGATAGCAGGGGCCAGGCCTTACGGGCTTTGGGGGTGGGTAGAGAAGGAGGTAGACTTTGCCCTGAGGCCATAGGAAACTTCTGAACAGTTTCCAGCAGAGCAGGACCTTCTCCGCTCTTGTTAAGGCCTGCCCTGGTGCCCAGTGCAGGAGAGATTGGGGTTAGGCTGGGAGCCCCCTGCTGTGGGCTGCTGGGCATGTGAGCAGTCCCTGCCAGGGAGCGGGGATGGGATGACAGGGCTGGAGGTCCCCGCCCCACCCCGGGCAGAGGTGGAGGTGGTGCTGTGCCTGTCTTGGAAGGGCGAGGGGAGCCAGGTGGGGCCCTCCAGGAGGCCGGGAAACAGTCCCATGCTCAGGAGAGGGCCGTGAGCTTCCAGCCCCTGGAAGTCTTCCCAGGGCCTCGCAGTATCCCCCTCTCCTTTTCTGTCATTGTTTCTGCCCTGAAGTTGGCCACAGTGTCCCTGTCTGGCTCTGACCCCCTGTAGGCTGGGTCTGGGCTTCAGTGGCTGCCATTCATGTCCAAGGCTGCCAGTGACCTTCTCCTGCAGCCCTCCCAAATGCCACGCCCTTTCACGGCTCTTGCCTCTTGGCTGTACGCTGGCCAGTCCCGTGGCTCCCACCCTTCCAACACCCTCACCCTGAGAAACCCAGGGATGCCCACTGAGCTCCCACAGCTGGCCTCCTGTGTGTGTGGACAGCCAACTGCCATGCGTGGGTAACAGGTGGATGGCTGAGTGTCACACCTGAGCCAGTGTTAAGAAGAAAGGAAGGTGGCCTGGTGAAGGTTCCATCGGGCACCTGGTGAAGGTTCCATGGCTCCATCTTTGCCCGGGAGCAAACAGTCTTGCAAAAAAAGTTTCCTGTGGCCAATTCCCCCCACTCTCCACTGACCAGCTCCCTTTCCTCCTGCTCCGGCACTTTGCAACCTCAGACCCACTGTGGAGGGCGGGTGAGTACGGCGGAGGCCCCCGCAAAGGCTCGGCTCACTAGGCTTGTTTGCTTGGCCTGGCCGCCTGCTGCCCGACCTGCACCCCTTCTTCTCCTGCCTGGGGTCCTGCCACGTGAACCAGTGCAGCAGCCTCAGCCCTGCTGGTGGGGGCTGCCTGGAAGAGGCTTAGTGAACCCTGAGAAGGGTGCTTGCCCACAGCTCCTGGTCGGGGACCCAGGGCAGGCATCTCTGTGGCATGCAGTGCCTGCAGCCTTGCTCTCTGCATGGCCACACTGGGCTGAGGCCGCTGGGGCATGGTGGCAGCCCTGGTGGCATGCACTGAGGTGGGTGGGTGGGGATGGGCAGGGCTGTCACCTCTCCTGTGTGCACACATCTTTCTTCAGCCTCTCCAGGCCCAGATGTCAACGCATCCATCACCGGTTATAGGCTGGGCCCTACCTTTTCAAGCTTGGGATGCAAGGCGGGGGAGGGAGAGTAGCCCTGAGTGGAGGCAGGGCTGGGCCGCGTTGTGTGTTGTTCTGATGTGGCAGGGCCCCGGGCCCATAACGGGAAGTCTTGCCCATGGATGGCCAACCTGTGCGCTGACACAGGAGCCCGAGCAGACAAAGCCCCAGCCCAAGGCATCAGGCCTTTGTGCTCATGCCACCCAGCTGCTCTGCTCCCCAGAGCACAGAGGCTTCCTCTCTCTAGAGATGTAACACAGAGGCCAAGCCCCCAGCTGCACATCCCAGCCCCAGCCCCTGCGGCTCTTCCCCCACACGCTCACGCATGCTAGGCACATGCTCCCCCACTGAGTTAAGTCCCCAGCCCTCTTTAAAATTTTTTATTGTGAGTGTTGGGATGTAGCTCTGCAATAAAGGGCTTGCCTTGCATGGGCAGTGCCCTGAGTTTGATCCCCAATTCCCAAAAAGAAACTAATAATAAGAAATAAGTCGGGAGAGGTGGTGCACACTTATAATCCCAGTACTTGGGAGGCTGAGACAGGAGGATTCCAAGTTCACAGCCAGCCTCAGCAACTAGTGAGGCTCTCGGTAACTTAGGGAGACCCTGTCTCCAAATTAAAAAAAAAAAAAAGGCTGGGATATAACTCAGAAGTAGAATGCCTCTAAGCTCAGTCTCCAGCACAACCCCCCACTCCACCCCACACACACAACCACACACACACACACACACACACACACACACACACACACACATAAAAATTTTATTTTGAGACACGGCCTCCCTAAGTTGCCCAGGCTAGTCTTGAACTTGTGATCCTCCTACCTCGGCCTCCAACCCCACTTCCTCACCAACCCAATCTCCCCCTGGACCTGGTCCAGTTTATGAATTTCATTCCCAAAATATGAGATACAGAGCTTGGAGGCAAAGGTGGAAGCCAAAATTTGAGGCATACCTCTGTTTTTTTTTTTTTTTTGTGTGTGTGTGTGTGTGTGTGTCTGAGGATGGAACCCAGAGGCATTCTACCTCTGAGCTACACCCCCTGACCTATTTTTTATTCTTTATTTGAGACAGGGTCTCACTAAGTTGCAGAGGGCCTCACTAAGTAGCTGACGCTGTCCGTGAACCACGATCCTTCTGCTCAGCCTCCCGAAAGCTGGGATTACAAGCATGCGCCACCACGCCCAGCTTGAGGCATACCTCTTATGTGCTGTGAATTTTAAAATACCATCTCACCAGGGATGGGGGCACACACCTGTGATCCCAGCTACTCAGGAGGCAAAGGCAGGAGGATTACAAGCTGGAGGCCAGGCTGGGCAACTTGGTGAGACCCTGTCTCAAAATAAACTAGAGAGGGCTGGGATGTAGCTCAGTTGTAGAGCACTTGCCTAGCACGCGTGAGGCCCAATACCACAAAATAAGCAAACAGATAAATAAATATTATACAATATACCGTAAAATAAATATACATAGATAGATACATACCACATATATCATCTCCTTTCTTTGTGTGTGATACTGGAGATAGAACCCAGGGGCGTTCTACCTCTGAGCTACACCGCCAGCCCTATTTTTGTATTCTTTATTTGGAAACAGGATCTCACTGAGTTGCAAAGGGCCTCACTAAGTAGCTGAGACTGCGAACCGAGATCCTCCTGCCTCAGCCTCCCAAATGCTGGGATTACAAGTGTGTGCCACCATGCCCGGCTTACTCTTTATTTTGAAATAGAGTTTCTCTGAGTTGCAAAGGGCCTCACTAAGTAGCGGAGGCTGTCCTTGAACCGCGATCTTCCTGTCTCAGCCTCCCGAATGCTGGGTTTATAAGCGTGCCCCACCACGCCCGGCTTAGCACCTCCTTTAATCTTCATAAACAGTTATTCCCATTTCGCAGATGAACATAAGGAAATCAAGGTCTAGTGACTCCCTCCCCCTCTTCCTCCTGCTCCTCTCCATCCTCCTCCTTCTCCCTCCTCTCTTCTCCCTTCTTTCTCCTCCTTCCATCAAGTGTCACCTAGTGCCACAGAGGCAGACCCATCCCACCCCCTGAGCTCCTAAGGCATCAGGATTCTACCCGAGTCCACAGCACTCCAAAGCCAGGTCTCCCGGCAGAGCGGGAGCAAGGTGGAGCCTCCCACTTGGGAGGGAGTGAGCTCACCAGCCTTGTTGCCCACAGACATACACAGGCTCCATCCTGGTGGCCGTGAACCCCTATCAGCTGCTCTCCATCTATTCGCCGGAGCACATCCGCCAGTACACCAACAAGAAGATCGGGGAGATGCCCCCCCACATCTTCGCCATCGCAGACAATTGCTACTTCAACATGAAACGCAACAGCCGGGACCAGTGCTGCATCATCAGGTGGGCGGCCCCAGGCCCAGCGCCTGGAGAACTGCCTGCCCTTTCCCAGGCCCCGTATCTCCTCAAATGCACCAAAGCTCGTGCTAGTTTGAAGCCAACCTTGTTTATTCCTGTTAGGTTATGGCTCCTGTTAGGTTATGGTTAGTTTTAAGTCTCAGGGTGCTGTTTTCTCTTGGCCAGAGGGTAAACGGCCAACACATTAATTGAGCATCTAATAGGTGCCATGCTTCATGCAAGCACGGCTGGGGGTGTGTCTGAGTGAGGGACAGAGTTATCTGTGGGCCGGGCAGAGCCCTGAGCTCCTTTAGGTCTCCCCCAGCCCTGGAGGGTCCTGCATCACAGGCTGGGGAGCAGGCTGGGACAGCCTGGGCCGAGCCGCTCCTCCACTTCCCCCCTCTGCAGTGGGGAGTCCGGGGCAGGGAAGACGGAGAGCACGAAGCTGATCTTGCAGTTCCTGGCGGCCATCAGTGGGCAGCACTCCTGGATCGAGCAGCAGGTCCTGGAGGCCACCCCCATCCTAGAAGGTAGGGCCAGGGCGCCGCGGGCAAGGCGGGGGGCAGGCTGGCCTCGTCTGTGACCTCTGCCCACCCGCAGCATTCGGGAACGCCAAGACCATCCGCAACGACAACTCAAGCCGCTTCGGGAAGTACATCGACATCCA
The DNA here is from genome assembly GCF_963383645.1 of Muscardinus avellanarius. Classification (NCBI taxonomy): domain Eukaryota; kingdom Metazoa; phylum Chordata; class Mammalia; order Rodentia; family Gliridae; genus Muscardinus; species Muscardinus avellanarius. The sequence continues at coordinate 174,171,930 of NC_137786.1, read as the reverse complement.
CTTCAACAAGCGGGGCGCCATCGAGGGCGCCAAGATCGAGCAGTACCTGCTGGAGAAGTCGCGCGTCTGTCGCCAGGTGGGCCGGGACTGGGATCAGACTTGGCTCCGCCCTGGGCAGGCCTGAAGCCTCCGTGGGTGGGTGTGCACAGTCCAGGCCCTGCGTCACCCAGGCCCCGGAAGTCCCACCACAGGACGTCCCCCAACTCTTCATGACTGCCATTTGTTATGATAGTGAAGCCCATGCGCCCTCCTCCCTCTAGGCCCCGGACGAGAGGAACTACCACGTGTTCTACTGCATGCTGGAGGGCATGAGCGAGGAGCAGAAGAAGAAGCTGGGCCTGGGCCAGGCCAGCGACTACAACTACCTGGCCATGGTGAGGCCCAGGCAGCCCCGTTGCAGCCAAGTGGGGCAGGTCCAGGCCACACCTAGACCGCCCCCAGCGCCAGGCCCAGTAGGCAGGAACTTCCAGTGGGCCTTCTTCTCCTGTTCCCTTCCTGCCCCGGCCCTTCTGGGCCTGTCTGCGCCCTAGGCCTCTCCTCACTTGGGCACTTGGCCACTTGCACACATATCTACACACATTCTCACCATAGTCACCTCCCTAAATATAGACATCTGACTCAGGGACACACCGATGCACACCATGTGTCTGTGCACACGGACCTGGCCATGCACACGAGCCGTGTTTGGTCTTTGAGGACACAGAGGCTGGGCCTCTGCCCGGCCTCCCAGCACCGGGGGAGCTGGCTGCTGGTGGTAGGGTCTGGTGCCGACTCTTGCTGTTGTCTGGACATCAAGGAGAAGTAGACCCCAGGGCCATGGGGTAGGAGGAAACTGGGACTGTGAACACAGTAGGTGTTACTCCCATGGCTCCAGGCAGAGCCTGGCCAGGCCACAAAGATACAGGTGTGGGCTGTGGCACCTGGGGCGTGTGTGCTGTGGGTGTGACAGGTCTTCCTGGATGCTTGCTACAGCTGGCTGACACTCACATTCTCACAGCTTGGAGCAGAGTTCTGCAGCTCAGCCGGGTGCTTGTCCCCAGCTAGTGAGGGCCAAGCCCCTGAGCATGGGCCTCCCAGGATGCACAAGCTGGTACAGCCTCGGGGCTGGGACTGTCCGGCGGGTGCCCTGGGCAGGCCTGGTCTCGGTGACCCAGTTCTTCTCACTGGTGGGCAGGGTGTTCTCAAAGAGCCCAGGCAGGAGCTTTCGAGGCTTTCTGCAGGGCCTGTGCTCACTCGGAGAAGTCAGGGCTGAGCCCGGGCTGAGCTGGCAGAGGGTGGGCCGTGCAGCTCTGCTTCGGTGCTGATGCCGCCTCTCTGAGCACCCTGACACCCTCCTCCACCCCACCCCGCCCGCCCCCAGGGTAATTGCATCACCTGTGAGGGCCGAGTGGACAGCCAGGAGTACGCCAACATCCGCTCCGCCATGAAGGTGCTCATGTTCACCGACACGGAGAACTGGGAGATCTCCAAGCTGCTGGCCGCCATCCTGCACCTGGGCAACCTGCAGTACGAGGGTGAGGCGCGCCCGGGCCACGGGGACGCCGTCTCTGCCCCTCTCTGCCCTCTGTGGGTGGAGGCTGGGGAGAAGTCCCCGCAGGGAGAGTTGAAGAGGCCCGCTAGCCTGACGTCAGCCTCAGGTGTGGGCCTGTGTGGAAGTTCCACGGTTAAGTGTAGGATGAGGTATACTGGGAGATGGCTATGGCCCTTTAAGACCCCTTCCACCTTTGGTTTCTTCTTTAATGTCTGATATCTTTCTTAGAGAGAGGGTAAATCTTTAAACTAATTCATGTTAAAATGTGAGTGACCAAATAGCCATCTTCTGAAAAGGAGAAGGCTAAAGAAGGGACCCTGTTCACCTACCTGACACTCCCTGGGCATCTCTACACCAGGGGGAAGAGGGTCGTCTGAGGCAGGCCAGGGGTCCCACTCATTCCCTGGTGTCCATCATGGGCCCTGGACAGAGAAGCTGTGGGAAATTCAGTGAATGAATGATCCCAGCACTAAGGATCACAGTTTAGGGAGTCTTGAAAGACTAAGAGAAAGGATGCATCAGGCAGAGGAAAGAGTGTGTGCAAAGGTCCTGAGGCCCGAGAGGGCAGGGCAGGATTGGAAAGGCACATTCACCAAGCCTGTGTCAAGGAGCCAGAGCTGCTGCCGGGAGCTCTGAGAACCTGGGGTGGAGATGGAGAGAAGGTGCCAGCATGTGCAGCATGTGTGGTGGCAGTTGCCAAAGCCTGGCATACAGAGTCCCTACCCTCACCGTGCTCGTGGCCTCCTGGTGAGAGCATTTCACCGTGGTGCTGTGGACAAGCTAGTTTCCCTAGAGTATTGTGGCAGCCCGGTCCTCTCAGCCCTTCTTCCAGTCCTCCCTGCCCTGATCCTGTGCCCCTTGCTGCCTGCAGCCCGCACCTTTGAAAACCTGGATGCCTGCGAGGTCCTCTTCTCCCCATCGCTGGCCACCGCCGCATCCCTGCTGGAGGTCAGTGTCCGGCCTCGCCTCCCCACCCCGCTTCTGTTCCCCCCCAAAAGAGTACTTCCTTGGAGCTCAGTGGGGCAGGCTGCAAGAGCTGTGCTCAGTAGTGAACCAGCTGTGTGCTGGGCTGGGGACCCGGGGAGCAGGGCTGGAGCCCGTCCCAGATGAGCTGACCCCCTTCCCCAGCAGTGTGGGGCCAAGAGACCTGGCCTGGGGACCCTGTGACACTCTGGGCCATGTGCCTCTGGTCCAGTCATTCTGGCCCTCTGGACTTCAGCCTGCACATCTGTTCACATCTGGCAGTAGTGTTTACACATCAAGAACCTTGAGTCAGTCACTTTTAGCGAATACTTACTTGGCTCTACCCTGAGTTGGGAAAGTGGGATGAAGAAAGCCTGAGTCAGGGCTGGTCCTGGGGGCAGGTGCTGTGCTGGTGGAGCTGAGCGGGGCCCTGGGGAGAGGAGGTCCTTCCAGGCAGCGTGAGAGTGGTTTGGTGAGGCAGGCACTCCTCATGGAGGAGATGGTCCAGGCAGAGTGTGGACGGGGAGGGGAGCCCAGGTGTGGATGGAGGACGGGGGAGATTGGCCGGCGGAGGCTGTGAGTGTCTGCATGTCTGCCCCAGGTGAACCCCCCAGACCTGATGGGCTGCCTGACGAGCCGCACCCTCATCACCCGTGGCGAGACGGTGTCTACCCCACTCAGCAGGGAGCAGGCTCTGGATGTCCGAGACGCCTTTGTCAAGGTGGCCGCTGGGGGAGGTTGGGTCATTGAGAGGTGGACACAGAGTATTCAGAGCTGGCCCCACCCCTGACTGCCCTGGGCTGGATCCAGGGTGCAGCCTCTGGCTGCATCTGAGGCCGGGCACCAGCCTGCCCGCATCTGAGCCTCATGTGTCTATATACCCCACAGGGGGCTGGGCGCCGTGCTCCTAGGGGCCCTCCTAGCTCTGTCCCTGCAGGCCCTGGGTCCCTGCCTGTTTTGATCAGCTGTTCCCTGCCAGGAGACACCCTCTTTAGCTTGCAGAAGATGCAGAAGGGGGCTGGACCAGGTGAGAGGCTTGTAGCCCTCCCTACATCTACATTGACCACTCAATGAGTCCCTGCTCTGTGCCAGGCGCTGTGAGCTATTCAGAGCTGATGGGGGAGGCAGATAGGCCAAGAGGTGAGAGCTTGAAGGCTGGCTGCCTCCTGGCCTGCAGGGTCCTGTGGGGGGTCATTACATAGTTGCTATCTGGACGAGCTTTGAAAGTCAGCAGGAGCTGTACAGCAGGAGAGGGCACCCAGGTGCAGAACAGCGTGGGGAAAGGCCCAGGGCTTTCTAACAGTGTGCTGCTCCAGGGATGGGGCTAGGGAGAAGCCACAGAGGGTCCTTGAGCCTAACTCAAGGGAGAGTGTGGCTAGGCTCCGTGGCTGATGCTGCCACCTTCCAGGGCATCTACGGGCGGCTCTTTGTGTGGATAGTGGACAAGATCAACGCGGCAATTTACAAGCCTCCTTCCCAGGAAGTGAAGAACTCCCGCCGGTCCATCGGCCTCCTTGACATCTTTGGGTTTGAGAACTTTGCTGTGAACAGGTATCACACGGGGCTCTGCTGATAAGGGAAGCGGTTTTTCTTGTACAACACAGATAGGAGATGTTCCAAGTTTCCCTTTAAAACACATAGCTGGTTGTGAGCATGCTCAGCCAGGTGGATGAGAATGTTGACTTTAGTCCCCTGCAGTTCCCTCTCCCTTTCCTTCCCTCCCTCCCCTCCCCAGGGTCGACTCAGCCAGCCCGGTGGTAGGGGCATCCCTGACACTGTCTTAGACATGTGGGCCCCACGGCCAGTTCTGATCCGTCCCGTGTCCAAGATGCAGGTGCCTCCAAGCAGGTGAGGTCTGAGCTGAGCTTGAGCATCAGGGTCTTGGCCACCCTTGGGGATCTGCACCTCTTGGGGACCACGTGAGGGGCTGCTGGACAGAGCAGGTGCAGGTGGATCCTGGGATGAGGGGCAGACAGCCCCGGTCCCTAGCAAGTCCCTTCAATTCCTGCACTGTCCTGATGTCACAGAGCACCCCCACCACACACACACACCACGACCACCAAACGTCCCCAATGAATGCAGTCGGTGCTCTGCCTGCCACATCTTGTCAGCCCTTCCCAGCTCTCGTGACACTTTTGGTATCTCCTTATGGTCCTCCCCTGAGTGGCGGGGCAGGGGCCCGGGTGACACCCCCGCACCCCTGCAGCTTTGAGCAGCTGTGCATCAACTTTGCCAACGAGCACCTGCAGCAGTTCTTCGTGCGGCACGTGTTCAAGCTGGAGCAGGAGGAGTACGACCTGGAGAGCATCGACTGGCTGCACATCGAGTTCACCGACAACCAGGACGCCCTGGACATGATCGCCAACAAGCCCATGAACATCATCTCCCTCATCGACGAGGAGAGCAAGTTTCCCAAGGTGGGCACACCGCAGGCGGGGTCTGGGGGGCCGGCGGGGCCCTTCCCCGCTCAGCCTCGGCTTCCGTCATCATCGGCAAAATGGGCTAATGACACCACCCCTCGGGATGACTCGGGGCCAACTCCTGGACAGTCACCTGGCTTGTAGGAATCAGCTCCATTTGCCAGGGTCCTGGACCAGACAGCAGAGATCTAAGCAGGCCGTTGGCTGGGCATGGTGGTACATGCCTGTAATCCCAGTACTTGGGAGGCTGAGGCAGGAGAAATGCAGATTCAAGAATAGCCTCAGCAACTTAATGAGACCCGGTTTCAAAATAAAAATGAAGCTGGGCGTGGTGGCGCACGCTTGTAATCCCCATACTTGGGAGGCGGAGACAGGATGACTGCACAGGTTCAAAGCCAGATGTGCTGGCTTAAGAGACCCTGTTTCTAAATTTTTTTTAAAAAGTATAAAAATAGGTCTGGTAGTGTAGCCCAGAGATAGAAGGGTTTCCGGGAACCCCAGTACCACCAAAAAATAATAATTAAATTAAATTAAAAATAAAAAGGAAAAAGAAAGAGCAGGGGGTATGGCTCAGAGGTAGAATGCCTGTGAGAATACTGGGTTCAATCCTCAATACCAAAAAAAAATTGTGTGTGTGTGTGTGTGTGTGTGTGTGTGTGTGTGTGTGTATGTGCTCAAGACACAGAATATATCTTAGAGTTGGGGAGGAGAAAGGTAATGGCTCTCAGGATTTTAATGACAGGATAGATGTTCTAAACTGGAATGTACTTCCAAGGGTGTGTGGCTCCAATTCACTCCTTGACAGGTGAGGCAGTGAGGACCCAGCGGGGCCCTCTGTGCAGCATGAAGACAGAAGAGTGCGGAGCTCTGGGAGGGAAGGTGGGTCTGGGAGGTGGCTTGGCAGTGGCCCTGCAGCAGCCCCGCTTCTCCCACAGGGCACAGATACCACCATGTTGCACAAGCTGAACTCCCAGCACAAGCTCAATGCCAACTACGTGCCCCCCAAGAACAACCACGAGACCCAGTTTGGCATCAACCACTTTGCGGGCATCGTCTACTATGAGACCCAAGGTACAGGGGCTGTCGGGGGTGGGGGGTCTGTCTCTGCCTGTGCTCGGTCCCAGAGAAAGGCCTCAGGATCCTGGAGTCTAGGGAGGGGGCAAAGAGCCTTAGGAGACATGGGCTTAATGCTTTCCCTTTGTTTTGCCAAAAGGGAATTGAAATTTTCTTAAATTATGGTAAAGGACATATAGCAGGATTTACCATTTGAACCATCTTTAGGTATACAATTTTGTGGCAATAAGTACATTTATGCCTATCACCTCCATCCACTTTCAGATCCTTTCCATCACCCCACATGAAGCTCTGTCCCCACTATCAGTGCCTCCCCACCAGCCCCCGGCACCCAGCACCTTGTCATTTCTTTTTTTCTTTTTTTTTTCTTTTTTTTTAGGGTCTGGGGGTGGAACCCAGGGGCATTCGACCTCTGAGCTACACCTCCTACCCTATTTTTTATTCTTTATTTTGAAACCGGGTCTCACTGAGTTGCAGGGGGCCTCACTAAGTAGCTGAGGCTGTCCGCGAACTGGGATCCTCCTGTCTCAGCCTCCCGAATGCTGTGATTACAAGCGTGCGCCACCACGCCTGGCTACACCTTGTCATTTCTGTTCTACTTTTTGTCACTATGAGTGGAATCAGGCTATGTGTGTATGTGTGCGTGCGTGTGTGTGTGTGTGTGTGTGTGTGTGTGTGTGTGCACGCATGTGGTGTACCAAGTATTGCACCCAGGGTGTTCTACCCTTGAATTTCACCCCCAACCCCTTTTTATTTTGAAATATGTTCTCACCAAGTTGTTGAGAGCCTATGCTAAGTTTAAGGCTGGCCTCAAACCTGCCCTCCTATCTCAGCCTCCCAAGTACTAAAATTACAGGGTGCACCACCTCACCAGTTCCTTTTTATTTTATTGAGGCAGGGTCTTGCTAAGTTGTCTGGGCTGGCCTCGAACTTGCCATGTCCCTGCCGCAGCCTCCTAAGTAGCTGGGATCACTGGCCTGCGCCATTGTGCCTGAAAATGATTGTCTTATGTGTCTGTTTTACTCCACTTGGCATAATAGGTTTATCCACTGTGTCGCATGCATCAATTTACTTCATTTTTGTGGCTGGATAATATTCCATTGTGTGACTACACCACATTTTGTTTTGTGTTTATCTGTTAATAAACAGTTGAGCTGTCTCTGCGTTTTGGCTGGTGTGGATAAAGATGCTGTGGATACTGGTGTATGATGCCCACAACTATCTGAATCCCTGCTCTTAGCCCTTTGGGGAGGACTCAGTGTACTTTTGTACATACAAGGAAATGGGCACAAAAGGGGGCTGACTGTCCTTACGTGACATGGCACAGACTATTAGGTGCACAGCCAGGCCTCAAAATAGCCCCATTCCTACCCAGACTCTTCCAGCAACAAGACCAAGTGTGAACGCTTTATGTCTAAGCATCTTCTCCTTTCCTGAAAACATGCAGTGGGATTCATTTTATTTTATTTTATTTTATTTTATTTTATTTTATTTTATTTTATTTTATTTTTGCATTACTGGGGATGGAACCCAGGGGCATTCTACCTCTGAGAGACACCCCCAGGCCTAATTTTTTATGCTTTATTTTTGAAACAGGGTCTCACTGAGTTGCAAGGGGTATCACTAAGCACCTGGGGCTGGCTGTGAACCTATGATCCTCCTGTCTCAGCCTCCCAAGTACTGGGATTAAAAGCGTGTGCCACCATGCTCAGCTAGTGGGGTTTATTTTAAAGCTAGAAGTTAGGAAGAAGTCAGAAGACAGGTTTGTCCCACTTGGAATTCTCACAAGCTCTGTCCAAAGACCACAGAGTACCTTGTGACCCTCCCTTCCCATCCCGGTATAAAGGGCTGCCGCCAGTGGTGGGTGTAACTACATTCAGCTCCTGCCAATCAGCCCCCAAGGGTTCCACCCAGAGTCAGAGGTCAATGGCATTTGAGACAGGACAGCCTGGAGCCATCTGACCCACACACCCTCCATGAGCTGGTTCCGAGGTTGGTGGTGCCTCAGTAGCCCGGGCCCCAGTGCTAGGTGTTACTGCTCCCATCTGACAGAGGAGGACACTGAGACCCCAGAATGGGACCTCTCCAGGGCCACCCAGTGAGGCTGTCACAGAGCCCATCACTCCACCCCAACTTCAATACCGTGTGCATCCTGTAGCTCCTCTCCTTAGACCCCAGCAGGCAGCCCAGCACTGGGTCTTGATGCTGTCTACCACTGGGCCAGCCAAGCCCTGCCTCTCTGCAGGGCCACCCCAGCCAGGCACCTCATGTTCTGCACCACCCACACAAAGGCCCCCATCAACCAGTTCCAAACTTCGCAGTCTCTGGGAATGGCGGCCTCCTCTTTGGGCTGTGTGGTGTGGGGAGCCTCCCTGGGTTGTGGCCAGGGGTCCTGGGTTTGAGTCTTAACGCGGCCTTGGCTTGCTGTGTGGTGTTAGATGACATTCTCAGCTACTCTGAGCATCAGTTCCCTGCATCTGGGGTAGGGAAGATGAGCCCCGACCATTCTGCATGCACTGGGGGCTGTGAGGGCATTTTATAAAACATAATATACTGTCCAGCTACGAGGTAGTTTTAATTGGTTTCTTTTAACACCCATTGTCTTCAGACGGCTTTGACACCTTAGTTCAGAAGACTCGTGGCAGCCTTAGGTAGCTTAGTCTGCTCCCCCCTAGAGACAGAGAACTCCTGCCCTCTTGGACCGGCCTGGAAGGGGGCTGTGTGGTTGGGATGGCCCCTCACTTTCTCCGTAATCTGAGGTAAGACACCGTTGTCTCCAGGTCTCAGTGTCCCTGCTGTGGAATGGATGTGAATTTTGAGGGTCCCCCCACCAGGTTCAGACCTGGGGAGGCCTAAGTCTGGCCAGGGGGCTGCCAGAGCTGGCAAGTTGTGACCACTCTTTGCCTCTGCCCAGGCTTCCTGGAGAAGAACCGGGACACCCTGCACGGGGACATCATCCAGCTGGTCCACTCCTCACGGAACAAGTTCATCAAGCAGATCTTCCAGGCCGACGTCGCCATGGTAAGGCCACACAGTGTTTCTGCTGGGCAGGGAGGACCTGGAAGCCAGGCCTCAGCCTTGGCCTCGTCCACCAGCGTAGCCCCTCAGCCACAGAGCACAAACAGAGCTCGGCCGTGGTTCCAAGAGGGGCCTGGAGAGGCCTCCACCACGCTCCCATCTGGTCCTTTGCACGGATTGGGCTTGCAGCTGGGGTGCAAAGCCCAGAGAAGGGCCACAGGAGAGGCCATGGGCAGAGCCCAGCCACAGGACCTCCTGTGGGGTCCACCCTCTGCTAGCAACATGAACGAAGGGAGCAGATGCAGACTCAGGGACATGGGGTGGGTGCGACACACAGCTACTGTCTCCAAGGGTGCATCTGTGCCGCCGGGACCTGTACAGACGGCAGTTATTGCTTGCCCTGCCCCTCCTGAAGCCCCAGGCTGGCCGTCTGCAGGGGTTTTGGCCTATGTATTTCACATTTTCCTCCTGTCCTGGGGCTTCCTGGAGGAGGCCCAAAAGGGCTCCCAGGTAGCGCAGAGCCCCCTCCCTCAGCGCCTGTGCAGGTGCCCGAGCTGCTTGGGAACTGCCAGCGGTCACAGAGCAGTCAGGACCCCAGACCTCTGCCTGAGGGCCCCTCTGACTTCCGAGCACTGCCCGCCACCTCACCTGCCCTGTGGTTCCCCTTGTAGTTTCTCTGTGGTTACTCCTCCGGCTCGCTCTGCCAGGCAGCAGCTTCCGCGAAGGTAAAGCCCCAGCCGGGGCCCAGGATGGCGGGAGAGGCCTCTGCCCCATGGGGCTGAGGCTTGGGGAGAGGGCTGGGCTTCTGGGTCTTTTCTGGAGTGTGTTTTTTTGTGGAGTGTTTTTGGAGTGGTTTTTGGTTTGGTTTTTTGAGTTGTGCGTGCTGTAGGCATCTCAGTTTAATAAAGGAATAAACTGGGCCCTGGAGATGGGGCAGGACTTACCCAGGGTGTCCGTGAGCTGGGGCGGAACTCGACCCTGGGTCTCCAGCCCCTCCCACCTGTGGCTGAGCCTCCCACTCCTCCCACTGGGCCCTGGTGACTGGTCACATCCTCCCTTGGGAAGCAGGAGATGCCGTCTTTTCTGCATTGTGCACCTGAGGGCCTGAGGTCAGAAAGGGGGTATGACGCGGCCCAGTGACAGCATCCTGGTGGGTACTAGGAGGCCCTACTGCCTGTGGGTCCTGCCTGCCACCTTCACACTGTGGCTCCTCTGCTTCCCCTCTACTGCCTTTTCTCAGCTCTCAGTTTCCTCTCTGGCCAATGCTGACATCCCCCCATTCGTAGCCAAATGCTGAGCCTCTCACCCTCTGCTGCCAGCGCCTGATGGAGCTTGGGGACAGTATGTCTGGAGCGGGAAGCTTCTCTGGACAGTGACCTCTCTCCTCTGCCCATGGATCACCCCGGCGCACACACGCATGCGCGCGCACACACACACACACACACACACACACACACACACAGCCAGCTGACGCAATGCACACAGGGCCGAGTTCAGGGACAGGCATCGGAGCCCCAGCATCCAGGCACGAGTCCCCTTCTGAAGCCCACGTGCTATGGGGTCACATCAGTGAGACAGGTGTGGCCGGGGCTCTCACCGGCTCTTCCTCATTCCCATGTCTTCCAACTCTGCAGCCATCCATTTCTCTACGCCCAGCACGCTCTGGTCAGAAGGAAGAGGAGAAAGCATGCTTTCTCCTCTTCCTTCTGTCTTTCTGAAGCTCCCGGGGCTCCTGGAGCCTCTCTACCTGCTCCCTACTCTGAGACTCATCCCAGAGATTACCCTGTACTTGCTGAGGACTCGTGCAAAGGTCCAAACTCAGGAGCCTGGGCTCTTCTGAAAGGACCCCCCTCTGCACCCCCACTTCCAAGGTGGTTACAGGGGAAAGATTAGGAAACAGCAGCGACACCTTTGGTGCCAGTCACATCTCCGTGGCATCTCTTCTGGGCCAAGCTCTGAGCTAGGCGCTTACATCGCTACCACACCCACCCCCCAAACCTGCAGGCAATTACCGCCACCTCAACTTTACAGGTAAAGAAACTGGGGTCCAAGGTGCTTGCTCAAGGTCACACAGCTTGGGACACACAGGGATGGGAACCAGCCCCGTCTCATGCAGCACAGGGACTTGTCCAAGGTCACCTACGAGTGAGGGCCCGGGTGAAGTTTTCCAAGCCCCTGCTGTTTCTCATCCTGCGCTATGTCTGTACGCCTCACATCTAGGAAAGCAAAGTCCTTTGCCAGTGCTGGAAACATGACGGCTGTCTTAAAGGAGGGAGGAGATCAGCGTGGCTGATTGTGGAGCGTATTCGATGGCAGTGTCATAGTTGCCGGGCTCTTACTGGGATGGAAGCTTACAGCTTCCAGTGATCTGAATGCCCGTCCTAAGCAGGTCCCAGCCCCAGCGTCTTCATCCTCTTACTCTTGCCTGCCTCCTGAGGCAGCCCCAGGCAGCCGTCACTGATAGAGGGACCAGTCAAGCCGCGATGGCAGCCCATCAATGCCTAACCCTGCCCACAGGACGTCTGCGTATTCCATACACAGCCAGTCTTCTCCTCCTCTTCCTTCTTTTGTGTGTGTGGTACTGGGGATTGAACCCAGGGGCACTCTACTTCTGAGCTACATCCTCAGTTCTATTTTATTTCTCTTTTTGAAACAAGATCTCACTAAATTGCCAAGGTTGGCCTTGAACTTTCGATCTTCCTCGCTCAACCTCCCAGTCCTGGAGCTACGGGCATGTGCCATGGCTCCCAGCTTGGAGGTGGCCTTCTGCCTGTGTCTCACCTGCCCCTTGCCAGACACTGTGCTCAGGTGTCCCCCTCATCTCCCCTCATGGGGCCGTCTAGCATCAGCCTTTAGACTTTCCACTTCAGTCTTCATCTCAATTTTAGCATGTGCAGATTATCCCAGAATCCAGTAAATATCAGGAAGGACAGCCTTTACCCCAATGGAATAAACCCAGATAGCCAAGGATGTGGGAGCAGACCCCGCCGCCTCATAGCTCCCATTCATTCTACCTACAAATATTTATTGAGGGACCATCAGATACCTGACATTGTCCTAGGGCCAGGGGACACAATCGTGAACAAAACAGAAAAAGAAATCCCTGTCTTCATGGGACTTGTGTCCTAGCAGAAGAGGAAGAGTTAGTAAGCCAGTCGATAAGTAAAACACACACCGTGTGTCGGATGGTGTTAGTGGCATAGAGAAAGATAAGGGGAGAAGGGAGGCGGCGGCAGCTGTGATTTCAAACAGATGTCCAGCAGGAAGGCCTCAGTGAGAAGCTGGTAGGGAGGCTGGGAGGCCAGCCTCGTGCCTCTGGAGGAAGGGCTTTGGAGGGAATGGGTCCTGACAAGGACCTTGACCTTACTGCAGAGTGAGCTGGGAGCTGCTGCGGTATCATGTGAGCTTCATTTTACAGCCTCCCTGGCTGCTGTGAGGAGTGGAGCGTGAAGAGGGCAGGGAGATCAATTTGGAGGCTTCTACAATAACAGGAGACCGCCAAGTGGGGCCTGGACCAGGCTGACAGCAGAGAAAGCGGGGAGAAAGGGTCAGCTTCTGGGAGGTTTCCAAGGTGGAGCCGTAAGATTTGTGGATGTACTGGGTGTGAGAGAAGTGTGGAAGACTTCCTAGGATTTTGGCCTGTGCTTTGGGAAGATGGACAGTTTCTGCCAGCCCACGAACAGAGCTCAGAATCAGTGTGCCAGGCCTAGTGGCTTGGCGGAGAACAAGGCCGACCTGGCCGGTCCTCACAGGCTCAGCCTGTTGGGGCAGACAGACAGCAGACAGGAATAGCTCCAGTGATGATGGACACCCGAGAGGGGTGTGTGTGCCATTGTGTGTGCTGTGGTGTGGGTGTGCGCCTCTGTATTGGTGGCAGGGGCGCTAAAGCTGGCTGAGTACAGCCCCGCCCTACGGCTCTTACCCAGTGTCACTGATGGTCTGGTTCATTAGCAACCGCAAGACCACGGATCTGACCACTGCCCCAGTTTCCCCAGGGGAAAAGCCTAGGGTATATTCCAGATCAAACTACAACGGCAAGCTCAGCATATTTCAGAATCACAAGCATCTGCTCTTTGTTGACTCTCATTGTGTCTATTTAGTATAGGCTAAACACCTTTGCCCCCCACCAAATTCCTCATGCACCCTCCGCTGCACAAGTGGCTTTTGATGCTACAGGATATGAGATGAAACTATGACTCTAAAAATAAACAAAATGTTACAATAATATTCAAATTCACTCACACATTCTCACCTGAGTGAAAATTGCTAGGAAAACAGTAACAGAAATGATGAGGATGAAGGCTGGGGTGTGGTGGCTCAAATCTGTAATCCCAGTACTTGGGAGGCTAAGACAGGAGGATCACAGGTTTGAGGACAGCCTCAGCAAATAGTGAGACTCTCATCAACCTAGTGAGACTGTTTACAAATAAAAAATAAAACAGGACTGGGGGTGTAGCTCGGAAGTAGAATGCCCCCGGGTTCAATCCCAGATAGCATAAAAAAAGAAAAGAAAGAGAGAGAGAAGGAAGGGATGAGAACCTGAGTTATTTACAGAGAAGGTTCACTTTCATTTTCTTTGATTCTCTCCCAGACCCTCTGCCTAATTTCAGTGTTCTGGGAAGAGACTCCAAGAGGGAAAGGGTGTGCAGAGAACCAGCTCCCGGGCCTTCTTAAAGGGATTATACACGCCCTGTCCCCTGCCCAGCCCCTGCCAGCTAATCCCTCAGCTGGAGGTCAGGCTTCCTTCCTCCCCTCCCCCACAGGTCCCAGCCAAGAGCCGCCACCATCCCTGACCATCCCTGGCTGCCCTCCTCACTGCCCTGTTAGGTGGCTAGATAGCAGCATTACTTTCACTTAGAAAACAGGTTCAGCACCATTTAGTGATCTGCCCAAGGCCACACAGCTAGGAAGCCTCCGGCCAGGTTTGAGTTAGTTTTGCTTAACCCCTGTCTCTAAAATGACCCCAGAGTCCTGAGGTGACCAGGTCTGACCACCTATTTTACGCAGGAGAGGAGGAGACTCCAGCATACCAGGAGGGAGCAGCCTGGCCGGCTACCCCCAGGGGCCCCGGGGTTCCCTGGAGGGGGTGTCTGAGGTCAAAGCTGCAGCAGACCTCCCCTCCGGCCTCCTTGTGGAGGGCTGGGGGACAGGCGCAGCCCCTCCCACCGCGGTCTGTCCATCCTGCAGGGCGCTGAGACCAGGAAGCGCTCGCCCACACTCAGCAGCCAGTTCAAGCGCTCGCTGGAGCTGCTGATGCGCACGCTGGGCTCCTGCCAGCCCTTCTTTGTGCGCTGCATCAAGCCCAATGAATTCAAGAAGCCCATGGTGAGCAGCCGCGTGGCGGGGTATGGAGCCGGGTGGGTGTGGGGGCTGAAGACTTTGTCGTCTTTGGGGAAGGGTGGGCGCCTGAGAGCTTATAAAAGGCCCCCTCCGACTGGAGGCAGCAGGTGCTGGGGAAAGCGGCTTTCAGTCCCACTCCACCGCTCTTCCAAGCTCTGAGACTGTGTATACAAGTCACTTGTGACTCCGTTTCCCCATAGATGGATACGAAACACATCACACCCACCTCCTGGGCATAGTCCGGGCAATCACGCAGGCAGACTGCCTGGCACCTAGTAAGCGCTCAGTAAAGAGCGGCTATGGCCCTTCCTTTGAAAGCCACCCCCACCGCCAGTACCACTACCACCTCCCTCCTCCTGGCAACCTCCAGCCCTCTGCCTTGGACTATCCTTATTTTTTACTCTTCTGAATGACATTTGTTGGGACCTTTCTGTGTACTTAGCACAGCCTCGTCCAGCTTTTGCAAATTGCCTACTAGGAACAGATCTTGTCCTGGGTTGGAGATGTAGAGCGGGGTGGGGGTGCTCAGGGAGTTTTGGGGGGCTTAAGTCCGCAGGCTGCCCTCTTCTACTACAGTCTGCGAGGAGTTGTTTACCCAGAGGCCTGGGGGGAGGCCCAGGGGAAGCTGGGCCTGTGGAGGGAGGGAGGGAAGGCCAGGGAAAGTGGCCCAGAGGGAGAGGAAGCAGGCTGCGGAAGCAGCCATCTGTACACACTGTCCCCGCCAGGAAGTCAGTTCCTAGAGTAGGAGAGGCCCGGCCCTTTTAGGACTCAGAGCTGCAGGGTCCTGAGGGGCAGAGGGCACAGGCAGCTCCCTTCAGTGCAGGGGGCCCGGGGGAACTGAGGCCGGGGTAGTCAGGTTTCCCCTGGCTCTGAAATACCCCTGGAACCCTTCTCTCAGCCCAGACCTCGGTGGTCATGGCCTGGTCACTAGTCTCCTGCCACCCGTGCCCCTGTCTCGCTCCTGACACCCATTGCCCCTTCCACCACCTTGACATGCTTCTTCTCCCTGCTCCAAACCTTCCTGGGCTCCTTGCTTAGCCTCTGAAGTTCCCCGTGGTCTGGCCTCTGTCTTCTGCATCTCTCCCCATCCCTTCCTTGGACCCAGAGCTGGCCCTGCCAGGCAGCCATCGCAGAACAACTTTATGAATTAGAAAAATGTGCCTCTTTCTTAAGGCATTCTGTGTCACCAGCCAGAAACTTGTCTGAATAACTGCAAATTTTCAGTGGCTGCCTCCTGAAGAGCACGCCCTAGGGCTGTGCAAGTACCCACCACCGCACAAAGAATGGCCTGGGCCAGCCTCTCGAGTGCCTCAAAGTCCCCCACCTGGGCTGGGCGTGGCAGCACACATCAGTAATCCCAGTCCTTGGGAGACTGAGACAGGAGGATCACAGCAATTTAGCGAGGCCCTGTTTCCAAATAAAAAAGTGAAATAGGACTGGGGATATAGCTCAGAGGTTGAGTACCCCGAGTTCAATCCCCAGCACCATACACACAACAAAGCTCCCCAGTGGGTCCTGGGCTTTCAGGTTTCACCCCTCCTCTGCACCTGCTCTTCCTCCTTGGACCCTGGAACAGCCTCCCCACTGCAAAGCTCCCTCTGGGCCTCTAAGCAGCACCCCCACAGCAAGGGTCCTCACTTCTGGCTGCTGTGTGGGGACCACCTGCAGACCTGGGCCCTGTCCTGGTCTTGCTCCTCCTGTAATATGGTGGCCTCGGCCTCTCCCAAGCCTTCCACTGGGGCTGGTCAAATGCTGCAGGGCCAGCCTTCTGGCAGGTGCCTCACCTGGATGCCCTTGGCTCTGTGCCTGGCAGCTGTTCGACCGGCACCTGTGCGTGCGCCAGCTGCGGTACTCAGGCATGATGGAGACCATCCGGATCCGCCGCGCTGGCTACCCCATCCGCTACAGCTTCGTGGAGTTCGTGGAGCGGTACCGCGTGCTGCTGCCTGGCGTGAAGCCAGCCTACAAGCAGGTATGGGGCCGAATGTACACATGGCAGGGAGAAAGTGGGCACAACTCTGGCTGGGCAAGGGCCTCGAAGTCACCTTAGGCCCAGGAGCTGAGCCTGACATCTGCTTGGCCACCTAAGGTATTGCTGGGGAGATTGGGGGCTGGGCAGTGAGACATCAGCTGGCATCGATAGCCATGGTGGTCATCACTGGGTTGCCATTAAGGAGAAAACATAGGTTCAGAGGAGGCCCAGCCAGGCCAGTGGTGCGCAGCCAGTCAGGGCAGAGCTGGGGTGAGAGCCCGGCCTCCCAGCCTCAGGAGAAATACGTGGGGCCTTCCTGCTGGTGAGGCTGCCCATTCCCTTCTGCCCTCCAGGGTGACCTCCGGGGGACATGCCAGCGCATGGCCGAGGCAGTACTGGGCACCCACGATGACTGGCAGATTGGCAAAACCAAGATCTTTCTGAAGGTGAGAGCATAGCCTCTATCCCCAGGCTGCCCTGGGGCTGTGAGCTCCATCGTGGGTGGGTCTCTGAGAGAGAGGAGGCTGGCATTTGAGGTCAGCTGTGTCTTAGGGGCGGGGTCAGAGCCCAAGGTGGGCTGTCTGTCAGGCTTGAGCAGGGAAAACTCTGTGGTGGCCAGCCAGGGAACCTTAGGCAAGCCACTAGCCATTTCTGCTTCCTTTTCCCGTCTATAGAATGGGATGGGCCTGGGGTGGTCTGGAGTGTATCTCAGGTCCCTTCCTGTGGTTTCCTGCTAGGCAGGGCTCACCCCATGCTGTGGTCAGCAGTCTGTCATCCGCCTAAGGCACTGTCCCAACCACTCTGAACCCAGCAGCTGGAGCTGCAGCTTCCCACCACGGCCTGGGCAGCCGCGGGAGGGAGCAGGAAGCTGGGCCCTGGGAGTCCTGGGCGAGCTTGCTGGGAGTCTGCAGCTGCAGGGCGAGGGGGCTTCCTCATTTCCATTTCTGCTGTGCTCCATTTCTAGCTGTCTTGGGCAGCCGGGCCTTGCTTCTGCCTGTGTGTGGGCATGGGGTCTGGATGGCCGGGATGGCCGAGGAGGGGAGGGAGACAGCGGCCTCAACTGGAGGAAGGCTGGCTCTAGTTTAATTCCTTCTGGGTGAGGGGCTTTAAGTCAGGCCCGTTGGCTCTCCGGGCTCGTGTTTTCTCACTGGGTAGATGTGCTGATATTCACTGTCTGTGCCGTGAACATCATAATCGCTGGCTGGAAAGCGTGTGGGTGTGCCAGGCCCAGGTAGGGCTTTTCATCCCTTGTCTCATTTGAATCCTCCCAGCAGCCCTGTGGGTAGGAAGCACAGCCGCTTCATAGGCCCACAGAGGAGAAGCAAGTCTGAGGTCCAGCCCCTTTGTGGGTAGAGGACGGGCAGGAATGCGTGACAGCCTCTAGTGCTAGAGAACAGGAGGACCCTCACCATCCCTGCCTTACCTTTCTGGGCTCTTTAGAAATGGCAGCGTTTAGCCGAGCGTGGTGGCGCGCCCTTGTAATCCCCGCGCTTGGGAAGCAGAGACAGGAGGATCACGCAGGTTCGAAGCCAGCTGCACTGGAGTAAGAGATCCTGTTTCCAAAAAATAGAAAAAGTATAAAATAGGTCTGGGAGTGTAGCCCGGAGGTAGAAGGGCTACCAGGAACCCCAATACCACCAAAATAAATAAATAAATGGGTGTTTAGAAAAGGTCCAAGTCTCTCTCTCTCTCTCATTCATTCATTCATTCACCCCTTTTAGCTGAAAGCCTGGCTGAGCCCTGGGTGTCTATGATTATTTGATGGCTCTGGCTTCTCCATGAGAGTCTGGCCCTCACCTGCCCAAAGGCAGGGCCATCTGCTGGCTCCACTATGACACCGCCCCCAACCCAGCATGGTGCTGCCACACAGACATTTCTTCATATGTATTGAATGAACTGGTGAAGTTTCTTCCAACTGGAGTGAGGGTTGGGGCTCAGGGCTGAAAGGAGGCAGGGCTAGAGCTGGCAGCAGGGCCTGGATTGTGGAGGGCCTTGAGTGCCAGGGCGAGGAGCCGGGAGTTGGCCTGGGAGCAGTGGGGCATCCCTGGAAAGGCACCATCAGGTGTGTTTGAGAGGCTCCATCTGGCTGCATGTGGAGGGCCCGGGGTAGGGGGAGCCCTGGGGGCCAGAAGAGTCCTGGCTAGGAGGCTCTAAGATTCTAGGGAATGGCAGTGGCCTGGCCGGGCTCCTTGGGATGTCCTGCAGAGCGGGGGCTCGGCAGCCATGCCGACAGGGCTGGAGTGGGATGTGTGTGTGTTGGCACCCAGTGAAGTGATGCTCCTTCTCACACGGGTCCCCCTGGGCCTCTGGAAAACAGCCACAACCCCTGGGGGCTGTGGGAAGCTACCCTGTGAGGCTGGAGCAGGACTGGGAGCCTGCGGGCTTCGCTGAGCCCTAGGCCGGGGCTCCGAGCAAAGGAAGAGAAGCCCCGCCTGGGACTGTGCTGCTGGCGCTAGAGGAGATGCTACGGGGCGCCGCTCAGGAGCTCTCCTTCCAGGACCACCACGACATGCTGCTGGAGGTAGAGCGGGACAAGGCCATCACCGACAGAGTCATCCTCCTCCAGAAGGTCATCCGGGGCTTCAAAGACAGGTGGGTGTCCCGGCCAGCTCCTGCCCCTCAGCCCACACATGGGAGTGCGAGCGCATGCTTGGCCCCCCCCTGGACCCCACACAAACACCAGGAATAGTCTTGCACACCCTGGTACACACGTGGAAACAAGCACAAGCAGGCACACACAATCACGCAAACACAGGGGAACAGTTACCTGATTTACACAGCTCCATCATACCACAGAAGCCAAATAACACAACGGGCTCCCCTGAGACTCACTCCCAGACCTCTGCTCATCTCAGAGGCCGACTGAATTTCCCAGAAATAAAATTTGAGATTTTGTAAATTGCAAAGTGTTTCACTTTTTTTTTTTTTCTGTACCAGGGATGGAACCCAGAGGCATTGTACCTCCAAGCCACACTCCCAGCCCTATTTTTTAGTATTTTTATTTTTGAAACGGTCTCACTGAGTTGCAGAGGGCCTCACTAAGTAGCTGAGGCTGTCCGTGAACCACGATCCTCCAGTCTCAGCCTCCCGAATGCTGGGATTACAAGTGTGAGCCACCACACCCGGCTTATATCACACATTTTACATCCGGAACATGTGTACACCTGTGATCATTCACAAACGGGCAGGACTGACAAGTCCATAACCTGCTGCTTGTGCAGTTCCTATGGCCCCTCCTCCCTCCATGTCTGCACCCATCCACCCGCACCTTCTATCCACCCCCCCCCCACTGTCTCATCTGCTACCTGCGTCCTGGCACTGGCGCTGGCTGGCTCACACCTCACCTGTCCACCCTTCACTCCTTTATGTCCCTCCCTTCCGCAGACACCCATTGCCTCTGTCCTCCATCAGTCTGGAGAGGACTGTTCTCCTGGAGGAGCAGCTTACTGTGTGCAGGGTGACAGCCCTGCACTCCTCACTGTCAGAGACATGGGCTCTGACCCAAACCTCAAGTCAGTTTTGTATCTATAAAATGGAGACGCTAAAGTGTTCAAAGCTTTTTTTTTTTTTTTTTTGGGTACTGGGGTTCCCGGAAACCCTTCTACCTCTGGGCTACACTCCCACACCTATTTTATATTTTTATTTGGAAACAGGGTCTCTTAAGCCAGTGCAGCTGGCTTCAAACCTGTGTGATCAATAAGTGCACCAATAAAAAAAAGAATAAATAAAAAAAAAGGAGAAAAAAAAAAAACCTGTGTGATCCTCCTGTCTCCGCCTCCCAAGCGTGGGGATTACAAGCGTGCGCCACCACATCCGGCTTCAAAGCTTTTTATCTTTTGTATTATTTAATGTACTAATTTGTTTATACATTTACTCATTTAACGAGTAATTTTTTATGTATTTTTTATTTTGGTGGTACTGGGGATTGAACCCAGTGGCAGTCTTCCTCTGAGCTACACCCTAGCCTTTTTATTTTTATTTTTTGAAACACTGTCTTGCTAGGTTGCTGAGAGTCTGTCGTGCTACACTGCTGAGGCTGCCCTCCAGCCTATGATCCTCCAGTCTCAGCTCCCAAATTCTAGGATTACAGGCATGTGCCACCATGCTTGGCTAGCAAATGCCTTTTGAATAGTCGCTCTAATGGGCTTATGTGACAAGCTGGCGAGGCAGGAAGGGCAATCATGATTCTACCCACTTCCCCAAAGTGGGTGCCCGAGGTCACACAGTTGGGTGGCACAGAGCTGGGGCTCGGCGTGTTCTCCCACTTCCAAGTCCACCTGCTTTCTGCTCTGGGAGTCATCCTTGGCTGCTGCTGTTTCAGGTCCAACTTCCTGAGGCTGAAGAATGCCGCCACACTGATCCAGAGGCACTGGCGGGGCCACAACTGCAGGAGGAACTACGAGCTGGTGCGTGCCAGGGCTGCTTCTTGCCTGCACCAGGGCAGCTCGCCCCCACCCGCCCCTTCCTTTCCTCAAGCTAAAGTCCAGGGCTCCTTCCTGTGGGTCTTCTCAACTGGTCACAATGCCTGTTGCTTTTCTCCAGAATGTTCTGGCAGGTCATGAGCAAACTGAGGGAGGGCCTGGGGTGGCTGGGCCATCCCCCCTGCAGAGCAGATGGGTCTCCACCTGCACTTGGGCAGGGGCGTGGACAGGAAGGAGTCTGGCTGGGGTCCCTCAGGGTGAGTCAAGCCTCCCTGGGAAGCTTTCCCCAGAGGAGAGACGGACTTGAGTGGACAGGGACTGGCTGGAGTGGAGGCTCACACAGTGGAAGTTGCTGCTGGCAGGGTCATTCTGGAATGGGCGCAGACTCTGAGCCAGGGGCCTGTCCTTCCTGTCCTGCAGATGCGCCTGGGCTTCCTGAGGCTGCAGGCCCTGCACCGCGCCCGGAAGCTGCACCAGCAGTACCGCCTGGCCCGCCGGCGCATCATCCAGTTCCAGGCCCGCTGCCGTGCCTACCTGGTGCGCAAGGCCTTCCGCCACCGCCTCTGGGCCGTGCTCACGGTGCAGGCCTACGCCCGCGGCATGATCGCCCGCCGGCTGCACCGCCGCCTCCGGGCAGAGGTGAGGGGCCCTGTGTCCCAGGAGGGGTGTGCTCTGAGGTGCAGTCCACCTCCGGCTGATGGATCACCCCCAGGTGATGGCCAGGAAGCTGAGGCCCACGGGGGGCCCTTCAGCTGTGCCTGCTGCTCCAAGGAGCAGGTAAAGCCAGGGTGAGACCCATCTCCAGGTCCTAGCCTGGCACAGCGCTGGGCCCCAGCTACCCCTGACACTCTCCAGGCAACCCCACTTCGGCTCTGGGATCCACAGTGCTTTACCCCACGTGGGATGGCGCTGCCTGTCCCCTGTCTGCAAAATCATCTGTCAGCTGCTCTCAGTGACAGAACTCAGGCTGGGGTGGGGAGGAGCCGGCGTGACAGACGTGACTCGTTCCCATGTTCACCTGGCTGTCCCTTTCCTCAGTATCTGCGGCGACTGGAAGCAGAGAAAATGCGGCTGGCTGAGGAGGAGAAGCTCCGGAAGGAGATGAGCGCCAAGAAGGCCAAGGAGGAGGCGGAGCGCAAGCACCAGGTGGGTGGGGCCAAAGAGGAGGCGGGGCACATGCATCGGGTGGGCGGGGCCAAAGAGGAGGCGGGGCGAAAACACCAGGTGGGCGGGGCCTCGGTCTGAGCTGTGAATCTCCTCCAGCACCTCCCCTCACCTTCTGCATCCTTCCTCCCTCCACGAGGGAGGCGCCCCTTCCTAGGCCGGCTCAGCACACAACAGCTGAGCTCTCACAGGGGCCTTGGGCCTGAGCCAGGTGGAGGACAAGAGGCCTGGGTCCCGGGGTAAGAGGCAGCTGCCCATGCACCTTCTCCTGCTGTGCATCGCTGGGGCGACACCCAGAGCAAAACCCAGAGCTGGGGAGAGTGCCGAGAGCCACACTGCCCAAGAAGGGGGCCACCAGCCACAAGCGTTCCTGGACAATCAGAACGTGGCTCCGGTCAGGCACGGTGGTACAGGCCTGAAATACTAGTACTTGGGAAGCTGAGGCGGGAGGATTGCAGATTCGAGGCCAGCCTCAGCAACTTAACAAGACCCTGTTTCAAAATAAAAAATTTAAAAAAGGGGTAGAGGTATAGCTTGAACGTAGAATGCCCCTGGGTTTAATCCCCAGTACTAAAAAAATGAATAATAATAAATAAAAAGGGCTAGGAGTGTATCTCAGTGTTAGAGTGCCCCTAGGTTCAATCCCTAGTGCAACACACACACACACACACACACACACACACACACACACGCTATTGCAGATGATACAGCACTGCATAGACATACTAGATTCTTAAGACTTGGAGGGGAAAGGATATAAAACACCATAGTATTATTTTTATAACATTGGTTACATGTGAAGATTGTACTTGGGAACTATGACTAGCCTGTAATCCCAGTCCTTGGGAGGCTGAAACAGGAGGACTTCAGTTTCAGAGTCAGCCTTAGCAACATAATGAGACTGTCAACAACCTACGGAAGCCCTGTTTAAACAACAACAACAACAACAACAAATACCATAAAATAGGGCTGAGGATGTAGCTCAGAGGTAGAACGTCCCTAAATTGACTCCTCAGTAACACACACACACACACACACACACACACACACACGCACACACACACACATCAATTTCAGTTATTTCTTTTTACTTTTTAAAACGTGGCCACCACATGGATCTGGTGGCACAGGCCTATAATCTAAGTATTTGGGAGGCTAAGAGAAGATCTCAGTCCAGCCTCAGCAACTTAGTGAGACCCTGTTTCAAAATAAAAACAAAAAGGATGGGTAAGGGAGTATAACCTGGAGGTAGAATGCCCTTGGGTTCAATCCCTAGTACAAAAAAAAAAAAAAATGTAACTTCCACACACATGGACTACATCGTCTAAAGCCCCAGCCACAGGACGTGGGACTCTTGGTCAGGTGTAGGGTGGAGGCCAGGGGAGCATGGCGTCGGCAGCCTGGGGAAAGTGGTTCCTGGCTCAGCCCTGCAAGGACAGAGGCTGCTATCTGGGCTGGCCACTGCATCTGTCGCCTTGGACGGTGAGGGCCACACGAGGAAGCTGGGCACACTCTTCCTGTGCTCAGGAGGCCCGGTGGAGCTGGGGACAGAGGCTGCCCCTGGCCCTCTTGTGCTCCCTGGGCCTTGGCATGGGGTGTCAGCCCCCTCCTCTGCCTCGCCTTCAGGAGCGCCTGGCCCAGCTGGCTCGCGAGGATGCGGAGCGCGAGCTGAAGGAGAAGGAGGAGGCCCGGCGGAAGAAGGAGCTGCTGGAGCAGATGGAGAGAGCCCGCCACGAGCCCATCAACCACTCGGACATGGTGGACAAGATGTTCGGCTTCCTGGGGACCTCAGGAGGCCTGCCAGGCCAGGAGGGCCAGGCGCCTGCCGGCTTTGAGGTACCAGGCTGGGGCAGGGCTGCGGAGGCCCCACCCCCTGGCTGACAGCTCTCTCTTCTCGTGGCCCTTTGAATTAACGCCCACTGAGTAGGTCAGTGGTGATGCCTTGGGTCTCATGCCCCATCCAGCCCCGCCTGTCATGTGGCCTTGGGCCAGTCACTGTCCCTCTCCAGGGCCTTCCCAGACTTGTGTCCACTCATCTTTGAGGATCTACTATGTGTCGGGTCTGTTCAGACAGCAGACAGGACAGACAGAACCCTGTCTTCAAGAGGAGGAGCTGGCTCCTCTGGTGTAGGTAGGGGAGCAGCAGCCCAGCCCAAGCCTGTCCCCCACGGCAGGGAACCCCTCTGTGTCCATTAGGACCTGGAGCGAGGGCGGAGGGAGATGGTGGAGGAGGACGTGGATGCAGCCCTGCCCCTGCCCGACGAGGACGAGGAGGACCTCTCCGAGTACAAGTTTGCCAAGTTCGCTGCCACCTACTTCCAGGGCACCACCACCCACTCCTATACCCGGCGGCCCCTCAAGCAGCCGCTGCTCTACCATGACGACGAGGGCGACCAGCTGGTAAGGACTGGTTGCCATCAGGCCCGGACAGAGAGGCATCGTCCCCTGCGCCCGGGTGGGCAGGGGCCAGGTCTGACCCAGCCTGGGGCCGGCCACGCAGGCCAGTGTCATCCAGCCTTCTCCCCAGGTCCCAGCCATCCCCACAGCTGTCGCCTCTGCCCCCAGGCAGCCCTGGCCGTCTGGATCACCATCCTCCGGTTCATGGGGGACCTCCCAGAGCCCAAGTACCACACGGCCATGAGTGACGGCAGCGAGAAGATCCCCGTGATGACCAAGATTTACGAGACGCTGGGCAAGAAGACGTACAAGAGGGAGCTGCAGGCCCTGCAGGGCGAGGGCGAGGTCAGCCCCACCTCGTGGGCCTCTCGGGCCAGTGGAGACTGCATGCATGACCTGGGGTCCTCTTCCTTGGCAGAAAGAGCACCCTACAATTTGTCTTGGCCTCCCCTCTCCCAGCCCCAGCCTTCTCTGTCTGCTTGTAGGAACAGATGTGTGAAAGTTGTGTGAACTGCAAAGTGCTGGCTGTACCTGGAGCCAGACGGCAGAGCAGATGGCTTTCGGAGTCTCTGGTGGCTGGTGGCAGGGTGGGGTCCAGGGGCGGAGGGTGGTGGCCTTGTGCAGAGGTGAGCTGGGCCTGGGCCGCAGCCCTCAGCCCTGTTGGCCCTGCAGGCCCAGCTCCCCGATGGGCAGAAGAAGAGCAGCGTGAGGCACAAGCTGGTGCACCTGACCCTCAAGAAGAAGTCCAAGCTCACAGAGGAGGTGAGAGCGGCCCCGGCCCGCGGCCCGGCCTTGGAGGGCAGGACAGAGCACGGGTGACTGAACAGACAGAATGCAAGGAGAGAGAGGGTGGTGAACTCAGGCTGGGGTCAGGGAGGGCCCCCGGGCAGCGTGGAAGTGGCGAGGCAGGACACTTCCTGCTGGGGCCTGCGCCTGGGCATCTGGTCCAAGGACCGTCCAGACGGGAGCGTCCATGGGTGAGAGTGCTCATGACTGTCACCGCTGAGTGCTCCGACCTCGCCCATTGGCCACCGGGTCCCTGAGCGGTTCCAGCCCTGTGCCCCAGGGCTGTCTCAGCTGGAGGAGCGGTGTCAGACATACAGACCATGGCATTCACAGCCTGTGGCCGCTCCCCACACCCCATGTCTGCATGCACCTGCACCTGAGACTCCTCTGTCTCCTTCTCAGCCCTGGTCCCCTCCTCCAGGAAGCCTCCCCACTTCCTCGCCGCAAAGTCAGGGGCTCATTGCCTTTGTCCTTGTCCTGAGATCCAAACCCAATCTTACAGCCCAGATGGGCGCGGATTTGAATCCGAGCTTGGTACCAAGGGGCCCAGGCAGGAAAACTCCCACTCCCAGGAGGAGGGCGAGAGGTGGCAGCCTTGGTGGACACGAGGACTTTCCACAGCCCTCCCTGTCTGTGTCACACACTCTGGCCACTCAGCCCCCACCCCCCCCGGCCTGGGGCTGCCACTGTAGCTGTGTGGGGTCAAAGAGGGACACTCATGTCCTAAGAACCAAGACTGAGTTGAGTTTAAACTCAGTTAAAACTGAGTTCTAACGCTGGCCATGTGGGGGCCAGGGGCCTTGGAAGGGCCCAGAGAGATGGGGTCCCACCCAGAATCAGTAGCAGGAGGCTGTGGTGGAGCCTCATTCCCCGTGCTCCCGGCTGCTCCTGGCTCCCCACCCCATCAGGCCTGCTGGGGCAGCGGCAGGGTCAGTGGTGGGGAGCCCCACTTCTCTGCTCTGGGGAGTAGGCAGCCTTAGGCACCCTGGTCAGCAGACAGCACTGCTGGCTTCACCTGCCCTGGGCAAGCCTGTCCCCTTCGCCCAGGTGACCAAGAGGCTGCATGATGGGGAGTCCACGGTGCAGGGCAACAGCATGCTGGAGGACCGGCCCACCTCCAACCTGGAGAAGCTGCACTTCATCATCGGCAATGGCATCCTGCGGCCGGCGCTGCGGTCAGTGCCTGGGCAGGGCGGGGGCTGGCGTGGTGCCTCGGCCACGGGTGAAGCCGGGAGCCTGCATCTGGCTCTGCTGCTGGCGGGTGGTGTGACCTCAGCCAAGATCCTTCCTCTCTAGGCCAGTTTCCTTGTCTGTAAAGGAGGGAAATCGTGTGTCCCTCTGAGGCTTGTGGAAATCTCAGCCTTGAGTGAGACGTGTGTAAGCAAGCTGGGGACTGCCGCAGGCCCTCGGTGACAGAGCTGTGATTACTGTTACCCTGTGTGCATTTTAGCTCCCCGCCCCAGAGCAGGAAGGGCTGCCAGTTCACCTGCAGCGCACCTGCCCCAGGCTCAGGGTCACTGTAGACAGATGCCTGGGGCCCTGCCAGTGTCCCCTACCCCAGCCAGGAGAACCTTCACCCAGGCCCCTGTGGGCTGAGAGTTGATGGGAAGACCAGGAGCAATGACCCAGCCGGGTGGGGGCGGGCAGGCTTCTCTTAGAACAGGACCAGCACAGCTGGCGAGGAGAGCTGAGTGCACGGACAGGTGTATGCTGCTGGGAGGACGACGGATGGGAAAACTGCGTTCAGAGTGCTTGCCCAGGGGTCACTGGGCCTCCTGCCTCCCAGATGGACCTCCTTATTGTCCCCCCCCAAGGCCGGTTACTGCCTTGCTAGAGACCTCCCAGAGCACTCCCTTCAGAAGGGAGAGTAGCCCCCAGGCATCTCACTATCACGCCTAAAGCTGACCCTTCCAGAGGTGTGTGCCAGTAGCCCTGGACCAAGAGGAGGAAGGCTGAATGCCAGGGCCAGGTCCTCCCTGCTCCTGGCCTCAGTCTCCCTGTGGGGAAGGTGCAGTCAGGTCAGACACTTCAGTGGCAAGGGAGCAGATTTTCACTGGTCTTTGGCAAGATGGAACTAGAACTACATATTTTTGGTTTTGATTTTGTTTTTGGTTTTTTTTTGGCAGTACTGGGGGTGGAACCCAGGGGCTTTCTACCTCCAGGGCCTATTTTATATTTTATTTGGAAACAGGGTCTCACTAAGTTACTGAGAGCCTCACTAAGTAGCAGAGGCTGGCTTTGAACCTGTGCACTCCTCCTGTCTCAGCCTTCCAAGCGCGGGGATTATAAGCGTGCGCCATCACGCCCAGCGAACTATGTGCTTTTACTTTAGGATTGGTCTTTATTCTAAAACTTTACCTTACTACTCTTTAGTTTTAGTTTTGTTTTGTGGTACTGGGGATGGAACCCAGGGTCATTCTACCTCTGAGCTATACTCCCAGCTCTATTTTTTATTCTTTATTTTGAAAGAAGGTCTCACTAAATTGCAGAAGGCCTAAGTAGCTGAGGCTGTCCGAACACTGTGATCCTGTCTCATCCTCCCAGGTACTGGGATTACAAGCGGGCACCAACACATGGATTTTTTGGATTTTTTTTCTTTTCTTTTTTAAATTTTGTGTTGCTGGGGATGGAACACAGGACCTCATGCATGCCAGGCAGTCATCTACCACTGAGCTATATCCACTGAGGATATTTAGAAGTAGCTTTATGGTTGGACATGGTGTGCATGCTTGTAATCCCAGCGCTTGGGAGACTGAGACAGGAGGATCGCACAGGTTCAAAACCAGCCTCAGCTACTTAGTGAGGCTCTCAGCAACTTAGTGAGACCCTGTTTCCAAATAAAGTATAAACAAGGTCTGGGACTATAGCCCAGAGGTAGAAAAGCCACTGGGTTCCACCCCCAGTACCACACACACAAAAAGTACTGTCAAGCCAGGCGTGGTGGCGTGCGCTTGTAATCCCAGCATTTGGGAGGCTGAGACCGGAGGATCGCGGTTCGCGGACAGCTTCAGCTACTTAGTGAGGCCCTCTACAACTTAGTGAGACCCTGTTTCAAAATAAAGAATAAAAAATAGGGCAGGGGGTATAGCCCAGAGGTTGAATGCTCCTGGGTTCCATCCCCAGACCCACACAAACACACACAAAAAAGTACCTTATGGCAGGACATAATTGTATAGACTTGTAATCCCAGTACTTGGGAGGCTGAGACAGGATGACTGCAGGTTTGACGACAGCCTCAGCAAGTAGTGAGGTTCTCATGAACCTAGTGAGACCCTGTTTCAAAATAAAAATGAAATAGGGCTAGGGTGTATCTCAGAGGTAGAATGTCCCTGGGTTCAATTCCCACTAACACACACACACACACACACACACACACACACACACACACCATTTATTTAACATTTATTTAACTGGGATCAGCGGTACATATCTATAATCTCAGTACTTGGTAAGCTAAGACAGGAGGATCACAAGTGTGAGGCCAGCCTCGGCAACTTAGCAAGACCCTGTTTCAAAAATAAAAAATAAAATAGGGCTAGGGATGTAGCTTAGAGGTAGAATGCCCCTGAGTTCAGTCCCCAAGACCACACGCACACATACATACACACAAAATTACCTTCATTTTATGAAATGATTGGGGTGTTGGGCAGGGTATATGTGTGTTTTAAATGTTATTATTTTGTCATAATAAAATGTTGATGCTGGGTGTGGTGGTGCATGCCTGTAATGCCAGTACTTGAGAGGCTGAGATAAGAGGATCACAGGTTTGAAACCAGCTGCAGTAACTTAGCAAGGCTCTCAAACTTAGCACACACACACAAAAAAAAAAAAAACCAACAACAAAAAAACCTTGTTTCCAAATAAAAAATAAAGCAGGGCTGGAGGTGTAACTTGGAGGTAGAATGCCCCTGGATTCAATCCCCAATCCCCAGCACAAGGAAGGAAGGAAGGGGAGAGAAAGAAAGAGGAAGGAAGAGGAAGGAAGGGTTGGAGGTGTGTAGCTTGAAGGTAGAATGCCTCTGGGTTCAATCCCCAGTATCACACTAAATAAATTAATTAAGTTGACAATGTCTGCAACTTACTTTATTTTATAATTACTATTAATATGTTTTGATATAGGGGATTGAACCCAGAGTCATTCTACTCTTGAGCTATACTCCCACCATGCCTTTTAATTTTTTTATTTTAAAATGATTTCACTAAGTTGCTGAAGCTGATCTCAAACCTGTGGTCCTCCTGTCTCAGCCTCCCAAATAACTGGGATTACAGACGTGTGCTACCAGGTCCTGTTTTGTAATTTATTTTTAAATTATAGTGGCCCATAGGCTCTCACAATTGGGAAGCCACTGAATCTGACAATTCCTCTTCCTACCTGCCACTGCTCTTGAGGGGGAAGAGGGCCAGCGAGCGCCCCCTGGTGGTCACTGCATCACCATGCATCCAGTTTGGGTCCAGAGCAGGCTCCCTCTGGGGTTCCCAGCTTTCCCACTGGAAGAAACGTTGCTCCCAACAGCAGTGACATCCCAGCTGCCTTTTACCTGAGGCTCACAATGCTGGGCCCTGAGTGTGTGCTTTATAAGCCTTTCTGCACCGTAATCTTGTGAGGATCCCTTTACAGTGAAAAGAAAAAATATTTTCCTTGTTTTCATCTTACCACAGAAGTAACACACAGCACTTGCAAAGTGAAGCATCACAGACCCGTATCTGTATCTGGAGGAGTCAGAGGCCCTGCTCCTCTGCCCCAAGGCACTCCCAGAGGCGGAGCTTGCTTCTGCTCTACCAGTAGCCCTTAGTAGAAACTGTCCCGTTGCTCTGAGTATGGGCTGGGGTCGCCGGGCCTGTGTGTCTCATCAGTGGGGTCCCCAGGCGCAGTGGCTGCTGTGCCCAGAGCTGGATGTGCACTGTCCTCTGGACGGCAGCCCCTGGCCACAGGGCTCCAAATGTGTCTCACGCCTGATGGTGCCCCCTCTAAGGCAAGACCCTCCCCCGCAGCTCCCCAGAGCCCTGGGCTTGGCCTTCCCCATCCCGTCCACTCTGCCTCCTCCTGGACAGTCTTGGGCAAGCAGGACAGGACAGCTGTGTCTGTTCTGCCTGCTGCTGGGAGGGCCGGGGACGTCCCTAAGGTACGTCCCTTCCATCCCAGGGATGAGATCTACTGCCAGATCAGCAAGCAGCTCACCCACAACCCCTCCAAGAGCAGCTATGCCCGCGGCTGGATCCTCGTGTCTCTCTGTGTGGGCTGCTTCGCCCCCTCGGAGAAGTTCGTTAAGGTAGGGGAGGTGCCGGGAGGCACAGAGGCTGCCTGGCCCCATCCTCCCGGTCCCCTTCACCCTGATCACCAGCTCTTGGCTCTCAGCCTCGTTCTACTTAGTTGGAGTCTGACCGGAGCGTACACTTTGCGCACATGTCTTGAGACGAACACTGCAGTTCAACTCCTCACTGGGCCCTGGGTGCTGGGGACATCAGCCTGATTGGCTGGCACTGGGAGGGCAGAGGAGAGGCAGGGCCTAGGGCATCCCTGGAGGATGGAGCAGTCAGGCTGGGAGGGGGGAGCTGGTGCATGAGGGGCGCGTGGTTCTGTTGCCACACCACGTGACATGTCCTGGTGTCCCAAAGGCTAGAGAGGAGGGGACAGGGAAGCCCTGTTGGGAAGAGCAGGTCCCCAGCATGGGCAGAGGGATGGGAGGCGCTGTAGTGTTCGGGTGGCCTCTTGTCTGCAGTACCTGCGGAACTTCATCCACGGAGGACCACCGGGCTACGCCCCGTACTGCGAGGAGCGTCTGAGGAGGACCTTCGTCAACGGGACGCGGACGCAGCCACCCAGCTGGCTAGAACTGCAGGTGCGGCGGCCACCCAGTGTGTGGACGTTCACCACGCCCCCCCAAGGATCTCCGAGTCTTGTTTGTTGGCTTCATGGCGCGGAGGCCCTTCAGCCATGAGGGGACAGTGATTCCATCCTGCGGGGCTTTGTGGTGGTTCTGTGAAGCGAGGGTGCCCACCTCCCAGCCACAGGGCCCTGGCTCAGGGGCCCATTGGGGTGGTCTGTGAAGCAGGTTTCTCGGGCACCTGTGACAGGGACACTGTCCTAGTGGGATGCCAGAGGCTCGGGGACAGTCCTGGCCCCCTGGGGAGCCAGGGTCCAGAGAATGAGCCAGGGTAATTTCCAGGCCACTAAGTCCAAGAAGCCCATCATGTTGCCCGTGACGTTCATGGACGGGACCACCAAGACCCTGCTGACGGACTCGGCCACCACGGCCAGGGAGCTGTGCAACGCACTGGCCGACAAGATCTCACTCAAGGACCGTTTTGGCTTCTCCCTCTACATCGCCCTGTTTGATAAGGTATGGGGGCACCCACACCCTCTCCTGAGGTCTCTACAGTCCCATCCCAGTGCCAGCACCCATTGGCCCAGGTGACCTTGTGTGTGGTCCTTAAGTAGGGGGGACCCTGGCCCTGCCTGACTCATTAGGAAGAAGGTGAAGCCCCCTTCAGCAGCTCGTGCTCAGGCAGAAGGAGTCCCTTGGTTCTGAGAAAGAGCAGGACCCAGATGGGCTGGGGTGCGGGGCCAGGCAGCCGAGGGCCCCTCGTGTGCACAGGGAGCCTGGTTCCCTAGCTCTGCATCAGGTTGCTGCAACACGTGCCAAGGAACCTACTCAATAGATGGTGGTTTATTTCTGCTTATTCCTCACCACCTGGGGTGCGGGCACCTCCAGTGTGGTGGCATGCCTCCACCAAGCTGGGTCTGGGGCTCAGGGCAGAGCCTTGTGGTTGGAGACAGTTTGCCTGGATTTTTCTCAGCTGTAGACGCATCCTGTGTTTTCAGCAACAATTTGACCAACACTTTCACACAGGACTTGCACTAGGAAATGGGAACTCCCACCTGTGCCCTTGACACAGACAATTGGCTAGACAGACAGACAACAACTGGTGGTGCCAGTCCATTCTGGGGTCCAGGGGACCCGCACAGGGCTGCCTCCTAGGGGACCGAGGGCACATTCCTGCACCTCGTTTTTCTGTCTGGGTCACTGGGCTTTGGTTTTTCATCTGAACTAGGCCAGCTGACACATTCAATGTCCGCTGTGGTCCTTCCCTGACCCCATGCCTGCACACCCTCCCACTGGGCCTTCTATCCTGTGCCGCAGGTGTCTTCCCTGGGCAGCGGCAGTGACCACGTCATGGATGCCATCTCCCAGTGCGAGCAGTATGCCAAGGAGCAGGGCGCCCAGGAGCGCAACGCCCCGTGGAGGCTCTTCTTCCGCAAAGAGGTCTTCACACCCTGGCACAACCCCTCGGAAGACAACGTGGCCACCAACCTCATCTACCAGCAGGTGGTGCGCGGAGTGAAGTTCGGGGAGTACAGGTGTGAGAAGGTGAGTGTGGCGCATCTGCTGGGCTTGCCCGGCCCATGCCGCCCGCTCCAAACCTGGGCTGAGGTTTCCTGTGACCCCGTCAGCCAGCGCAGAGGTTGGCCTGGTTGCAGTTAGACCTTCTCCTGGATTCACACTCACGGGTGCACAGGGCGCACGAGGGGAGGTGAAGTGCCAGGAGCCGGGCTTTGAGGATATCCCTGCAGTGATCGCACACAGTGCTCATGCTTCAGGACACACTCACCGGAGGAGTCTGAGTTAGCCTAGTAAACTCTGCTCTGAATGAGAACGAGACTCCATTTAGACCAGGATCTGCAAATGTTTTTCCTTTTGTCTCCTTCTGAGGACGAGCGGTTCTTCTGGTACTTATGTCTCTGTTAGTGATAGTGCTGGAGGGACCGGGATGGACATGATGGACCTGAAGAGGATGGTGGGGGTGGCGTTGGTGGGGGTGGTGATGGAGGTGGCGGTGGTGGTATTATTGGTGGTGATGGTGATGGTGGTGGTGTCGTAGGGAGTGATGATACCGGCGTTGGTGATGATGATATTTACCGGTGGTGATGGTGGTGATGGTAAAGGTGGAGGCCATGAGAATGGTGGTATCTGTGGTGATGGTCTAATATTCAGTCAGAATCCAGTACAGCGCCCACTGCAGTTGCCCAAATTTGGAAATACTTCAAACTCATTGAGAAATATCTGTTACCTTCAAGCCCCAAGAACCTTTCTCTGTTGCCCTTGTTGCTGGAGCCTGGAAAGGCCCAGGTGGACACCATCCCTGGTGGAGAAGGGGCCCATGCTGGGTGCCCACTGAAGCCTCTGCGGCACAGCCTGCTGGCCCCCCCACTGCTTTGACTCCCTGCCAGGGGCAGAGTGACAGTGATGGGGTTAGTAGTGGTGACCCAGTCCCCTCACTTTGGCTGTGCCCAGGCCTCCTGTTGTCCGGGACAGTCCTCTTCTCTTGTTTGTCCACCCCAATTGTTGTCCTGGAGGGGCTGGGCATGCAGCAGCTGACCTGTTACTGGCTGATCTCTTTGGGTCAGTTCACGCACCCCTGGTTAGAGTCCAGCTCTGTGCTGAGGGGACCCAGGAGAAGGCTGGAGTGTGTCCTTCAAGAACACCACAGACATCCAGTGAGGACACAGGCCCAAGGGCCAGGGTCCCAGAGCTATGGGAGGCAGGGCCAGGGGAGCCTCCCGTGCCACTGAGGTCCCTCCCCAGGAGGATGACCTGGCCGAGCTGGCCTCCCAGCAGTACTTTGTGGACTACGGCTCCGAGATGATCCTGGAGCGCCTGCTCAACCTCGTGCCCACCTACATTCCTGACCGCGAGATCACACCCCTGAAGACTCTTGAGAAGTGGGCCCAGCTGGCCATTGCCGCCCACAAGAAGGTAGGAAGGCTGTCAGGGGCCTCAGCGGAGGGCCAGGGCCCAGGCAGCCAAGGGGATCACAGCCCCACCTCACATCTCTGTCTGTAGGGGCCGGGGCCTCCAGTAGCTGTGGACTCGGATTTACACATGCCCTCTGTCACCTACTCTGGGCTGGGTGCCAGGGACATAGAGAAGTATGACTCAGACCCATGGCCTCCAGAGGGAACCCCTGGGCAGCAGGTCTCGCGGGGCCTCTCCTGGCCTTGCACCAGCTGTTTACCATGTGTGCTCCCCAAGGGCACCCACTCAGGAGAGGAAGAGATAGATACTGCAGGAATCGCCTCTTCTTTCTCCTTAGGAAAGGAGAAAGGAGAGGCCTTCTTGCCTGGGAAACTCTAGGTCCGCACCCTGTCATAACTCCTGCTGGGAGCTCCAGGCCCATGGTCAACTGTGAGCGGTTCCTTTCTGGACTAAGGGGCCGCCCAAGTATAGCAGGGGTGTCTAGTGGGAAAGGGGCTAGGGCAAGGGCTACAGCCCTTACTCTCCACTCAGCTCTTCTTTGGTGTGTATGTGTGTGTGGTTCTGGGGATTGAGCCCAGGGGCATTCTCCCACTGAGCTACATGCCTGCCCTTTTTATTCATCTTTAGTTTTAAGACAGGGTCTCACTGGGTTGCCCAGGATAGCAGTGAGGACAGCTGATATCTACTTACCCTGTGTATTGTCTTTTGTCTTCTGTCCCTCCCCATCCTCTCCAGGGGATTTATGCCCAAAGGAGAACTGATGCCCAGAAGGTCAAAGAGGATGTGGTCAATTATGCCCGCTTCAAGTGGCCCTTGCTCTTCTCCAGGTTCTATGAAGCCTACAAGTTCTCAGGTACCCACTGGCCTCCCGGGCCAAGGCAGAGGGAGGGAGCCTAGCCAGGCATCGGTCAGTGGAACCCCACCTGCAGGACGCTTGGTCTCCTCAGGTCCTGCCACTGAGTGGCTCTGCCTCCCCGTGTCCAGTAGGAACTCCAGGCACACAGTAGGTGCTTGTGGCACACTGGGTTGAACACCTGGGTGAGGCTTGGAATCATTAAAGCCCCTACTGTGCATAGGAGAGGGTAGTCCCAAGCACGTGGGGTATGCTGGGCTGTCTGTGAGGCTGAGCACAGTGTCTCTGGCACCGGCCCACCCAGGCCCTTGGCTCAGCCATCCTCGGGCTGTCTACACTGGCATCGCCACGTGCCAGGCCCCGTCCCAATGCTGGGTTTCACAGAATCACCAGGCATCAGGGCCACAGGGAGCCTTGGGCCTCAGTGGTCCAACCCTGCCCACATCCCACCTTAGAGCAGGGCAGGGACTCATCCAGAGCTGCACAGAGGCAGACACTCCTGACCCAGCGCTCTTCCCGCTGTGCCTGAGGCTCGTAGGGTAGCTGTGCTCTCTGAGATTTGTTTCCCCTGCTTGTAAAATGGAAATCAGTAATTGCCATCCTGGCTGCCTCCCTGGCAGCTGGGAGGGCTGGGAGGGGCTGGGCCCAGGGCAGGAGCCTCCTCTCAGTGCCTATATCCTGGTCCCAGGCCCCAGCCTGCCCAAGAATGATGTCATCGTGGCCGTCAACTGGACCGGCATCTACTTTGTGGACGAGCAGGAGCAGGTGCTCCTAGAACTGTCCTTCCCGGAGATCATGGCCGTGTCCAGCAGCAGGTGAGGAGGAGAAGGAGGGGTACAGGTGTGGAGGGTCACGCAGGCACAGACCCAGCGGCCTGTCCATACGTGTGCTGCAGGCATTAAACCCAGCGAGGGGCCTCCCAGCGCTCTGGGGCTGTTCTGAGATGGCCCGGTGGCTAAAAGTTCAGGGCATGGGAGTGTGTCAGGGCTTGACCTGGGACTCAGGCCTGGGTGACTCACCTCCCTGTCCTCATCGCTAAAATAGGGGTCTCAGTCCTCTCCTCCCATAACAGAGGTAATAAATGATAGGAAAACTCTTTATAAAGCGAGACGTGTGGTGCACGTAGCTAGGACGGCGGGCAGGTTTCTAGGAGAGAACATGGGCCAAGTGGTGGTTGTGCCTTCCCCCCAGCGTGGGCCGGGGTTGGGCCATGCCCAACTCTGAGAGGTACCTGCCAGGCTCGTGGGACGCAGTGGTCACAGACAGTCCTTGCCTTCTTGGAGCGTCAGTGGACAGGGAAAGCAGGCCATATTAGAACAGGGACAGATTGATGAGGGCTATGGGATACGGGGAGGGCTTCCTGGAGGAAGCGGCATCTAGGCTGAGACTTAGAAGGTGCGGAGTCCTTAGATAGGCCCAGGGCAAGCTGGCCAAGCCGGGGGTGGGGGGCCATGGCTGGGACCATGCCTGACTCTGGCCGGAGCCACGTCTGTCTTGGACAGAGGTATGTCTGCCCCAGCGGGACCAGGCCTCGCTTCAGCAGCCGGGCCATCCCCCGTGACCAGGCCACTCTCACTCAGCCGGGCTTGGTGTCCTTCAGGGAGTGCCGCGTCCTGCTCTCGCTGGGCTGCTCTGATCCGGGCTGTGCCGCACCTCACTCGGGCCGCGCAGGACTCACCCCGGCTGGGCCCTGTTCTCCGTGTTGGTCCTGCAGGGGAGCAAAACTGACGGCCCCCAGCTTCACGCTGGCCACCCTCAAGGGAGACGAGTACACCTTCACGTCCAGCAACGCCGAGGACATCCGTGACCTGGTGGTCACCTTCCTGGAGGGGCTCCGGAAGAGGTCCAAGTACGTGGTGGCCCTGCAGGACAACCCCAACCCTGGTGAGTGGCAGCTGGGGCCTTGGGCCACACGCCCCGGGCCTGCCCTGCACGCGGGGGTCTCCTGCCTCGTGATCAGTCCTCCCAGACACCCGCAGGCGGCCAAGCGCAGCCTTGAGTGCTGCCTGCAGGGAACCTTCGCCTCTTCCTTCATTCTTGCTTCCTTTCACCTTCTCTGAGTTAGGTCAGGTGCTCCCTGGTGCCTTCTAACACCCCCTGTCTTCGCTGAATAGCAGCATGTCAAGGCCTGTGCCTGTGGGGGCCAGTGCCAACACGGAGCCCTGCCTTCAGTGGGGAGGGGCTGAAAAGTGAGCAGGGAGCCCAGAGGCAAAGCCCAGGCCCCAGGAGGAGGAGCTGTGAGCCAGCCTGAGGGTGACAGCTCAGAACTGTAGACAGCTTGGTGATTAGGATGGGGGAAGGGAGGGCAGAGGGGCCTGGAGTGAGAGAGGCCAGCTCACAGGCTCAGGAGTGGGGCTTTCTAAGTTCAACGGGGAGCCGCAGAAAGTTGGTGTGTGTGTTGTGTGTGAATGCACTTGCTTGCTTGCTTGTGTGTATGACTGGGGACTGAACTCAGAGACATTCTGCCTCTGAGCTACATCCCAGGCTTTTTTTTTTTAAATTTTTTAAAAAAATTTAATTTTTATTATTTATTAATTATTTATTGGTGGTACTGGGGTTCCTAGAAACCCTTCTACCTCCGGGCTACACTCCCAGACACCTATTTTATATTTTTATTTGGAAACAAGGTCTCTTAAGCCAGCGTGGCTGGCTTTAAACCTGTGCAATCTTCCTGTCTCTGCCTCCCAAGCGCGGGGATTACAAGCATGCGCCACCATGCTCGGCCTTTAAAAAAAAACTGGGAGTGGAACCCAGGGGCTTTCTACCTCCGGGCTATACTCCCAGACCTATTTTATATTTTATTTGGAAATAGGGTCTCACTAAGTTGCTGAGAGCCTCACTAAGTAGCTGAGGCTGGCTTCGAACCTATGCGATCCTCCTGTCTCAGCCTCCCAAGCGCAGGGATTACAAGCTTGCGCCACCACGCCCGGCTATATTATATATATATATTTGCAGTACTGAAGATGGACCCAGGGGCATTCTACCTCTGAGAGACACCCAGCCCTAATTTTTTTTTAAATTCTTTTTTCTTTCTTTCTTTTTTTCTTTTTTCTTTTTTCTTTTTTTTTTTTTTTTTTTGGTAGTACTGGGGTTCCTGGAAATCTTCTACCTCTGGGCTACACTCCCAGACCTATTTTATTTTTTTTTAATCTGGAAACAGGGTCTCTTAAGCCAGCACGACTGGCTGGCTTTGAACCAGCACAAGCATGCACCACCATGCCCTGCTAATTCTATAGTTTTGAAACAGGGTCTCAGCGAGTTGTGAAGCGCCTCACTAAGTAGCTGAGGCTGTCTGCAAACTACAATCCTCTGGTCTCCACCTCCCAGATGCTGGGATTACAAGCGTGTGCCACCACGCCCAGCCTAATTATTATAATTTAGCTGGGCGTGGTGGCACACGCTTGTAATCCCCACTCTTGGGAGGCTGAGACAGGAGGATCGCACAGGTTCGAAGCCAGCCCCGGCTACTTAGTGAGGCTCTCTGCAACTTAGTGAGACCCTGTTTCCAAATAAAGTATAAAATAGGTCTGGGAGTATAGCCCGGAGGTAGAAAGCCTCTGGGTTCCACCCCCAGTACCACTCCAAAATAATAATAATAATAATTATTATTAACTTATTTTGAAACAGGGTCTCCCTAGGTTGCTGAGAGTCTCATTAAATTGCTGAGGCTGGTCTTGAACCTGCAATCCTTATGTGTTCCTAGTACTGGGATTACAGGCGTGTACAGCCTGTGGCTTCTGTAAAGATGTTCCGGGGTCTTAGGGGACCACAGACTTAGAGTAGAGGCAGCTGTCTAGCTTGTGGGGAGGGGCCACAGAAGTTGTGAGCAGACCCGTGGTCACTCTGGTGGCTTTGTCTGTGTGGGGGTTGTG
Organism: Muscardinus avellanarius; assembly: GCF_963383645.1. Taxonomy (NCBI): domain Eukaryota; kingdom Metazoa; phylum Chordata; class Mammalia; order Rodentia; family Gliridae; genus Muscardinus; species Muscardinus avellanarius. The sequence continues at coordinate 174,133,363 of NC_137786.1, read as the reverse complement.
CCGGGGTGGAGGCGGGTGGCAGTTGGGCATAGAGGGGCAGGGCCTCTCTTCTTCAGCGGGGGACAGTGGCTTCTCTGTCTGTGTCCTGGCCGCGCCTCTCCGTGCCCCCACATGCCGCTCACCTCTGCCCCGCAGCGGGCGAGGACTCGGGCTTCCTCAGCTTCGCCAAGGGCGACCTCATCATCCTGGACCACGACACGGGCGAGCAGGTCATGACATCAGGCTGGGCCAACGGCATCAACGAGAGGACCAAGCAGCGCGGGGACTTCCCCACCGACTGTGTGTACGTCATGCCCACGGTCACCATGCCGCCGCGCGAGATCGTGGTAGGTGGCCGGCAGTGGCCTGGGTGGGGCTCCCCCAGACCCCACTTGCCCTCTTCTCGTAGCTGAGAAATGGAGTGAGGGCTTACAATGGACCTTGGTCTGTGGCTTCTGTAAAGGTGTTCCGGGGTCTTAGGGGACCACAGACTTAGAGTAGAGGCAGCTGTCTAGCTTGTGGGGAGGGGCCTAGAAGGGACCTCAGAGGAGGGCCTGCCAGGGGGAGGGGAAGGGGAGAGTAGAAGGGGAGTGGGTTGCCTTGCACCGTCTGAAAGACAGTGGGCACAGCTGGCCAGGGGGACCCTCCAAGCTGTGTTCAGGACCCGGCCCTCCGGGGCTGCGAGGCAGAACTCAGCGCAGTAGACAGCAGTGGCTTGAGATCCTGGGGAAGGGGAGACAATGTCCCCCGCTCCAGTCTGGAAGGCTCCGGGCTTTACCGTGTTGTTTCCAGTGGCCCCAAGAGGCTGGCCGACCTGAGCTCCCTGCCTCTCGGCCCCCAGGCCCTGGTCACCATGACCCCCGACCAGAGGCAGGACGTCATCCGGCTGTTGCAGCTGCGAACGGCAGAGCCTGAGGTGCGCGCCAAGCCCTACACGCTGGAGGAGTTCTCCTACGATTACTTCAGGTGACAGCTCCCGGGCGGGCGTGAGGGATAGGATGGTGACCCAGGCGCCTGCTGCTCTCTGCTGGGGCAGCCACACCTGTGAGAGGCCCGTCAGAGGCGGCAGAGGAGGGCAGTCTCTGCCCACCAGGTGACCCTGTGCGAGAGCGTATGTCCCCCGCCCCGGGGAGTTGGCTGAGGTCCCCTGGAGGAGATGGCAAAGAAGGGTGGGGCCAGCACCGCCTGTCCCTGTCTGTGAGTCCCGGGCCACCTGCCGACTGCCCCGTCCCCTGGCAGACCCCCACCCAAGCACACGCTGAGCCGCGTCATGGTGTCCAAGGCCCGTGGCAAGGACCGGCTGTGGAGCCACACGCGGGAGCCGCTCAAGCAGGCACTGCTCAAAAAGATCCTGGGCAGTGAGGAGCTGTCGCAGGAGGCCTGCATGGCCTTCATCGATATCCTTCCTTGAGGACCGCAGGGCGGGAGCCTTTCCTCTGGACCCTGAGAGGAGGCCCAGGCACATTCAGAAAGCCCCATTTGTCTCCTTTGACAGTCACTGAGTTGACAGATTGTTAGGCCAGGCATGGAGACAGGGCTGTGACCAGAGCCAGCCCAGCTGACCCAGCCTGGAGGAAGCAGGGTGGGCTTCCTGCAGGAAGTGGTATCTGGGCTGGAACCTGACGCTGGGAAGGAACTAGCCAGGTAAAGGGGAGACAAGTGGGTGCGTTCCCAATGGGGGCCGCCTGCACACAGGGCCTGGGGCAGAGCCGCACATCCCAGGGCAGAGGTGGGCCGAGGAAAGGAACCTGTTAAGGAACCTGGGCTGCGTCCCAAGGATGGGAGCCCCTGGGTGGGGTGGCACAGTCCTGTTGGTGATTTGAGAGTCCACTGAGGCCGAGGAGGCGGAGCGGGGCCTGAGACATGCGGCTGCCAGCGCGGGTGAGGAGAGAAGAGGGCAGGGTCAGGGGCGTGTGCCCACTTGGCCAGCAGCCAGTCCTTGACAGCCCCCACCCGTGCTCAAGTACATGGGTGACTACCCGTCCAAGAGGATGCGCTCCGTCAACGAGCTCACCGACCAGATCTTTGAGGGGGCCCTGAAGGCCGAACCCCTAAAGGACGAAGCGTATGCGCAGATCCTGAAGCAGCTGACTGACAACCACATCCGGTGAGCGGGCACAGAGGCAGGCTCGCACCCCCGGAGCGCTCGGCCCTCCTGGCCTGGCTGGGCCTCAGGCTCCAGGTCAACCTGTCTAGAACCCCGAGGTGTGGCTGGATTTGTAGCTCAGTGGTAGAGGGCAGGTCTACCATGCAGGGCCCTGGTTAGATCCCCAGCACTGCAAAAAACAAAAAACAGGAGGTGGGGCTGGGGTGTGGATCTGTGGTGCGCTTTGCCTGGCAGGCTCGAGGCCCTGCTTCCGTCCCCAGCACAGCAGAGCAAAATAGAACCCAAGGCTGTCCCCTCTAAGCTGAACTCCCTGCAGCTGCTGCCCTTGGCTCCTCTGTGAGCCTCCTGCGGACAGGCTGCGCAGATCCCCATGCAGGCCAGGCCGCAGGTGCACGCAGAACCCAGTGTCCTGTCCTGGCTCAGGCCAAGCCAGCTGTCATTTGGAAGCTCTGGCTAGAAACGCTCATGAGTGGGGTGTGGGCCCCAAGCCTGGCCCTTTCTCCTCCTCACTGGGCCAGCCTAAGGCAGGAGAGGGGAGTCAGACTCTGCACCTCAGAGGCTGAGGAGAGCTGCCCACCCTCCTTCCCAGCCTCCTTCACACATGCACCCTGGACCTGCCCGTCAGGCTGTTCATTCTGGCACCTTGTCTCTGTGAGGGCTGGCATGGGTGGGCAGATCGGCCTGGCTGTGGGATGCCTGAGAGGGGCTGGTCCTCAGGGCAGAGGAGCTGCGGACAGACGGGGTCAGGCCCCCTGATTCCCGACGGGCTCTCCTGCAGATACAGCGAGGAGCGGGGCTGGGAGCTGCTCTGGCTGTGCACGGGCCTCTTCCCGCCCAGCAACATCCTCCTGCCCCACGTGCAGCGCTTTCTGCAGTCCCGCAAGCACTGCCCGCTGGCCATCGACTGCCTGCAGCGCCTCCAGAAGGCCCTGAGGTATGCGGCCGCTGGGCAGGGGCAGCGTGGGGACGGGCCCCGGCCACCCTGGCATGTGGGACGAGGCCCTGGGATGAGGCTCTGAGAACCTGGGCCGCCCTGGGTTCTTCAGCTGCCAGCTGCACAGAGGGAGGGATGCAGCCCGTTCTGCACACGGTTTGAGAGTCTGGTTGCTCAGAAGCGATTGGCTCGGCCAGTCGAGTCACCAGGGAGGCGCACACACCTGGATGCGCGCTGGACAAAGGGCGCCCACTCCTGCCTGTGCACCCCGGCAACCCTGAGCCTCCCATTCCACAGATGAGGACTCTGAGAGGCTAGGACAAGGATCAGACTGGGGTCTCTCTGGCTCCAAAGTTTTCCTGGTCACTGTGGTCCCACTAACCTGCCCCCAGCCAACCTGCCCTCCCCCGCCCCATTTTCAGAAACGGGTCCCGGAAGTACCCCCCGCACCTGGTGGAGGTAGAGGCCATCCAGCACAAAACCACCCAGATCTTCCACAAGGTCTACTTCCCAGACGACACGGATGAGGTGAAGGCCGGGGGTGGGGGGCTGCCGGGAGGGGCTTCCCCGGCTTATACAGGCGGCCCTGACGCCCTGTCCTCCTGCCCCTGGGGGAGTCAGAGCTCAGTCAGGGGACCACAGACTCCTGGTGTGGTGCCCACTGCTTCCTGGGGCACCCTCCCTGAGAGGCCGCCCTCCAGCTCCCTCCTCTTCTGAGGATGCCTGCCTTGGAGAAAACATTCCTTCTGACTCAGGCTCTGTCAGGCGCCACCTCCCTGGTCCCAGAGGATACACAAGTACACGTGCGCGCGCGCGTGCACACACACACACACACACACACGCTCCAAGACCCCCACACACACCCGTGGTCCTGAGCCCCAGCCCCCTCTCGCCTCTCCCGTGGCATTGGCCCCCCCAGCTTTGGTCCTGCCTTCCAGAGTCCTTGCTGTCCTCCCCACACCCACACGCCTGGGCTGCCCGGCTGTCTCATGACCCTCATCCTCTGTCTCAGTGAAGCGCCTCATTCAGATGAACTCCAGCATGAAATCTAAACTTTAGTTCTAAGAGTAATTTTAAAACTTGTCTGCGACTCGAGACTCAGAAACGCCACAGTAGGATTCTGGCCGTAAGGCTGGAAGTTCCTAAAATCCTCTCCATCTGTCTTCTCTGATGGAAGCACCCCAGATCTCCCTCCTGCTCCATCTGCACTTCCCTCACTGGGCAGCCCCCCAATACCAGGAGTCGGCTCTCCTCTTCCTCAGGCCTCTCTCCTTCCTGTCCCCCAAACCTCAGCTGCCGCGCCTGCTTCTGCAGCCAGCCCTGGGCCCCCAGGAGGCCACAGAAAATCCACATCCTGCTCGAGGGTCAGGGGGCCAGGGCTGAGAAGACCCAGATGGGCGTGCGTTTTCCTTTGCTTAAGCTCTGTGCCCAGCTCTGGACCCCGGGAAGCCCCCGGAGGGAGGGCATCTTGAACAGTGGTCTTGGGGACACAGAAGGGTGGCCGGGAGGCCCTGCAGAAGCCACGTGAGCTCCGCCCTGCAGGCCTTCGAGGTGGAGTCCAGCACCAAGGCCAAGGACTTCTGCCAGAACATCGCCACGCGGCTGCTCCTCAAGTCCTCCGAGGGATTCAGCCTCTTTGTCAAAATTGCAGACAAGGTGGGTGGTTGGCTGTCTACTCGCCAGTTGCCTGCCCATCTGTTGTGCAGTCTGCCGGGGCCACTGGCACTTCCGGGGTGCATTGGCATGGGACATCAGGCTGTGCCCACCTCCTTACATTGCTGCAGCCTCCCTTCACAAGGATCCGCTGCCCCTTAATGGCCTCCGAGGCTCTGCATAGGCCCTTGGACCCTGTGGGGAGCCATGTGCCCAGGCCTTCCATTTTCTAAACACATAGGTGCCTCCCATGGATTTGACAGTTTGCTTTGACCTGTCTCTCAGCTGCTATACCAGGGCCAATTAACTCTCAAAATAACCCTCAAAGGACAGCATGATTATCCCTACTTAATAAATCATAGAAACTAAGGCTTGGAGAGGTTAAGTAACTTATCCAAGGTCACACGGCAGGGACTCAGATCTAGTTGCCTCTGACTCCAAAGCTCAAGCTCCTCCTTCTCTGTCCCTGGAGGTCCTCCAGGCCCAGCTGTGAAGCTCCTTCTGGAGGAAGCTTCTCCAGCCACCTCAGGGAGCACCTGGGTGCTCCCTCCCGTTGATCACGATGGATCTGTGTTCATGACTGTCCCTGCGCCAGACACTGGATTCTCAGAGATGACCCTGACAAGGTCCCACACCCAGGAAGCTCAGAGCCTGCAGGAGAGCTGGACATGGATGCCAGGGGACCTGCAGGCAGGAACTGGGCCTCATCTTTGGCCACTTTCCCTTGGGCCTGAGGCAGTTCAGTGTCCCAGGCATGGAATGAAATGCCCGTCACTCTGGACAGGAAGAGGGCTGTGTTCTAGAGATGCTGAACAGGCGCGGCGAGGGCAGAGGAGGGAGGGCCCACACAGAGTGGACTGTGGCTGGAAAAGGGCTGCCCAGAAGGCCTCGGGGGAAAGGTCAGAAAAGCCAGACTGCTTGAACTAAAGTGCGCACCCTCTAACGGCCACGCCCCCAGGTCATCAGCGTTCCAGAGAATGACTTTTTCTTTGACTTTGTTCGACACCTGACCGACTGGATAAAGAAGGCTCGGCCCATCAAGGATGGTAAGGAGGCTGGGGCCTCCGGGTCACCTCCCCTGGGGCTGGGAGTGGCACCACCTGCGCTGGGACTCTGGGTGACCGGCTGCCCTGTGCCACAGGGATGGTGCCCTCGCTCACCTACCAGGTATTCTTCATGAAGAAGCTGTGGACCACCACAGTGCCAGGCAAGGACCCCATGGCCGACTCCATCTTCCACTACTACCAGGTGAGCTGCCGGGGTCAGGGCCGCCTGCTCCTGCCACCTCCCACGCTGCGGCCTCGTCGCGCTCTGTCTCAGCCAGGCAAGGGCCAGTGCGGCCGGCCGGCCTTGCAGGATTGCTGCTGAGGCCACTGGGCCCCAGGGAGCGCCCGACCTCCCCGCTGTCTCCTGGCCTTCCAGCCCTCTTCCTCTCAGCTCCCCATCCCTGCCCGTTCAGGCCCCTCCTTCAGTGCCTGCTGTCCTCTGAATTCAAGATTCTGCTGCGTAACTGAGTCTGTCCAAGGCCTCTGTAGACATTTTCTGGCACAGGCAGGCACCTGCAGGAAGCCGGGAGGGAGGCTTGCGTGCTGAGCATCGATTCCCTGCCTGCCACCTTTCGCTTCTAGTCTTAACAATTAACCCCAGAAGTCGGCATGTTACTCCTGGTCTCTAGAGGGAGAAATGGACTCAGAGAGGCCAAGTGATGTGGCTGAAGCCACACAGCTGACAGAGGTGGGACTGATTCCAGGTCCTCATGACTGCAGATCAGGGATCTTCTCTGGCCGCAGCCTGCTCACCGTGCTGTGGGAGACAAGCCTAATGCCGAATGCTGGAAGGTGTGGCGGGGGCACATGGTGGGGAGTGCGTGCGCCCGGGGGGCAGAGAGCTGCCCTTGTTCCAATACCTCCTCCCACTCCTTGCCATGCCCCCACCTGCCTCCCATATCCTGAATCACTTGCCTGATGATCTTGGCCTCCTGAATTTCTCTAATATCCCTCATCCACCCCTCATTCAGGTGGTGGCAGTGACCTCCTCCTTGGTTTCCACCCTTGGCTTTTGTCCCCCTTCGGTCCCTCTGCACAGGGCAGCCCTCCTACTTTCCAGACCTTCTCGGTAGCCTCCCAATGGCTCTTGAGGTTACAGCCCCGAGGCCTGACTGTGGCCCTGCACGGTGGCGCCACTACCTCCTCCTGCCTCCTCCTGCACCCAGCACCCAGCTGGTTCACTCAGGCTGCCGCTCTTCAGAGGCTTAAGCGTGCCGCAGGGCCTGTGTGATTTCATCCTATCCGGGATGCTCTTCTTCAGTTCCTTGACTCACCTCCTGAGCATTTAGATGTCCTATTGTTTTAGTCTACTTTTCCGCTGCTGTGAGCAAAATATCTGACAAGAACAACTTAGAAGAGGGAAGGCTAATTAAGGCTTTTTGTGCAGTTTTGGAGGCACAGTCCATAGTTGGCTGACTCCAAGGCAGACATCCTGGTGGCAGAGTGCGTCAAAGGAAAGCTGAGACATCAAAGGTGGCAGGAAAGGGGGACACCAGGGACAGACATAGGCCCCATGGCCAGACCCCCAGTGATCTACCACCTCCAGCCATGCTCACTGCTCAGATGACTTTCACTTCAGTGGGTTTATCCATCAACAAGATTAGAGTCCTGATTCAGTTATTTCACTTCTGGATATTTTTACATTGCCAATACATGAGCTTTCCCAGGGGGCATTATATATTCGAGCCATAGCACTGATCTCTAAGGAAGTCTTCCCTATACCCAGGACTAGAACATGTCCCCTGGTGGCAGGCTTTCATAGGACTGTGAACAGTTCCTTCAGACAATGATTATACATCAGTTTGGGGGGATTCTGAATGTCTGTTCTTGCCGGAAGACTACGAGTTCTATGGAGAGTAGGGAAAGTGTGTTATTGCTTGACGGGCCTGTCATAGCAAATGCTCAGCCAGTATTTGTTGGATTGATGGGTGGCTGAGCAGGTGGGTGAATTGGCAACTCAGTGAAGAGACAGGTGGAAAGGTGAAGGCTGGGTGAATTTATGGGTGGATGTTGGTGGGTACCTTGGTGGGCAGATGGATGGACAGATGGGGAAGGGATGGGACATGGGTGTTTGGGCAGATAGACCCACAAATGTGTGAGTAGATGAGTAGGTGGAAAGGTGGAAGGAGAGTGGCTGACTCAGTCCCATCATCAGCAGAGGCCGTCTTTGGCTTCCCTTCTGCTCCAGTGATGGGTAAGATGGTCCTGAGCTCCAGAGCCTGTGGGCAGTGCTGGCCCTTCATCTCAGCGCTTGGTCTGCTGCCATCTGCAGACCCTCTGAATTTGGAAGTTCAAGGGTGTGGGAGGGCTGGTGCTGCTGCTGAAACCAATTGGTCCCAAGGCAAAAGGCAATGGGAGGAGGCCAGACCGAGGGGCTGTTCCAGGGGAGGCCCCTGGAAGAGAAGTGTGGAGCAGTCTCAGGTCCACTGGCCGGTCACCCCGAGTTGCTCCATCTCTGAAGTGGAGCTGCTCACCTCGCTGAACTGTTGGGGGAAGGGAACGATGCTCAAACGTGGCTGTGCTTTCAGACTAGAAAGTGCTGCTGGTCGAGTTGGTTCATACTGGTAATCCCAGCATTTGGGAGGCTGAGACAGAAGATCGCAGTTCAAGGACAGCCTCAGTTACTTAGTGAGGCCCTTTGCAACTCAGGGGGACCCTGTTTCAAAATAAAGAATATAAAATAGGGCTGGGGGTGTAGCTCAGAAGTAGAATGCTCCTGGGTTCCATCCCTAGTACTAAAAAGAAAAAAAGTGCCGAATCTGTGTGGGCATACTTACTACCTCCTGCTTAGCCCTCTTCCAAAGTGAGCAGGGTCAAAAGAGGCTGAATTAGGTGGGTCCAAATGTGGTAGTAAGGCAGGAGCCTCCATCCTGGGGTGGCGGGGACAGAGCATGCTTCCTCCATGTCCCTCCATACCCGTGACGTCTCTGTCCTTGGCAGGAGTTGCCCAAGTACCTCCGAGGTTACCACAAGTGCACGCGGGAAGAGGTGCTGCAGCTGGGGGCGCTGATCTACAGGGTCAAGTTCGAGGAGGACAAGTCCTACTTTCCCAGTATCCCCAAGCTGCTAAGGGAGCTGGTGCCCCAAGACCTCATCCGGCAGGTCGCACCTGATGACTGGAAGCGGGTGAGCATGAGGGAGGCAGTGGGAACTGGGGATCCCTGAAAGGGCCTCTGGGTATCTCGGGGTCAAGGGGCAGGCAGGTGCCAGCCAGTGGCCTCTGGGAGAGCCTCTTGTGGCTCCTGTGTGTGATAAGGCACCCTCCATTCTGCCTCCACCTGCTTTATTCTCTAGTCTGCTATGCAAAGGATTCAGTAGCCCCATGGGAGTAATTTGCCCTGTCCTGGGTACCAGGACAACCTGATTTTTCTGATACCTCTAACCTGCCTGCCTGGGGAAGGGGGCAGAGACCGGAAGTCCACTAGCTGGGATAATGGGGGAATCCCTATGGCCCCCAGGACTGCTATTCCTGGCTCTGGGTGCAGCCAGGCAGGAGTGGCTGGGGAAGGGACTGTGAGTGACCCACCTCCCCCCACAGTCCATCGTTGCCTACTTCAACAAGCACGCAGGGAAGTCCAAGGAGGAGGCCAAGCTGGCCTTCCTGAAGCTCATCTTCAAGTGGCCCACCTTTGGCTCAGCCTTCTTCGAGGTGAAGGTATGCTACGGGGAGTCCCTTGGAGAGGAGGAAAGGGGGAAGAGACAGCGCAGAGACCTCTCCCTAGGACCGAGGGAGGCAGCGATGGCCTTGGACACTTGCCCTGGCAAGAAAGGAAGGGAAGCACCCTCAGCCTTGAGCTGGCTGTCCTGGATAGGGGCTCAGCCCTGGGGACAGACACCAGAAGCTCAGCCCAGAGTAATGGAGGGTGGCCTGTGCTGTGACCGTGTGGAACCCTTGCTGAGGTGGCAGAGCTGCGGGGTGGAGGGGCTGCCCAGATCCAGGAGGGCTGGGGAGGCTTCCTGGAGCAGCTGGCATCTGAGCGCTCCGGGAAGACTGCTCCTGGGCAGGGCACCCACCTGGGCAAAGGCCTGAGGCATGAGAGCTCAGGTCTGGGTGAGAGGCAAGATGGCGAGCAGGGGCAGCCAGCTTGGAGGACTTGGAGCAGGGATGACAGGGCCAGCTGTCCCCTCTGGCCACGGGGTGGAGGGTGGAGCAGAGGGGCAGGACCAGAGGCAGAATGGTGAAGAGGCCAGTGTGGGTGGGCGCAGGTGGGGTGACCTGGCTGGGCACCCAGGAGAGAAGCTCTTGAGAAGCGTGGCTGTGCAGGGAGCAGAGGGGAACGGCAGGTGGGTAGCTGGAGAGAGTTGGAGGGCTCAAAGGGGGCCTCTTAAAGATAGAGGCCTTCAGGCAGGAGGAAAGGACAAACAAAGACTCCTGGAGAAGCAAGAGAGAAGGGATGCAATTGCTGCGGGAGCCCATGAAGGGTCGGGGCAGCGCTGAGGCCCCGCAGAGGTAGAAACCTCGAGGACATGGCCTGGCCACCTCTGGCACCGAGTAGGCAGCCGGCCTGGCTGAGAGAAGCTTCAGTCCTATCTCCAAACGCTCTTCCCGCTGCAGACCCCATCTGATGGTTTTCCACCTTTCTTTACTAGCAAACTACAGAGCCAAACTTCCCCGAGATCCTCTTAATCGCCATCAACAAGTATGGGGTTAGCCTCATTGACCCCAGAACCAAGGTGAGCGGGGACAAGGGCTAGCGGGCGGTCCAGGGGGGATGCTGAGACATAGCCGCTGCCAGCCGGCTGCTGTCCCAGTTCATCAGGCGCCTCACCTTAAAAGGTCATCTGTGTTGCTTTGTCTATGCTTTTTTGGCTTCACAAAAATGGCTCTAGTCCAAGAGTGACTAACAAACTTTTTTTTATATATACTGAGGATTGAATCCAGGGCCTCAGACATGTTAGTCAAGCACTGAGCTACATCCCCAGTCTTTATTTATTTATTTTTCATTTGGAGACAAGGCCTCATTAAGATGCCCAGACTGGTCTTGAACTTGATATCCTCTTGCCTCGGCTCCCCAAGTTGCTGGGATTATAGGTGTGTAATAGGCCTGTTGCCATAGCAACAAGCACCAACAAATTTCTTGCTGCTAAATCCATGAACCTTCCAGGTGTGGTGGTACATGACTGTAATCCCAGTACTTGGGAGGCTGAGACAGGAGGATCGCAGGTTCGAGGACAGCCTCAGCAAGTAGTGAGAGTCTCATCCAGTAAGTGAGACCCTGTTTCCAAATAAGAAATAAAATTGGGCTGGCAGTGTAGCTCAAAGGCAGAATGCCTCTGGGTTCAATCCCCAGTACCACATTAACACACACACACACACACACACACACACACACACACACACAACCATGAACCCCTTTTAGTATTTGGGTTTTCATCATCATTGGATGCTATACCCTGCTCCTTTCAAATTGCTCTCTGCCGCCGGGTGTGGTGGCTCACCTTGTAATCCCCGTGCTTGGGAGGCGGAGACAGGAGGATCGCGCAGGTTCGAAGCCAGCCTCTCTGGCTTAAGAGACCCTGTTTCCAAAAAAATATATAAAAATAGGTCTGGGAGTGTAGCCCAGATGTAGAAGGGCTTCCAGAAACCCCAGTACCACCAAAAAACAAAACAAAACAAAACAAAAACAAATTGCTTTCTGCCCATACTGTCAAGATGCAGTCTGCCAGGGTAGCTGGGTGCGTATGGGTCGGAGCGGTCTTGCCACGAGGCCAGGAAGCGCAGTCCTAGCATCCCCAGGAATACAGCCGGGTAGCTGGTGAAGCACACTGATAACCACCCCGTTCTGTCCCCTGGCTTCCGTGCCACACGTTCCTGGCTTTCTAACTCTCTTGGGCATTTCTGAGCTCTTTCTCCACGTAGCCCACGTACACTGTGTCCCCAAAGGCTCTGTCCCGTTTTCTTCTTGGTTCCCTCCTCAAGCTCTCCCCGGCCATCTCCTCCAGGCTCAGAGCATCCGTTCCCTCAGGCTGCCCACAGTTCTGATTTTGACCCCAAGGACAGGACCATACAACTTCTTGAAGTTTCTTGGATGACCAAAGCAGGGAATAAGGGCGCCCGCTTCCCACGACAGCTCCACGCAGAGCCAGCCGCTCCTTCTTGCTCCTTTTCTCCTGTGAGGGCCTCAGGCCTTCCACGACAGGGAGCCTATGGGCTGCACCTGCCAGAGCAAGGCCAGAGGGTCCGTGCTGTGCAGCTTCCTGCCCTTTCTGTTCCCCAGGACATCCTGACCACTCACCCCTTCACCAAGATCTCCAACTGGAGCAGTGGCAACACCTACTTCCACATCACCATTGGGAACCTGGTGCGCGGGAGCAAACTGCTCTGTGAGACATCGCTGGTGAGAGCCCCTCTCGTGAGCCTTGCGTGGCCTCGGCCTCCGCTCAGCTTCCATCTTCCCAGCTCCTAGGATCAGCACAGGGAGGAGTGTGCCTGGGGTCAGGGCCAAGGTCAGACCCAGGCTTAGCTTAGGTCTTGGGAAAGGGCTTAGTCTGGGACCGAGGAACAACTACTTTTTCAGTATCTGGAAACGGAGCTGGTGGTTACAGCCTCTTATTCCTAGTTCAGTGGTGGAACCATTCGCAATGAGATCTCTTGAACCGAGCTCAAACTTCCAAGGTTCAGATCTACGGGCGGCCTTTAGTCACTCCTGGAGAGAGACATCCAGGACCTGGGGAACCACAGGAGAGGTGCTGGATGTGCTGTCACAGAGCTTAGAGCCCCAGCTGCTTGGCTGGGTGAATCCAATCCCTCAGCTGTGTCGATGGGGAGACTGGGTGCTGAGTGGGACTGGATCTGCCGGCCAGGCCTGCCCCGCAGGGCGTCCGGGAGCTGCGTGGGTCTGAGTGGCGGGCCTCGTCCCACGCTGTGCTCTGCTTACTTCTTCATGCCTGCTTCCAGGGCTACAAGATGGATGACCTCCTCACTTCCTACATTAGCCAGATGCTTACAGCCATGAGCAAGCAGCGGGGCTCCCGGAGTGGCAAGTGAACAGTGGTGGAGGTGCTGGCTCCGAGGTGCTGCTCTCCAGGGAGCAGCCGGCTCAGGTCCCCTACTTACCCCTGCGCCTGGGGAGGACCTTTGCCACCCGGGCATGGAGGCCGGGCCGGCTGCCCACCACTGACCACACCAACCAGCCTCTGGCCTGCCTTCCAGTGAGTCAGAACTCCCCTCCACCCACCTGTGGAGCCTGGGAAGAGCAGGGCTCCGCCCAGAGTACGAGCCTATGCTCCTGGATGCCTTTCCCATCACACACCAATCCCACTATGAACTTTCTGTGGACTGTGGGGACAGAGGAACTGAGATCTCTATATTGGGAACAATCAAACCAAGTGTGCACTGAACAGAATATTCTGAAACCCAAGGAACTGGGTTACCTCCCGCTCAGTCCAGCATCCTCAGCTGGGGTGAAAGAGACGAATCACTTTTGTACACTGTAGTGTGAGTGCTGGGTCCCTGCTCAAGCTTTCCTGACCTTATCAGAGCATAAAAGCATGTGTTTTATCCTCTGGTCCTGTAGTGTCTTTGCTGGGGTGGTGTTGGGGAGATGAGCACAGGGATCTGCTGGGGAGTGGCCTTAGAAGTCCTCCTTGGTCTGTGCTGCCTGCCAAGCTGGTCTGGGTTTGGAGGTGTGGGATCAGGTTGAGCTTGGGAGGGGGGTGCTGGACAACATTCTAAGAGTGGGGGACCTAAGTGTTGGGGTCTAGAGGAGGGATCCAGCTTCTGTATCTTAACTAGAGCAGTGGAGCCAGAATGGCTCTTTTACTCTGCCAACTTCTTGGCTTACAGAGCCGCGTCCGAGAACCCCGAGGACAATGCTGCCTTGGGTTCGATCTTCAGTCTGGTGAGTTCTTGCAAAATGTTTCTGTGACCAGGATGAGGCAACTGAGCTTGGGCGTAACTGGGGTAGGCCTGGGGGTGTGCCATCTCCTGGGCTTGGGGGGAGGAGAGCCTAGAGATGTGGCCGTGGAGAACCCCTCAGAGGCAGGAGGCTATGTGATCTGCCCTCAAGGATTCCCCGATGCTTCAGTAGAGCCAGCCCAGGCTTGGCCTCACTTCAAGTGTCTGGATTGTCCACACCACGTGCCTGGTCACCCCCTTCCCCCAGGGGAGTCTGTCCTTGATCTCCCCAGCTGCCTGCACAGGACGAGGGGCTGTTGTGGGCAAATGGAGCCCCCACACCAGATAGCCTCGCTTTGGGGGTGATGATATGGCCATTTCGGGAGACAGCCGCCTTGCCAGTGCTCACGGGGCTCCACAGGTAGCAGGATGTGGGCCAGATGGAAGGTGCTGTAGCTGCCCTTCCGCCACCATCCTGCAGACGCGAGGGCTGAGGTTCAGAGAGAGTGTGACTGGGAGGAGCTGCACAGGGAGCCCAGCCCATTGCTGCTAACTCTGAACTCCTGACAGAAGGGGCTCCAGATGCTGGTTCTAAGCTCTAGCTTCCCCTCAAGGCCAAAGGCTATTTATTGAGTAAACAAGGGATTATGCCCACGGCCCGCTGGGGAATCAATGATCTGCAAGACTTTAGGAAGCGTCCCACTGCACACCTCATCAGAGCCCGACTCATGGGCACGCCCTCAGCCCCTGATGCGGGATGGGGTCCCTGCACCCCCAGTCCCCATCAGCCTCAGAGACACCAGGGAGCCAAAGAATAAACCGCTTCCTTCCTGGCTTCCTGAGAGGTTACCTTTATTACACACTGATTTTCACCACAGTTACTCTGTTAAGAGGAGACAACCCGTAATACCCAGAGAGCAGCCAGCTCCAGTACCAAGACCACGCACCGCTGTTTTCCCCTGCCCATGCCCCTAAGATGCATTCCTTACCCAAAGGCTGGACCAGAATGGTTCTGCTGAAAGCCTGGAAGATGGCCTCTCTGCTCACCTTCTTGACCACTCCTCATCAATACCACCCCAGGTACAGAGATGAAGAGAAAGAAGAGGGCAAGGTGGGGCTATTTCTTCTTCAATCCATATCAAAGGAGGGGAAAGAAGAATACAAGGTTACATAGGTTTCAGAAGATTCTGATGTACTGATTCCTTGGTATTGTGTTTCTGAATGGCGGGCCTCTACAAAGGGCATTACTGGTCCATCCACCTCTGCTTTGGGCAACGGAGTTTGAAGGGCTGCCTCGCCGATGGCCTTCAAGGATGCCTGAGTATTCAAGGCCAGGGTGGGCACCAGTGACTTACGTCTGGCAAGCATCGACGATCTGTTAATGTTCTTGGAAGGTGCTGGTTTGTCCTTAGAAACATCTACAGAATGGGGAGTGTTCGGGTGTTTTCTTACGCTCTTGGTTGAAGTTGGGTTGAAGGTTCCTACAGTCCAAGGACTTTTCTGAATTCTGGTGGGAAGTTTTACAGGTGCACGTGCAACTTCTCTATTCTCAGCCTTTTCCTTTGGGGGACTTGTGCTCTGAGCGACTGTGGGACAGAAAAGACACAAATACAGATTCCTTGTATGGCACTTCTCTAACCTCTGCCAGTCACGTGTGAATCCAAGTCACCTCAAACGTCAGCTCCTCACTTTACCCTTCTCAGATTCTTTCCCTCAGGCTCTCCCTTTCCTTCAGACATCGTGCAAACTTTATCATGGCCCTACAATTCATTGGTTACGAATCAGTTTGAATAGAAAATCAAATACATCCTCAATTAACAATGGGAACGTGTGTGTGTGTGTGTGTGTGTGTGTGTGTGTGTGTGTGTTACTAGTGATTGAACCCAAGGGCATTCTACTTTGGAGCTCCATTCGTAGCCCTATTTTATTTTTATTTTGAAACAGCGGCTTGCTAGGTTGATGAGAGTCTCACTACTTGCTGTCGCTGTCTTGGAACCTGCAATCCTTCTGTCTCAGCCTCCGAAGTACTAGGCATGTGCCACCACACCCGGCTAGAAGGGAAGCTTTTTTTAAAAAAAAATTTTATTGGTGCATTGTCATACATCTTAATGGGATACAAGATGAAGGAGACATACATGCACACATCACCCAATTAGCCCTTTCTCAATTCCTGCCCTATTCCCTCCCCCTCCCTCCTTCTATGAATGGGAGCTTTTTAAGAACACTTTTTTTTTTTATAGTCCCAGAGACTGAAGCCAGGGCCTTGTGCATGCTAGGCAAGCACTCTAGCACAGAGCTATATCCTCAGCCCCTTAACTTGCCTATCACTATATACATACACAGTATTCACAAGTATCTGTCATACAGTAAGTTCTGAATAAATAATTTTTGACTGACAGAAAAAAACACATAGTAGAGACCTCTAGTAATAGAACTAGGGAACTGAGATGAACCCTTTTTGAATTAGATATTATTTTTGGAGCCAGGCATGGTAGTACATGCTGGGCATCCCAGTACTTGGGAGGCTGAAAGAGGAGGATCACAGGTTCGAAGCTAGCCTCAGCAACTTAGCAACACCTTGTTTAAAAATAAAAAACAAAATACAGCGGTTGAGAGTGTAGTTTGAAGTAGAATGTCCAGCACTACAAAAAAAAAAAAAAAATGAGAAAGGGAGAGATTAAAATGACATTTGAAACTAGGGCAATATCTTTAAATTATCAATTTACAATTTGGTGAGGAATCATGGGCCAAAATCCAGAGGAAAATGAGAATCTAAAGAAAGCCCAGAACTCAGAGGCCATTCTGCCCTGAGGATATTTGAATCTGGAAGAAACAGCAGCACACAGGAGCTGCATCTGTCTGTATCGCAGGAGGAGGAGGATTTTTATTGGACCTGAACTGAACTTATAAATCAATTCCACGAGAATATCTTTACGTTAGGTGTTTTTAAGAACATGCCATATTGCTCTGATTGTTCAGGTCTTCTTTCTCAGTAAAGTTTTGTAGCTTCCAGTAGCTAATCACGCATCTCCCTTTGTGAGGCCTTTCACAGTGAAGTCTATTGAGTCTGATACCAGCACAACTGCCCTGTTCTCCTCTCTGCTTACTTTGTGGAGTATCTTTTTCTTTTCTTACTACACCCTGAGCCCTATTTGTTAATTTTACTTTTGAAACAGTGTCTCCTGGGTTGATGAGAGTCTCACTACTTGTCAGAGCTGTCCTCCAACGTGCAATCTTCCTGTCTCAGCCTCCCAGTTACTGGGTTTACAAACAAGCAGGTGCCACGGTGCCTGGCCTCGCGTATCTTTTTCATCCGTACACTTTTTGCTTTTGGATCTAAACTGATGAGTCCCTTAGAGACAGCAGACAGTTAGATCATGTGTTTTAAAACCTGTCTTGCCAATCTCCAACTTTAGGAGATGTTAATCCATTTGCATTTAAAGTAAATGATACAGAGGGACTTTTATAATCTTGATGTTTGTTTCCACATGCTTTGCGGTTTGTGTGTGTGTGTGTGTGTGTGTGTGTGTGTGTGTGTGTGTGTCATTTCTTGCCCTCTCTTTGCCTTTTCATCGTTTCATTCTAATATGTCTTGGTGTGAATTTCTTTGAGTTTATCCTATTTGACGTCCCTTGAGCTTGGATATTTACATCCATGTCTTCACCAAAAGCTAATACTTCTGATGAGGTTGATTAGTAGTTTGAAGATGAAGGCACAGAATCATTAAGGGACATGACTACAGACGCCTCAGTGGGAAGACCGCAGGACGTGGGAAACTGCTAGCGTTGAGGGAAAGCCTCTGAAACCAAAATTACCTTTGCGATAATACTAACGGTGAGGAACCTGGGGCCTCACTAAGTAGTAGCTGAGGCTGTCCACGAACCGCGATCCTCCGGTCTCAGCCTCCTGAATGCTGGGGTTACAAGCGTGCGCCACCACGCCCGGCTGAGACCCCATTTCAAAATAAAGATTAAAAAAAGGAATGGGAGTCAGGCATGGGGGCGCATGCTTGTAATCCTAGCATTTGGGAGGCTGAGACAGGAGGATGTGGTTCGTGGCCAGCCTCAGCTACTTAGTGAGGCCCTTTGCAATTTAGCGAGACCCTGTTTCAAAATAAAGAATAAAAAATAGGACTATGGGCATAGCTCGGAGGTAGAATGCCCCTGGATACCGAAAAAAAAAGGACTGAGGGCATAGCTTAGAGGTAGAATGCCCCTGGGTTGGATCCCTAGTACCATAAGTAAATAAATAACCTATGCAATCCTCCAACATACTTTAAATCACCTCTAGGTCACTTACAATACCTAATACAGTGGAAGTGCTATGTAAATAGCTGTATTGTTTAGGAATTACAATTTCATGCCATATGACAATGTTAAGATCAGTCACAGACTGCATACGTGACAGTAATATCATAATAGAGCTGAAAAACTCCCATGTTCTAGTAACACAGCACAACACATTACATGCTTATAGTGAAGCAGTTATAAATAAACCTATTATTATACTGCTGGGTGTATAATTATACACAGTATATAATACTTGACAATGATAACAAATACCGTTACTAGTTTATGTAGTTACTATACTGAACTTTTTATCATTAAAGAGTATACTCCTACTTATAAAAAAATGCTTGCTATAAAACAGTATGTCATGTTCTGTAAGAAGCCTTATATATCTTGTGTTTACCAAGTCTCTTGATTGCATCATTCATACAATAATAAAATCATCTAACAAAGCATTTTTCAAAATGTACCACCATTGTTAAGTGGTGTAGGACTAATGTCAAGAAAAAAGTCTGAGCTGGGTGCAGTGGCACACACCTATAATTGCAGTACTTGGGAGGCTAAGATGGGAGGATTGCAAGCTGATGGCCAGCCCCAGCAACTTAGCAAGGCCCTCTGCAACTTAGTGAGCCCATTTCAAAATAAAACAAAAAAAAAATTTTTTTTTTTTTTTTTTTTTGGTGGTACTGGGGTTCCTGGAAACCCTTCTACCTCCGGGCTACACTCCCAGACACCTATTTTTTTATATTTTTATTTGGAAACAGGATCTCTTAAGCCAGAGAGGCTGGCTTCGAACCAGCGCAATCCTCCTGTCTCTGCCTCCCAAGCACAGGGATTAAAAGCGTGCGCCACCACGCCTGGCTAAAACAAAATTTTTAAAAAAGGGAGCTGGGAGCTGGCTAAGAGGGGATTGAACCCAGGAACATTCTGCCTCTTAGCTATGATGGATGTGTCTATATTGAACATGTACAGACTTTAAAAACAATTTTTTGCATGTGTAGTGTATGTGTAGGTATTTAATATAGACACATCCATCATAGCCTAGATATATAATACAATCTGCAATAATAAAACTCTTTTTTCAAGTATTTTTTACTGGCATTTGGCTGAAACCTCAGATAGAGACCCATGGATGCAGAGGGGACTGACTATACTTTGACTTCTCCTTGGGCCCCTGCCCCCTAGAATTTCTTAAGACACCTTCAGCTCTTGTCAGAGATGTGAAAAGTAGATCCTGTCTTCTGGAAGCAATGGGTAGGGCTGGAGAGAAAGGAGTAAGCAAGGCCTCTGACTTTACCTGTGTGGATGCTGGGAGGTTCACGAAACTTTTCTTTTCTGATTTTTTTCCACCTAGAGGAAAACAGACCATCATAAACTTGCAGGCCTCTTTCTTTCTCTTTCTTTCTTTCTTTCTTTCTTTTCTTTTAATTTTCTTTTTTTTTTTTTTTTTGTTTGGTGGTACTGGGGTTCCTGGAAGCCTTTCTACCTCTGGGCTACACTCCCAGACCTATTTTTTATATTTTTATTTGGAAATAGGGTCTCTTAAGCCAGCAGGGCTGGCTTCAAACCTGAGCGATCCTCCTGTCTCTGCCTCCCAAGCATGGGGATTACAAGCGTGCTCCACCACGCCTGGCCAGACCTCTTTCAAAAAAGGAAATAATCTAAGGCAGTGGCCAAAAAAGAAACATTATCCAGTCAGATTCTTAAGTGAACAGAGGGCTTATGCTTCCCTCCCTCTAAAGGATAAGTCACAAATCAAGCAGTGATGGGATCTAAAGAACCATGTTCTCCTTCAACAAACATTCGCCTCCTAGATGTTCCTTCGGTCTTCCACCTTAAAACCTGCAAGAGTTCTCAAACGTCACTTTCTTGGACAGATTAAAAATAACTTTGGACAGATTAAAAATAATAAAGATATGACCCAGAAAGGGGCAGTGAGTTTCCCAGGGTCACCCAGCAACTAAGGAGTGAAACCAGGGCTAAAATCTAGTCTTCTGTTCTGTGGGTCTCCTCTCTGCTTGGCACCCTGTTTTGTCATTTCATGTCATGTGGGAAGCTGGACAACCTTCAATCCCTGTCTTCTTCCAAATGTCCCACATTGAATCTAGAGCAACAGGCTTGACTAAGCATTAGCGAGAGTCCTTATCCTGAAAATATTGTCTTGCGCTAAAGAAGAAGAAGGTGCAAATTGCCACAGCCAGTCTGAGAAGCAGTGAGAGGTTCTGATTAGAAGCTCCATCTCGCCACATACAATCATAGGAGAGTTTGTTTCTTCTCGATTTCCATAAAAACGTATTTATTGCTTTTATTTTAGGAAAATTTCATTTAAAATTACAAATATGTACTCACCAATGAAAACAAAATATGGTAACAATGAAAACTGCAGAAATAATATCCATTAAAATCCATAAGAACTTATAGTAGCCTGGTGTCTGCAAAACATAAAATGAACCACAGTTAAATGGCTGGATGAAGTTGGTGGTCAGATGGGCCAAGGTCCTTGCTCTGTTGCCCAGGATGGAGGAAGAGGGTACAGATTAGGCGCTGCAAGGGCTAAAACACTCTATACCTTTCATCTCCCTTGACCCTCAAAAGAAAAGCCGTAGGGATTTCTAGAGATGCTACCCAGCAAGTCTATTCTGGATGCAGGACTCTAGCCCAGGTTTCTTGACTTCAGCCATGTTTGTATGACCTGGCTTCCCAAATCTGGCCGGACTGCCAAATTTTCCTGAGCAGCTTTCAGCAATGCAGGTTCCTAGATCTAACTACAGACCGAAAGAGTCAAAATCTCCACTTTTAACATTCATCCAGGTGATATTCAAGCAAGTCATCTGTGAACCAACACTTGGAATTCACTGTTCTGAATCATCATTCTTCAAATAAATGTGGTGGCGCGCGCTTGTAATCCGCGCTTGGGAGGCGGAGACAGGAGGATCGCGCTGGTTCGAAGCCAGCCGCGCTGGCTTAAGAGACCCTGTTTCCAAATAAAAATATAAAATAGGTCTGGAAGTGTAGCCCGGAGGTAGAAGGGCTTCCAGGAACCCCAGTACCGCCAAAATAAATAAATAAATAAATAAACAAACCATTCAGCCCAGCTAAGCAGGCTTCAGACAAAGGAACCAATTAGCTACCACACAGAACATGACAAAACTAGCACTGGTTTGTTTTAAGACACTAAGTTTTAGGTGGTTTTTGTTAAGCATTAAAAGCTGATTTAATCTTTTAACTTTTTATGATTTATCCATTTTAGCTTTCTCAATTAACAGTTCAATGATCAGACCAGACTGTATTGGATAAAAGTTGCACTATTATCCCCAATTTAAGAACAACATTGTTCTCAAGAGTTAAATAGCAGGGTGTGGTGGTGCAAGCCTGTAATCCCAGTACTTGAGGAGCTGAGACCTGGAGGATTGCAGGTTCAAGGGCAGCCTCAGCAAGTAGTGAGACTCTCATCAACCTTGAGAGACCCTGTTTCGAAATAAAAATAAAATAGGGCTGGGGGTGTAACTCAAAGGTAGGAACCTCTGAGTTCAATACCCAGTACCAGAAAAAAAAAAAAAGAAAAAAAAAAAGAGTCAATCTGAGGCACAAACAGGTTAACTCTTATTTTTCGCAAATTCAAACAAGTGCTGGAGCCAAGATCTAAGCTCGCATTGTCAAACTTGGGAGTGTGAGCTGCCTAGAAAAATCTCATCTCCCTGAATAACACAGTTAATAAACTCGATAAATTTAATAAACATAATAAATTTAATAGCACTTTAGTACAGCCCGGTATAGAAAGAAGGTTTTACTTTTTTTTTTTTTTTTTTTTTTTTTTGAGGTACTGGGAGTGGAACCCAGGGGCATTCTACCTCCAAGCTACATCCCCTGCCCTATTTTTTTATTCTTTATTTTGAAACAGCGTCTCACTAAGTTGCAGAGGGCTTCACTAAGTAGCTGAGACTGTCCACAAACCACAATCCTCCGATCTCAGCCTCCTGAATGCTGGAATTACAAGTGTGCGCCACCACAACCAGCTAGAAGGTTTTACTTTTTAACTTACATCTTTTATCTTTTTGAACTTTGAATCACATGAATTTATTATCAGATCAAGTACTGAAATTTTTTTAAAAAAGCTTTTAGAAACAGAAGCATCAAACATATCTAAGTCATTCACTAAGCCAACCATGAAAAGGAGGGAGGAAGAAACGGGGTGGGAATTGGGGAAGGGCTAATTGAGTGATGTGTGCATGTATGCCTCTACCATCTTGTACTCCATTCAAATGCATGACTACTATGCACCAATAAAAAGGGCAAAAAAGCCAGGCGTGGTGGCGCACACTTGTAATCCCAGCATTTGGGAGACCGAGACTGGAGGATCGCAGTTTGCGGACAAGCCTTAGCTACTTAGTGAAGCCCTCCGCAACTTGGTAAGATCCTGTTTCAAAATAAAAATACAAAATAGGGCAGGGGGTGTAGCCCCGAGGTCAAATGCTCCTGGGTTCCATCTCCAGAGCCACAAAAAAAAAAAAAAAAAAAGGAAAAAAAGAAACAGCAGCATCCGTTAGGTAAAAATATACTTCAAAAAGGAACAATTCTGAGACATTACTGATTTAGGGAGATAGGATTATGTGGATGTAGTGCTTTTTAAATTATATATTTTCATAATGACTGCATTTTATATAATGAATAAGTTTATTTTTGTAATCAATTTTTAAAACAGAAATGTTAAAAAGATATAAAGAGCGTGGTGTGGTGGCGCACGCTTGTAATCCCCGCGCTTGGGAGGCGGAGACAGGAGGATCGCGCAGGTTCGAAGCCAGCCGTGCGCGCTGGCTTAAGAGACCCTGTTTCCAAATAAAAATGTAAAAATAGGTCTGGGAGTGTAGCCTGGAGGTAGAAGGGCTTCCAGGAACCCCAGTACCACCAAAAAAAAAAAAAAAAAAAAAAAAAAGTCAGCCGCTCTGGCTTAAGAGACCCTGTTTCCAAATAAATATGTAAAATAGGTCTGGGAGTATAGCCCGGAGGTAGAAAGGTTTCCAGGAACCCCAGTGCCACACATATATATATATATATATATATATATATATATATATATATATATATATATAATATACTACGGGCAGCTGCATGGGGATAAGTGGGTGAAAAGGCTTCACCTGTGCCGTCCAAAGTTTCATTTACTGTTCTCTCCAGAAAGCTGCTCAAGTCACCAGAGGAAGAGGTGTCAGCAATTCCACATTTGTACCAGAGGGCCTTCACGCAGTGCTGGCCCTATGGGACTGTGCCCTGGACCCTAATCTCAACTCTGAATAGGTCAGAAGGAGGGACCAGTGAGGGTGGAAGTCTGGAGAAGGCAACCTAAGACCCCTTCCCACCTCAGGCTTTTCTACTTAAAGATTACATTTTATTTTACATCATCATCATCATTATTATTATTATTATTATTATTATTATTATTATTATGGTACTGGGGATAGAACCCTTCTACCTCTGGCTAAAATCCCAGACCTATTTTTTTTATATTTTTTATTTGGAAACAGGGTCTCTTAAGCCAGCGAGACTGGCTTCGAACCTGCGCAATCCTCCTGTCTCTGCCTCCAAGCGCGGGGATTACAAGCATGCGCCACCACGCCCAGATTCCCGGCTTTTTTTGTTTTTTAATTTTATTTTGCGGGTCTGGGGATGGAACCCAAGGGCATTGGACCTCTGAGCTACATCCCCTGCTCTATTTTTTTTTTTTTGAAACAGGGTCTCACTAAGTTGCAGAGGGCCTCACTAAGTAGCTGAGGCTGTCCGCAAACCGCGATCCTCCGGTCTTAGCCTCCCAAATGCTAGGATGACAAGCGTGTGCCACCACGCCCAGCTAAACATTACATTTTAAAAAGAGCAAAACCAAATTGTTTTCTAGTTGGGCATGGGGGTATGTGCCTACCATCCCAGATACTTGGGAGGCTGAGGCAGGAGGATTGCTGAGCCCAGGGGTTTCAGGCCAGCCTGGGTAACAGTAATACTCTAAGAACAAGCAAACAAAATCACTGGGAGCTGTGGCACATGCCTGTAATCCCAGCTACTCAAGGGGGCTAAAGTAGAAGAACTGCAAGTTCAGGCTAGCCTGCATAACTAAGCAAGACTTTGTTTAAAAAAATATAAATAAAATAACATAACCCCTGTTTTGCGTTATATGTTATTGTGTTCCACTCAGTCAAGCAATTCTCTGTACATCTAAGAGACATAGCCTAGCCGGGCATGGTGACATGGGCATGGTGACACAAGCCTGCAATCCCAGCTAACAGGAAGCCTGAGGCAGAAGGATTACAACACTGAGGTCAAGACCCTGTTTCAAAATAAAATAGGATCTGGGCATGGTGGGGCACACCTGTAAGTACTTGGGAGGCTGAGACAGGAGGATCACAGGTTTGCAGCCAGCCTCAGTAACTTAGTGAGGCCCTCTGCAACTTAGTGAGACCTTGTTTCAAAATAAAATATAAAGCAGACTGGGGATGTAGCTCAAAGTTATATACAAAGTTATGTCCCTGGGTCCAATATCCCATCACCACAATATATACATACATACATACATACATACATACATACATACATACAGTAAAATAGGAGGCCAAGGCAGAAGGATCACAGATTTGAGGTCAATGTGTGATAACTTAGTGAGACACTGTTCAAAATAAAAAATAAGCCGGGCGTGGTGGCGCACGCTTGTAATCCCCGCACTTGGGAGGCGGAGACAGGAGGATTGCGCAGGTTCGAAGCCAGCCCTGCGCTGGCTTAAGAGACCTTGTTTCCAAATTAAAAAAAAAAAAAGTATAAAATAGGTCTGGGAGTGTAGCCCAGAGATAGAAGGGTTTCCAGTACCACCTAAATAAATAAATAAATAAATAAATAAATGGGCTGGGGATGTAGCTAAGATACAGTAAAGGGGGGCACTGGGAATGTAACTCAGTGCTAGAGTACTTGCATAGTATGTGTGAGACAAAGGAAAGGAGGGAGGGAGGGAGGAAGGGGTCTCTCCTGGTAACTGGGAGCCAGTAGTACCCAGGGGTCATAAGTACTGGGATTGTAAACCAGGTCAGGAGGCCCCAAGCTTCTGGCCGTGAGGAACAGAAGGGCTAGAACGGTGAATGAGACCAGGCCACTGAATGCCAGTCCACCTCTTCAAAGGCGATTTGTTCAGGAGACAGCTTCCACTTGGGGTTTTCTTCCCACACCTGTGTCACTGTTGACAGACTCACTCACATCATGACACGATGGGCAAAGGTCTCTTTGAGCTTCACTTTCCTCGTGGGGATAACAACAACAGAGGCCAGTTCCGAGGGCTAAATTACACACTGCATGTAAATCACATTGTAAGGATCCAATAAATGAAAATCACAAAGGACCTGGATGAAAGAATGGAGAACGCTGCTGCCTCTCGGTATCCACGTGAGTCTCCACTTTGCGCAGCTCCCCAGGCGCTACCCGGCGGGCAGCACAGGGATGGAGGACACAGGCCGGTACCGCACCAGGTTTAGAAGAACAATCAGACAAGCAGCTCACCATGAAGAAGTAAGGGTGGTTAAGCTTGCTCAGGAGTGGAATGTTGTCTGTGGTCACTGAGTTAATCCTGGAGCACCACGCCAGGGAATAGAGCCAGGGCTGATTGACAACGTACAAGTTGATGTAGATGTTAGCTTCTTTATAGTCTCTGCAACAACAAGCAGGCCCCACAGGGAGTCAGACCCATTTTCACTCTCAACATCTAACAGGGGAACAGCTACAGTGCTTGTGAAAGGTGGTGCCTAAATCCCCAGAAACACCTGATCCAGGGACAGCCCGAGACTCGTTATGGCAGAAAAGTTTCATGCAGTGAGATGGGGGATGGATCTCGTGCCTCTGCTCCCGCAGGGACAGTGGCATGCTAGTAAACTAGAGGTTCTTAAGAGAATGTCAACAAAGGAAAGAAGCACAGAAAAAATGAAGGGGGAAGGGAGTTCCTATTTGTAGCATTTGGACATTTCCATGGCATAAATACTACTACAGCCAATTTCAAGCTACTGATTTGCAAAACTGGACTCTATAAAAGTTTTGAAAACTTTTGCTCGGAGAAAGATCCTGTTAAGAAGATGCTACAGATTAGATACAGACTAGAAGAAAATATTGGTAAACTATGTACATGTATACAGGGACTAGTATCTTGAATATATAAAGGACTCTCAAAATTCAACAATTAAAAAGCCCACATTTCAATGAAGAGTGTATATACACACAATAGGTATATATACATATACATACACACACACACACACACACACACACACACACACACACATATATATATATATATATATATATATATATATATATATTAGTTCAAAACTAATATGGGCAACTTAGTGAGACCCTGTCTAAAAAAGAAACAAAACCCTGGGCATGGCAGCACATGCATTAGCATATTTGGGAGGCTGAGGCAGTAGGATCACACATTCAAGACCAGCCTCAGCAATTTAGCAAGACCTTTAGCAGCTCACTGAGATACCATTTCAAAATAATAATGATAAAAAGGACCAAGAGTGTAACTCAGAGGTAGAATGCCCCTGCATTAAATCCCTAGTTTTAAATAAAATAACAGCTGGCGTGGTGGCGCACGATCGTAATCCCAGCATTTAGGAGGCTGAGACAGGATCACAGTTCGGAAGATACTTTACATGGAGTAAACCAGGTACAGAAAGACAAATACTGGATAATCTCACTTATATATGAAATCTTAAAAAGTCAAACTTACAGAAGTACAGAGTAGAATGGGCATTACCAAAATCCAGGGGTGAGGAAAGAGAGAGAGAGTGGTGAAAGGGTACAAATTCTCAGTTAGACAGAAGGAAAACTTTCCTTTGATTTACTATTCAGCAAAATGACTATAGTCAATAATAATGTTTTCTATTATTTAAAAATAGCTAAGAGAGTAAATTTCAAATGTCATAATAAAAAATGATAAACGGAGCTGGGTGTGGTGGGGCAGGCCTATAATCCCCATACTTGAGAGACAAGATCACCAATTCCAAACAGCCTCAGCAATTTAGGCTCTCAGCAACCTAATGGGACCCTGTTTCCAAATAAAAATCAAATAGGGCTGGGGGTATAGCTCGGAAGTAGAATGCCCCTGAACTGAATCCTGAGCAACACACACACACACACACACACACACACACACACACACAGAGAAAAAAAGTGAGGTAATGGATATGTTATTTCATTTGGTTTAGTCATTCATTCCACATTGTGTGTGTGTGTGTGTGTGTGTGTGTGTGTGTGTGTGTGTGTGTGTATCACATTGTACCCTATAAATGTATATAATTATAATTTACCTATTTATTTATTTGCTTGTTCATATATTTATTTTTCAGTCCTGGGGATTGAACCCAGGAGCATTCTACCTCTGAGCCTTATTTTTTATTCTTTATTTTGAAACAGGATCTAAGTTGTGGAGGCATGCTCCTTAAGTAGCTGAGGCTGGTTGCAAACCTGCAATCCTCCTGTCTCAGCCTCCCAAGTACTAGGATTACAAGGGTGTGCTACCAGGTCTGGCATGATTTGTCAATGTAATACTCATTTTAGCCATGCATGGAAGTACATGCCTGTAATTTCAGCACTTGGGAACCTGAGCTAGAAGGATTGCAGGTTTGAGGCCAGCCTCAGTAACATAGCAAGACCCTGTTTCCAAATAAAAAATGAAACGGGCTAGAAAGGGGTGAGGGT
Source organism: Muscardinus avellanarius (assembly GCF_963383645.1). Taxonomy (NCBI): domain Eukaryota; kingdom Metazoa; phylum Chordata; class Mammalia; order Rodentia; family Gliridae; genus Muscardinus; species Muscardinus avellanarius. The sequence continues at coordinate 174,105,792 of NC_137786.1, read as the reverse complement.
AACTAGAAAGTTGGACATCCCTGGGTGTAATCTCCAGTACCAGTAATAGTGATAATATAATAATAACAATAATATTAATTTTAAATTTTTCTTTGAAACACTTAAAAATTTCTAGCACTGTGGTAGAGCACGCTTGTAATCCCAGCATTTGGGAGGCTGAGACAGGAGGATTGTGGTTTGTGGACAGCCTCAGCTACTTAATGAGGCCCTCTGCAACTCAATGAGTTTCTGTTTCAAAATAAAGAATAAAAAATCGGGCTGAGAGTATAGCTCAGAGGTAGAATTGACCTGGGTTCCATCCCCATTACCGCAAACAAAACAAAACAAAATTCTAGCATCAAAAACTGAAATAGAAGAAGACATAGGTTCATATAATTTGGGGTCAAAAAGTTTTTTAAAGCATTTTGTTCAAAATGACAATTTTGCAATGATTTGTGACTAGTCTAATGGACTAAGATATGAACCTTCATCATAGAGAATATACCTGAAATGTGATTATAGTAATAAATATTATGGTCATAAGCATTACAAAATATTTAAGGGATAACTGCTTACGTTCTTAAAATTTAGAGGTTCTTAGCCAGGCATGGTGGTGCACGCCTGTAATCCCAGTACTTGGGAAGCTGAGACAGGAGGATCGCAGGCTCAAGGACAGCCTCAGGAAGTAGTAAGACCCTTATCAACCCAGTGAGATCCTGTTTCAAAAAAGAAAAAGAAAAAGAAAATAGGGCTGAGGGTGTAGCTCAGAGGTAGAATGTCTCTGGGTTTAATCCCCACTACCAAAAAATAAAAAACAAAAAAAAATTTAGAGGTCCTTTAGAGGAATTATTTGAAACAAAGTCCTCCTCATGAACTTATGGTGATTGACTTTGTAGTACACCTATGTGGGAAAAGCCCGGTCTCTTACTAAGAGTTCACGTCTTCCTTAAGGAGAAGGGCGATGTCTTGCCCCTGCTGACCTTTCACATAAAACCATCATGGTTACCTGTATACTACTATTTTTTTTTTTTTGGTGTGTGTGTGTGTGTGTGTGTGTGTGTGTGTGTGTGTGTGTGTGTGATACTGGGGATGGAACCAGGGACTTTTTACCTCTGAGCTACATCCCCGGCCCTATTTTTTTAATTCTTTATTTTGAAACAGGGTCTCACTGAGTTGCAAAGGGCCTCACTAAATAGATAAGGCTGGCCACGAACCTGGATCCTCCTGTCTTAGCCTCCCAAAGGCTGGGATTACAAGTATGTGCCACCATGCCCAGCTACTACTCAGTAAATATTTGCTGACCTAAACTGTTTTACTTTATAAAAAGGTTTAGGAAATACCTTTGTTAAGGTTTTTTTTTGTTTTGTTTTGTTTTTTGTTTTTTAGGGTGTTTTTTTTTTTTGGTACTGGAAATTGAACCCAGAGGCCTTCTACTTCTGAACTACATCCAAGCCCTATTATTTTTTACTTTTACTTTTATTCTTTTTATTTTTTATTTTGACTTGCCTAGTTGCTGAAGGTCTTACTAGGCTGCTGATAGCCTTGAACCTGTAATCTTGTCTCAGCCTACATTGGGATTACAGGTATGTGTCAGCTACCTGTTAGATTTGATGCCAGTTGAAACTATGCCCATATAACTATGGCCATGGACCAATTTCAAAGATAGAGTGGTGAAAGAATATGGACTCTGAAGTCTATCAGTTCTATATATATTTTTGTTTTGTTTTGTTTTGTCTTTTTGTTTTTTGGTGGTACTGGGGGTGAAACCCAGAGGCCTTCTACCTCTGAGCTTTACTCCCAGACCTATTTTATATTTTTATTTGGAAACAGGGTCTCACTAAGTTGCTGAGAGCCTTGCTAAATAGCTGAGGCTGGCTTTGAACCCGTGCACTCCTCCTGTCTCAGCCTCCCAAGCGCGGGGATTACAAGCGTGTGCCACCACGCCCAGCTTCAGTTCTATATTTATTTATTGATTGATTGATTGATTGATTTTTATTTTTTTGGTGGTACTGGAGGTGGAACCCAGAGGCTTTCTACCTCCGGGCTATACTCCCAGCCCTATTTTATATCTTATTTGGAAACAGGGTCTCACTAAGTTGCTGAGAGCCTCACTAAGTAGCTGAGGCTGGCTTCGAACCTGCACGATCCTCCTGTCTCAGCCTCCCAAGTGTGGGGATTACAAGCGTGCGCCACCAATCCCAGCTCTATCAGTTCTATACTTAAAACCCAGGTTCAAGCTGGGCGTGGTGGCGCATGCTGTTAATCCCAGTACCTGGGAGGCCGAGACAAGAAGATCACAGGTACAGCTTCAGCAGCATAGTGAGACTCTCAGCAACCCAGCAAGGTCCCCTTTCAAACAAAAAAGGAGTCTAGAAAAAAGGAGTATAGAATGCTCCTGGGTTCAGTCTCTAATACCACACACACACACACACACACACACACACACACACACACACACGAAAAACAAGTCTACAGTGACTTCTACCAGCATATCAACTTCGGTGAATTATCTAACCTCAAATGGGAAATGATGATACATTGATACCTTCACCATGCAACATAGGAGGACGATGATAAGAGCAGTAGCTAACATTTACTGCATTCCTACAGTTGCCCAGCATTTTGCTGTTTGCATAGTATGAATGATCACGTTTTAACTATTCCAGCATGCACTACTGTTACAGTAATTTTGAAAAGATAAAACTGACTGTTAGGTACTTGTTCAAAGTCACATGTGTAGCTAATGTGTAGGCCAGGATTTGAAACACACCCTGCAGCCTAAAAACAGAGAACTTAATGCATAATGAAGGTCCAATAAATAGAAAATATTATTTTTATGTGGTACTGGGGATTGATCCCAGATACATTCTACCTCTGAGCTTCACCCTCAACCCTATTTTATTTATTTATTTATTTATTTATTTATTTATTATATTTATTTATTTATGTGTGGTACTGGGGTTCCTGGAAGCCCTTCTGCCTCTGGGCTACACTCCCAGACCTATTTTTATATTTTTACTTGGAAACAGGGTCTCTTAAGCCAGTGAGGCTGGCTTCGAACCTGCGCGATCCTCCTGTCTCTGCCTCCCAAGCGCGGGGATTACAAACATGTATCACCACGCCTGGCGCTCTTATTTTATTTTTATTTCAAAACAGGGTCTAACTAGGTTGATGAGAGTCTCACTATTTGCTGAGGCTGTCTTCAAACCTGCAATCCTCTTGGCTCAGCCTCCCAAATATTGGTATTACAGGTGTATACCACTTCACCTGGCTCTGTTTTATTTTTTATTTTTAAACAAGGTCTTGCTAAGTTATCCCTGATTGTCCTGTCTTAGCCCCCAAATATTGGGATTATGAGAATGCCATGTGCCACTACTCCTGGCAAATGGAAACCATTATAATTATTTTTGAGCTAGTAAATCATTCTAAGTCCGCATTAAGAGAAATAAATCATCTTAGAGTAAGCTTCAAAATGAAAAAAAGAAGTAAAAAATAGAAAGATGCTTAAGATAGAGTCAGTTGAATAAAGAGAAATCTTCTGTATGGAAAATAGTAAAAAATAAACACGTGTGTGTGTGTGTGTGTGTGTGTGTGTGTGTGTGTGTGTGTGTGTGTACATTTGCCCAATAGCCTGGCTCATGCCTTGGGATGCAGAAATTTATATCGTGGAATTTTTATGAAGTCTAAGGAGACTTTGGGGAGATATATAAACATATATCTCTCCAAGGAAGACTTTGTCTCTAAAGCATTTAGAATTATCAGAAAATATATTTTCAGTCAGGTGTGGTGGTGCACGCTTGTAATCCCAGTACCTGGGAGGCTGGGACAGGAAGAGTACAGGATCACGGACATCCTCAGAGATGCAAGGACCCCTGCAACTTAGTGAGGCTCAGTTTCAAACTAAAAAATAAAATAGGGTTGGGGTGTAGCTCAGAGGTAGAATGCCCCTAGGTTTAATCCCTAGTACCACCAAAAAAAAAAAAAAAAAAAGAGAAAGAAAATGTATTTTAAATTTTAGGATAGTCAAGAGTGAAAAGCCAGGCATGGTGGCGCACGCTTGTAATCCCCACGCTTGGGAGGCGGAGACGGGTGGATCACGCAGGTTCGAAGCCAGCCATGTGCGCTGGCTTAAGAGACCCTGTTTCCAAATAAAAAAAAGTAAAAAAATAGGTCTGGGAGTGTAGCCCGGAGGTAGAAGGGCTTCCAGGAACCCCAGTACCACACACACAAAAAAAATAGTCAAGAATGGTGGTGCATGCATGTAATCCCAGTACCTGGGAGTCTGAGACAGGAGGATCACAGGTTCACAGCCAGCCTCAGCTACTTAGTGAGGCCTGCCATAACTTAGTGAGATCCTGTTTTAAAAAAGAATAAAAAATAGGGCTGGGGCTTAGAAGTAGAATGGCCATGAGTTCAATCCCCAGTTTCACAAAAAATAAATATATAAATAAATGATAAATAAATATAAAAATAAAAAATAAAAAACTAAGAAAAAGGGATATGGATTAAACTAAGAAGTGAGTAGTAACATTTAAGTTTGGAAGAGTTATTTTATTTCCATGTGCTTTTAATTCTGAAAAGCTATCTCCAATTGTATATTTATTTATTTATTTACTTACTTATTTTTAATTTTTTGGTGGTACTGCGGATGGAACCCTTCTACCTCTGGGCTACACTCCCAGACCTATTTTATATTTTTATTTGGAAACAGGACCTTTTAAGCCAGCAAGGCTGGCTTTGAACCTGCACGATCCTCCTGTCTCCACCTCCCAAGCATGGGGATTACAAGTGTGCGCCACCACGCCCAGCTCCAACTGTATATTTATAAGCATGGTGGTTAATAATTTTAGTTGCTTCTCATGCTTGGCTACTTAAAGTTTTTTAAAATAATGGCTTAGCTAATAGTCTTAATTATGTCTATAAGAAATTGACAGCCAGGCCTGGTGGCGCATGCTTATAATCCTAGTACTTAAAGGCTGGGACAGGAAGATTGCAGTTTCAAAGCCAGCCTTGGCAACTTGAAGAGGCTCTCAGCAACCTAGTGAAACCCTCTTTCCAAATAAGAAATAAAATCAGGCCAGGGTATATGTAACTTGGAGGTAGAATTCCTCTTCAATCCCTAGTACCAAAAAATACACACACACACACACACACACACACACACACACACACACAGAGAGAGAGAGAGAGAGAGAGAGAGAGAGAGAGAGAGAGAGAGAGAGAGGAAGAACTATCTAGATCACAAGGCTATTTATTAAAGTACTATAATGGCAAGAGAAAATAAACAACTTTGAGTTCTGGCTTTTTAATGTCCATATAAACACAGAAATGCTGTAGGGAGTGGTGGTATGTGCCTCTAATCCCAACTACTCAGTAAGGTGAGACAGGAAGGTAGAAAGCTCAAGGCCAGCCTGGACAATTTAGAAAGATCCTGTCTCAAATAAATAGAAAAGGCTCAGTGGTAGAATGCCTGCCCAGCAAGCATGAGGCCCTGGGTTCAATTCCCAGTACTATGTATGTATGTGTATATGTATGTATGTATGTATACCTATGTATACACACATATACACATATACAATATACAAAAAAGTATGTTGAACGGTGGCAACTTGGAGAGCATAGAAGAGGAGCTGTAGTCTATCTTCCAGGGGCACAGATCTGTGCCTGATGAACGTTTGTTGGCAGAGGGAAGGATAGGAAGAAGAAAGCTGAGGATTCCAAGAAGATACAAATCCTAAAACGAGAAGAGGAAGTTAAGTTCTTCAGGCGGGATGTATATTCTGTACAATAAGGCAGTATATATCAAGAGGTGTGGTCAAACACTTACCTTAACCCATTGTAGAACAACCTCTTGTAGTCAACATTTATTATACTGATATTTTCTTCTTCAAGGCTTTCAAGGGTCCATAAACGGCCCACATGCTGAAAACCAGGAGCCATGTACCTGACATACTCCCTATCATGACTTGGCAACCAAAAAATCTGTAAGGGGAAACAGGAAGTCCTTCAGTGGATAATTAACTGTCTAGGTATAAATAGCCCCATGGAAAATGGATAAGGCTCTATTTCAGCACCGGTTAGTAGTGCTATAGCAAGCAGAAAAAATTCTAGCCCTTGATCAAACAGCCAACCTGGCCTAGTGCGGTCCGATGAACTTTTATGATAGGCCTTCACCAAGACTGCTTGGGAGCTGAGCTGTCCTAGGACGTCTCCACTTACCAGTTAACACTACAGGCAAGGCCAACTGTGTACTGAAAGCTTCCTACTGAAAAGTGGATGAGGAGTTGGAAGATACGGACACAGGTGGGAATGAAAAAAATCTCTGGTTGGTGGTGCTCAGAAGCATCTTTGAGAGGAGTTATTTCCTGCCAACAGGAATATTTGACACATCTGTGCAAATAAATTGCAAGAAGATACATATTTGTTTTATTCATATATTTGTTTTATTTAATAAATAAATATGGTCACATATTTATTTATTTGTAACCCTCCCATATTCTGAGAATTTGAGTGATTTGTAACAACTGACTCGTCCAGATGCAGAGTTGCTTCTAAAAAACATGAGAAATTTTCTACTCAAATAAGAACTGTTATCTTTCTCTATCATTCATTAAAGTTAACTCCTGCTGGGTGTGGTGGCACACGCTTGTAATTCCAGTACGTGGAAGGCTGGGACAGAGGACTGTAGGTTTGTGGCCAGCCTCCACTACTCAGTGAGACCCTGTTTCAAAAAGTATAAAACAGGGGCTAGGGGTGTAGCTCAGAGGTAGAATGCCCCTGGGTTCCATCCCTAGTAACACACACACACACACACACACACACACACACACACACACACACACAATAACTCCTCAAAGCCTTAGTGTTATGAATATAATAATCTATGAATATAATATAATAATCTATGAATATATGAATAATCTATGAATATAATAATCTATGTTGGTGATGATGCAGATCACATCAAGTAGTTATTATACACAAATCTCTTGAACAGGATACTGATATTTAACTTGTTTTGGAACAGCAAACTGTTTCAATGTTTTCCCTCACTGAGATAAATTTAACTGGTCATTCTCAAGACTGCCACATGTCGCTGTATAAACAATAATCTCCATTTTATAGGAAGTGAAATTACTTAAAGATCCCAGGGAAGATCTACAAGGTAGGTCAAAGTTAACTACTGTGCTACTGGGATATGCTACCCGCCCCCCAGCCTCTACCATACATACTAAGATAAACATACCAGATGTTGTTCAATTTTAGAGTCAAGGATCACCCTTACTACTTCACGGACAAATGTGTTTCTTAAAGGATGTTTTGGTGGAGGGCCAAAAAGATCAAATATCAAAAACTTTTTTTCCTTCTTTGCAAGTTTCAACAAATCAGCTAGTTGTGGAATCGACTGATTGCTTGCTCTTTTTTTATCAGCCTCTGATGGAGGGTCCATTTCAAAAAATGGTCTGCGCTAAAAATAAATACATCAAAGAAAACATTGGTTTCCATCAGAAGCATTTTCCAGTCCTGCTTTGCAGCCCCACACCCAGCTCTACCTCCAAACTGCATCAAGCCAAAATTGTTAAGGTGCTGTTTCCAGTTTGATTGACAGCTTCAATGAAATACCAAACAAAAGTCAAGAAATTTTACTGTTATTGTTTTTATGTTTAACATATTAATTTTTATTGTATTAATGTTTGCCAGAGGGCACTCTACTACTAAGCTATCAATAAATTTTCCCATTAATTTAGATTTTTGGGAGTTTTGTTACATGTTCAGCATACAAAATCTTGCACTTGATATTTTGAGTGATATTATACTGTTATTATTTTGTTAATTTTGAATTCCAATTATTCATTACTGGAATATAGAAATAAAACTGATGGTTACATACAGATTTTGTATCCTGTGACCTTGCTAAATTCACTTATTAATTCGAGGAACATTTTTTGGGGGGAAGGGTATTGGGAGTTAAACCCAAAGTATTCTACTACTGAACTATCCCTATTTTATTTTGGTCTAAGTTACCCTATAGTGGCCTTCAACCTGTCTGTAATCCTCCTGTCGCAGCCTAAGTACTAGTATTACAGACATGTACCACTGAGCCCTACTTCTAGAAACATTTTTTTATGATACTGTAGATTGAACCCAGCAGCATTCTACCTCTGAGCTGTATCCCCAGACTTTTATTTTGAAACAGGGTCTCGCTAAACTTCTGAGGCTGGCCTTGAACCTGCCATCCTCCTATCTAAGGCCAGGTACTGGGATTATAGGTATGTACTACCAGGCCCTTCTTCTAAAAGTGTGTGTGTGTGTGTGTGTGTTTGTGTGTGTGTGTGTGTGTGTGTGTGTTTGTGTGTGTGTGTTAGTTACTGGGGGTTGAACCCAGGAACATTCTATCTCTGAGGATTACACCTCTAGTCCTTTTTATTTTTATTTGAAACAGGATCTTACTAAGTATTTGAGTCTCACTAAGTTGCTGAGGCTGTCTTTGAACCTGCGATCCTCTGGCCTCAGCCTCCCAAGTACTGGAATTACAGGTGTGCACCACCACGCCTGGCTCAAAACTGACCCTTCTTATTGTACCTATGTAAATTAATAAAGCCAAATAACACAAAATCAAAATCACGGTGAGACCAGTCTCTAAATCATCAGTACAGGTTACAATCATAACAAGAGGCTGATAAATAATCTAAACTTAGAAATAAGGCAAAAAAGCCGGGCGTGGTGGCGCACGCTTGTAATCCCCGCGCTTGGGAGGCGGAGACAGGAGGATGGCGCAGGTTCGAAGCCAGCCGCGCTGGCGTAAGAGACCCTGTTTCAAAAATATAAAATAGGTCTGGGAGTGTAGCTCAGAGGTAGAAGGGTTTCCAGGAAATCCCAGTACCACCAAAAAAAAAAAAAAGGAAATAAGGCAAAAAGTTGATTTCTTTATTCTTTCTTTCCCTCCCTCCCTCCCTTCCTTCCTTCCTTCTTTCTGTTCTTTTCTTTTCTTTTTTTGTGTGATATTGAGGAGGAAACCCAGAGGCATTCTTCCTCAGAGCTACATCACCAGCTCTATTTTATTTTTTTTATTTTGAAACACTGTCTCACTAAATTGCAGAGGGTCTCATGAACTGCTGAGGCTGGCCAAGCACCTGCCATTCTCCTGTCTCAGCTTCCCAAATACTGGGATTCCAAGTGTGCGCCACCACACCCAGCTAAAAAGTTGATTTTCTAACATTGTAATAGCACAAAAGAGCATTGTTAAACAAGCCCACCTAAGAGTTGTCTGATTATTAGGGAAGTGCACTTTTGTTTAGGGCCCAGGCTATGTAAAATTCAATGTTAACTTGTACAAAACACTTGACTATATGCAGGTTGGTTTCTTCTCTTCTGAGTGGGTTTTGTCATCCTGCTTTTTCTCTCATCAATGGATTAAGAAAAACTTCTGCTCACTACTTATTTGCATGAAAATTATGATTACAATTTTGAGAATTATACTTTCACTAAAAGACATAACAAAGTCCCACAGAAATGTCAGTCAGAACTTTGTGTGTGTGTGTGTGTGTGTGTGTGTGTGTGTGTGTGTGTGTGTGGTGTTGGGAATTGAACCCAGGGGCGTTCTACCTTCAAGCCCTATTTTTTTATTCCTTATTTTGAAACAGAGTCTCACTAGGTTGCAGAGGGCCTTACTAAGTAGTTGAGGCTGGCTATGAACTCAGATCCTCCTGGCTCAGCCTCCTAAGCACTGGGATTACAAGCGTGTGCCACAACTCCCAGCTTCCCTAGAACTTCTTTATATATTCTTATTTCATTATCATTTAGATTGTTATGGACTCAAAGCAACAGGGCAAACTGATCATGGACTATATCATGGGAGCCTCCAAAACTATAAACCTTTTCTCATGATGAATTGGTTATCTCAGGTATTTGTTATAGTAACAGAAAGCTGACTAACACACAGTTTGATTTTCATCATCTCAGGACTAATATACTAATAAATAATGACTAATTCACAACCACCTTCAATTAATTATCATACCTATCTAATGAAGAACCACAATACGAATCACTAGAATAACTTTACAACCAAGTTCTTTGCTGCAAAAAAAAAAATTACCCAAACTTCCAAGTCTTTTAAGTAACATGCTAACATCACTACACAACTTCTGACCATATAGCACGAAAGCAAATAAAATGAAACCTGAAGTTCCCTAGATATTCATATGGACCCTCAGTGAAAGCCAAAGTCCTCTAGATAGTCATATCTGAAGCCCAGGTTCCAGGATACTAACTAGTTCCATATGTACATCCTAGTGGAATATGTTTAGTTTTTACATAAACATGTATCCATGTATGATGAGATGTTACATAGGCTACATATTTATAGAAGCCTGCACTACCAGAGTAATCCCAGATTTTTACAGAAGGTAACAGCATTTATGTACTTCTAGGAGAACAAGTACTCTAGGGAGTTATCATTATCACAAATTTACTTTCAGCTCTCTCTTATGTTAGCACGTGTTAATTGAATGAGTCCAGAGTGGAATCTCCAAAGACAAGTCCATCTTTACATTATTCTTTTCTTTACTATTCTTCACTATTTTTTGTGAAACATAATCAAACAGCCCTCAGAATTACCATCAAATAAATAGCTGGGTGCAGCGGTACCCACTTAATAATCCCAGTACTTGAGAGGCTGAGATAGGAGGCTTCCAGGTTTAAGGCCAGCCTCAGCAACTTAGCAAGGCCTTCAGTAACTAAGGCCCTATTTCAAAATAAAAATAAAATAAAATAAAATAGGACTGGGGCTGAAGCTTAGTTCAGATGTCCCTGGGTTCAATCCCTAATACCCCCCCACCTCCCCACACAAAAGAATTAATATCAAATATAAATAAAGTTCCATTCTACCCTTAGTACACAATTTGAAAAATCCCTTACTATTTTTTCTAATTACATTATTACCTGGTGAGGGAGCTATTGTCCCTTATGCCCCACACATATGCATACCATGGCATTTTGCTGCCACATGGCTAGTAGTATGCCGTCTGGGCTACTGTCTATCTTGGTGATTTGCTTATTTTCAAAATTAAAGCCTAAAATGAGTAATACAACCAGGCAGAACCTAGGTCTCATGGAGCCCCCTAGATATAAGATATGATGAAAAATGTTATTTTGTTTTCTTTATCCTGAGAAGGCAGAGTTGACTTTTATAATATAAATCTGAGCTGGACACAATGGCACACACCTGTAATCCCAGTACTTGGGAGGTTAAGACAGGAGGATCGCAGGTTCAAGGCCAATCTTATCAACTTAGTGAAACCCTGATTCAAAATAAAAAATAAAATAGGGATGGAGGGGGGCTGGGTGTGATAGTGCACGCTTGTAATCCCAGCATTCGGGAAGTGGAGACCGGAGGCTTGCAATTTGCAGACAGCCTCAGCTACTTAGTGAGGCCCTTCACAACTCAGTGAGATTCTGTTTCAAAAAAAAAAAAGACTAAAAATTAGGGCTAGAGGTGTAGCTCAGAGGTACGATGCTCCTGGGCTCCATCCCCAGCCTTGCAAAACAACAACAAAAAGCAGCTTAAGGGGCAGAAGACCCCGAGCCCCGGGTCCAATCCTCAGTACAAAAAAAAAAAAAAAAAAAAAAAAGCAAAGAAAGACTGTGCTATTCAAAATACTCAGGAAAATGCTATGTATACGGCATACTACTAAAGTTTATGAAATGCCTGGGTAAAAAGGAATTATAACAAGACCAAGTTTACAAGTTTATCTTCAGACTTTCTGGTGGTAGAAAGCAGCAGACTCACCGAGTTACCAGAAAAGCCCTTTGGCCAATGCTATACTTCTACTCCCAAGTCAGGATGGAATCCTGTGTACATCTGTCTACCTTCACCGTTGGGCTTCAGCTCCAGAAGCAGCACGTGAACCCGTACCGAGGATGAACACAATGCAAGTTTGTGGAACTGGAATTGGGTCTTACCTCTGGTTTTATAAACCATTTGCCAGCATTCAGAGTTGACAGAACTTTCCATGTGAAGAAGGCGGGGTATTTAAATGCGTCCTCTGGATGGACCTCCTTGATGTTGGTTGTTCTTCTCAGATCATAGTCATGCATGAGGAAAGGCACATGATCAAAACTGCAGGCAGAGGGAGGAAAGAGGGGAAGAGGCACATGGGCTGGACTTATTTTTATTTATTTATTTTTATTGGTGCATTGTAATCATATATCACATTGGAATACAAGACTTGAGAGGATATACAAGCACACATCATCCAATTAGCCCTCATCCAGCCCCCATCCCATCCCCTCCCCCTCCCTCGATCCCATGCTTATTTGGTGATTAACTTTGATACATTTGTTTATGTGCCTCCTGCCTTTTAAAAAGGCTCCATCCTCCCCTATTCCATACCCTCTGATTAGTCACCTTAATTGCTTGCTATAGGGCCCTTTGTATAACTCGATCTCTTCCTGTTGCCCCTTTCCTCCTAGTTATTGCTGATTAGGGGAAGCATCTGGTGTTTATTTCCTGTGATATTTCTCTGTGCATGCCGCATTGCAAGTACGGATCCCACTCTTGACGGCCCCAGTAGTAGCCTGGCTACCCGGTGGACTGATCCAGACCTCGCTGGCTCAAGCAGCGGCCTTGCCTCATGGGAGGCCCCGATTCTGGCCTCGCTGGCCCCCACACTGGCCTAACCCCTCGGCTGGCTCCAATTCTGGCCTCGGTGGCCCCAGCACCGGCCTAGCCTCAAGGCAGGCTCCGTCCCAGCCTCGCTGACTCTGGCACCAGCCTAACCCCTCGACAGACTCCTATCCTGGCCTAGGAGGCCCCAGCACCGGCCTTGCCTCACAGCAGGTTCCGATCCCAGCCTCGCTAGCCCCGTCACCAACCTACCCCTCGGCAGGCTCCAATCCCGGCCTCGGAGGCCCCAGCACGGGCCTTGCCTCTAGACAGGCTCCAGTGCTGGCCGAGATGGGCTAGACTTAGCCACCCTGGCAGACAGAATCTCCAGAAAGCTGTTTGAGGTCACAAGCCTTACCAGGGCTCTTTACTCCCTCTCAGATCTCAGCAAAGGACTGAGTACCAGTCATTTACACTTTGATATCAACATTTTTCTGGCCAAGAAATCAATCTTTCATACATATAATCAAATTAGTGACGGTGAAAGAATCTTCCTATTCAGAGTCTTTCTGGCACAAGGGAAGTAGTGGGGAATGGCCTGAGAATAAGGTAAATGGGAAAGGACAAGACAGGGTCCTAGACTCCCAGGACCACACTAAAAAGGCTTCCACACCATCTCCCTGTGTTTTTCCTGCCCTCTGCCCAGGGAGACACCTGCCTTAAGTATTTCTGCTCCTAGACCCTTCACATCAGACAGTATCACTAGACAAGTTCCTGCTTTGATCCACTGTTTGCTCTGGAGAATCTCTGATTCTATGAAGCTCCCTCTTCCCTTCTTATTAAAATACCAATGCAGAAAACATTTATGATGGCCATAAGGGAGAAAGGGTTAGGGATTTACTCTTCTGGCATAAATAAATAGAAAACTGGGCAGAACAAAGGGAAGCCATTGAAGTAAGGTATTCCATTACCCAGTCTTCCATTTTGAAAGTAAATACTGGGCTGTGGTATGGGAAGGAAGAGCCTAAAAAGAACTTAGCTATTTTGCTGAAGTTGGGAGAGAGAGAGGTCAGATAAGGCAAGATCAAATAAGTTTATGAGGTAGAGTCCCACAGAAGATAGAGCTATGCAAAACCAAAACAGTTTCTGAGAAATGCACAGCAATCTCTTGAGTGTGTGGCTAAGTCATCGCACGCTGGCCTTCAATCTCTCCACGTGTCTTAGCCTTGCCAGTACTGGGATGACAGGCGTACACCACCACGCCCAGCTATGAGCATTCTTTAGAGACTCCAAAAGGTTATACTTTAGAAATAGAGATAATTTATAACTATAATAGCTTTAGATCTTCTATGAGAGAGCCTAAAAAGCTGGGCGTGGTGGTGCACACCTGTAATCCCAGTATTTGGGAGGCCGAGACAGAATGATTGCAGGTTCAAAGCCAGCCTCATCAACTTAGTGAGGCTCTCAGCAACTTAGTGGGACCCTTTTTACAAAAAATAAAATAAAATAAAATAAAATAAAATAAAATAAAATAAAATAGGGCTCGGGGTGTAGTCTGGAGGTAGAATGCCCCTGGGTTCAATCTCCAGTACCCCCCCCCCAAAAAAAAAGAGCTTAAAACAAGCCTCCAAAGGATCAAATTAGTCTAGAGGTTAACTACCTGTTTGAAAAAGTCCAACATTTTTTAAGGGACGACAACAAATTATAACACCCATCAGCATAAAACTCCAGTGTCTAGACTATAACCCAAACTTACTAGAGATAGAAATAAGAAAATATGCAAGAATACGTAATATATACTGAAGAAATCACTCAGTAGAGACAAACTCAAAAATGAAAGATGAAGTAGACAAGAGTATCAAATACAAACTTATAAATGATGTATATAACATATATTAAAAACTCCATCAATAGGGCTGGGCGTGGTGGCGCATGCTTGTAATTGCAGCATTCGGGAGGCGGAGACCAGAGGATGGCAGTTCCCGGCCAGCCTCAGCTACTTAGTGAGGCCCTTCGCAACTCAGTGAAACTCTGCTTCAAAAAATATAAAGGCTAAAAAATAGGACCAGGGGTATCTCGGAGGCAGAATTGCCCCCAGTACCATAAAAGAAAAAAACTTCCATCAACAAAAGAAGTAAGTGTAAGATAAAAAGGAAACAGAAATTCCAGAGATGAAAAATGCAATGACTAAAATGAAAATTCTACAGAATCAAATTTATAGCAGACGAGATACTGTAGATCACGAAAAGACCAGTTGTGTGTGTGTGTGTGTGTGTGTGTGTGTGTGTGTGTGTGTTACTGGGGATTGAACCCTGGGGCATTCTACCTCTGAGCTACAGCCCAGCCCTTTATTTTCTTCTTTATTTTCAAACAGGGTCTCAATAAGTTGTGCAGAGTCTTAGTAAGTAGCTGAGGCTGACCACGAAACTGCTCCTCCTGCCTCAGCCTCCCAGGTACTGGGATTACAAGTGTGTGCCACCACACCCGGCTCCAGCCAGTGAATTTAAAGGTGCGGCAATGGTCTTTATCCAATGGGCCAAGCACAGTGGCATATGCTTGTAATCCTGGCTACATAGCAGGATGAGGCAGGAGGATTGCAACTTTGAGGCCAGCCTGGGTAATTTTTTTTTTTTTTTTTTTTTGGTGGTACTAGGGTTCCTGGAAGCCCTTCTACCTCCGGGCTACACTCCCAGACCTATTTTTACATTTTTATTTGGAAACAGGGTCTCCTAAGCCAGCGCGCACGGCTGGCTTCGAACCTGCGTGATCCTCCTGTCTCTGCCTCCCAAGTGCGGGGATTACAAGCGTGCGCCACCACGCCCGGCCTAAATAAGAATTCTTAGAAGGGCTGAGGTATAGTTCACTGGTGGAGTGCTTGCCTTGCACAAACAAGACTCTGGGTTCCAATCCCCATTACTACACACACACACACACACACACACACACACACACACACACACACACACACACACGTACCTATCCAAATGAAGCACAGAAATAAGAACAAAATTAAAAATAACAGGGTCTAATAAGCCAGGCACAGTGGCCTACACCTGTAATCCCAGTACTCAGAAGGCTGAGACAGGAGCATTTCAGATTTGAAGCTCCCCTTAGCAACGTAGGCAAGGTCTTTGGCAACTTAGGGAGACCCTATTCCAAAATAATAATAAAAAAAGGATATAGTTCAGAAATCGATTTTGAACTGGTTTAATCCCTAGTAACACAAAAACAAACAAAATTGGTTTAAGTGACCTGTGAGGCAATATATGTGTAAATCGAGTCCTGAAACAGAGAGAGGAGCAGAAAAAAATATTTGAAGAAATAAAAACAAAAAGTTTTTGTTGGGTACTGTGGAGCATGCCTATAATCCCAGTATTTGGGAGGCAGACATAGGAGGATTGAAGGCTCAAGGCCAGCCTCAGCAACTTATTGAGATCTTTTTTTGAAAATAAAAAAACGAGAAGAGCTTAGGTTGCAGCTCAGAGGTAGAGTGCCCCTGGGTTGAAACCTCAGTACCACTAGCCAAAGCCACACTGCTATGAGATGCTGCCACTAAGGTGGATTCATGGTCCAAGACCCCTGCAGCCAGCCTCAGCTCACGCAGGCGGAGCAGATGACCAACAGACGGGGCTCTATGTCTCCACCTGCCCCTGGGGCTGCTCCACAGGTCCCAGCACAAGCAGGCCTGGGGATGCAGATGTTAGAATTTTCCTAGTATTGGGTTTCACCAGCCCAGCATTGAGTCCCAAATCCTCTGCTTACTACCCTGTCCTAACACAGGCAAGTGGAGTCTCTTACACAATATACTGGCCAAGTTTGGGGTAGTGTTGGTGTGGTCCATCCCAATTCATCATTCAGCCCTGGTGGCCAGCCTCAGGCAACCCAGCAATCCCCAGGCCAGTCCTTGCAGATGGAGCCACTAGACCTGCTCTGAAAGCATCCAGAGACTGATTCTCCAAAGCTAATGCTACATTAGGTCACACCTAGTCTCCCACATGGATCTGCAGTCATGGGTACATAGAGCCCCGTGCTATAGCTGGTGATGATGTAGGCCAAAACAGAAGTCCACCATACTGGGTACAGGTCTCTTCCAGGGCAGGCCTAGAGGCTCCATCTGTGAACACTGGCCTGGGAACAGCTATGCTGCCCAAAGCTGGGAAATGGGCGGTAGACAGTCCTTTAGCTGCCAAGGATAATGTACCTGAGTTTCACGGATACAGGGATATGAACAGTGTGGGGGAGGGAGGCCCCAGGTCCATGCCAAAGCAGTTAATGATACAGGCCCAAACCTGAGTCAGGTCCACCAGCTGACAGGTCTATGCCTGATGCTGGGGCAAGTCTGAAGGCTCCATCTGCAAGCCCGGGGCTAGCTAGGTATAGGGGCCTTTGGTTCCTGTGTGATGCTGAGTTGCAGACAAGCAGAGCCCTGTGCTATCTCTGGTGCTCTGCTCCCCGGAGTCTGTGCTCTCGCTTTCCTCTGCTGCCTGAGTTGGTGGAGGGGTGCTGGGGCAGTCCCTTGGCCACCCGGCTAACAGTTCCAGCAGCTCAGTTCAGGGGTGCTGGCCGGCCTGGGTGCAGAAGTTATGGGGCTCTGGCCAGCACTGGGCTGCACCATGGTGGGCTCTGTCCTGGGATTCGAGTCTGAAGCTTGGACTTAATTCTCTCATTCTCCAACAAGCAGCTGGGAGGGGGTGCCTGGAGCTGGAGGAGGGGTGACGCAGGTAACTCTTTCTCTGAATTCTTCAATGCATCTCTTCTCATTATTTTACTAAAACCGACAGGCCTCTCGCCTGGCTTCTTTGCTCCTGTGAAGGTAGGTGTTCAGACTGATGTGTCTGAGAGGACACAACGGCTAGAGGATCTTACTCAGCGGCCATCTTGCCCCACTTCCTTATCATTTCTAATTTAGCCATCTGGATAGATGAGCAATGTTAGTCTTAATTTGACTTTTCCTAATGAGCATATTCTCACATACTTATGTGCTACCTGTACATCCTCTTCAGTAAAATATTTGTACATGACTTTTACTCATTTCCTAACTGAATTATTGTTGTTGTTGTTTGTGTGTGTGTGTGTGTGTGTGTGTGTGTGTGTGTGTGTGTGATACCAGGGATGGACTCCAAAAGCATTCTACCTCTGATCTACACCCAGCCCTATTTTTTTATTTTTTATTTTTTATTTTGAAACAGGATCTCGCTGAGTTGCAAAGGACCTGAGTAGCTGAGGCTGTCCGCGAACCGCAATCCTCCTGTTGCAGCCTCCCAAATGCTGGGATTACAAGCGTGCACCACCACGCCCGGCTTGTTTTTCTTTTTTTTTTTTTTTAATTGTTGAGTTTTTAAAGCTCCTCATATGTTCTATGTCTTCCAGTCTAACATTTATTATTTTTTTTTCTTCTGCTAGGGTATTTCATAGAGCAAAAGGCTTTCACTTTGATAAGTTTCCTTTATCACTTTTTCTTTTCATAGGATACTGCTTTGGGTATAGTTTATAAACACCTACCAGCCTAGTCTGAGTTAATATTTTCTCTATGTTTTGTTTTCTAAAAGTTTTAAATCCATGATCGTGCTAGGTGTGGCAGCACACAACTGCAACTTGGGAGGCTGAGACAGAGTGATTGCAGGTTCAAGACTCTCAACAACCTAGTGAGACCTGTTTCAAAACAATAAAAGGGCTGAGGGTGTAGCTCAGAAATAGAATGCCCCTGGGGTCAATCCCCAGTACCCCCCAAAAACCCCATCATCACTTTTATATCATTCCTTTCTTACTTTAAAAATAAACCATAGGTATAGTTCAAACTTTTATTTTTTATTATTATTTTTTGCCTCTGGATGTTTAATTGCTCTGGGACGATTTGTTGAAAAGGCTATATCCTGGTTTATGTCTGTAATCCCAGTACTTGGGAGGCTGAGACATGAGGCTCAGTTTTGAAGCCAGCCTCAACAATTTAGTGAGGCTCTCAGCAACTTAGCAAAGCCCTATTTCCAAATAAAAATAAAACAGGGCTGGGGGTGTAACTTGGAGGTAGAATGTCCTGGGTTCAATCCCCAACACCACACACACACACACACACACACACATACACACACAAAAAAAAAACTAAAAGGAAAAGGCTATATCCTTTCTGATTTTTTTTATCTTCCATTTATTTTGGAGGGTAAAATATATGTAACATAGAATCTTCCATTTAAAACCATTTTAAGTGTACAAATTACTTATATATACAATGTTGTGCAACCATCACCACTATCTACTTTTCATCACCCTAAATAAAAACTCTATTACCCATTAAAAGGTAAACCCCATTTCTCCTTTTCTCTAGCCCCTGGTACTCTCTGACCTATTTTCTGCTTCTATGAATATGCCTAGATAGTCATATAAATGAAATCATATAATATTTATCCTTTTGTGTCTGGCTTGTTTCACTCTGTGTAATGCTTTCAAGACATCCATATTATGATACCCATGGTGTAGCAGATTTCATTCACATTCATGACTAGACAGCATTTCATTGTGCTGGAGCCAGTTTAACACCAGTTCCCTCCCCCATGAGACAGAATGTTCACTTGTATTTGTCTCACAGAATGACTGTGAAAGAGCCTTGTACACGTCATGCACACTAACACACGCATGCTAAATGGAGGCTTTTCTGCTTTCCCAGCTGCCCGGGTAGAGTCTACACGAAAGCTCCTTCCTTCCTTCCTTTCTTCCTTACTTCCTTTCTTCCTTTCTTCCTTCCTTCCTTCCTCCCTCCCTCCCTCCCTCCCTCCCTCCCTCTCTTTCTTTCTCTCTCTTTCTCTCTCTCTTTCTTTCTCTCTCCCTCCCTTTCTTCCTCTTTCTTTTTCTTTCTCTCTCTCTCTTTCTTTCTCTCCCTTCTTTTCTTTCTTTCTCTTTCTTTCTTTTTCTCTTTCTTTCTTTCTTTCTCTCTCTCTTTCTCTTTCTCTCTCTTTCTCTCTCCCTTCCTTCCTTCCTTTCTTTCTTTCTCTCTTTCTCTCTTCCTCCCTCTCTTTCTTTCTTTCTTTCTCTCTTTCTCTCTCTCTTCCTCCCTCCCTTTCTTCCTTCCTTCCTCTTTCTTTCTTTCTCTCTCTTTCTTTCTCCCTCCCTCCCTTTCTTCCTTCCTTCCTTCCTCTTTCTTTCTTTCTTTCTTTCTCTCTCTCTTTCTCTCTCCCTTCTTTCTTTCTCTCTTTCTCCCTCCCTTTCTTTCTTTCTTTCTTTCTTTCTTTCTTTCTTTCTTTCTTTCTTTCTTTCTTCTCTACTTTCTTTTTCCCTTGCTGCTGCTCTGATCCAAGTCTCCTTTTGTTTTCCTTTGGACCACTGATACATTCTACTACCCAACTCCTTGGTGATTCTTTCTAAAATGATGAGGTACTCTGTCCTCTAAAACCTCCCACAGATGCCCACTGTACATTTAGGGATCGCCATGAGCCAGCCTTGGCCAACCTTCAAACCACACCTCTTATTCGTGTGTCCCTGTGGTCCTCTCCTGTCCCCAAAGCATATTGGTTTTGGCATCTACATTGGTTAGCACAAAGATCTATAAACTTGCTATTTCTCTTAAGGATAACTTTATTTATGTGTGTGTGTGTGTGTGTGTGTGTGTGTGTGTGTGTGTGTGTGTTACTGAGAATTGAACTCAGGGGCCTTTTACCTGTGAGCTACACCCCAGCCCGATTTTATTTTTAGTCTGAAACAGGCTTTTAGTAAGTTGCTGAGAGTCTTACTAATTGCCGAAGCTATACTCGAACCTGTGATCCTCTTGTCTCAGCCTCCCAAGTACTGAAATTTTAAACATGCACCATGACATCTGACTTAAAGAGGACTTTGAATAAACTAATGCTTATGTCTGGAATGCTGTCCTTCCCCCATCTCTACTTGGTAAAATAAGAGTTTTCCTTCAAGGTTCAACACAAACACAACTTTGAATATATAGATTTTTTTCTTTCTTTCAAAGAATAGTATGTAACCTTTTCCTCCACTGAGGCTCCTCTGCACTTGACTTATTCTTCTCTGGAAGGCTCTCACCACAAAAAGCCATATCTGTGGTTATCTGTAATATCTACTTGACTAGCTGGGAAGATCTCTTAGGTATGACTATATCTTTCTCATGTGCATCTCCCCAGCAGTCAGAAGAAGGCCTCAAATGTAGTAGCATCTGGGGAATATTAAATAAATTGCTAAGGTAATATACAAGGTCAAGTTGTAAGTATGACTTACTATAGAGATGAATTTGAATGATGTATATCAACTACACGGAGCTTGCCAGGTTTGTAAGCCCATAGTTAAGAATGTGGTAGTACACCTGTATGGTTTGCAAGGGAGTTGAGATTCATGTATGTGATATGTGCCACATGAAGACAGGAGAAGCTCCCCAAGGCTGCCCTCTCTACACCTTGGGCTAGACTGGTCCTTCCATGGCACTGGATTTTCCTCTCCCGCCCTCCTTTCTTACCTTAAGTGTACGTCAGTCTCCAGCCCAAATGCCCCCTGTTCAACAGCTTTCTCAAAGGACATCATGGTATTCTCTGGCCCTGCCTGTGGAAGAAAGGGACATCAGGTTCAGGTTCTCTCCTCCCAACATCTTATAGTAGGGATGGAGTCAGGAATGAAAGGGCTTTAAAAAGCAGAGTTTGGGTCCCTTAGTTCTTCCTTCCTTTCATTTTCTGATGCTAAGTTGCTGAGGGTCTTAAGCCTACGCTCCTTCAGTCTCAGCCACCCAAGTATGGGGATTACAGGTGTGTGCTACCAGAGCCAGCTTTAGCTCTACTTTCAGAGAACCTGTCTGTAG
The DNA here is from genome assembly GCF_963383645.1 of Muscardinus avellanarius. NCBI lineage: Eukaryota > Metazoa > Chordata > Mammalia > Rodentia > Gliridae > Muscardinus > Muscardinus avellanarius. Next base: position 174,084,421 of record NC_137786.1, on the reverse strand, counting down.
TCCTCTCTATCCACTGAGCACAGCAAACTGAAATGGACAGGGAGTTAGGTGTCCTGGGTCAATGAAACCCTTATTCTTATGTCAAGACAATCCCTTTTGCTCTCCGGGGACTCCTATGGTTCTGAGGTTCCCTTCTCTCATCCACATGCCCCATAAATACCTGTACTCACCCACGTTCATCATGCTCAGACCTACCATGGGTGCACCTCTATGTCCAAAGAAGTGCGGTTTAGGCCCCAATTTCTCCTTCTCCTGAATGCAGGGAGAAAAAATCCCCAGTGGCATCAAATAGAGAAGTAAAAGGATAAGAACGAAGGGCAGTCCTGCAGTCACCTGTAGAGCTGAAAAAGTTACAAGGAGAGAGAGGTGGGGAAAAAAAGGAGAAAAAAAAGGATAGAGAACCACCCCAAGCACCTAATACCCCAAAGCAATAGCAGTCTGAGGAAAGCCCAGCCACTGGCTCTCACTGGCTCTGTGGACTGGCTGATTTAGATTTCCTTTCTGTCACATCCCTATTTCCTTTTCAAAAATTTGAATACAAACCAAATATAAGACATTATTATTAAGGCAACATTACTGGAACTGAAAATTGACGGGAAGAAAGAACTATACATACATGGACTGTTACAAAGTAGCTTCTTAGGAGAAGGAGGAGGAGGAAGGGGAGGAGGAGGAGGAAGGGAAGGAGGAGGAGGAGGAAGAGGAGGAGGAGGAGGAGGAGGAGGAAGAAGAAGAAGAGGAGGAGTTGTTTGGCTAGTTCTGAGAAAGCCCTGAAACCTGGTAAGATCATCCTAAAGCACCCTATATTTAGGGCCATGCGGTATAGTGCAAAGGCCACTAACTGACGGAAATCTGGGCACAAAGCCTGGCTCTGCATGACTGAGGACAGATGACTTAACCTCTCTGGGTTTTTAATTTTCTTCTTTAAATTACTGCTGTCTTGGTAACATCAACCTCACAGAGTTGTTTTAACAATGTGAACTCATAGTAGTTTCTCAATAAATACTAGTTATTTGCTTCCCTCCTCTTTCTTTCTCCCCTACCACATATATGTGTGTGCACATGTGTGTACATGTATACACACACACACACACACACAAAGTCCATGATCCACTACCAGTCATTTCCCAACACTTACTATTCTAAAATAGTAAAACCTCTGAGGATTTTACTATTTGTACAGTTTTAAGTTACCATCTATGCTTCAGTGACTTTCAAGTCTAGGTCTCCAGCTCTAACCTCGTAACCTTGTGAATATATTACATTTCTTGAGTCTGTCATTCTTGTAAGATTTCATGTCATGTCTTTTTCTTCTAACTGAAATTTAGAAAGTGAGACAGAAAAGAGTTCATTATTGTCTCCCTTTAAGCTCTTGCCCCAGAAATATTCTCTAAAATTTCCCATCCACACACACAAACCTATCGATAGAAAATGGCAGCACCATCAAACCAGACTTTCCCTTGCCTATACCCCACCTCATAAGTCAGGAAGTATACCTTATTTAATAAGAAGGGAGAAGATCTGAGTGAGGGTGTTGAAAGATAACTTCATTCTCAAGAAAGTTTAGTGTACAGTTCCCAGTGTGTGTGTGTGTGTGTGTGTGTGTGTGTGTGTGTGTGTGTGTGTTTTACTGGGGATCAAATCCAGGGTCTTGTGTATGCTAGGCAAGCATTGTACTACTGAGTTACATCATAATCCCTTTGAGAGACAAATTTGTGATCCTCCTGACTTAGCCTCCCAGGCAGCTGGGATCACAGGCATGTACACCTGTGCTGGGCTCCTATTCTTTTTTGTTTCCATTATAGTGAGGAAAAGCATGGAAAGGAAAATGATGGCAGAGACAGACACTCCTGCCTCTGCTGTAAGTCCCCAGGTATGACGAGGACTCACAGGGGACTATTTTGAGTACCTTGGATGTAACCAGTCATGTTTGATGACAAACCTAAAGAACTGTGACTTATGCCGGCATTCTGGTCAAATATAATTAAAATGGCCTCTTCCTGTTCCTTCTGCCCTCGGACAGTTGATGTGTAATAATGCACAAAAAAACACCTCAGGTTTTTCTAGAAAAAGAATCCTCAGAAGAAAGCCTGCTTGGTCACAGAAACATGAGAACAGGCCACATGGGTGGCGAGTGAGAGGACAAGGAACATGCTTATGTAACAAGCTAAAGAAATCAAAGGCGTACGGGTGGCTAGCGACCGAGTTTCTGGTTTTTGTTTTTGAGTGAAGTATGTAAACTTCAGCCAGAGCTAAAAGGATAAGGCAAGATTCCAACCCAAACCTCATACCTTCTACTTCCAGATGGGCCACATACAGAGCCAGCGGCCAGGAAAGGAGGACCATCACAGTTATGCTGCAGAGGTGCACATACGGCGCAAAGATCTGAGAGGAAGCCAAGAGTCAGGCTAGGCGTGCGTGGAGACAGTGCCGAGAGCTATAGGGAGATGCTTACCTTCAGCGACAGCCCCGCGATCAGCCACTTGTCACGCCAGAAATTGCATAAAACAATCATTAAAAAGGAGCACAGCACAATCACTATCATAAGCAGGACCTGGGGAAACAAAAAGGATCTTCTGATTTCCAAGCGCTAGGTTAGTTAGGGTCAGAACTGTCCTTAGGAAGTGTAAGTGTCTTTACAGTATCAGGGACCTGATAATCTAACCACATAACCTTTCAATCTAACCCTAATGCAAATTCTTTGTTCTTAGGTCTTTGATGTACAACATAGCTGGAAAAAAAAAGCACACAATTGTGTGGCTTGATGTCTTTCTCCGTTTTCAACAATGGTTACTAAAATCTTTACCTTTCCTGTAAACCTCAATTGGACACTCAATGTAATCACAGCCAGGCGTGGTGTCTCACACTTGTAATCTCAGTACTTGGGAGGCTGAGACAGGAGGATTTCAGCCAGCCTCGGCAACTTAATGAAGCTCTCAGCAACTTAGGGAGACCTTGTTTCCAAATAAAAAATAAAATAGGTCTGGGGTGTAGCCCACCATGCTGGGCTTTATTTTTTATTTTGAAACAGGGTCTCGCCAAGTTGCAGCAGGCCTAAGCTGCTGCGGGTGGCTGTAAACTGTGATCCTCCTGTTTCAGGCTCCCAAGTTCTGGGATTACAAGCGTGTGCCACCACGCTCAGCTTATTTCTCATTTTTAAAATAGGTTTTCCTATTTTACAAGCGAGGTGGCGCATGCTTGTAATCCCAGCATTCAGGAAGCGGAGACTGGAGACCAGAGGATCATGGCTCGCAGACAGCCTCAGCTACTTAAGTGAGGCCCTCTGCAACTTAATGAGACTGTTTCAAAATAAAGGATAAAAAATAGGGCAAGGGGTATAGCTCGGACGTCAAATTTCCCTGGGTTTCATCTCCAGACCTACAAATAAATAAATAAATAAAATAAAAATAAAATAGGGTTTCTCTAAGTTGCTGAGGTCCTCACTAAGCTGTTAAGGCTGACCTTGAACATGTGATCTTCCGGTCTCCCAGGACAGGGATTTTAGGTAAGCACCACCACGCCCAGCCGTAATTGCCTTTTTGTGTATGCTTTCCCCATAGACTATTCATATCACAAGATCAAGGATGATGTTTATATTATTTCTATCCTTGGTGCCTTGCAGAATATCTAACACATAGTAGGTATTCAATAAATATATATGTTGAATAGATGAAAAATCTGCCTACCAGAACACTATATACTTCATCAAGGAACAACACTGGGTCCAAGAAAACATTAACTTCCTTAACCTCTTCCCCTTCAAATGTACACTTTTTCTATTGCTATGTTGCTGTCTAGACAGTGTCCTGCTTTCCACAGTCTCTCTATCTAAAGTCATCAGATCCATAATTAACACTCACACATGTAACTCCCTTCTGGCTTCAAGGGTAGATTCTACCAGATACTTAAGGAAGAAGTATCTCCAATCTTTCACCAATGCAAAACAGAAAAAAAGAAAACACGATTTCACTGTGTGTGTGTGTGTGTGTGTGTGTGTGTGTGTGTGTGTGTGTGTGTTCTGGAGTTGGAACCCAGGGGCTTTTCTACCTCTGGGCTATACTCCCAGATCTATTTTTATACTTTATTTGAAAACAGGGTCTCACTAAGTTGCTGAGAGCCCCACTAAGTAGCTGAGGCTGGCTTCACACCTGCACAATCCTCCTGTCTCAGCCTCCCAAGCGCGGGGATTACAAGCGTGCGCCACCACACCTGGCTTCACTTATCTTATGAAGCCAACAAAATAATAACATCAAAATTCAATAAGGGCATTACAAGAATAGAGAAGCATAGACCAATGTTTCTCATGCTCATAGATGCAAAAGTTTGTATCACTAATTCACTAAGGCAGAATTGTCAAATCAGACTCACGAATCACAGATCTTACCCAACACCAAACTTTGCAAATGGTTTAAAAGATACAAGCAATCAGAAGGTACAGACAAAATATTTTCCCTTGGAGAAATCTGATCATGTCAAATGTAAGTACTCATAAAAGGCCTCTTCTTTCTTCCGTTAGTAATGTGTTTTGTTTTTGGACTTAAAATGTGAGGAGTGTTTTCAGCAAAGTATGTATAAGTCTTTCTGCTTCACAGGGAAAGCCATTTTAGTTATGAAGCATCCTTACCTGTTACTCCATTAATTACATAACTCAAGCCAGCCATATCTCCCACCATACAAATCTATGTATTACAAGTTTATCTGTAGTAAAAGCAACGTAGATATACCAGATCTGTTCTGTTAGAAATGTTTACACATTCGGCTCATGAACAGTTTTTATAATAGACACAAGCCGGAAGTGGTCATCAAAATGGTTTAACTCATGGGTATTCATGGCAGGGATTAGCTGATCATGGTGTCCCAGCTCCAAAACAGAATCCTGCTGAGCCAGGTTCAGATAACCAAACGCTGTTCAATATGTTATTAATAAGCCTTGTCCAACATTCTTTTCTTTCTTTCTCTTCCTCTTTTCTTTCTCTATTTCTCTCTCCCTGTTTCTTTTTTTCTCTATTTCCTTTTCTCTCCTGTGGCACTGGGGATTGAACACAGCCCCCCCTTTTTGGGGACAGGGTCTTGCTAGCCCTGGATTTCTGATCCCCCTGACTTGGCCTCCAGAGTACCTGGGATCATGGGAGCACACCACTGTGTCTGGTACTGTACACTTATCTATGTTCTCTCCTTAGAAGATCTCATGGTTTCAATTTCCAACTATACTAATAGCTCATAAGTTCATGTTTCCAGTTTGTACTTCTCATTTGAGAAAAAGATTTAAGGATGCTACTCAGAGAGTTTGATATGCTTCCAGATTTAGGGAAATGTATCACAACTCAACCATGCCTGAAGAAGTCTGTAAAACAACAAGAGGCTATCACTAGAGCTGCTTCCATCCGTGGCAGAAGAAAATAAGGGTGGTTCTGTTGGAAATAAGCTGTGAGCCAGCAGATGATGGAGTAAAGGTGCCTGTTTTCTGGGGACCAGCTATGGAGCCTTTGAGGAAAACCATGCTAGTGTCATTTTAAAGGAATTAAAACTAAGGGTCAAAGGGACCTCAAAGGAGAAATTTCAGGGGGTTTTAAAAAAATAGGCCTTGACTCCACCAAGAGTTATAGTCAGGAGACTCTTAGCAGAAGTGTCTCTAAAAACACACACAGAAAAATGACATGGGAAAGAGGCAACTGTGCACACACCCAGACACCAGCGTGTGCTCTGTGGGACTGTGCTCATTTCTACTCCCCTAACCTATTTAGGAAGAGGAGAGGCAAAATGGCCATCATGTCCTCTCCACTACTACAGGCTTCCAGGCTTAGATAAAGCCCAAATAGGGAAGGGGGAAAGTTTAAAGATAAATGAAAATGAAGTTGGAGTTTGGGTTATCACAAAGTGGGTGAGAGAGAGAGAGAGAGAGAGAGAGAGAGAGAGAGAGAGAGAGAGAGAGCGCCTTACTAGGGATTGAACTCAGAGGCATTCTATCTTCAGGTTGTACCCCAACCCTTTTTAAGTTTTTTGCTTGAAAACAGGGTCTCTCTAGGTTGCCGAGAGTCTCATTAAGTTGCTGAGGCTGGTCTTAAGCCTGTGATCCTGTGATCCTCCTGTTTCAGCTTCCCAAGTACTGGATGACAGACATGTACCACTATGCTCAGCTTGAACTAAAAATTTTAATGACCCGAATGAGAATATTCTTATGGCAAAAAATGACTGGGAAAGTAAGAAACTTGCCTAAGATTTGACATGGAGAGACCAGGGCCACAGAGTGAGTTTAATATAAAGGAATGAGAAAGAAAGCATGGTTTCCCTTTGGTTTCAACCCTTTAAATCAGAAGTAAATCAGAACTCTTAGAAATTTAATTATTTCAGTCAGAATTGTATAAGAAGGAAAGCAGCGATGTAATACTAAGCGCCAAGGAGCACGTTCAGTTCTGCTGTGAGGTTCCTTACGAGGCTCAGGTGTCCCACCTTATGAATGATGTGCAGGTTTAGTTCAATCCTCTCCCCGAGCAACAAAAATCCAAATATCTGCAAAAACAAAGAATAAAAGGAGGATTATTTTGAGATCACCAAGTTGTAGGCCCGCTCTTTTCTGTAGTTCAAAATTCCTTTCACAGTCACTTCTTGTTCCATGGACACTCTTCAGTCTCTTGGGAACTTTCATCCCTCGTCCTCTGTCTAAAGAGTTGTTTCTTCCCATGCCACTGACACTCCAAGTCAGCCTGGATGTCACCGCCCCTCTGTAACCTTCACCAGCACCTCCAGGAAGAATCTATTATTACGTCCTCTGGGATTTCATAGCAATTAGCACAACCAAACCCTTCCTGAGTTCCCGCCCACTTTTCCTTGTGATGGACTCTACTCTTGGTATTACTTAGACTCCCTTGTAAGAGATTAGATGGAGAGCAGAAGTCATCCCTTTCGGGGTCATTTCCAAGTTCTTTCTTAGGGAATCAATACAAATGTTATACATTCTCAGTAAATCCTAGATTTAAATCTAAATCTAGCTAGTCATCAAGTCAGTGGGTAGACGGAAACTGAAAACGACAGTCCTCTGATGCTACGATATTAATGATAGTCTGGATGCTTAAGATATTTACCTTTTTCTCAAAATAATTTTATGTACATGATTTTATTTGTTCTTTACTCATCCCTATAAAATATTATGTTGTTAAGTATTAATATTATTAAGCAAAAATATTATAATACAGAGCTATGGGCATCTAAATTACAATATTGAGTAAACCAAAGGATAGGCTATTAAACAGGAATACCAAAAAGATGTTCTCCCACTCTTGCAAAAGGTCAAACTCTTTAAACTCTTCAGACACATCCTCTAATGGCACAAACCTCCTTCCCAACCCTTGTGCAAAAAGTACAAGTAACTGATGTAAGTCATGACTCGACTAAACTAGGGTGATGAAATGTCTTCAGGGTTCCCAAAAACAACCTGATACCGTATCAACGGTAAGAATATCCCATGAGACCACTCATGGAGAAAGGGAAACATTACTTACCATTAGCAATGTAGAGTAGGCAGTCATGATCCCAATAAAACTCAGCAAAAAAATGGACCAGAAAAACCAGTATCCTGTTCCTAGATAAACGACCCTGAAAAATTTTGATTTAATCCTTAAAATACATCAGAAATCAGATACTAACATGGGTATCAAGAATGAGAAGACAAAACTAGTTGAAGTGTAAGAAAAAACAGGGGAGACACAAAAAGCACTCTGTGAACAGATTTATAAAAGCTTTAGATATTTAACTTTGTTCTGTAGAGGCAACTATAGACATTAATGGTGTCTCTAAAGTGGTGGGATTATTATAAATGATTTAGAATACATATTCATAGAATTCAAAAATCATATCCTCCTTACTAATACAGACATCTCTAGTACCCAAAAAGAAAAAGTGATATCTCCTAAGTTCACTGCCTTAGCAAAACTATATTAGTTTCCATTTTGGCAGGTTTCTGATCATATGGTATTTTCTTATACATTTATGATCATAACCACCAAATTACTCTACTGTGTGTAAAAGATTTTTAGGTCCTTGATTTGAAACTAAAGAGTCTTGATTAGAAAACAGCCCTAATTGTTCTGTCTTGAAGCACTGTCTGAGATAAAATTGCTAATGATTTGTTAAGAGAAACAATATTACGCTTCCTGTAGGTATTATATGTCAAATAATTTAGACATATAATCTTTCATTTCAAGATAACAGAAATTACCTCCTTTCCATATAAAAACCCTTCAGAGAAGGAAGGACTCGCCCATCAAATAAGATAGGATGGTTTAACCCAAGTACATATGGTTTGTAAAAATAAAGAAATAGGTCTTTTTTTAAAAGAGTCTGGAAGCCAGGCGTGGTGGCACATGCTTGTTATCCCAGCATTTGGGAGGCTGAGATAGGAGGAATATAGTTCGGGGACAGCCTCAGCTACTTAGTGAGGCCCTTTAAAATCCAGTGAGACCCTGTTTCAAAATAAAGAATAAAAAATAGGACTGGGGGTGTAGCTCAGGGTTCAATCCCTAGTATCACAGAAGAAGAAGGAGAAGGAGAAGTAGGAGGAGGAGGAGAAGGAGAAGGAGAAGGAAAAGGAGAAGGAGAAGGAGAAGGAGGAGGAGAAGGAGAAGGAGAAGGAGAAGGAGAAGGAGAAGGAGAAGGAGAAGGAGAAGGAGAAGGAGAAGGAGAAGGAGAAGGAGAAGGAGAAGGAGAAGGAGAAGGAGAAGAAGAATCGTCTGGCCGGGCATGGTGGCACACACTTGTAATCCCTGCGCTTGGGAGGCCGAGACAGGAGGATTGCGCAGGTTCTAAGCCAGTCTCGCTGGCTTGGGAGACCCTGTTTCCAAATAAAGGAAAAAAAATATATATATATATATACACATGATATATATATGAGTGTAGCCCAGACGTAGAAGGGCTTCCAGGAACCCCAGTACCACACACAAAAAAAAAAAAAAAAAAAAAAAAGGAGAGTCTGGAAGCAGGGTATAATGGCAAACACCTATAATCCCAGTATTTGGGAAGCTGATATGGGAGGATTACAGGTTCAAGGACAGCCTCAGCAAGTAGTGAGACTCTCCAACCTAGTGAAACTGTGTTTTGAAATAAAAATAAAATAGGATTGGGGGTATAGCTTGAGGGTAGAACAATCCCTGGTACTACCATAAAAAGGTCTTGAAATAATTTTTAAAAACATGAAAAATAGCCTTAATAGTGATCTAGATGCAGCACATCAGTTAAGTAGTGATACTGACATGCTCTCCAAGAAACAAACACACACCCTTAAGATCTGCCATTTAATGAGACCTCTTTTTTAATTTAATTTTTATGTGGAACATATTGAAAATGGCATACCTCAGACTGCTTGGTGTCCTCTGCCCCTCCCCGCGCCCCTTCCCCCACCCAGCAATGAGTGTCCAGGTTGACCATGCTACATTCATACTTTAACACATATTCGAATGTGGCTCCTCCATTAATCAACCTTAGCCTTCTTCCTCTCCTACCCTTCCCTTTCAGCTTTGCTGAGGTTTCCCCTCCATTATCTGGAGTCCCTCTGGTATTCCTAATACTCCCTAGTTTGGGCATATCAGAAAAAAACATATGTTTCTTCTCTTTCTGTGCTTGGCTGATCTCACTTAACATAATGTTCTCCAGGTCTCTCCATATTTTTGTGAATGGCATGATTTTGTTTTTCTTTATAGCTGAGTAGAATTCCATTGTGTGTATTTCCCATAATTTTGCAATCCATTCATCTGCTGATGGAGACCTAGGTTGGTTCCATATTTTGGCTATTACGAATTGTGCTGCTATGAACATGGGTATGCATATGTTACTATAGTTCTCTGATTTCAACCCCTTTGGAAAGATACCAGGAGTGGTATAGCCAGATCACATGGTGGATCCATTCCCAGTTTTCTAAGGAATCTCTACACAGATCTCCATAGCGGCTGAACTAGTTTGCACTCCCACCAACAGTGTAAAAGAGTTCCTATTTTCCCACATCCTTGCCAGCATTTGTTGTTCTTTGATTTCTTTATGCTTGCCACTCTGATTTTTTAAACAGGTCTCACTAAGTTGCAGAGGACCTCACTAAGTAGCTCAGGCTGGCCACCAACCTGAAATCCTCCTGTCTCAGCCTCCCAAGCACTGATATTACAAGCGTGGGCCACTATGCCCGGCTTAATTTTTTATTTTGAAATAGGGCCTTGCTAGGTTGCTGAGAGTCTTGTTGTGAGGCTGTCCTTGAGTCTGCTATCCTCCTGTCTCAGCCTCTCAAGTACTCGTATTACAGGCATGCACCACTACACCCAGCTCTAAACTCTTCTTTAAGATAGTCAATCACATGTAAATACTACTACCAGTTTGGTTCAGCTCATATGCCTCCCACCAAACTCAGATAATGCTCCCACCCACCCTCTGTTAACTACAGGTTGAGGAAGAACTACATCCTCTCTCCTCTCCTTATCTTCCTCTTCTACTTCCTTTCCCAGTCCTCTGCACTCATTCTTGGTGGTAGTGGCAGTCTGACAAAAGGGAGTGGGATTCAGAATGAGAAGGGAGTTTGCTTTACGTGACTGCCTGGACGTCAGTGAAAGAAGGATTCTTTCTTGTCCATCCTTTTATTTATTTATTTATTTTTTTGTACTAAGGGCTGAACCCAGAGGCGTTCTACCTATGAGCTAGACCCCGAGTCCTGTTTTGCTTTTTATTTTGACATCTCACTAAGTTGCTGAAGGTCTCACTATATTGCTATGGCCTTGAACCCATAATTTTGTCTCAGCCTCCCAAGTACTGGGATGCTAAGCAAGCGCTGCCACATCTGGCCCCACCCTCCTTTACACTGGGAATATACAATGCTGATGACCACAGAGTAGGCTCACTCTATGTGGATGTGTCCAATTTAGGATTCTTCTGACTCCTTATTTCTTAAGCAGTTTTCCTTCTCCTCTGGGGCACTGTGTTACATCTTTCTAGCAGCATGAATCACACCCCCCTTTTGGATGGTGGGCCTTGTCACTCAACCAAGATAGCTTAATTGGTACAATCTGTTTGATGCAACTCCCTCATCTAAGATCCACGTTTCCTGCACTAATGTTTAAATAAACCTTTCAGGGCCAGCCATGGTGACGCACACCTGTAATTCCAGTACATAGGAGGGTAAGACAGGAGGGTTGTAGCTTTGAGGCCAGCTTCAGCAACTTAGCAAGCCCCTCAGAAACTTAGTAAGACCCTGTTTCAAAATAAAAAATAAGATAGAGCCAGGCGTGGTGGTACACACTTGTAATTCCAATACTTGAGAGGCTGAGACAGGAGGATCGCAGGTTCAAGGCCAGCCTCAGCAATTTAGTGAGGCCCTCTAAAACTTAGTGAGAACCTGTTTAAAAAAAAAAAAAAACATGTCTGGGAGTACAGCTCAGGAGTAGAATGCCCCTAGTTTCAAACCCCAGTACCACATAAACAAACAAATAAAAAAAACAGGGCTGAGGTATAGCTCAGAGGTAGAATTCCCCTGGGTTCAATCCCTAGTACCCTAAAAATAAATAAAAAGTTAATTTTGCCATTGAAAGATCAAAATAGAAACTATCTTATCTCTGTTGTAAGTGGGAATTGCTGTAACCTTTTGAAAAGTACTTTGCAATAGGTATAATGAATTTAACAGTGTTTATTCTCCTTGACTCAATGATGCCACCTGTGTGAATCAAATTCTAAGAACATTAGTAGTCAGAATATGAAGATTTCTCTGCACTATTATTATTTCATCAAGACAAGAACATTAAAAATACTCATAATGCCTAACAATAAAATGTTATTAGCTGAGGAAGTATATTATGTCATCTTCACATGATGAAATAGTCTGAAACCATTTTAAATGATATTCATTAGGGGCTTTACTGATTTGTTGAAATGTTTATTATTAAGTAAAACAGAAATGTAAAATTATATAAACAGTATCAACCTAATAATAGAGAAGTAAGCACAGAAGAAAAAAAAAAAAGGCTAGAGAATATATCCCAAGTGATTGTCACTTGAGAATGTGGCCAAACATATATTTCCAATTTCTGCCTTTTTCACATTTAAAAATAGCAAGCAACATTTTATGTCTATGAAAAGGAAAAAAAAATAAACCCCAGTACCACCACCAAAAAAAAAAAAAAAGCTTCATACCCAAACGTATCTTTCTTCCTAAATATCAAGTAATAGATAATGTTTGTAGCACCATTAGAAGGCACCAGGCCAGCACAACTGGAAGGTTTGGGAGCAGGCCAGGGTCGCATTTTAGTCATGAAACAGCACTGAGAAGGAACACCCGTCCCTGTGTTGAGAGTTCCAGGAGGCCCCTAAGGACAGAGAGAGGTGGAGGCTAGAGGAGAGCACAGGAAGCAGGGTCCAGGGACAGAGATCAAGGACTAGGCATAGTATGGGCATCAGAACTCAAAGAAGGAGACCGAGGAACAACATAACAGACAGTATCTGAAAAGGACTGGGGACGCCGAAAGCAGAGAGGAAGCTTTCTACTGAGATGCATTTGGTTTTCAGTGTGAGACGGAGGTGGAAGGGGAGCAGAATAGGTTAAGGTGCGAAGCATCCTACTCCTGTCCCGGAGTCAGGCCTCTCACCCACAACCTGTGGAAAGTCCAATTTTGTCCACTTGTTGGAATTGCCCTACTATGGCAACCAAATATTTTCAATCTGAAGTGGCTATCAGACCAAAAAGCCCTAACAAAAATAAAAAGTACAGAAAGTGAAACTTACCAGTCAAAGCTAACGTATTCGTTGGAGGTTTCTATCCACACGAACAGCAAAAGCACAGAGAGGATAAATGAAGCCACCAGGCATACATAAAAGAATTGCTCTTTCTGGGAAGAGAAGAAGACTGACTTAGCTCCATGTATCCATGTTATTCCCGAGGTTTCTGTACACACACACACACACACACACACACACACACACACACATGCTAAAGGTCAGGAATTGTGGTAGGGCCATCCATCACTCTCCCACTGGAGCAACCATTCTCTTGATTTGACCTCTACCTCATCTTCTATATGCCCATTTATAACACTATTACACTGACCTGTAGTTAAATGTCTATGTGTTTGTATCTGATGCTATCGTGCTTCTTTGTTTTTTGTATTTTTTTGTATTTTTTTTTTTTTTTTTTTTGGTGGTACTGGGGTTCCTGGAAACCCTTCTACCTCCAGGCTACACTTCCAGACCTATTTTATATTTTTATTTGGAAACAGGGTCTCTTAAGCCAGCAAGGCTGGCTTCAAACCTGCACGATCCTCCTGTTTCCACCTCCCAAGCCCGGGGATTACAAGCGTGCGCCACCACGCCCGGCTTAGTGTTTCTTTTTTTTTTTTTTTTGGTGGTGGTACTGGGGTTCCTGGAAGCACTTCTACCTCCGGGCTACACTCCCAGACCTATTTTTACATTTTTATTTGGAAACAGGGTCTCCTAAGTCAGCACGCGGCTGGCTTCGAACCTGCGTGATCCTCCTGTCTCTGCCTCCCAAGCGCGGGGATTACAAGCGTGCGCCATCACGCCCAGCTAGTGTTTCTTTTTTTAAAGAAAAAACTTTTCTAACACATCTTAGTATTGTCAATTTTTTTTTTTTTTTTTTTTTTTTTTGCAGGTTTGTGGATGGAACCCAGGGGCATTTGACCTACAAGCTACACCCACTGCCCTTTTTTTTTTTTAATTCTTTATTTTGAAACAGGGTCTCACTGAGTTGCAGAGGGCCTCACTAAGTAGCTGAGGCTGTCTGCAAACTGCGACCCTCCGGTTTCAGCCTCCCTAATGCTGGGATTATAAGCCTGCGCCACCACACCCGGTTTAACATAGTTTCTTAAATGTAGTTGGCTCTCAACAACAGGCTGTTGAGTTAAATCCATCTCTCCATATACCTAATGTTTGTGTGCCTAATACATCCCCTGAGTAATTAATCCACTCATTTTTTCAAGGTTCCCTTTAGTCATTTACCTGCCCACTTGGGAGAACAAGAAAGAATTAGAGAATAAACATTTTTTAAGTGGCACATTGCTACGGACTTCAAAAACTACTTTCACTTCATTTATTTCTTATATGAGCCATATGAATTATGTACTGTTAACCTCATTCTGTAGAAGAAAGGTCAGAGAGGTAAAATAATTAGCTCAAGATCAAACAGCTAAAGGGCAAGGGCAGGAAAATAGCCCCGATCTGTGTGAGCTCAAAGCCAAGACGAAGGGCATCCTTATATGGGAGGTATCCAAACTAAACCCTGAAGGCAACCCCACCAGTGAGAGTCCCACGATAAACCAGCCATGCCAAAGGTTGCTGAGAGAATTAGGTTTAAAATGCCATCAAAGTTACCTTTTCTTTTTCTTTTTTTCTTTCTTTTTTTTTTTTTTTTTTGCGGTACTGAGGACAGAACCCAGGCACATTCTGTCTCCGAGCTACACCCCAGCCCCAGCCTTTATTTTGAAACGGGGTCTCACTGAGTTGCAGAGGGCCTCACTAGGTAGCTGAGGCTGTCCGCGAACCACCATTCTCCTGTCTCAGCCTCCCGAATGCTGGGATTACAAGCGTGCGCCGCCACACCCGACATAAAGTTATACTTTTTAAAACTTCTGATCAAATAAGAAATCTCATTTCTTTGTACATTGTGTTAATGTTAAAAACAGAATAATCCTTGCTCTGTCTAAATTCTAAGGTTATTGTGAGAAAACAACAAAAATAAAAAATAAAACACAAAATGAGCCTTCCAAAAAGCTAATGAGAGAACTTATGGGTATCAAGGCAGCAAAATACCACCCTCTGAGTATAGGGCCATAAACAGCAGAGACGCTGACTCAGGTCTCAAACACACTCTCTACAAAAAAACTTAGGGAAACTTTTAAAAAGATAATATTATTCCCCAATTCAAAACTCTCCCAGAGCTTTCTACTGTATTAGAGTATCACTGCAGGATGCGATGGCACGGGCCTATAATCCCAGCTGCTCAGAAGGCTGAGGCAGGAGGATGATGAGTTCAAGCCCAGCCTGGGCAACTTCCTCGCTCAAAATAAAAAAGATGGGGTGTAGCTCAGTGGCAGAGCGTTTGTCTAGTATGCACAAGGTCCTTGGTTCAGTTCCCAGCATGGGGAGGGGTATCACCCAAGCTGCCCTCCATGGCCCGCAGTCCCACCTGATCAGCCCTGCCCGTCGCCTGCCTCATTCCATCCTACGCTCCACCTCGCCGCCCGATGCCGGGCCCGATGCCAGGCCGCCTGGCCACCTTTCTACTCCAGCACACAACCCCACCTCTTCCCACCTCAGAAGCTTTGTACTTGCCAGCTCCTCCGCCTACAATACGTTTGCCCCTGGATGTACGATGGATGGAAATAGAGCATCTCCATGCTCCAAAGAGCTGTTCTCTGAATATGCCTCCTAGACACCGTCCAGTTTCTAACGCATTTTTCTATTTTATTAAGTCCAAAGCTCCTTTACTATCTGAAAGCATTTTTCTTCATTTATTGTGTACTGCCTAACTCATCCCACTGGAATTTATGCTGCAGGAGAAGCAGAGGCCTTAGCCTTCTCAGCTACTGTGGCACATATAAAGTGGGTGTTTTGTCTGTTTGCTTTGGTACTGGGGATTGAATCCAGGGTATTCTTCCTCCAAGCTCTACCCCAGCTCTGTTTTTTGTTTTCAAGCACAGTCTCATTCAATTGCTGGGTATCTCCCTGAATTGCTGCGACTACCTTGAATCTCTCTTGAACTTTTGTTTCAGCCTCCCAAGCACTAGGATTATAGGCATGTGCCATAGTGCCACTGTTAGCCGGGCGTGGTGGCGCACGCTTGTAATCCCCGCGCTTTGGAGGTGGAGACAGGAGGATCGCGCAGGCTCGAAGCCAGTGGCGCTGGCTTAAGAGACCCTGTTTCCAAAAATAAAATTGGTCTGGGAGTGTAGCCCGGAGGTAGAAGGGCTTCCAGGAACCCCAGTACCACACATACAAAAAAAGTTTTCTGTTAAATAATTATTTCCATTTTTTTTTATTCTCACTGTTACCACCAAAATTTTCAAAGTCTTACAACCTGTTTATAGAATGAAGTTCAATTTTTTTTTTTTTTTTTTTTTTTTTTTAGTACCAGGGATGGAACCCAGGGGACATTCGACCTCCAAGTGACACCTCCAGCCCTATTTTTTATTCTTTATTTTGAAACAGGGTCTCACTAAATTGCCAAGGGCCTCACTAAGTAGTTGAGAATATCCTTGAACTATGATCCTCCTGTCTCAGTCTCAGAGTTTCTGGGGTTACAAGCGTGCTCAACCATGCCCGGCTTAAGTTTAAATGTTTTAGCTTGACATAAAGAGGCATTATGATTTAATCAAAATATTCCTTTCCAGTCCTACTCCTTATTTATTTCCTTTGATGGCACTAAACTCAGCGCTGTAAATTCATTTTTCCCTAAACACACCGCCGTGCTTCTCTATCTTTGGACTCACCCCGCCTACTCCTTCACCCAGAGCCCCCCGTACATCATTTCTCTGTTGCTTCCACAAATCAGTGACCCCAAGAACAGCTACAATGACAACCTGACTAAGTGCTAACTGTGTCAAGCCAGTTCACAGTACTTTCCACATACTACCTCTTCTATCTCACAACAAAACCTGGAGATCGTTCCTCTTGCTATTTATTTATTTATTTATTTATTTATTTATTTATTTTTGGTGGTATTGGGGGTGGAACCCAGAGGCTTTCTACCTCTAGGCTATACTCCCAGACCTATTTTAAATTTTATTTGGAAACAGGGTCTCACTAAGTTGCGGAGAGCCTCACTAAGTAGCTGAGGCTGGCTTCGAACCCGTGCGATCCTTCTGTCTCAGCCTTGCAAGCGCGGGGATTACAAGCGTGCGCCACCACACCCGGTACCTCTTGCTATTTAACATCTCCATCATTCTAGCGAGGCTCTGAAGCACTGAGATGCTGAGTAACTCGCCCAACCTCTCCCAGTGGCGGAACTCTAATCTAGACCAGGGACAGTCAGTAGGAAACCCACAACTGAATCTGGACAGTCTTTCTCTAAGACAAACATCTTATTAGTGCTTATGCTATATGCTCTATTCCTCCCGCTGGACAGAGAGGGGATTAAGTTATTTAGATACCTTGAGAGTTATCTGTCCAACTCCCTAACTGTAGAGATTACTAGCCTGTAGGCAGCATCATACTTAGGACCCACACATACGCCTGGGTCTGGTTCAGGGGTCTGCCCATTACACCAACTCAGATGAAGCCTCCCTTTATTTTCCCCTTCATGGACCTCGTTTAGCTCTCAAGTGACTTTCTAACTCATCTCTAAGTAATAACCATTTGTTGAGTCATCTTCTTTCTTGACCCTCACTACTTCAATCCAGGCCACCAACATCTCTAGGGAATACTGCTATTGCCTTTTCTCTGCCTCCAAAGAGGCCTGCCTTCATCGGTGTTGTCCCTTCCAATGTATCCTACACACGCAATAATCACTCTAAAACACAGCTCGTACTGTTATCACTGGGTTAAACCTGTAGTTGCCAGGGATCAAACCCAGGGCCTTATACATGTTCTCTATACCTTTTCCAAAATTTTTTATTTTCTATATGGAAGAGATTTGTGTGTGTGTGTGTGTGTGTGTGTGTGTGTGTGTGTGTGTAGTATTGGGGATTGAACCCAAGGGCATTCTACCTCTAAGCCACATGCTGCCTCTAGCCCTTTTTCATTTTTTATTTTGAGACAGGGTATTACTAAATTGCTAAGGGGCTGGCTAAGTTTCTGAGGCTGGCTTCAAATCTGAAACCCTCCTATCTCAGCCTCCAAAGTACTAGGATTACAGGCAAATACCACCACACTTGGCTTCCAGTGCTTAAAACCACACATCTGACCCATCTCTAGCTTCATTTCCCATCTCTTCTCCATGCATTTCTGCTCTATCTAAAATAAACCTGCCAACCTCTATACCAACTCACCATGTCCTTTGACTCTACTTCAATATCTCCAATTTTTTTTAATCTAATTCCTCATCACTGTCACTTTCTAAATAAAATTATCTTTGGCCCCTCCTTTGATATGTGCCTATGTGCATATATACACAATTATAGCCCTTATTATACTGAAATTGTGTGTGTACCTCCCCCAGTAGAATGTAAATTTCTTCAGAAAATGAACTAGGCCTGAAGCACGTCTATTATCCCCCATCACTAGTGGAGACGCCACATATGTGAGCACAAAAGATACTGGGGACAGGGATTCCTATCTAGCCAATGAAGCCTCCCATTTCCAACCTCTTTCATCTTAATCCCCACACCAGGCATAAGAAACCAGAGCTGCACTCGGTCAGACTGTAGGGACTTAGCCGCACCATGTTTACAAGCAAGTTCAGGCACATGACTTGGCTCGCTTCCCAATTCTGTGTGCTCACTGCTGGAACTCTTGTGCCATTGAACCAGCAGAGGGTCCCAACATATCATTCAGAGAAAGAAAGAGGCCTCTATGAAGCCAGGCCATGGCCTATCGCTCAGCTTTATTAGAGAAAACCAAACACTAGCTTGACCAATAATAAAGGAGCATCTTTGTTTTCCCACTTGCTGTTTTCTCTCGCAAGTATCCTTCCACTTTGAAACCCATGCAGAAAAGATTCAGGCGCTCCTGCAGTGCCTATCCCAAAATATTAACTGCACCCAAACCTCACGTTTTCTTCAAGGTTCCTAAATGAATAAATGAGTATGCCTGTAATACCAGTGCTTCCAAGGTGGTGGCCAGAGACTCACAGGTCCAAGACAAGCCTCAACATCTTAGCAAGGCTCTCAGCAACCTAGCAAGACTCTGTTTCAAAACAAAAAAGGGTTTGGGGTATACCTTTGAGGTAGAATGCCTCTGGGTTCAATCCTCAGTACCAAGAAAGAAAGGAAGAGAGGAAGAGAGAAAGGGAGAGATAAAGGGAGAGAGAAAGGGGGGGAGAGAGAGAGAGAGAGAGAGAGAGAGAGAGAGAGAGAGAGAGAAAGAGAGAGAGAGAAAGGAGAGAGAAAGAGAGAGAAAGGAGAGAGAGAGAAAGAGAGAGAAGAGAGAAGAGAGGAGAGAGAGAGAGAGAGAGAGAGAGAGAGAGAGAGAGAGAGAGAGAGAGAGAGAGAATATGAGAATATGAATGAATGGGGGAAAATAAAGAATAAAAGTGAGGGACTGAGGCTGTAGCTCAGGGACCGAGTGCTGGCCTATCATGTCCAAGGCCCTGGGTTCCATTTCTACAATCATAAAACAATAAAAAGAAGAAAAAGAAAAGTGAAAATAAAATATGAAGACAGCAGGTACATGTTTCAGTGAGTTGAACTCTGTCTCCAGAATTGGCATTGTTCTTTCATGGAAGACTAGAGCCTTCGCATTCCCAATCCTGGAGCCTGATGGGTCACCTAATAGGCAGGGGCTGCTCCCTACATCTGAGAAAGAGTGGTCCAACTCCTTCCTATCTCTGTACCCTGGAACAGCAACAGGATCCAAATTCAGTTTTTTTCCACTCTCTGAATTTCCATTGGCAGCTGTAGAAACCAGTAAGGAAGGTGACATAGCATCTGTGATTGAAGATGTATATAATCCATGGATTATACTTTTTTGGGTTTCTTTTCTTCTTGGTTCTAGGCTTAATCCTGTTGATCTTCTTAAGCATGATTCACCCTTTTGCTGGAAGGACAAATAAAACAATCAGGACCTAGTTTAGCTCCTGCTAAAGTACTTACTCCACCATTCTAGAGAAAATTCTTTTGCCGGGCGTGGTGGCACACGCTTGTAATACCTGCGCTTGGGAGGCTGAGACAGGAGGATCGCACGGGTTCGAAGCCAGCCTCAGCTACTTAGTGAGGCTCTCAGCAACTTAGTGAGACCCTGTTTCCAAATAAAGTATAAAAAGTAGGTCTGGGAGTATAGCCCGGAGGTAGAGGTAGAAAAGCCCCTGGGTTCCACCCCTGGTACCACCAAAAAAAAAAAAAAAATTCTTTCAAAAGTAGATGGGCAAGAAAACATATTGAAGGTCTGGGGGTATAGCACAGAGGTAGAAAAGCCCCTGTGTTCCACCCTCAGTACCACACAAAGAAGAAGAAGGAGAAGGAGAAGGAGAAGAAGAAGAGGAGGAGGGAGAGGAGGAGGAGAAGGAGGAGAAGGAGGAGGAGGAGGAGGAGGAGGAAGAGGAAGGAGAAGAAGAAAAAGAAAAAAGGAAACCTATTTAAGCTGGGTATTATGGCACGCACCTGAAATCCCAGTACTTGGGAGGCTGAGACAGGAGGATCACAGGTTTGTGGCCAGCCTTAGCAACTTAATGAGGCCCTCCACAACTTAGTAAGACCCTATTTCAAAATAAAGAATAAAATAGAGCTGGGGGTGTATCTCAGAGGTAGAATGCCTCTGGGTTCTATCTCCAGTCAAACACACACACACACACACACACACACACACACACACACACACACACACCTATTTACAACTGAGGATAATGGATTTGGAACAGAACAATACTGAAACACGTTTCAACTTACCGAAACACATATTTTACTACTAATTTTGGGAGTGTTTGTTTGCAGTGATTGTACCATTCTAAGGTTTAGTTTTCTCACCTCTAAAACAGGACCATAGTCTTATCCTAGCCAACTAATAGAAGCTAAAGTATCAAACTATATACTAGGTAAGATGGGTCTTTTCAACTGTAACATGCTCTGGAAGTAACCTGAGATACAGAGGCATGGGTGACAAGCATGAGAAATACAATCCTCAACTAACAAGGGATTCAGGCTCCTATCAGCCTGGCCCTCCCCTTTCTTACTTCTGCCATACAAAATCAGGGTTAGCTTCAATTATTAACAATGGAACATTTAAAGCAGCAACAGCTAGAAAAACCAGTTAATTTTTCTTTTTGCAAACACCACCAAAACTTTTCAGACACAGAACAAAATATGTGGTATGTGGCTTCACAATGGGCACTTTGCACCACGCTGCTCACCATGCCAGCACGGGCTTCCTCAGAGGGTCCCAAATGACTGCCTGAGCTATGATTATCACCTAAATTCCAGCGAGCAGAAAAGAGGAAGGACAAAAGGATGGTATTCTGCCTTATTTTAGGGATATTTATAGAAGTTGAGCATGACATTGCACTAACAGAGGCTTTCTTATTGGTTAAAAAAAAAAAAGTAGGGGATGCGCCGGGCGTGGTGGCGCACGCTTGTAATCCCCGCGCTTGGGTGGCGGAGACAGGAGGATCGCGTAGATTCAAAGCCAGCCGCTCTGGCTTAAGAGACCCTGTTTCCAAAAATAAAATAGGTCTGGGAGTGTAGCCCGGAGGTAGAAGGGCTTCCAGAAACCCCAGTACCACAAAAAAAAAAAAAAAGGGGATAAATATTGAGGGGAAAACTACAGCATTTTCTACTTCATTATAATAGGAGAAAGTTGTTTTCATACCAAAGGAATGTTAAGATAATGTGTGAATTAAGGGGAAAAAAGAAAAAAATTACTTTAAAACAAAAACTAATAGTCATAAAAGACCTGATACCTGGTCACAGCCTCTACTCCTGAAAACTCTGTCAGGTTCCACTTTTCTGTGTATGTGAAAGGCACTCTCCTTCTGTAGTTAAGAACACATGGCTTAGCCAGGCATGGTGGTGCACACTTGTAACCCGGTACTTGGGAAGCTGGGACAGGAGGATTGTAGGTTCAAAGCCAGCCTCAGCAATTTGTGAGGCCCTCCACAATTTAGTGAGATCTTGTTTCAAAATAGGAAATAAAATAGGGCAGAGGGGCCGGGCATGGTGGCGCACGCTTGTAATCCCCGTGCTTGGGAGGCAGAGACAGGAGGATCGCGCAGGTTTGAAGCCAGCCGCGTGCGCTGGCTTTAGGAGACCCTGTTTCCAAATTAAAAAAAAAAAATGTAAAATGTCCCTGGGTTCAATCCCTAGTCACACACACACACACACACACACACACACACACACACACACACTTTGACTTGTCTTAGCCAGAGTGAAATAACAAGGATTGTAGTTACCATCCCATCTTAAGTGACTAAAACCAGGAAAGTATATAAAACAATGGTTTTCAGATACCGGAGAATAACAAATGAAGGGTAGAAATCCCCAGGACGGTGCCAGGCATGGTGGCACATGCTTGTAACCCCAGTACTTGGGAGGCTGAGACAGGAGGATCACGGTTCCCAGCCAGTCTCAGCTACTTAGTGAGGCCTCCACAATTTAGTGAGACCCTGTTTCAAAATAAAGAATAAAAAATAAGCCAGGCCTGGTGGCGCACACTTGTAATCCCTGCGCTTGGGAGGCGGAGACAGGAGGATTGCTCAGGTTTGAAGCCAGCCACGCTGGATTAAGAGACCCTGTTTCCAAATAAAAAGTAAAAAATAGGTCTGGGAGTGTAGCCCGGAGGTAGAAGGGTTTCCAGGAACCCCAGTACCACCACCAAAAAAAAAAAAAAAAAAAAAGAATAAAAAATAAGCCGGGCGTGGTGGCGCTTGGGAGGCTGAACAGGAGGATCGCACAGGTTCGAAGCCAGCTCTCAGCTACTTAGTGAGGCTCTCAGCAACTTAGTGAGACCCTGTTTCCAAATAAAATATAAAAAAATAGGTCTGGGAGTAGCCAGAGGTAGAAAGCCCCTGGGTTCCACCCCCAGTTCCACCAAAATAAAAATAAATAATAATAATAATAATAATAATAATAATAATAATGCTGAAGGTATAGATCAAAGGTAGAATGCTCCTGGGTTCAATCCCTAGTAATGAAGAAAAAAAGCCCTGGGACAAAGAAATGAGGGGTTTTTGTTTCATTTGTGGGGAGGGGTACTTGGGGTTGAACCTAGGGGGATTCTAGCTCTGAGATATACCCTTTTAATTTTTTTAAATTTTGAAACAGGGTCTTAATATATCCTGAAAGCCGCACTCACTAAGTTGCTGAAGCTATCGTCAAACCTTAAGTCCTCCACTAAACAAGTAGAGGGATGACAGGTGTATGCCACCAGGCCAGGCAAGAAGTGAGTATTATTAAAGCCTAACTACAGCCTGGACAGAATTTCCAGAATGAAGCACCAGGAGGGAGAATAAAGGAAGAGCCTGGCAGTGTCCTTGGATTGTGCAGAGAGAAACAGGGTCTAGGGGAGATGAGGGCCCCCCTCTACCTCCCCAAATCTATACATAAATATTGATCAGTGAGAACAGTGAAATTAACCAAGGACAGAAAAAGAAGCACACAAAAGGAGGTAAAAGAAAACATACGTGCCTCAGATAAGTTTAGAAATAGTTGTTGTTTCTACCAGTTAGAGAAAAAAAAAAAAAACGTGTAATA
Organism: Muscardinus avellanarius; assembly: GCF_963383645.1. NCBI lineage: Eukaryota > Metazoa > Chordata > Mammalia > Rodentia > Gliridae > Muscardinus > Muscardinus avellanarius. The sequence goes on along the minus strand of NC_137786.1, from coordinate 174,061,109 downwards.
CGTGGGACCTTAGACATTATGCTCAGGTGTGTGTGTGTGTGTGTGTGTGTGAGAGAGAGACAGACAGACAGACAGACAGGGATGGAACACAGGGGCATTTTACCTCTGAGATACACCTCAGACCTACTTTTTTTTTGTGGTACTGGGGTTCCTGGAAGCCCTTATACCTCTGGGCTACACTCCCAGACCTATTTTTACATTTTTATTTGGAAATAGGGTCTCCTAAGCCAGCACGCGCGGCTGGCTTCGAACCTGCGCGATCCTCCTGTCTCAGCCTTCCAAGCGCGGGGATTACAAGCGTGCGCCACCACGCCCAGCAGTCAGACCTACTTTTTTATTCTTTATTTTAAAACAGGGTCTCAAGCCGGGCGTGGTGGCGCACGCTTGTAATCCCCGCACTTGGGAGGCTGAGACAGGAGGATCGCACAGGTTCGAAGCCAGCCTCAGCTACTTAGTGAGGCTCTTGGCATCTCAGTGAGACCCTGTTTCCAAATAAAGTATAAAATAGGTCTGGGAGTATAGCCCGGAGGTAGAAAGCCCCTGGGTTCCACCCCCAGTACCACAAAAAATAAATAAATAAAACAGGGTCTCACTAAGTTGTGGAGGGCCTCAGTAAGAAGCTGAGGCTGGCCATTAACCTGTGACCCTCCTGTCTCAGCCTCACAAGTACTGGGGTTACAAACATGCGCCACCACACCCAGAAAGCCCAGGAGCTTGAGATCAGCTTGGGCAACACAGTGAAATTCCATTCCAAAGAAAAGAAAAGTTAGTGTTACAATGGTCCAATGAAGTACAAAGATGAGCTTAACAAGAATCAAGATGTCTCCCAGTATCTTGACTCTTCTGGAACAAGATCCAAGAATATTTAATATGAGAAGGAGCCAACAAAGTAAAATTCAAGATACCTGGTATATCATAAAAAATTAGCAGGACACCAGGCTGGTATCATAGTACATGCTTGTGATCCAAGTTACTCAGGCGGCGGAGGTAGGGAGATGACAAGGTTGGGAACAGCCAGAGTGATTTAGGGAGACTGTCTCAAAATTAAAAAGAAAAGTGCTGGAGGTAGAGATCAGTGGTAGAGCATTTGCCTAGCATACGCAAGGCCCTGGGTTCAATTCCCAGTGCTACAGGGGAAAAATTTACAAAAAATCAAAGCATATAATCCATAAAAAGAGAAGAAAAGGCCTGTGTGGTGGTGCACACCAGTAGTCCAAGTACTGAGGAGGCTAAGGAGGATCGTAGGTTTAAGACAAGTTTCAGCAACTTAGCAAGGCTCTCAGCAACTCAGACCCTGTTTCCACATGAAAAATAAAATGGGGGGAGGGTAGCTCAGAGGTAGAATGCCCCTGGGCTCAGTCCTTAGTACTAAAATGAAAGAAAGGAAGGAAGCTCCATCAAGCAACAATAATCCATAAGTATCTCAGATGAGAGAATTAGTAGACAAAGATATTAAAACATTATTGCAACTATATTCCATATGAGGTGTGTGTGTGATACTGGGGGTTGAATCCAGGGGCATTCTACTTTTTTTTCTTTGTGGTACCGGGGATTGAACACAAGGACATTCTACCTCCAAGCTATATGTCTATGCCATGTTTATTAAATTTTTGAAATAATGTCTTGCTAAATTGCTTAGACTAGCCTGAAACCTGCAATCCTCCTGTCTTAGTATTCCAAATACTGGGAATACAGGCTTGTGCCATCACATCTGTTTTTTGTTTGTTTTGTGGTACTGAGTATTGAATCCAGGGGCATTTTACCTCTGAGCTACACCCCAAGCCTTATTTTTTATTTTTAAACAGGGTCTCACTAAGTTGCTGAGGGCCTTGCTAAATTTCTGAGGCTGGCCTTGCACCTGCAATCATCCTAGCTCAGTCCCAAGTACTGGGATTACCAGTGCATGCCATCACACCCAGTTTATATATCATTCATTTAAGAAAATAGAGGAAAATATATACAGTAAGGAGAGACAAAGAAGGTTTAAAAAGACCTAACTTGAACTTCTAGAGATGAAAAAAATAAAAAATGAATAATATACTTCCAGGATTAAGAGCAGATTAGACAATGCAGAAGAAAAGATTAGTGAATTTAAGAATTCAAATGAATCCTGGAGTGGTAGCACATGCTTGCAATCCCAGCATTTGGGAGGCTAAGCCAGGAGGTTGCAGTCCATGGACAGCCCTAGCTACTATTCAGTGAGGTCCTTTGCAATTCAGAGAGACCCTGTTTCAAAATAAAGAATGGCAGGGTGTGGTGGTGCATGCTTGTAATCCCAGCATCTGGGAGGTGGACACCAGAGAATCATGGTTCGCGGACAGCCTCAGCTACTTAGCAAGGCCCTTCACAACTCAGTGAGACCCTGTTTCAAAAAATAAAAGTCTAAAAAATAGGGCTGGGGGTGTAGCTCAGAGGTACAATTTCCCTGGGTTTCATCTCTAGTAGCAAAAAAGAAGGAAGGAAAGAAAGAAAGAGAAAGAAAGAAAGAAAGATTGATTTAAATAGATAGGGCTGAGGGTGTAGCTTGGAGGTAGAACGCCTCTGAGTTCCATCCCCAGTACCAAAAAAAAAAAAAGAAAGAAAGAAAGAAAGAAAGAAAGAAAGAAAGAAAGAAAGAAAGAAAAAAGAACTTAGAGAAAAGAAGAGGAAGGAGTCAGGAAAAATGGTGACTGTGGGACACAGCACATCTCAGTAGCTATAACAAAAATTAACTACTGAGAAGGCAGCTTGCAAGAAACTCACCTTACAGTCAAAGATATTCATAGGCTAAAGGTGAAAGGATGGAAAAAGATATATCATGCCAATGGAGACTGAAAAGGAGCAGGGGTAGCAACACTGATATCTAATAAAACAGGCTTTAAGCTAAAACACATTAGAAGAGTCAAAGTAGGACAGTTCTTATTCATGAAAGAAACAATCCAGCAAGAAGATATAATGATAGTAAATGTTTTTGCCCCAAATGTGGATGCACCCACATTTGTAAAACAAACTCTTTAGGACATCTGGTCTCAAAGTGACCCAAATACAGTCATATTGGGAGATTTCAACATACCATTCATGCCACTAGATTGATCTTCAAGGCAAAAGATGAGTAAAGACTCTTCAGAACTAAAGAAAACTATAAGCCAAATGGACCTAATAGACATATGCAGAATATTTCAACCAGCAACAACTGAGTGTACATTCTTCTCAGCTACCCATGGGATCTTCTCCAAAACAGATCATATCCTGGGCCACAATGCAGGCACCAGCAAATTCAAAAGATGTAATATAATTATCTGCATCTTTTCAGATCACAACAGAATGAAAGTAGAAATCAACAACAGAAAGACCAAAAGAAACTATTTAAATATATGGAGATTGAATGATACACTCTTGAATGAGGAGTAGGTAATATCAGAAATAAGGGGAGAAAGCTGGGCATGGTGGCGCATGCTTGTAATCCCAGTATTCAGGAGGCTGAGATCGGAGTATCACGGTCCACGGACAGCCTCAGCTACTTAGTGAGGCCCTCCGCAACTTAGTGAGACCCTATACCCTATTTCAAAATAAAGAATAAAAAATAAGGCAGAGGGTATAGCTTGGAGATAGAATGCCCCTGGGTCTCATCCCCAGACCCACAAAAAAAAAAAAAAAAGAAAGAAAAAACAAGGGGAGAAATAAAGAAATTCCTGGAATTAAGTGAAAATAAAGACACAACATACCAAAATCTATGGGACACTTTGAAGACAGTGTTAAGAGAAAAGTCTATAGCATTGAGTGCCCAAATAAGCACAGAGTTGTAAAGTAAACAACCTAATGATACATCTCAAGGACCTAGAAAAACAGCAATAGTCTAATCCCAAAGCCAGGAGAAGGCAGGAAATAATTAAAATCAGAGCAGAAATAAATGAAATAGAGAATAAAAAAACAATACGAAGGATCAACAAAACAAAAGGCTGGTTCTTTGAAAAGATTAATAAGATTGACAAACCCCTGGCCAATCTAACCAAAAGAAAGAGAAACTCATATCTGGATAAAATATAGCCTTTTCAACAAATGATGTTGGGAAAACTGGCTATCCATTTGTAGAAAAAATGAAACTAAATCCTTACCTCTTACCCTGCACAGAAATCAACTCAACTCAAGATGGATCAAAGACCTGGAAATCAGACCAGAGACTGTGAAGCTATCAGAGGAGGGCCTAGGTTCAACACTGCAACAAAAAGGCATAGGTAGTAACTTCTTCAACAAGACCTCCAAAGCTCAGGAAATTAAAACAAGAATTAACAAGTGGGATGGCATCAAACTAAAAAGTTTCTGCTCATCAAAGAAAATCATCAGAAAGCCTACAGAATGGGAGAAGATCTTTACCAGTTATCCTTCTGATAGAGAGTTAATATCCAGAACATACGAAGAGCTTAAAAGACTTTATACTAACTAGCAAATCAACCCAATCAAGAAATGGGCAACTGAATTGAATAGACACTTCACAAAATAAGAGATACAAATGGCCAATAGATACATGAAAAAAAATTCAACATCATTAGCAATCAGGGAGATGCACATAAAAACTATACTGAGAGTCTATCTAACCTCAGTCAGAATGGCAAGCATAAAGAAGTTAAATAACAATAAATGTTGGCGAGGAGGTGGGGAAAGAACAAAATGCAAAAAAATTTTTTTTTTTTTTTGGTGGTACTGGGGTTCCTGGAAACCCTTCTACTTCTGGGCTACACTCCCAGACACCTATTTTTTTTTATATTTTTATTTGGAAACAGGGTCTCCTAAGGCAGCACGGCTGGCTTCGAACCTGCGCGATCCTCCTGTCTCTGCCTCCCAAGCGCAGGGATGACAAGCGTGTTGGGATTGTAAATTAGTACAACCACTCTGAAGATCAGTATGGAGGTTCCTCAAAAGAAAAGACTACAAACAGAACTACAATACAGCCCAGCCATACCACGCCTCTGTGTCTTTCCAAAGGAATTACTTCAGTAATTCATGCATATCCATGTTTATAACAGCACATTTCATAATAGTCAAATTATGGAACCAACCTAGGTGTCCATCAACAAATGCATGATGAAATCTGGTGTATACACACGCAATGGAATTTTACTCAGCCATAAGAACAAAATTATGCCATATTCAGGAAAACCAATGCAACTAGAGAACATTATGCTGAGATCAGCCTGTCTCAAGGGTAATATGTTTTCTCTCGTATGTGGAAGTTAAAACAAAAATAGCAAACAAAAAAGACTTCAGTCAAATTAGGAGATAAAACAGTATAACAGCAGAGGGAGACTGGGGGAGGGAGACAGAGGGGAAAACTGAGGATTGAGGATAGAAACAGTTCAGATAAGGCTACACGCATACAAAGTTTCACAACCAATCTAGTGCCGGCGGGAGTAAGGGGAAGGGAGAACAGTCATACAGAGGGAAACACATCAAGTAATCTATGTCTTGCTTTATTTCTTAAAGTCTAGGTTTTGTCAGAAAAGGTTTTTTGTTATTGTTCCCTGACGTCTCCTAGGCATGTATATATAACTGGCATGGAGTAGGCACTCTATAAATATTTTTTATGCATATGTTCTCATAAGCCAAAGGATTGTGACAACCACACATTAGTTCCCTACTGCTGCTGTAACAAATTACCTACCAAGTTAAGGCCTTCAAAAAAGAAATTAGGCTGGATGTAGTGGCACATGCTGTGATCCCAGTACTTGGGAGGCTGAGACAAGAGAACTGCAGGTTCAAGGCCAGTCTCAGCAACTAAGTGAGACCCTGTTTCAAAATAAAAAGGGCTGGGGGTATTATCACATCGTTTTAGAAGTCAGAACTCCAAACTGAGTTTTATTGTTTGAAATTAAAGGGTTCCTTCTGGAAGCCATAAGGGAGGATCCATTACCTTGCCTTTTCCAGCATCTTAGAAGCCACTTACATTCCTGGGCCGACGGCACCTGTTTCTACCTTTAGAATCAATACTGTAGCATCTTAAAAGTTCAATATCTACCTCTCTCTCGTTTCCATCATCTCATCTCCTTCTTGCTGACTTTAATCCCCCCACCGCCCTCTCTTTAGGGTCCTTGTTAATATGTTGGAGCCACCTGTATAATGCAGACAATCTCCCCATTTCTAGATCCTTAGCTTCACCACTTTTGCAAAGTGCTTTTTACCATGGCAGGACAAGATTATGGGATTCACAGGCTCAGAAAATTAGGAGTGGGCATCTTTGGGATGTCCATAATTCAGCTACCACAGCCGATTTCTAGGCTTCCCAGTTTCTTCTCTTAAAGCTTGGAATAACAGAGCCAGTGGAACCCTGGTGATGATCTTGTTCTCATACCTCCACTCCCTGAACACTCAGGTCCTCAGCCCAAGTATTTCAACAGCCTCCTAAAAACTCTGCTTCCAGGCGTGCCCTTCCAAATGCATCCCATATTCCAAAGTAATCTTAATTAAATGGTACATTTTATTTTATTTTATTTTGCAGTACTGGGGATGGGACTCAGGGGCATTCTATCTCTGAGCTACATCTGCAGCCCTGTTTTTATTTTTTATTCTGAAACAGGGTCTCACTAGGTTGTTGAGAGCCTCACTAAGTAGCTGAGGCTGGCTGCAAATGTGCAATCCTCCTGTGTCAGCCTCCCAAGAATGGTACATTCTAAATATGTGAAGTTAGCTGGGTTGCGGTGCATACTTGTAATCCCAGTACTTGGGAGGCTGAGACAGGAGGATCGCAGGCTCACTGCCAACCTCAGCTACTTAGTGAGGCACCACACAACTTAGTGAGACCCTGTTTCAAAATAAAAACTAAAAAAATATGGCTGGGCCTGTAGCTCAGAGGTAGTGTGGCCCTGGGTTCAATCCCCAGTACCACAAATAAATAATAAGTGCTGGGCGTTGTGGAGCACAGTTGAAATCCCAGTACTGAGGAGGCTGAGGCAGGAGGATGGCAGATTCCTAGGCAGCCTCAGCAACCTTGTGAGGCCCTCCACAACGTGGTGAGACCCTGTTTCAAAATAAGAAATTAAAAAATAGGGCTGGGGTGTAGTTTGGAGGTAGAATGCCCGAGTTCAATCCTCAGTAACACACACACACACACACACACACACACACACACACAGCAATGAATATGTGAAATTTATTGTATCCAATTATGCCTCAATAAAGCTTTTCTTAAATCTAATAGAGAAAGAAAGTAGAATAAGTAAGAAATAATCCAACAGAAAGCAAGATAAAGGTGAAAAAGAAAGAATATGGAAAGAAGAAGAAAGCAATAGTAAGGTTCCTCCCTCTAGCAGTGGGGGAAAAGTCCAGATTAAATGTCAATAATTACTTTAAATGTAAATGTACTAAATACCCCAATTTTTTTTCAGGTCTGGAGATGGAACCCAAAGGCATTTGACCTCTGGGCTACACCCCCTGGCCTATTTTTTATTTATTATTGATGGAACCCAGAGGCATTTGACCTCTGAGCTATACCCCCTGCCCTATTTTTTATTCTTTATTTTTGAAACCAGGTCTCAGTGAGTTGCAGAGGGCCTCACTAAGTATCTGAGACTGTCCGCGAACAGCGATCCTCCAGTCTCGGCCTCCCGAATGCTGGGATTACAAGCGTGTGCCACCACGCCCGGCTTAAATACCCAAATTTAAAGCAAGCAAAAAAATTGTCTAACTATATTAAAACCCCAAAACCCAACCATTTGCTCTTAGTTTGCTTATTTTTCTGAGACTACAAATAAAAGAAAAAATATATCTTTTATATACATGTTTTTAACTGCCAGAACAATGCCTCATACCAACCAAAGACAACTCTGTCACCTCTAATAAGGGCTCACTGCTTACACATCTGAGCTGTATGGCTATATATTCTGTTGATCTACGCTGGCCTCTATTGGCTCAACTGGATTTGGCTTTGTTCCGTGTGTTCTTAACAAGTTGACCTGAGTACAGCCTCACAGTGATGGAAATTGTCCAAGAGAGCAAGTCACAATGCTATCAGCCCATTTCAAGCCTCTGCTTCAAGAGATATCTATTTATATGGTTGGGCCCAAAGTAAAAAATCAGGGTAGGGCACCTCATGATAGGAGAGCATGGTAAAGGCTATGAAGAAAAGAGGAAACTAAAAGCAGAATTTTAAATTGAAGCTTTACTGTCTGACCAGCTGACAAAGTAAACCTTCAGGCAAAAAAAAAAAAAAAAAAAAAAAAAAAATACAGAAGATAAAAGATATTTCATAATGATGAAAATTTAATTTTTTTTTATTTATAGGTATTCAATCATACAGTCTTTAAAAAAGAGAAACAAATCCATGATCATGGTGGGGCACATTATTTCTAAATAAGGACAGAATAAGCAGACAAAAAAATCTGAATACATAAAAACAAATATAAATTATATTAAATAACAATGTAGTTGATAAACTAATCTTAACATTCATGGAACACTGTATTGAAATGCAGAGAGTACATTCTTTTTAAGTGAATATGGGACAATTGATTAAAAGTGATCATATAGCCGGGCGTGGTGGCGCACGCTTGTAATCCCTGCGTTTGGGAGGCGGAGACAGGAGGATCGCGCAGGTTCGAAGCCAGCCGCTTGCGCTGACTTTAAGAGACTCTGTTTCCAAATAAAAAAGTAAAAAAATAGGTCTGGGAGTGTAGCCCGGAGGTAGAAGGGTTTCCAGGAACCCCAGTACCACCAAAAAAAAAAAAAAAAAAGAAAGAAAAGAAAAGTGATCATATGAACTAGGGAGGTAGTTCAGTGGAAATATGCTTACATATGTGAGGTCATGGGTTCAATCCCCAGCACCTCAAAATAAAAGTGATCATATATTGAGGTATACAACTGATTTTTTTTTGTGGGGGGTGGTGTCTGGGGATGGAACCCAGGGGCATTCGACTGCTGAGCTACAGCCCCTGCCCTATTTTTTATTCTTTTTATTTTGAAACCGGGTCTCACTGAGTTGCAGAGGGCCTCACTAAGTAGCTGAGGCTGTCCGCGAACTGCGATCCTCAGGTCTCAGCCTCCCGAATGCTGGGATTACAAGCATGTGCCACCACACCCGGCTACAACTGATTTTTTTTTTTTTTTTTTTTTTTGGTGGTGGTACTGGGGTTCCTGGAAGCCCTTCTACCTCCGGGATATACTCCCAGACCTATTTTATATTTTTATTTGGAAATAGGGTCTCCTAAGCCAGCGCGCAGCACGTGGCTGGCTTCGCCTCCCAAGCGCGGGGATTACAGGCGTGCGCCACCAGGCCCGGCCCTACAACTGATTTTTAATAAACTTTAAGAATGCATTTTCTAACAGCAGTGTGATTTAGCCAGAAATCAATCAAGAAAAAGATAACAAGCTGGGTGCGGTGGTGCAAGCTTGTAATCTCAGTACTGAGACAGGAGGATCGCAGGTTCATGGCCAGCCTCAGCTACTTAGTGAGGCCCTCTGCAACTTAGTGAGACCTGTTTCAAAATAAAAGAATAAAAAAATAGGGCTGGGGGTATAGCTCGGAGGTAGAATGTTCCTGGGTTCCACCCCTAGTAACAAAAAACAAAAAGATATATAGCCAGGCATAGTGGAATATGTTTGTAATTCAGTACTTGGGAGGCTGAGACAGGAGTACTGCAGGTTCAAAGGCAGCCTTGGCAACTTGGCAAGGCTCTGGTAAGACCCTGTTCGTAAATAAGATGTAAAATTGGGCTGAGAGTGTATCTTGGAGATAGAATGCCTCTGGGTTCAATCCCCAGTACCAAAAAAAAAAAAAAAAAAAAGAAAGAAAGAAAAAGAAAGAAGAAAAGAAAGATAGCTAGAAAAGTCCACATGTGGGATTTAAAACACTTAGAAAACCGTATGTGTCAAAAAATATATATAATGGGCTGGGTATGGTGGTGCATGCTTGTAATCTCAGCGCTTGTGAGGCTGAGACAGGAGGATCACAAGAGTTCAAAGCCAGCCTCAGCTATTTAGTAAAAGCCTGTTTCCAAATAAAGTATAAAATAGGTCTGGGAGTATAGCCCGGAGGTAGAAAAGGTCCTGGGTTCCACCCCCAGTACAACTATATATATATTTGGCATGATGAACACATATGTTGCAGATACATGTGTATATGCATATGATGAAGAAATTTATGTTGTCATATATATGAATGAGTGACCTGGTATGTCTAGTTGCAAATATTGAAGTGTCCAAGGGGCTGTGAACAACGGCTCCCTGACTGGGAGGAGGGTGAACTTCTTGAATACTAAAAAGGCAGCTTCTTAGGCAGAGTCATTACTGACACCATTTCCCACATTTACAGATCTTCTGTGTCTATGCACTAGCCAGGGTACAGGGTAGCTAAGTTCACATGAAAATCCAGTAACATTTACCAGGGAGATCAATAAATATTTCCCTTCCACACCTCTTCTCTGACTTTTACACTCGTATATACAACACCCTACTGGACTCTCCACTTGGACTTCTCACCAGCGCCTCAAAATCAGTATGTCCAAGATTAAGCCATTGACTTTCCCTCCAGAGCCCATTCCTCCAGATGTCTGCTCCATCTCCTTAAGGGGCACAGCCATCTGCAGAGTTGAACCCATCATGTCCCATCGTCTATACCTAGAACCTATAAAACTGTACACAGCACCTTTCAGGTTGCTCAGTTTAAGTTCGTACAGGTGTCCTGTGTATGAGGAGGGGTCGTGAGGGGCTCAGGGACCCCGCGGGCAGTGCAGGTTGGGCAGCAGAGAACGCTAAGAAAACGCCTGTCTGCGGTGATGATTGGGAGCGAGGCGCAGCGGGCGGGTCCTTACCCGCTTCACGGTCCCCAACGCCAGTCTGGAGCTCTGGCCTGAGAAGACCACCGTCTCTCAAGATGGAGGCCAGGCTGGCGCGCTGCGGTGGGCGTGGCCGCGCGGTGGGCGTGGTCAAGGGAGCTGCCTCCCAGAGACCTGCTGAGCTTAAAGCCTGTCTACACAGCCTCAGAGGGGGGCACCTTGGTTGGTTGGTTGTGGGTAAGGAACTCAGGGCCTCATAGCACTACTTTTTTTTTTTTTTTTTTTTGCGGTACTGGGGATGGAGCTCAGGGGCATTCTATCTTCGAGCAACACCCGAGCCCTATTTTTTATTCTTTATTTTGAAGCAGGGTCTCACTGAGTTGCAAAGGGCCTCACTAAGTAGTAGCTGAGGCTGTCCTCGAACCACGATCCTCCTGTGTCAGCCTTCCAAATGCTGGGATTACAAGCGTGCACCACCACACCCGCCTAAGCACTAAGTTTTAAATATGCCTTCTAAGGGATTCCCTCCTCTCCCCTCCCCGCCCCTCTCTCTTTTGGTTTGGTGTTTATAAGTAGCCGGGCATGGTGGTACATTCTTGTACTCTCAGTACTTGGGAGGCCAAGGCTGGAAGATTGTAGATCCATGGACAGCCTCAGCAACCTAGTGAGGACCTGTTTCCAAATAAATAAGAGCTGGGCACGCTTGTAATCCCAGCATTCGGGAGGCTGAGACCTGGAGGATCGCGGTTCGCAGACAGCCTTGGCTACTTAGTGAGGCCCTCTGCAACTCAGTGAGACCCGGCTTCAAAATAAAGAATAAAAAATAGGGCAGGGGCTGTAGCTCGGAGGTCAAATGCCCCTGGGTTCCATCCCCAGAAACCGCAATAAATAAATAAATAAGTAAATAAATAAATAAATAAAATAAAGAATAGCTGGGTGTGGTGGCGCACGCTTGTAATCTCTGCTCTTGAGAAGCTGAGACAAGAGGATCGCACTGGTTCGAAGCCAGCCTCAGCTACTTAGTGAGGCTCTCCTCTCAGCAACTTAGTGAGACCCTGTTTCCAAATAAAATATAAAATAGGTCTGGGAGTATAGTCTGGAGGTAGAAAAGCCCCTGGGTTCTATCCCCAGTACCACCAAATAAATTAATTAATTAATTAAGAATAAAAAATAGGGCAGGGGGAGTAGCTCGGAGGTTGAATGCCCCTGGGTTCCATCTCCAGACACGCAAACAACAACAAAAAACACAAACAAAGCGGGCTTCTACCACGCAGCCCCCTGACCTTGCTAACCAAGTAACACATTTTGATCAGTGATGCCAGACTCCTCTGCCCCTGTGAGGATGAACAAAGAAGGCGCTAACAGAAAAGGCTCACACCGCAGAGATCACTGGGGGCCTGCACCTGCTTTGGGTGGGAAAAGAAGACTATTGGCCAAGCAGGAGAGAACGAAAATAATGAGTTCTTTAAAAGATGTAAAAAAAGCGTGGTGGCCACGCTTGTAATCCCAGCATTCGGGAGGCAGAGACCGGAGGATCGCGGTTGGTGGACGGCCTCAGCTACTTAGCGAGGCCCTTCGCAACTCAGGGAGACCCTGATTTAAAAAATAAAAAGACTAGCGGGGCGCAGTGGCGCACGCTTGTAATCCCCACGCTTGGGAGGCAGAGACAGGAGGATCGCGCAGGTTCGAAGCCAGCCGCGCTGGTTTAAGAGACCCTGTTTCCAAATAAAAATATAAAATAGGTCTGGGAGTGTAGCCCGGGGGTAGAAGGGCTTCCAGGAACCCCAGTACCACCAACAAACAAACAAACAAACAAACAAACAAACAAACAGAAAATAATAGGGCTGGGGTTTAGCTTGGAGGTAGAATGCCCCTTGGTTCTATCCCCAGCACCGCAAAAAAAAAAAAAGTATATGTTCAGAGACCTCAGTGTCTCAAGGCACTTCACTGTGTCACCTCTGACAGTGCTTTAATTGCTCTGGCTCCCCTTTATACCTGTAATAATAAAACTCTGCAGCCATGGTGACATTTCAAACTGTAGCATTAGAACTGTAGAATTTCCCTGGGTTCAATCCCCAGTACAACCAAAATAAATAAATAAATAATCAAAATAAAAATTAAGGAAGCAGTGGAGCATACAGGGTCCACCTGTAATCCCAGTATCTGAGAGGCGGAGACAGAAGGATAGCAGGTTTAAGGCCAGCCTCGGCACTCTAGAAGACCCAGTTTCAAAGTAAAAAATAAAATAGGGCAGCCGAGAAAGGTGGTGCACACTTATAATCCCAGTACTTGGGAGGCTGAGACAGAAGGATCCTAGGTTCAAAGCCAGCCTCAGAAGCTTAGTGAAGTTCTTAGCAACTTGGTGAGACCCTGTTTCCAAATAAAATATAAAATAGGTCTGGGGTGTATTCCAGCGGTTGAAGGCCTCTGGGTTTATCCCCAGTACCACACACAAAAAAATAAAAAATAAAAATAAATAAATAAATAAATAAAATAGGGTTAGAGGTATAGTTCAGAGGTAGAAAGCCCTGGGTTCAATCCCCATTACCACAAAATTAAAAAATAATAAAAATAACAAGGGTAAGCTTAGTTCTCGTTAATCATTTAATTCATATGTTAACTATTTTTGTAGCCTATCTTTGTGTTTACTAGTAAACTCATCCTACAAAGCCAGCATCACCTTAATCCCCAAAGTGTAGAAAGATACCTTGAGAAAAGAAAATTACAAACCAGTATCACTGATGAACTTAGATACAAAATTCTTAATGAAGCTGGGCGCGGCAGCGCATGCTTGTAATTCTAGTACTTGGGAGGCTGAGACAAGAGGATCACGCAGGTCACAGCCTCTTAGCGAGGCTCTCACAACTTAGTGAGACCCTGTTTCAAAATAAATATATGGCTGGGGTATAGCTTGGAGGTAGAATGCTCCTAAGTTCCATCCCCAGGACCATGAAAAAATTTCTTAATGAGATATTAACAATTCACATTCAAAACTACATCAAAGCTGGGTGTGGTGGCACACATATGTAATCTCAGTATTTGAGAGGCTGAGATAGGAGGATCGCAGGTTTGAGACCAGCCTTAGCAACTTAGTAAGACCTGTTTCAAACTAAAAACATAAAATAAAATAGTGCTGGGGGTACAGGTCAGAGGTAGAACGCCCCTGGGTTCAATCCCCAGCACAAAATGAAACAAACAAACAAAAACTACACCAAGAAAATAGTTCAAGCCAGGCATGGTGGTGTACACTTCTAATCCCTGTATTTAGGAGTCTGAAACAGGATGATTACAGGTTCACAGCCAGCCTTAGCAACTTAGCAAGGCCCTCAGCAACTTAGTGAGACCCTATTTCAAAATTAAAAAATAAGCCAGGCATGGTGGCGCACGCTTGTAATCCCAGCATTTGGGAGGCTGAGACCGGAGGATCGCCATTCGCGGACAGTCTCAGCTATTTAGTGAGGTCCTCCACAACTTAGTGAGACCTTGTTTCAAAATAAAGAATAAAAATCAGGGCAGGGGGTATAGCTCAGAGGTCAAATGCCCCTGGGTTCAAATGCCCCTGGGTTCCATCCCCAGACACGTAAAAAAAAAATAAATAAATTAAAAATAAAATAAAACGGGACTGGGGGATGTAGCTCAGAGACAGAATGCCCCTGGGTTCAATCCTAGTACCACACACAGGAAGGAAGGAAGGAAGGAAGGAAACCATGATCAAGATGGCTGCATTACAGGGATGCAAATCTGGTTCAACATAATCAAATTAATAAATGTAATCTACTATATTAATTGAGCTAAGGACAAAAATCAATAGATACAGAAAAAGCACTTGACAAAATACAATTCTCTTTCATGATAAAAAAAAAGTTAAAGAAATTGGGGATAAAAAGAACCCACGTCAACATCATAAGGGCTATATATGATAAACCCTAAGCCGGTATCACAAAGAATGGGAAAAAGCTGAAAGAATTTTCCTTAAGATCAGGAACAGGACATGGATGCCCACTATCACCACTCCTATTCAATATAGTACTTGAAACTCTAGCCACAGCAGTAAGACAGAAGGGAATTAAAGGTGTGTGTGTGTGTGTGTGTGTGTGTGTGTGTGTGTGTGTGTGTTATTGGAGATTTAACCCAGACCTATTTTACTTTTATTTTGAAACAGGGGCTTACTAAGTTGTAGCGGTTGGCCTTGAACTTGTGATTCTCTTGTCTCAGCTTCCCTACTGGGGTGACAGGTATGTGCCACCACACTCAGCTCCTATTTTATTTTTAAAATTTTTGAAATATCTGGGTATGGTGGCACACACCTGTAATCCCAGTACTTAGAATGCTGAGATAGAAGGATCACAGGTTCCAGGACAGCCTCAGCAAGTAGTGAGCTTCTCATCAACCCAGTAAGACCCTGTTTCCAAATAAGAAGTAAAATTGGGCTGGGAGTGTAGTTCAAAGGTTCAAGGCCTCTGGGTTCAATCTCCAGTACCACAAAAAAAAAAAAAAAAAAAAAAGATATTTTTTTGGAACAGGCTCTAAATTATTGAGGTTGACTGCGAACCTGCGATCCTCCTGTCTCAGCCTCCCTAGAACTGTGATTACAGGTGTGTGCCACCATGCCTGGGCAAGGCTGCTAACATTGGTGGCACCTAGGAGCCTTCTGAAGCTGCTGTGCCCGGCTGTTGCTGCTTTTCCTGCCTCCTAAGCTGCTGGGACCGGCACCTGCTTCAGGGAGCCAGGCATGGTGGCACACATCTGTAATCACAGTACTTGGGAGTCTGAGACAGGAGGATTGCAGTGTCCAGGCCAGTTTCAGAAACTTAGTGAGACCCTATTTCCAAATAAAAAATAAAAATAGGGCTGGGGTATAGCTCAGAGGTAGAGTGTCCCTGGATTCAATCCCATTACCACAAAAACAAACAAAAACTACTTCAAACATTTGAAGGGTCACAATGGGCCAGCTTTAGCTTTTGAGAGAGAGAGAGAGAGAGAGAGAGAGAGAGAGAGAGAGAGAGAGAGAGAGAGAGAGAGAAGGGGAGGGGAGGGGAGGGGAGGGGAGGGGAGGGGAGGGGAGGGGAGGGGAGGGGAAGGGAAGGGAAGGGAAGGGGAGGAGAGAAGAGAGAGAGACAGACAGAGAGATGGATTGATTGATTTTAGGGTCCGAACCTAGAAGCATTCTACCTCTGAGCTATATTCCCAGCCCTATTTTATCTTTTATTTTGAAACAGGGTCTTGCTAAGCTGCTGAGGGTCTCACTAAATTGCTGAAGCTGGTCTCAAACCTACCATCCTACTCAGCCTCTCAAGTATTGGTATAACAGGCCTGCACCACCATGCCTGTTTAATCTTTTAAATTGTTTAATCTTTGGTTACTCTGGTTCTCTTAACTGGCACTTCATTCTGAGCTCTATCTAGATACTTCTATCAAACTGCAGGATTGTCATCTTTATTTGCACGTCCAGCTGCAGATACCGCAAACTCAGTAGACTTTAAGTCCATTGTCTCTCAAATCTTCTCAGTCTCCTGTGGCTCCAAATCACTAAATGACAAGGTTGGAGACCAGTGTCTTATTCTTGACACTTTCTTTTCCTTTGGGATCTCTCTTTTCTTTTTTCCTTCCTTCCTTTTCTTTTCTTTTTTTTTCAGTCTGGGGATGGAACCCTGGGGTTCTACCTCTGAGCTACACCCCCAGCCCGATTTTTTATTCTTTATTTTGAAACAAGGTCTCACTAAGTTGCAAGGGCTCACTAAGTAGCTAACACTGTCAGCGAACCCGGATCCTCCGGTCTCAGCATCCCAAGTACTAGGATTACAAGAGTGCGCAACCATGCCCAGCTTCTCTTTCTCTCCTGCTAACCAAATTATTTTGCTTATTGTAATACTTCCTATCCATTTCTCCTAGTATTCTCTGGTTGCATTTCAATGCCCACCATCATCACAGTGTAATCAACTAGCTTGGTACTGCTATGCTAAGATAGTAACCACAGCAGACGCCCAAAGAAGCTTACCACATCCAGTTTACTGCTCCCAGAATTTTTCAGAGAGCAGATAATTTTGTGTGTGTGAGTGTGTGTATGGGGTAGGGGGTGACAGGGATTGAACCCAGAGGCATTCTACATATATATAAAATTTTTTTTTTTAATTTGGGAAGAGGTTTTCACTAAGTTACAGAAGGCCTCACTAAGTTACTGAGGCTGGCACTGAACCTCCATCTTCCTGTCTCAACCTCCTAAGTACTGGCATTATAGACATGTGCCATCACACCTGGCTAAGTTTAACCTTTTCTTTCCCGTTTCCTTTTTTTTTTTTTTTTTTTTTGAGTGTGTGGTTCTAGAAATTGAACCCAGGGACATTTTACCTCCAACAGTTTTTATTTTGAAACAAGGTCTTGCTAAGTTGCTAAGGCTGGCCTGGAGCCTGCATCCCTCCTGTCTCATTCTCCTAAGTACTGACTGGGATTACAGGCTTGTGCCACCACAACCACAACCATCCCTGACTGGATTAACCATCTTTTGTGTGTGTGTGTGTGTGTGTGTGTGGTACTGGAGATGGAACCCAGGGGCATTCTACCTCAGAGCTATACTCCAGCCCTTATTTTTTATTATTTATTTTGAAACAAGGTCTCACTGAGTTGCAGAGGGCCTCACTAAGTAGCTGAGGCTGTCCACGAACCACGATTCTCCTGTCTCTGCCTCCTGAATGATGGGATTACAAACATGCACCACCATGCCCAGCTGACTAACCATCTTTTAAATTCACCAAAAGCTGAGTGTGGTGGCGCATGCTTGCAATCCTAGTACTTGGGAGGCTGAGACAGGAGGATCACAGGTTTGAGGCAACCCTCAGCAATTTAGTAAGACTCTCAGCAACCTAGTGTGACCCTGTTTCAAAATAAAGTGTTGGAGGTATAATTCAGAGGTAGAATGCCCTTGGGTTCAATCCCTAGTACCAAAATGAATGAATGAATGAATCTCACATGGACCACCACTTTAGGCCTTCCTAGCCAGGCATGGTGGTAACGTGCTTGTAATCCCAGTCCTTGGGAGGCTGAGACAGGAGGAATCATAGGTTCACGGCCAGCTTCAGCTACTTCGTGAGGCCCTCTGCAACTTAGTAAGACCCTGTTTGAAAATAAAGAATAAGTTAGGGAGAAATGGGTCATAGGAGGAACTCTAGATGGAAAAGGAAATCCTATAGAGGAGCAAACAAGACAACCTAAAGGAGGAGAAAGGAGGGGGGAAGAGGAAACTCTCTAAAACACACAATGTACTTAAACATATCGAAGTCAACCACTAAGCCAAACAAGGGAAGGAGGGATGGGGAGGGAATGGGGTGGGAACTGGGTAGGGGTTAAATCAGTGATGTGTACATGTATGCACACACAAGTTCTTTACCCCAATATGATGTATGACTATAATGCACCAATTAAAAAAATAAAAAATAAAAATAAAATAAAGAATAAAAAATAGGGCTGGGGTGTATCTCAGAGGTAAATGCTCCTGGGTTCAATTCCAGGACCCCCTCCCCCCAAAAAAAGGCCTTCCTAATCTTTGTTCCTGATTAACTGGAGCAAACGACATCTTAGTACCACTGACATGTCAGGCTACTTCTCACAGCTAGGGGAAGAGTCAGGGAAAGGTCAATTTGATTGGCTCTGCTCAGGTAAGGTCACACACCATTCTTAGAGGGAAAATATCAGTATATACTTTCTATACTGGTTTAGCCTTACTTTTTTTGTGTGTGGTATTTGAGAGTGAACCCAGGGGCATTCTACCTCTGAACTATACCCCCAACCCTATTTAATTTTTATTTTCAAACAGGGTCTCACTAAGTTGCTGAGGCTGGCCTTGAACCTGCAATCCTCTCAGCCTCCCAAGTACTCAGACTACAGGCCCACACCACCACACGCAGCGGAGTCTTATCCTTAATATCATCTCCCCCCTCTTGGGATTCTTTGTCCATGGTCATTAGTAACCATCACAGAAATCTGTTGTGGGAGAGCTGGTCACTCACCTCTAGCTCCATTTCAGGCCTCTGGTCACAATAAATCTACTCTGAAGATTCTCAGGAACTTAGAGCTGGTAGTTGGGCCTTCTCTTCCATGGCATAAGCCTGTAATCCCAGTACTTAGGAGAATGAGACAGGAGAAAGGGATGCAGCCTCAAGGCCAGCCTTAGCAATTTAGCAAGACCCTGTTTTCAAAATAAAAAGTGTTGGAGGTAAAAATGTCCCAGGGTTCAATTTTTAGGTAACCAAAGCTTTTAACTATTCTGGAATGCCACCCTGGATGACAGCCCCAAATCCAGGTCTCTCTTCTTGGGACTATAACTCCTAAGGTCCTTGGGCTGACAGGTTTTGTTTCTGTAACCAGTTATTGACCCACAATCCCAGTCTTTGAAGATGGCTGTCTGGCTGTCTTAAGAGGGAATTTTCCCATCAAGTCTTTGTCTTCTGATTCCTTGGTTTGTTTCCATAATACCTAGTTACTATAGTAATTATCAAGCAGATAAGGACTGCTGATCAGGCAACATATACTCATAACTAGAACCATTTACTGGTAGAAACTTATGGTGGCAGGAACAGTAACCAGGCTGTGGAAACTCTGCTTTCTGGGGCAGACACAGAGATCTTGTAGGCCCCAGATGTCATACTCTGGGAGGAAGACT
This sequence comes from Muscardinus avellanarius, assembly GCF_963383645.1. Lineage (NCBI taxonomy): Eukaryota > Metazoa > Chordata > Mammalia > Rodentia > Gliridae > Muscardinus > Muscardinus avellanarius. Next base: position 174,041,711 of record NC_137786.1, on the reverse strand, counting down.
CCAGGCCTTTAGCTGTAGTGAGTATAATTTACATTACAATCTGGATGGCAAACCTCTTCTCCAGTAGGATAGGAGCTAGGACCAGATAATAGCACCACAGGACAGAGCCCTGGCCTCTAGCTCCATTGCGCCACCTTAAGAGAAAGAATCCTTTCTTTAGTGGGACCAGGGCTGGGGCTCAAGCTTTATTGTTGCAGTTGTATGATGTGAGGTCCGTAGCAGGATTAGCGACCTGAGAACTCCAGCAGGCCAATGCCTTAAGCATTTGGCTCTAGCCAATTTCAACAAAGCCCTGCAGGAAGCCAGCTCCTCTGGCGGTCAGTCCTTGGACAAGTTAAAACTGACACACACCTTCCTCTGTGCCTCTTAAAAGACATCTAGAGTGGAAAAATGATGGTTACTTAAAGTTCAAAGCCTGGTAGAAGTAAACTTTTCTGGAATTCATAAGAATGTGAAAACAGTGTAGAGGAAGAGAATGTGCTTGCACTGGAGGGACAGTGGTGGGGAAGGGAGGTGGAGGCGGTGCCAACAGCCAGCGTTCTGTTTCTTGCTTTGGATGTGGGTGCATGCATGTTTACAATTATTCTTTAAGCAGTGCCAATATGTTTGTCCCAATTCCCTTAATTTATAATTAAAAGTTTTAAGAAGAAAGAATGCACAGTGAGGTACGATGGGTAAAGGGGCATCCTCTGCAACTTACCCTCAAATGGTTCAGGAGGAATCATCATTTCATGTAAAAAAAATCAGAAAAGAAAGAAGTGAATGGAAGAAAGAAAGGCATACTCCAAGTAAAATATTTTTATCTCCTTTTATTGAAGGAAATAGAAACTTGTGCTGCTGAGGCAGTGGCGCCTCAGTGCACGCCAAGGTAGTCAATGGGGCTGACATGACAAGCCACAATGCTGGCTGGGCATCCTACCACAGTGGGAGGACTAAAACCACAGGAGGTAGCAAACATCCCCAACACCCAGTGTAAGCATTTCCATTTGCAGAGAGTTTGGCCATGCATCTTAAAAACAGGGTCCCATTACAGCTGGTAGGATATCACCTCGGGTCACCAAATTCATCCAGAACAAAAATGTGGTCTCCGACGTGTAGATCCTTTCCTTCAACCCAAATATTTAGGCGACCAGAAGATCTGAGTTCCTTTCAGCTCTTTATCTCAGACAGAAAAAGAGACTGAGTTCTTTAACATCATGTAAGTATAGTTGGACAGGTGCTCATGCCCAGCCTTGCTCTAAGAGCAGCTGCCCTTTCCCCACTGACTTCTCGAACTGCTCTCATTCAGCGTATGCCCTAGGAAACCTCTCAGTGTTATAAACAAGGACAGAATCGGGGCAGCAGCCTACGGGATGCAGGGAATCAAAAGCTACTACACAGTCAAGATCATTTCACAAGAATTAGCATGGGGAACACTACTGGGTCAAGGTCCTCCCAAATAGCTGCTAGAAGCGCACACAAAGAAAAACATGGTAGTTCTCCCATGTCAGGATTAGCTGCACAAAGTCATGGTCCAGAAAGCTGAGCTACTTCATGTTCCTGGCAGATTATCAAACCCCACGGCATTCCCGAGCTGTTCCAGTTTTCAAGTACAATGAGGTGTTTGGGCAGTTCTGGTCACAGAAAAGCAAGCACTAAAGAAATCGGAACCAATTTCAAATTAATGTTACCATAAATTTATGTCCTAAATTTGTATAGTCAAGGACTGATTGTGCGGGTGGTTGAGAATTTGCTATGCAGAACAGGGGTTCAAGGCTTTTTCATGTAAACCCTTAATCATAAAGCAGTCTCACACCCACAAATTGGAAGGGATTCCTTGTTTCAAAATGGCCGTCAGATTAGTCACCCCATTTCAGTTCTCTTCAGTGCTGGACACATGGTTTCCAAGGATCAGAGTCTTGAGAGCACTAGATCAGGAAATGGGAGAAGCAAGGCAAGGAGAAGAGGGTGTCAGGGACTGGGATTCTGAAATGAGCATTTATTTCACAGAAGGCTTGGTTGGCACAACGAGGCTGGGGCGAGCACGGTTTCAGTGGTTGTTCTTGGTTGCCTCCTTTGCTGCAGCAATCAGTGGAGTGAGGCTGGAGAGGGGCTTGGCAATCTTCAGGAACTGATGCTAGAAAGGAGCAAAGAACAAAAGCACTCTTCACTCTAGAGACTGGATCCAGGAGAAATACATTTACTGATGGGGACTGAGCCCGTACTGACTGTCAATAAGAGCTGTATTAATTGCTAATAAAAACAAACTTTCATACTTAGGCAGAACAATAAAATCATTTCTCTGCCTGTCAGAGCTGCAGCCAGGATTGACCTTGGTCAGCTGAGAGTTGACTGTTAGCCCAGCCGAACACTAGAATTATATGGATTTTTACAATAGTTTAGGCTAAAGCTAAAGATGAAAGAAAGCTATATTAACCCTATATTAATTACTAATTACACAAAATAGTTATAGCCCAAAACCTTCATACTTTAAAAGACTATATTGCTGTGTCTTTCTTTTATTTTAAGGTAATTTTTTTAACATAATAAGCAACTTTGAGCAGACAGAGATAGGAAAAGGATAAAAGCTCACCAAGGACACAGGTGGACAATGCATGCTTTACAACTAAAGTCAAAGACAAGGCGGGCTTCTACCCCTGACCTTGTTAACCAAGTAACACATTCTGATCAGTGATGTCAGACCTGTCTGACCCTGTGAGGATGAACAAAGAAGGCTTGCACAGCAGAGATAACTGGCAGGCTTGCGCCTGCATTTGGGGGAAAAAGATTATTGGCTAGATGGTATTAAAAAAGGGGGGGATGGTAAATTCTTATAAAAAATGTGCACATTCAAAAACCTCAGTGTCTTCCTTTCAAGACACTCCACGCCGGGCGCGGTGGCGCACGCTTGTAATCCCCGCGCTTGGGAGGCGGAGACAGGAGGATCGCGCAGGTTCGAAGCCAGCCACGCGCGCTGGCTTAGGAGACCCTGTTTCTAAATAAAAATATAAAAGTAGGTCTGGGAGTGTAGCCCAGAGGTAGAAGGGCTTCCAGGAACCCCAGTACCACCAAAAAAAAAAAAAAAGACACTCCACCACATTTCCTCCAGTGTGGTGCTTTGTTCCTGTCCCTTCTTTCTACTTTGTAATAATAAACTTTGCTTAAGCTTGCAGCAGCTCTTGCTGTTTTCTAAACTAGTTAAAAACAAGAACCCACCATCGACATCTCAAACCATTACAGTTATATAACCACCAAAAGACATACACAAGATCATAGAAGCTTTACTCAAGTTAGTCAGTAACTAACATGTGTCCAAGTGTCCAAGAAAATGGAAGTAGGAAATGTTCTATAATACCATACAGAAAGTTACACAGTAATAAAAATGAGTAAATAACTGATAACTGACAGGCAAACGCCTAGACAGGCCGAGTGAAAGAAGCCGAGTGGAAGAGAGTTGAATTATGGCTTCTTTCCTTTCCTTTTTCCCTCTTCTCCTCTCTATACTGGGGATTGAACCCAGGGGCATTCTAAGCTAAACTCCCAGCTCTCTTTTATTTTGAAACAAGGTTGCCAAGGATTGAACTCAAGGATACTCTACCACTTAACTACTTTCCTACTCTTTTTCCCCCCTTCTTCTGTACTGGGAATTGAACCCTGGAGCATTCTACCTCTGAGCTACACTTCCAGCCCTATTTTTTCCCCCTTAATTTGAAACAGGGTCTCACTACGTTAGGGAAGGCCTCACTAAGTAGCTAAGGCTAGCTGCGAACCTGTGATCCTCCTGTCTCAATCCCTACTCCTTTTTAAACTGTTTTTGAGACAAGGCCTTTATTTTGTGAGTGTGGTGCATGCCTACAGATCATTATCACAAAGCTGCACTATAATACAATGACACTAGAAATAGCATTCAAAACACAAATGTAAACACAAATGATGTCGTTTGTTAAAGGCAGTTTTTCAACTGTATAAACTAATTATATTGTAATTTAAGGATTAGGCAGGTGGGAGTATTACAAAAAGTTTGGTAAACCCAACTCTGAATTTCCCTATATCCCCTTACAGAATCTCATCCAAACACACATATTATTGCCACCATCTAAGAAGGCTTTGGATAAGGAAACTGTGAAGACTCTTAAAAGTCACTGGCTTCTAAACTTAACTTCCTTTGCTAAAAATGTATCTTTTGAGCTTCTCCCAGTGAAAGGTAACTTGTATTAGGTTTAACAATGTTAGGGAGCTGCTTCTCACCAAGACTGAAATAGATTTTGCCAGACTAATGTAGGCAAAACAAAGGAAGTGCTAAAGAAAGATATAGGCAAATTTCAGTAAGCGCTCATAAAGTAGACAGGTTTACTGATTTACTGTGTGTGTGGTACTCGGGATTGAACCCAGAGGCATTTTACCTCCAAGTTATACCCCTAGGCCAATTTTATTTCTCATTCGGAAATGTGGTCTCCCTAAATTGCCAAGGCTGGCTTCGAACCTGTGATCCTCCTGTCTCAGCCTCCCAAGTGCTGGAATTTTAAGTGTGTGCTACCATACCCAAGTTTCATAAAGTAGACTTAAAGCTGAGCTGGGAGATGTGTAAAGTTGTAATGGGTTAAGAGAGAGGCCAAGGGAGGCTCAAGGACCAAGGCTAAGAAACTAGAAATACAGAGTGTGAGAAGTGGTAGGAGAGAAGCCTAGTTCTATAATAAACAGAAACTTATGGACAAAAACGAAGTTCAGAAGGCTTGGTTCCTTAGCTGCTTCCCTGCAGAGGGACAATTACCTGCAGCAGCTCTTTAGCTGAGCCTCTTTTTTCCACATCCATCTCAAGACAGCGGTTCAAAAAGTCCCGGAAGATCGCCGACAGCTTCTCTGGGTTCTGCAGCTCCGGGGTCCCATTGGTGGCAATGAGGTACAAAGCCTGGTAGTATAGACAGAGAATCACTGAGCTCCAACTGGGGTTCTCTTTTGGTTCCCTGATACACCCTCTGGAAATATGGTTAGCTGCTGTATAAGCTGGGATACATAGCAGCATCTCTGGTATTCCCAAAAGATTATGGCTTAAAGGTCAGGTTTAACACTTGAAAACCATGTGACCATGTGCATGCCACTGGACTCCCACCTTCCCTGTCTATAAAATAGGGCCTCTCTCACATGTCTTTAGCCCATTTCCCCTTTTCTCCGAGAGTACTACCAGCAGTGCTGGAGGCTGCAGCACTCATCCCAAGATAACATGCGGATTATCATCCTAAAAGATTTTTGCAAATGGGTAAATGGAAAGACTGAGAATGACTTAAGATATTATGTAGAAACTGAGCTAGAGATGTTGTGGTCAGCTAGGCCTCTTTTGGACACACCTCATTCATCTCAGGAAAATTACGACTGGTGAAAGATTTTTACATTTGCTTCAGTGCCTGCATTTTGTCAATAATTCTTCCATATCCACTGATCAATCAAAGGGCCAGATTTTACTGCAGAAGATCAAACTGGTGTCTGAGTTTCTTGTAAATATGATTTCGACTGTATATACGCCAAACAAAAACACGGCAGTAGATGAATCACAGTCGCTTCAGCCTCAGAGACTGTGTTTATATAAATGAATGTGGCAGGAGCAAGCTGTACTTTTTTTTCTAAACAGAAAATAGGTTAAAAAATAAGTATATCTGGAAAGTACTTTGTAAACATGTGAGGTAACGTTATAGACCTAAGGGTTTCTTTTACTCTTGATTACAGATCTGAAAGGTTTATTATTTACTTGGCTGGATGAGCTAAGATCTGCCCCCAGCTGCTGGCAGAAATCCTTCTTGATGCCTTCACCTCAGTCACGCAAGAGCTGCTTTCTTCCAGTATGAGAGGATTGTAAGTAGGAACACCTGTTTAGATAGCAAGCCGTTTCACTGTGGTCTCCCTGACCCCCTAACATGATGTACCTTTATTGGTCTACATTGCTTTCCTCTGCTAAGCTGGATAGATCGTCCATGTCTAATCTAATGCCACTGACTCGATCTAAGTCCTCTTATCTAATTAAGGACAACCTCTGAGCTATACCCCCAGCCCTATTTTTTTTTTTTTTTTGGTGGTACTGGGGTTCCTGGAAAACCCTTCTACCTCCGGGCTACACTCCCAGACCTATTTTATATTTTATTTGGAAACAGGGTCTCTTAAGCCAGCGTGGCTGGCTTTGAACCAGCGCGATCCTCCTGTCTCCGCCTCCGAAGCACGGGGATTACAAGTGTGTGCCACCACGCCTGGCCCCAGCCCTATTTTTATGTCTTTTTTTTTTTTTTTTAAACAGTCTCACTGATTTGCGGAGGGCCTCGTAAGGTTGCTGAGGCTGGCTGGCCATGAAACTCAGCCTCCCAATGCTAGGATCACAGCGTGTGCCACCGTTCTGTTACAAAGTGCTTTCCAGATGAGCCTGGCTGGGACACTGCTCTTGTAGTTGCCACTTCTCTTGGATGCTACTGTCTTCTTCCTCCCCACTTTCTCACTGCCATTAGTATACAAACATCATCTTTTAACCATCCTCACTTGACTCCACATCAAGATATTGCTTTATTTCTTACTCTTCAGAAACTGTTTATAAGGCTGGGCAGGGTGGCGCACACTGGTAATCCCAGTACCTAGGAGGTTGAGACAGCTGGATCTGGGTTCGCGGACAGCCTCAGCTACTTAGTGAGGCCCTTCACAACTCAGTGAGACCCTGTTTCAAAATAGAGAATAAAAAGTAGGGCTGGGGGTGCAGCTTGGAGGTAAAATGCCCCTGGGTCCCATCCCCAGTACCACACACACACACACACACAAAAAGTGTTATAAATGCCATCCTGATGTCCGCCTCCCTACTCTAATGGGTTCACTCTAGGCCTTTATCCCCATCGCTCTTTTTGTTTGTTTAGAGAATCACTACTTGCTGAAGCTGGCCTCAAACCTGCAATCCTCCCGCCTCCGCCTCCTAAGTACTGGATCACAGGCATCCCACCAAGCCTGGCTCCCGTCACTCTACTGACGACAGACTGTCATGGTCATCAATACCTCCACAGTGGCAAATCCAATGCTCACTTCTCATCTCATCACACTCAGCCTGTCAGTCACATCGGACACAGTCACCCACTCCCTTGGAATGCCGTTTCCTTGCCTCCTGCACACAGTTCTCTCAACCAAGACGAAGGCCACCCTGAGGTCCCCTTGGCTAGTTCTTCCATCTGTAAGTACTGGGATCCCAGAGTTCAGTACTCAAACCTCCTCCTCCTTCAACTGCATTCACTCCCTAGGTGAATGATCTCAGCTGCTTTTGACTTTAAATACCAACGATATACTCTCTACTAATAAATTTATATTCATAGTCCTGACCTCTTACCCTTTAACCACTGACTCTTATGCCCAACTCTACTCAGCACCTCCTCCTGAAAATCTACTGAACATTTGAATTAAGAAGATCTAAACTGACTCTTTATTGCCCCAGTGTTCCATGCTCCTCACTATCTCAAACAGCAACTAAACCTCTCAGCAATTCAGGCCTAAAATCTCATAGTCATTATTAATTTCAGTTTTTTTTCCCTTTGTGTGTGTGTGTGGGGGGGGGGGGTACTGGAGCATTCTACTTCTAAGCTACACCCCCCAGCCCTATTTTTATTCTTTATTTTGAAACAAGGTCTCACTAAGTTGCTGAGAACCTCACTAAGTAGCTGAGGCTGGTCAACATGCCCGGCTAATTCCACTTTTTATTTTTTCTTTCTTTTTTGCAGTACTGGGGATGGAACCCAGGGGCATTTTACCTCTGCCCTATACCCCCAGCCCATTTTTTATTCTTTATTTTGAAACAAGGTCTTGTTAAGTTGCAGAGGACCTCTCTAAGTAACTGAGGCTGACCTCAAACCTATAATCCTCCTATCTCAGCCTCCCAAGTACTGGGATTACAAGCCAGCACCACCACGCCTGGCAAATTCCACTTTCTTTAACATTCAGTTCATCTTGTCAGCTATTCCTTCAAGACATTTCCTGAATCTACTACTCACTACCACTCCTATCTTGTATTGTATTACAATAGTCTCTCTTGGTCTATTTTCCATAGAAGCAGCTAAAACCCTTCAAGACTCCCCAACTCTGCATAATAAAAGCCAAGTTCTCGCAGTGGCCTCCTGGCCTCCCAGGTCTTCCATGGGGATCCTCCACTGGTTTCCTGAATTGGGTACCACTCTACATCCTTCTCACTCACTTCAGGGATATTGGACTCCAGGGTTTTTCGCAGAATACGAGAACATTCCTAAATCAAGTCAGTGATACCTGGGAACTCTTGCCTTAGTCTCCTGATTCACACCATTAGTATCTTCATGTTTCTGCGGAAATAACCTTTAAGAGAGAATGTCTCTCTATAGCACAGGACATGTCTCCCTCCTCCCCCGTTAATCTCTTAACACCTCCTGCTTTTTTCCACAGCATTACCATAAGTTACTACCCCATTAATTTGTTTTACAATAAATCTCATTAGAACAATTTGTTGTATGTGACTGGAAAACAATCACTGAATAAATGAATGCGTGACTTCTAATATTCTTTTCTTATTTTGCGGTGTTACAGATCAAACCCGGGGCCTCACACATGGTAGGCAAGTGCTCTATAACTGAATTATATCCCCAGCCATAGCATTTATATGTTAAGTTCAACAGGGCCTAGTTTTATCCACAAAAAATATGCCCAGGTTTAAAGCCACAGAGAAAACAGCCTGAGTCCCATTTCCTGGGATTACAGACAACAGCACAAGTAACTTGAAACAGGACTGGTGACACTTACTCTCAGAGGGTTTTCGTTGAGGTATGGGGGCTCCCCTTCAATCATTTCGATGGCCATGATGCCCAGGGACCAGATGTCAACCTTGGGCCCATAAGCCTTCCGTGTCACAACTTCTGGAGCCATCCAGTACGGAGTTCCTACCATGGTGCTCCGTTTGCTCTGCTCTGGGGTTATCTGTGCACAGAACCCAAAATCAGCTGGAAAAAGAGAATACACAAAAAGGATAGACATTTAGGTACTCCTTCAGTAAGGGCTCCCCGTGTGCCTACCCACAGCTGTCAGGCTCTTTCTGCCTCCTACCTCTGCAACCCATATCTCACCAATGTGGAGTCACTTGACTGCCACCTTCAAATCCAGCTCCGGGGCTACTCCCTATTCACCCCTGAAGAGGAGGTGGAGGAAGGAGGAGGAGGAGGAGGAAAAGGAGGAGGAGGAGAAGGAGGAAGAGGAGGAGGAGGAACATTGTCTCTAGCTTCCTAGCCAGAGGACTAGGCACTAAAGTCCAAGTAGCCCATTTACTTGCCCCAATTCTTCTTTCTTCTTCTTCTTTTTTTTTAATAGTGGGAATAGAACCTAGGGGCATTCTACCTCCAAGCTATGCCTTTAGCCCTTTTTATTTTGAAATAGGGTCTTGCTAAGTTGCTGAGGCTAGCCTCAGACCTGGAATCCTCCTATCTCAGCATACCAAATACTGGGATTGTAGGTGTGTACCAGTGTTCAGCACAATTCTGCTTTGTTCTTGAAAAACATTGCGCTACTCTAGAATCTGGCAATTAACTCCTTGCCTTACTCCCGGATGTGAGTCCCTGAGGTAATCCCGGTCACCTACAACTAGGCATAGGCCTGCTTTTATCAGTTTCTTACCTGTGCCCTAAGCCAGACACTGCTAACAGTCTTCTCATAAAAAGCCTACCCATCTGTGATACAGCCTGATCATCTAAACAACTATCTTTAGGCCTTTGAACAAAGTGTTCTGCCTGGAGTTCTTTTCACATTATATTAAAATTATAAATGTATTTAAATCAGTAGGTCTTTTTTTTGGTACTGGGAATTTAACTCAGTGGGGGTTTCTACAATGGAACTACACTCCCAGCCCTTTTTATTTTATATTTTGAAACAGGATCATCAGGGCATAGTGGTGCATGCTTGTAATCCAAGTACTTATAAGGCTGAGACACGAGGATCACAGGTTTGCAGCCAGCCTCAGCTATTTAGTGAGGCCTTCTGCAATTTAGTGAAATTGTGTTTCAAAATAAAGAATAAGCCGGGCGCGGTGATGCACACTTGTAATCCCCATGCTTGGGAGGCAGAGACGGGAGGATCGCGCAGGTTCAAAGTCAACCACGCTGGCTTAAGAGACCGTTTCCAAATAAAAAGTATAAAATAGGTCTGGGAGTATAGCCCGGAGGTAGAAGGGTTTCCAGGAACCCCAGTACCACCAAAAAAAAAAAAATAAATAAAATAAATAATAATAATAATAATAATAATTAATTAAAAAATAAAGTAGGGCTGGGGATGTAGCTTGGATGTAGAATGCTCAGGTTTCAATCCCTAGTACTGAAACAAACAAACAAACAAACAACAACCAGGGTCTCACAGGTATTGGGATTATAGATATACAAGTCTCTTGTACTAGAAGGTTGGCAAATTAGTCTTTAGTTATAGGACTTATCACAGAACAGACATTTAGAAAAAAACACTGGGGTTGGGGGCTGGATGTATAAAAGAATGAAAAGGCCAGGCATGATGGTGCACGCTAGTAATCCCAGTACTTGGGAAGCTGAGATAGGAGGATTGCAGGTCCAAGGACAAGGAGAGCCTCAGCAAATAGAGAGACTCTCATTAATCTCGTGAGACCCTATTTCTAAATAAAAATAAAATAAGTCTGGGTACATAGCTTGGAGGTAGAAGGCCCCCAGGCTCAATCCCCAGTAACACACACACACACACACACACACACACACACACACACACTCTCTCTCTCTCTCTCTCTCTCTCTCTCTCTTACACACACACACACACACACACACACACACACACACATATGCACACACAAATAAGCAAAAATTTAAAAAAGATACTCTATGATAATATGGAGGAATATAATGAGCCCAAAATATCCCATGAAATAATAAAGACTCTTTGGTAAGAGTTGTAGTTACTATTACATGATTACTATCCCACAGGAGACAGGGCCCCGTAGGAAGAAAACTATTATTCCTAGAGAAGAGTAGTAAGGGACTCACTTAGCTTGACCGAGCCATCCATTCCCAATAGAATATTGTCACTCTTGATGTCTCTGTGAATGACCTGGTTCGAGTGCAGAAACTCCAGAGCCTGCAGACACTATTGAAGTGGCATTGGCGGAAGGAGAAAGAAAAGACATGTCATACAAAAGATTCCAGAGAAAATCAACTAATCCAACCTCCTCATTTTAAGATAAAGGAAGCAAGGCCCCATGAATGCAAGGGCTCGCCCCCAGTCAGAGGCAGAGCTGGGTCCAGATCCAAGTCTCTCTCCTCGCTGAGCACTCTCTGCCTCGCCACACCGCCCTCATGTATGATGGTCCCTCAGCAGAGCACTTCCTCCGGTGCACTTGGTGCTTGCAGAAGTAGAAGAAACGCAAATGGCACTAGAAGGAGTGAGGGTGAGGGGACTGCTTGTTTTACTTTGCTTATGCTGAAGCTGACAGACTATGAAGCATGAAGACGAATGCCCAGCGGGCAGCAGAACTGACACGTTTTTTTTTTTTTTTTGGTGGTACTGGGGTTCCTGGAAGCCCTTCTACCTCCCAGACCTATTTTATACTTTTTTTTTTTTTTTAATTTGGAAACAGGGTCTCTTAAACAAGCTCAGCTGGCTTCGAACCTGTGCGATCCTCCTGTCTCCGCCTCCCAAGCGCGGGGATTACAAGCGTGCGCCACCACGCCCAGCAGAACAGACACGGTTTAAGTTTCCTACAGAGGTAAGTATGTGTGAGTCTTCTGTAAAGATGTTAATCTTTTCTTTTTTTTTTTTTTCAGTACTAGGGGTTGAACCCAGGGGCATTCTACCCCTGAGCGACACTCCCAGCACTATTTTTTATTCTTTATTTTTGAAACAGGGTCTCACTGAGTTGCAAAGGACCTCACTAATTAGCTGAGGCTGGCTGCGAACTGTGATCCTTCTGTCTCAGCCTCCCAAATGCTGGGATTACAAGCGTGTGCTACCATGCCCCGCTAATTTTATTTTCTTTTGGTGTTGGGAATCAAACCTGGTCTCATACGTGCTAAGCACACGCTGTACCACTGAGTCACATTCCCATCCTACTTTTTTTTTTTTTTTTAAGGAATGGTTGAAACTGGCAAAAGATATAGGAGAAAGAGAAGAACCTTAAGCCGGGCGTGGTGGCGCACGCTTGTAATCCCCGCGCTTGGGAGGCAGAGACAGGAGGTTCGTGCAGGTTCGAAGCCAGCCGCGCGCGCTGGCTTAGGAGACCCTGTTTCCAAACAAAAAAATGTAAAAGTAGGTCTGGGAGTGTAGCCCGGAGGTAGAAGGGCTTCCAGGAACCCCAGGACCACCAAAAAAAAAAAAAAGAAGAAGAACCTTAAAAAACACCTGTACTTACAGGCAGAATAGGTGACAAAGAGAATGGCACAATTAAAATGCCTCGTTTTGCTTCTACTTAATTTACTATATCACTACAGTATTTGTAAACAGTCAGATTACTTTCTCTGGCATACTGTTTTCCCATCTGTAAAATGTAGAGATCGTATGCAGAGTGTGTGGGATAGGCCTGTAAGCCAGTATTTGGGAGGAGGCTGAGGAAGATCACAGGGCTGAGCTAGAAGGAGCACAGGTTTGAGGATGAGCAAGTAGTGAGACTCAGCAACCTAATAAGACCCTGTTTAAGAAAAAGAAATTAAAAAACTGGGCTGAGGGTGTAGCTCAGAGGTAGAACGCTCCTGGGTTCAGTACCCAGTAACACCATCACCACTACCTCCCAAAAAAGTTGGGACATGTTGAGATAATCTCAGCTTTTATACTAAATTCAATAATTTGAGTTCATTAACTCAAAGCTGCATTTCTAGAAACTTCTACCAATTAAAAACCACTACAGGCAGGCATGGTGGTGCACGCTTGTAATTCTAGTACTTGGGAGGCTGAGACAGGAGAATCGAGGTTTGCAGCCAGCCTCAGCTACTTAGTGAGGCCCCCCACAACTTAGTGAGATCCTGTTTCAAAATAAAAAATAGAAAATCGAGCTGGGCGTGTAGTTTGGAGGTAGAATGCCCCTGGCTTCCATCCCTAGTACCAACCAACAAACACACACACACACACACACACACACACACACACACACACACACACACACTACGGATATAAGCCAAGAGGAAAAATACTATTTAAATAGTCCTAACTTAGTACTTTATTTTCTAAAAACATAACAATGACTATAAGAACAAACCAATATCCACATTTGGCTTTTTCCAGAAAATAAGCTGTTTTTAGGAGGGTAGAGACCCAAGTCTCTACATGTCAAAAATAACAACCAAAGGATGATCCTGAAAAACTGGAAACCTCATGCTTTGCTGGGGGGAATGTATAATGATACAGCCACTTTACCAAACAGTTTGGCAGCTATTCAAAATATTAAGTATAGAATTCCAATATGACCAGCAATCTTACTTATAGGTATATACCCAAGAGAAATTAGAACATATGTTTATACAAAAACTGGTTTATAGAATGTTCACAGAGAAAGACGTGCAGACAGACAGGCAATGAATCCAAATATTTATAAATTAATGAGTGGATTAACAAAATGGAATATTACTCCTTCAATAAAAAGGAATGAAATACTGATCCATGCTACAACATAGATAAAACTTCAAAACATTACATTAAGTGAAAGAAGTCAGTCACAAAGGAGCATGTATTATATAATTCAATTTATATAAAATGTCCAGAATAGGCAAATGATGAAAGACAGAAAATAGATTAGTGGTTACACTGGGCTGGGAAAGCCGAGATGTGAGACATGGGAAGTGATAACGAGTATTTCTTTTTAGAGTAATAAAAATGATCTAAAATTAATTAAGCTGATATTGATATGACTCTGTGAGTATACTAAAACCTAGTGAATTATATATTTTGAATGGATGGAATGCCGATGTGGTGGCGCACATTTGTAATCCCAGTACTTGGGAGACAAGAGACAAGAAGATTGCACAGACTCGAAGCCAGCATCAGCAACTTAGTGAGGCCCTATTTCTAAATAAAAAATAAAATAGGTCTGGGGGTATAGCACAGAGGTAGAAGGCCCCTGGGTTCCTTCCCCAGTACCATACACACACACAAACAGATAATTATATGACATTAGAATTATAACTCAAGCTGGGCATGGTGGCACATACTTGTAATCTCAGCATTTGGGAGGCTGAGACAGGAGGATCGTGGACAGCCTCAGCTACTTCGTGAGGCCCTTTGCAACTCTGTGAGACCCTGTTTCAAAATAAAGAATAAAAAATAGGGCTGGGGGTGTAGCCTGGAGGTAAAATGCCCCTGAATTTCATCCCCAGTACTGCAAATTAAAAAAAAAAAAAGAATTACAACTCAATTGTTGTTTTTACTTATTGTAAATTTTTATTGGTGCATTGTAGTACTTTTTAATGGAGTTGTTTTTTAAAGGGGTGACAATCTCTATGAGATTTTAAGAAGAATGATACTAACTGCTTATAAAACATTCAATATTTTTTTCAAATTCTTTTTTTTTTCATGATGGTTCTAGAGATTAAACTCAGGGGAATTCTACTTCTGAGCTGCACTTCAAGCCCTATTTATTTTATTTTATTTTATTTTATTTTATTTTATTTTATTGGTGGTACTGGGGTTCCTGGAAGCCCTTCTACCTCCGGGCTACACTCCCAGACCTATTTTATATTTTTGAAACAGGGTCTCTTACGCCAGCACGGCTGGCTTCGAACCTGCGCGATCCTACTGTCTCCGCCTCCCAAGCGCCGGGATTACAAGCATGCGCCATCATGCCCTGCGAAGCCCTATTTTTTATTTTGAAACAGTATCACTAAGTTGCTGAGGACCTTGCTAAATTGCTGAGGTTGGTCAGGGACCTGTCATGCTCCTGTCTCCGCCTCCCAAGTACTGGGATTGCAGGCTTGCGCCACCACGTCTGGCTATCGAGAAGCATCTACCTTAGATTTTGCTCACCTGCTTGTACACATCATTCAGATGCCTGCTCAAATCTGTGGTAGAGCCTTCTCTGAATGACCTATCTAAAGTAGTACTTTATCTGTCATTGCCTTTCTACCCTGCTTTACATTTTTCCTAAAGCAGGAAAGCAGGATAAAAATATGATTAACATATATGCCCATATAAGTGAGATAAAGTAAAATATTATGATGTGTTTGCTAATATTAGTTTTCGTTCTTAATTTCTCTTCTCTCTCTCTCTC
Source organism: Muscardinus avellanarius (assembly GCF_963383645.1). Taxonomy (NCBI): domain Eukaryota; kingdom Metazoa; phylum Chordata; class Mammalia; order Rodentia; family Gliridae; genus Muscardinus; species Muscardinus avellanarius. Next base: position 174,026,503 of record NC_137786.1, on the reverse strand, counting down.
TCTCTCTCTCTCTCTCTCTCTCTCTCTCTCTCTCTCTCTCTCTCTTTTTGGCGGCACTGAGGATGGAACCCAGGGCATTCTACCTCCGAGCTACATCTCCAGCTCTATTTCTTATTCTTTATTTGGAAACAGGGTCTCATGAATTGCAGAGGGCCTCACTAAGTAGTAGCTGAGGCTGGCCTTGAACCTGTGATCCTCCTGTCTCAGCCTCCCCAAGAACTGGGGTTATAAGCGTGCACCTCCCTGCCCGGCTTTATATTAGTTATCTTTAAAGACTGAATTTATAAATGACTAAATATATACTTCCTGGCACATTCTAATTTTTCTACAAGGAACAGAATAAAGTTATCTTTAAAGAAAAAGTCATGATGATAGAAATTATACAGGTGTAATATGGGAATGACGAGAGTGCCAGCACTAACCTTTCCCACTCCACAGAGCCCGGCTGGAATGCCGCTGGGTGTGGGACTTCCCTGGGTAGGGATCTGGAGGACACTTGGCTCCGGTCTTACTTACCTCACGGCACACAGCTGCAATCTGGCCTTCATCCATACAGGTTTCTGTCACCACATCTGTCAAGGAGCCTCCAGCCAAGTATTCCATGACAACCCATAGCTCATCTCCCACGAGGTAACTGCAGGAGCACAGGTGAAGAGCAAGAAGGAACAGTCAGAGGACCACGAGCCACTGTGCTGGTTTCAAAGGCCAAGCTTATGGAGAAGGAAGCCATCTCAATCAGGTTTGGAAGAGGATAGAGATATTTACTTTGAGGAAAACCAGAATCTGAAGAAAGAACACTAATTTTTTTTTTTGTGGTGTTTGGGATTAAACTCAGAGGCATTCTATCTCTGAGCTATATCCTCAGTCCTACTGTATTTTTTATTTTGAAACAGGGGCTCACTAAGTTGCTGAGGCCATTGATAAATTGCTGAGGCTGGCCTTGAACTGTGATCTTCTGGCCTCAGTCTCACAAGTACTATGATTACAGGCCTGTGCCACCATGCCTGGCAATTAACTTTAAACTTCTTAAGGATGCTCCTGGAAAAAAACAAAGCATACATGTTCTGGGAAGCCCCAAGGGGCAGAACTCAGAAAACGAGGTTAGAGACACAATAAAAGTCTATTTCACCACAACACAAAATAATACCTCCTAAACCAGCATGATTCCCACACCTCAAAGAAGCATGCAAGCAGGGTATCCGAACATTTGAGAAGATGGGATTTGGAGCCCATATCACCAACATTAGGGACTGCCACTAAATCTCCCAAGAGTTCCACGAGATCTCAGATCCTGAGACTAAATACTTGGTCTTGTTTAAGACTCTCCCCAGAGTCCAGCACAACAGATGCCAATATTTACTGAATAAATCCATGAGAACAATAAAAGATAATTGTATATATTAAACAAGATAGTGGTAATCAAAGTCCTTTAATCCAGGCATAGTGGCGCATGCTTGTAATCCCAGAATTTGGGAGACTGAAACAGGAGGATTGCAGATTGGTGGCCAGCCTCAGAAACTTAGTGAAGCCTTCTGCAAATTAACAAGATCCTAAACTAAGAAATAAAACAGGACTGGGGCATATCTCAAAGGTAAAATGCCCCTGGGCTCAATACCCAGGTTCTAGAAGTTTTAAAAAAAAAAAAGTCCTTTAAAAGCTATATTGTAGCCAGTAGGTGTTTGTAATATCAATACTTGAGAGGCTGAGACAGGAGGATCGCAGGTTTGCAGCGAGTCTCAGCTATTTAGACCTTCTATAATTTAGTGAGACCCTATTTCAAAATAAAATATAAAATAGGGCTAGGGTGTAGACTGGAGGTAGAATGCCCTGAGTTTAGTCCCCAGTACTGCAAAAATAAATAAATAAACAAAAACAAATAAAGCTATAGTGTTGCACATGTAGTCATATGCTGATAATGAATTCTACTTTGAGTGTCTGTCTCTTTAACCTCTTCTTATAAACCAAGGGCAAGCCAGGCACGGTGGTGCATTCTTGCAATCGAACATTTGGGAGGTTGAGACAGGAGGATCTGTGTTCACAAACAGCATTTGGGAGGTTGAGACAGGAGGATCTGTGTTCACAAACAGCATTTGAGAGGCTGAGACAGGAGGATCTGTGTTCACAAACAGCATTTGGGAGGTTGAGACAGGAGGATCTGTGTTCACAAACAGCATTTGGGAGGCTGAGACAGGAGGATGTGGTTCGAGGACAGCCTCAGCTACTTAGTGAGGCCCTCTGCAACTCAGTGAGACCCTGTTTCAAAATAAAGAATAAAAAGTAGGGCTGGGGGTATAGCTTGGAGGTAAAATTCTCCTGGGCTCCAACTCCAATACAGAAAAAGTAAATAAACAAACTAAGGACACAATTTATTAACATATGTTGGGAGAAATTACAGGCTGACATGACTTAGAACTGATAGCTTCTCTCAGGGACTGGGTCAACTCAGCAATGTTATGTAATGAATAAAAAGGTCACTTCACCTGTCTTATCAAGGTTTTCGCACCTATACAATAGAACAAATAAAAAATGAGGTTAGCTTAAAGCCCTACAGACTTGTCTGCTCACTTTAGACAAAGAAGCTAGGTTGGGAAAACATTTTTTGGAGTTGGCCTGAGCGATCATCTTTTCTTTAGCCTGATACTGGAGCTACTGCTTAAGCAAAGGGTAAGTTTTTTGTTGTTGATGTTGTTGTTTCTTGGCTTTTTTTGGTACTGGAAATTGAACCTAGAGGCACTCTACCTCCAACCTATACTAAGCCTGATAGCCCGATTTTATTTCTTTATTTGGAAACAGGGTTCTCACTAGGTTTCTGAGAGCCTTGCTACATTCCCAAGGCTGGCTTTGAACCTGTGATCTTCCTGTCTCAGCCTCCCAAAAACCAGGATTATAAGTGTGTGCCACCACGCCTGGCAAAGGGTAAGACTGAATCCTATTATCTTGACTACTAATCTAGTGCTTTTTTCATAAGACTGTGTTCTTTGTAGTTAAAAGCCTTGTAATTCACACACACACACACACACACACACACACACACACACACACACAGAGTCACACAGTCCTGGTGATGGAATCCAGGGCCTCATACATGGCAAGCACTTTGCCAATGAGCTATATCCTCAGTCCAAGTTCTGAAATATTTTGCACAAATAATAAATGGGATACACTAAGTCTTCCTGCAGCAACCTCTTTTGAGAGAAGAATAGAGAGACTTGAACTGCTACAGTCTGAATATTTATCTTCCCCTAAATTCCTATATTGGGAATCGAGTCATCACTGTAAGGGCATTGGGCGTGAGGCCTTTCGAGATGACTAGACTATAAGGGTAGAGCCCTCATGAGCAGAATTAGCGCCCCTATAATTAGGGCCCTCAGAGTCGCCTTGTGCTTCCCACCATGTGAGTACACTCAAGAAGGGCCATCTAGGAATCAGGAAGTGGCCCTCACCAGGCAACCAATCTGCCAGCACTTGATCTTGGACTTCCCAGCTCACAAAACTGTGAGAAATAAATCTCTTTATAACGTACCTAGCCCTTGAAAGTTTATTATAGCAGCTCAAATGGAGTAAGACATGACTCAAAGAGAAATCAGGGCAGGCTAAAAAATCCTCCTCTACTGAGCCTATTTATTTTCTGATGAAGAACATATATTTATGGCCTCTCACTCATACACTGAAAATATAACTGTCAGCTTAGACCGACTTGGGGAAGAACATGAAGGTGTAGGCAACCATGTCTGAGCACTGACAAGCAGACCTCAGAGCCTTTTCCTGGGCCTGACTTGTCACTGTCAAAGCTAAGACAATGTAAACCAAATTCAGGTTGGCCCAAACACTTTGTGGCTATATACTGTGGCAGTATATCTTCAAATATCCTATATTTGGAGAAGAACAAATATAGGTGGGTCTCTCCCCTGGGAAAAAACACAGCTTCTCACTTGCAACATCTTTGCTGAATGTTTAGGTTATGGACATCCTCTCCTGTAATCACAAAGAGATATATTTTTTTCTCCAAAATCAGGTGCTATTTTAGGGCCGAAACTTAGTATTATTTACTTCTAATTCCACAGTATACATCTCTGGAATACCAGTAAAGCTATGAATAATAAATAAACTTGCCAATCTTCTAATCCCATTTCCAGAACAGAAACTCCTTCAATAACATGGTCCTGCATTTTATTTTTTATATGTCTCCACTGATAAGGAACTTGCTATTTTATAAGACAGGTCATATCCTTCTTGTCAGCTGAATTAATTTTGTGGTACTAGAGATTTAACTCAGGGACAGTCTACCACTTAGCTCCACTCCATCCATCCATCCATCCATCTATCCATCCATCCATCCATCCATCCATCCATCCATCCATCCTTCCATCTATCTATCTATCTATCTATCTAATCTATTTTGTGGTGCTGAGGATTGAACCTAGGGGCACATTCTTCTAGACCTATTTTATTGTTTATTTTGAAACAGAGTCTCATTAAGTTGCTGATGGCCTTGCTAAACTGCTGAGGCTGGCCTTGAACCTGTGATTCTCCTGTCCCAGCCTTCCAAGTATTGGGTAAGAACTATTTAATGACTACATAAGGTCATTAGGGTAGAGCCTCATGATTGAATCCTGTTGTCGTTATAAGAACAGAGACCAGGCCTGTAGACATTGGCACACATGTTCCCCATCTCCTGCCATGTGCTAGCTTGTATCTTCCTCAGGTATTTTGTTATAGTAATAAAAAAAATGGACCAATACAACAGCTTTCATTTTTCCCTATTCTGAGCCAAAATCTATCCCTACAGCTTTCAGTACGTTAGCCAAGCTAGATTCTCTGTATAATAAGTTATTTAAAAAGTTGAGTAAGTAATAACTTATAGAGGATTCCTCAGAGCCAGTTAGGACCCACACCAAAGAGATACAATCGTCTCCAAGATAGAAGGCTTTATTCTCTATAGCTAGCAACATCCTTTAAAGGAAGGTCAAAGTCCAGTTCTCCTCTTTAAAGAAACAGGCTTTGCAGTGTTTCAGATACACAAAAAACAAACAAACAAACAAACAAACAAACACTTATGAAATCTGCCATACAGGGACAGGAGGCTGGTAATGTTTGCTAGTTCCTAGCGTAACTAGATTTAAACCAGTTATTAACTGCTATAAACCTCAGTTTCCTAATCTGTACAACAGAACTAAACCCTACCTCACCATGAGCTCCTGTTCATGGCAGTTCTTGGTACAAAGTAAAGCACACACAATGTTTAATACAATCACCCTTATTTATAATAAATAACAGACTTTTGACAGGCTGTGATGGTAGACTGAAATAATTTAAAAAATGGGATTTAATGAAGATACTTAATGAAGAATTTCTATACTAGCTGGGCATGGAAGTACATGCTTGTAATCCCAGTACTTAGAAGGCTAAAACAGGAGGATCACAAGTTCGTGACCAGCCTCAGCAACCTAGCTAAGACTCTCAGCAACCTAGAGAGACAGTTTCAAAACAAAACATATGTCTAAAAAAAAGGGCGGGGCCAGGATGTAGCTCAGGGGCAAATTCCTGCTTTTGCAGGTGTGGTGCTCTGGGTTTAATCTCTGGTTCCAAAAAGACAAAAAAACAACAAACAAAAACTCCTTTAAAAAAAAAAAAGGGCTGGGGAGGGTATAGCTTGGAAGTAGAATACACCTGGATGGACCCCCAGGCCCCCTCTGATGCACACAAATTCTACACAAAAAAAAAAATTGCTTTTTTTTTTCTTTCTTTCTTTTTGGAAAAAAAAAGTTCTAAGCTGGAAAGTTTAATGCAAGCTTATATTAAAAAAATAAAAGATCAGAGATTGCAGTTGATCACAAACTTAATAGGAGTCAAAATGAAATAGGCATCCTAAAATACAAAACAAGCTGGGTGTGGTGACGCACGCTTATAACCCCAGTGCTTGCGAAGCAGAGACAGGAGGATCACACAGGTTTGAAGCCAGCCTCAGGGACTCAGTGAGACCCTGTTTCCAAATAAAGTATAACATAAGTCTGGGAGTATAACCTAGAGGTAGAAAAGCCCCTGGGTTCCACCCCCAGTACCCCCCCCCACAAAATAATAAATAAATAAATAAATAAATAAATAAATAAATAAATAAAATATAAAACAAGAATGAAATCATTAAGTTGTGTTGAGAAAGGGTCCCACTCTCTGGCTCACACCTGTCCTAATCCCAGTACTTGGGAGGCTGAGACAGGTGGATCACAGGTTGGTGACCAGCTACAGCAATTTTGTAACGCCCTCAGTAACCTATCAAGATCCTACTTCAAAACAAAAAGTAAAAAGAGCTGGAGGTGTAGCTAGGAGTAAAGGATTCACAGTAGAAGAGAAAACAAAAGAAAACAAAAGAAAGGGAGGGAGGGAGGGAGGAAAGGTCAGAGTGCCATTCTCTACACAGTTCTCAGATCTCAAAAGAAGTATCTAGTACTGAGCATCACTGTGTGTTACACACACACACACACACACACACACACACACACACACACACACACACACGGGACTAAGCCTGGGGACATTCTACCTCCAAGCTACACCCCCAGCCCTATTTTATTGTTTTATTTTGAAACAAGGTCGTGCTAGGTTAATGAGTCTCACTACTTGCTGAGGCTCTCTTCAAACCTGTGATCCTCCTGTCTCAGTCTCACAAGTACTAGAATTACAGGCATGTGCCACTACGCCTGGCTTGCTTGCTTATTTATTTACTTAATTTTATGGCACCAGATATTGAACCCAGGAGCATTCTACCTCCGAGCTACACTTCCAACCCTATTTTATTCTTTATTTTTGAAACAGGGTCTCACTAAGGGTCTCACTACTTAGGCAGAGGGCCTAAGTAGCTAAGGCTGGCCGTGAAACCCACGATCTTTATGTCTCAGTCTCCCAAGTACTGGGATTACAAGTGTGTACCATCATGCCTGGCTTTCTTAGTTTTATTTCGAAAGAGGGTCTTGCTGGGTTGATGAGTCTCAGTACTTGCTGAGACTGTCCTCAAGTCTGTGATCCTTCTGTCTCAGTGTCCCAAGTACTAGGATTACAGGAATATGCCACCACACCCAGCTTGAGCATCACATTTCAAGAGAATACAGAAAAACCAGGAGTTATTCAGGAGAATGAGCAAGATGAGGAAAGATTTGGGATACAGAATGAAGAACCTAGGTGTTTGACTGAAGCCTGTGGGCTGAAAGGCTCCCCCAAAGTAGAAGAAATAGCACTAGATCAACTATTAGAAGATACAGGGCAGTAGGTTCAGTTCCACCCAGAAGGATTTTCCAGCAATCAGAGGCATCAAGCATTACACAAGGTCAGATTCAAGGAGCTCAGCACCACAGAAGATGCATAAATGGAGGTAGTTTTAAATGCTGGTGTGGTCTCTAACCCACTGCTCCCAAAAGCCACTTCCTTCCAATGGGGCCCACCACTCCATACCTGTCCAAGTAGTTCACAATATTTGGGTTCTTGTTTTCCCTCATAACCAGGATCTCATTAATAATCAGCTCTTTCTTCGGCTGCTGCTGAAGATTCATCTGCTTGATGGCCACCTGAAATCACAGTACATTCAATGTACACTCAACCAGAGTTATTCACCATTTACTGAACGTATACCCAGCGTCATACGTTAAGTATTAAGGAAACAAAGGTGAATAAGTCTTAGCCCTTGAGTAGTCCATATTTTATTAATGTTAGGCAAATGGTTTTCAAACTGAGGTCCCCAAGCCAGCAGCATCAACATAATCTGGGAACTCACTAGAAATAAATATTTTCAGACTCCTTCCCAAAACTATTGAACCAAAAACTCTGTTTTAATACACTAAGTCATTTTTTGTTTATGTGTATGTGGTACTGGGGATGGAACTCGGGGGCATTCTATCTCTGAGCTACACCCCCAGACCTATTATTTTTTGAAATAGGGTCTCACTAAGTTGCTTAAGCTGGCCATAAACCTGTGATCCTCCTGACTCAGCCTACACATACTGGGATTACAAGTGCCACCACACTCAGTTTAAGTAATTCTGACAGATACCAAAGATTAAGTATACATCTATACATATAATAATGTATACAAGTATACATCTATACATATATACTTGTATATATACAAGTATATATATACATATACAAGTACATATACATATATACAAGTATATATACAAGTATATATACATATATACTTATATATGTATACAAGTATATATAGCATATAATGTATACTTGTATACATTATAGCATACAAGTTCATATAAGGAGCTAGAAAAATTACAAAATAGAGCAAGAATTATTTCAATTTGGCAATGTATACAGACTTCTTAAAGGGTGGCTTTTTTTTTTTTTTTTTTTTAACATGGTATGGTAAGATAAACCAGAATTGATCAGGGTAAGAAGAGAAAAAGAGAAAGAGATCCCTAATGTTTATGTGTGAAAAAGATGTTGACAAGCTTTTGTCTGTATAAATAAAACACATTTCCATATAACACAAATATAAGGTATACTTTTGTTTCCAAGGCACTTTGCATCTATTTCTTCTGTGTCAGGCACTATGTAAGGTGTTCTTGATTTTGTTATTTCATTTAACCCAGAGACACGTGCATGCTAAGTATTACTGATCTTTCAATGGATGAGGAAATTGTGATTCCGAAATGCTATGTGATCAAGGCCTTCTGCAACTTAGACCCTGTTTAAAAAAAAACAGGGCTGGGGGTATGGCTCAGAGGTAGAATGCCCTAGGTTCAATCCCTAGTCAGTCAGTCTGTCTGTCTGTCTGTCTCTCACTCACTCACTCACTCACTCACTCACTCACTCACTCACTCACACAGCCACTTATGCTCTGTATCAGGCCAGAGGAAATCTCATTCTCAAACCAAATATGCTCTATACCTTTTTAAAAGCCCTGGAAGATCATACTCATACTTCTCTTATAAAAATTATGATGTGTATGAGAATTAAGTAGGAGTGTGCATAGGTACATGTGTGTATCTAGAAATTTAAGAGCTTAACTAAAAACCCAGAATCCCAGAGCCAAGCACAGGGTTTGATGCACACAGTTGGTGCTCAATGAATATTTGTGAAAAGTAAAAGGGAAAAAAGCGAATAGATTGATAGGTACTTTTGTTTTAAAACACAAACACACACACACACACACACACACACACACACACACACACACACACCTCTGAGCAATAGGCTACTATATCTCATAGGAATCTTAAAATTGTTTGCTAAGTGTTCATTCCCTAGAGATATTTTCCCTTTTTCATGCTTAGTGGACAAGAACATGAGTCTCTAATAGGACCAGAAGCAGCGAGAAGTATAAAGATGAATAATTCAAATTTTTATGGGAAAAGTCCCCATTTACTTCTTCAATTCAAATATCAACGGTCTTCTGTAGCTATCTTGTCAGCCAATCATTAAAAAAAAAAATTTCAAAAAGAAATAAAATTATTTTTTTAAACATTTCGGGCCCATTACAAGCATGGTGGTGCATGTCTGTAATCCCAGGATTTGAGAAGCTAACACAGGGGGATCATATGTTTGAGGACAGCCTCAGCAACACAGAGACTCGCAGCACCCTGGCAAGAACCTGTTTTAAAATACAACATAATGCCGGGCGTGGTGGCGCACGCTTGTAATCCCCGCGCTTGGGAGGCAGAGACAGGAGGATCGCGCAGGTTCGAAGCTAGCCGCGCGCGTGCTGGCTTAGGAGACCCTGTTTCCAAATAAAAATGTAAAAATAGGTTGGGAGTGTAGCCCGGAAATAGAAGGGCTTCCAGGAACCCCAGTACCACCAAAATAAAATAAAATAAAATAAAATAAAATAAAATAAAATACAACATAAGGCTGGACATGGTGGCAAATGCTTGTAATCCCAGTACTTAGGAGGCTGAGACAGGGGGATCGCGGTTCACGGCCAGCCTCAGCTACTTAGTGAGGTGAGGCCCTCCGCAACTTAGTGAGACCTATTTCAAAATAAAAAATAAAAGCCAGGCATGGTGGCACATGCTAGTATTCCCAGCATTTGGGAGGCTGAGACCGAAGGATCATGGTTCTCAGCCAGCCTCAGCTACTTAGTGAGGCACTTTGCAACTCAGTGAGACCCTGTTTCAAAATAAAGAATAAGTTGGGCGTGGTGGTGCACGCTTGAATCCCAGCATTCGGGAGGCTGAGACCAGAGGATCGGGGTTCCCGGACAGCCTTAGCTACTTAGTGAGTCCCTCTGCAACTTAGTGAGATCCTGTTTCAAAATAAAGAATAAAAAATAGGGTGGGGGTATAGCTCAAAGGTCAAATGCCCCTGGGTTCCATCCCCAAACCCACCCCCACACACAAAAAAAGAATAAAAAATAGGGCTGGGGGTGGAGCTTGGAGGTAGAATGCCCCTGGGCTCCATCCCCAGTACTGGGGGGAAAAATAAATAAAAGCAAAGAAATAAAAAAATTAGGGCTGGGGGTGTACCGTGGAGGTAGGATGCCCCTGGATCCAATCCCCAGTACCACAAAAAAATAAAATAAAATGCAAGATAAAAGAAATAGGGCTAGGATGTAGCTTGAAGGTAGAATGCCTCTGAGTTCAATCCCCATTACCACAAAACAAAACCAACCCCCTCATCCAAACCCCCAGAAAAACAAAACAAAACACTTTGATCCCTTCTATTCCCTGCCCAAAGCAAGAAAAAAAAATTCTTTGAATTAGTTTTTTTAGTAAAACAGGTATCTGATCTTGCTGTGTCTGGGAAAAACTGATCCTCAACTGTTATATCTGAAAAGCGACATGTTGACCTAAAGACATTAAGTATAGTAAGCCCTTATAACTAGGACTGGAGGCAGAAGAGTGCCGTTAGAGCTCCTCGGGCAATCCTGAAGGGTAGAATGGTGCTTACAAACCTCCCGGTGACCACTGAAGGCAGAGCGAGGCTGGGGCAGGACACTGGAGTCCTTTTCGGTTGCAAAGGACTATGACCCAGGCTTAATGGGATTACCTAATCAAATCATCGCTCCTATTCAGGTTAGGAGCAGAACTCTTACAACAGGAAAGAACTGGATTTGAACTGAGGACCTAACCTCTGGGTTTGATAATCATTCACTGACTTTGACCAATCACAAGTTCTCCTCAGTCTCTTCATCAATACTTCGAGGATGACAACCTCAACCACGACCCCCCGCCCCACCATTAAGGGCTGTTTTGACTACTAAGAAAATGGCCCGTGTGTTATTCATATATATGAAAATGGTAACCACAGGGAGAGCAGCATTTGATAAGTACCTAGCACCAGCAGCAGGAGCACGGCGGCAGCAGCAGCAGCAGCACATCCACCCTCCCACCCCACTTCTGCGAATGGCTACTGTGTGCCTGGCTCTGTGCCGGGTACTCTACTTACCTCAGTTAAATCAACCCCGCAAAGGAAAAACCATGACTTGCATTTCGGGTATGAAACTGAGGTAAGACTAGAGGAAAACTGCTTAGATCATAACCAGGTACATATGACCCCAAAGGTTCTTCCAGTCTGTTCTTTCTAGTATACACATTTTCTTTAGAAACAACCTGAAATCTGATTGATCTGTAATTGGAAGACTTCCCTGGACTGACACGCTAATCTTCCTCTATGTGACATACTAGAGCTGCTTCCCAGTTGGATAACCCCCAATAATCACTCACTCAAGAAGACCGAGAGCATCCCACTCGCTCCAATAAAGACTTATACTCCCCAGGGCAGGAGAGGAGGCCTTCCTGACCACACTGCATTAGCCACCCTAATGGACTTGCTTCCATTCACAGCTCTGCAACCACAAGCAGGCACACAATGAAGTCAAGTGTCTCTTTCCTGTGGCCACCTTCTCACCCAGGCAGCCTCCAGGACTTCCAGGAACCGCCTGTCACCTGCCTGCCTCCCATCAAGAGCTTAAGGCCTAAGAGGCCAGAGACATGACAGGAGGGAGCCCAGTGCCTAACCTCAGCTCTGCTGCGGCTTTGCGGCCCCAAAACCCGCTGCTGTGGCTTTTGTAGCACAGGATTACGAGTTAAAATATTCCAACTCAGTCCTTGCTAATTGGTGATAGCACAACCTGCCAGAGAGTTATTTATCTTCCCTGAGCCTCAAATTCCTCATGAATAAAAAGGAAATAGTATCTACTTTGAAGGGTTCTTTTTAGGATTTGTATCATCTCTATCATATCTTGGCATTCAATTCACCATCTTTAAAACTGGCATGCTAATACTATCCTTCCTCACCACTATTTTTACTTTAAGACAGATTCCTGTCAATACTATAAGACCTGTATATGTATACTATGGGAATTATGCTCTCTTTACATTTATGATTTTAATATTTCAGTGCTTGCACAGGACTGAATCTTTCATATAGTTCTGAGCACAAGATGCAGCATAAAGTAAAGGCTCAGTAAAATTCTTTGTGGAATAAAAACAGTATGTATATGAGTAAAAATGAATAAATACGTAGTTCTTAAGTTTATTATCACATTGTTTCACTGAATTCTTTCAATGCTTTTGTCAGGCATATGTTATGCACATTTTATAAATAAATAAAATTTAGGGCTCACAGAGGTCAAATGACTTACTAAAGGGAAATACATATATATATATATATATATATTAATTACTGGGGGTTGAACCCAGAGGCATTTTACCTTCAAACTATACCCCAGCCCAATTTTTAAAATTTCTTATTTGGAAACAGGGTCTCACTAGGTTGCTGAGGGCCTCACTGAGTTGTTTCAGCCTCTCAAGTACTGGGATTACAGGTGTGCTACTGCGCCTGGCCCAATGTAATATAAATAGATTAGCATAAGCATCCATGCCTTTAGATTCTCATCTCAAAGTAGAATCAATAAATCCTTATCCATAATATTGTAAAAGTTGACTTATACTACATGGAGTTTCAGTATTTGGCTTTAACACTTACAAAAGACTAAAAAGAGCTCTGTGAAATGGGTGCCATCCCTATTAAGCATGACTTCTCCAAGATATCAGGGATTTCAACCATCAGAAATATCCCAGGTTGCTAAGAGCCTCCCTTGGAGGAAGCCGACTCTATTTTCACTGGGAGGGAGTCTCCATCTGAGTCCCAGCACTCCCAGACCTCCTCCAAGGCAGCTGCCAATCACAGCGTACCTGCCAATATTCTTGTTGTGAAACCAACCAAAGAGAAGACTGTAAGGAAACCCTAGGAACTCTATATTCCCTTCACATCTTCCTTCTGCTAACAATAAGACCTTGGGTCAGCAGGCTTTAATAAATAAGGTCAAAGTCCTTCTGGCCTAATGAAATGAGGACAAAGAGGTGCCTCCAAATAAAGGAGGACTTCAGTGTCCAGTGGAATCCTGGGTGCAGAGCAATGGCAGGACCCTACACGTATCCAGTCAGTCACCAAGTCCTGTCAAATCTATCCGCTAGATAACTCTCAAATTCATCTACTTCTCTCCAACTATATTAGCCTCTCACCGTAGTCTAAATCATCATTTCCCACTTGGAATTATACAATAACCTTCTCCCTCACATGGTCCACTCTTACTTTCTCCAACCTACTCTCCTTACCGTAACTGCAGTAACTTTTCCAAAAGCTGTAAGTTTCCTCATTTTAGTCTATTTGCTTCTAGTATGGTATCCTAAAGGAGGTTAAACATTAATCAAAAAAAAAAAAAAAAGAAAAGAAAAGAAAAGAAAAGAAAAGAAAAGAAAAGAAAAGAAAAACCTGTAGAACTGAAAGAATAATAGCTGGTAGCATAATCTTACCTCCTGTCCTGTGGCAACATCCATTGCAGTGTACACGGTGCCTGAAGCACTAGATAACAGATGGGGGAGAGAGAGGGAGAAAAACAGAGGTTCAGTGAGGAAGTATTGTCAAATGCAGCTCTATACACAACTTGGCAGTATGATGATGATGATGATGACGATGACGATGATGATGATGATGATACTAGTAAAAAAAATAAGGCTCCCTTCTGTGGCTCTCCCATTCCCATATTTGACAGCAGTGTGTAATAGTAAAGAGAACAGAGGCTCTAGTGGTCCAGACCCAAGTCTCACGCTAGAACTTCTACCTTATATTTACTGGCTATGTGATCTTAGGCAAATTATACAACTTCTCTGAGCTTCTCTTTTGTGACATGAATAAGAATTTAAATTAATTGGTTCATATAAATCACTTAGCCTAAAATAAAATATAGTATTTATTTATTGTTCCTGCTTGCTCTCCTCTCCTCCATGACCTTTGGCAAACTGCTTTAATCTTTGTGGCTTCAAAGTCTTCATCGGTAAACAAGGATAGAATTAGATCTATGACTTTCAATAGGGAATGAGAAGGGGAAGGGGCCCTGGGGAGGATTTCAGATCAGGTCTGGGGGGGTAGCTTATACAAATGTATCAAGACAGGATATAGACTTTTCATGCATCAGTAATGTTCTGATTACTAATGTTCTGAGCTACATCCCCAGCCCTTTTAATTTTATTTTGAAACCAGAATCTCTAAATTGCCCAGGCTGGGCCTTGAGCTTGCAGTCCTCTTGCCTCAGCTAGAACCTGAACTGCTGGGATTACAGGCACATACCACCATACCTAGGTAGCAATGTTCTCTTTCTTAATCTGGGTGCTGATTATACGGGTGTGTTCACTTTTTGAAAATGTACTGAGTTGTATACTTATGTATGTTATCTCCAATTACAATTTATATATACAACTTAAGCTATTAAAAAACTATGAAAACTTTAAAAAATTGAATATTATAAAATAATCTTTTAATTTTTATTGTAATATTTATTTACTATTATTATTATTATTATTATTATTATTATTATTATTATTTGGTGGTGGTACTGGTGTTTCTGGAAGCCCTTCTACCTGAGGGCTACACTCCCAGACCTCTTTTTTATATTTGGAAACAGGGTCTCTTAAGCCAGCGCGGCTGGCTTCGAACCTGCGAGATCCTCCTGTCTCTGCCTCCCGAGCGTGGGGATTACAAGCGTGCGCCACCACGCCCGGCTATTTATTTATTTATTTATTTTGCAGGTCTGGGGATGGAACCCAGAGGAATTTGACCTCTGAGCTATACCCGCTGCCCTATTTTTTATTCTTTATTTTGAAACAGGGTCTCATTAAATTGTGGAGGGCCTCACTAAGTAGCTGAGGCTGTCCACGAACCACGATCCTCCGGTCTCAGCCTCCCGAATGCTGGGATTACAAGCGTGCGCCACCAGAGCCGACTTATAAAATAATCTTAATTAAATATTATAAAATAATCTTGACGTATCCTTCCTACTCTGATATTTTGGGATCCTATGATTCCCCCCTTTTTTATGGTACTGGGGATTGAACGTAGGGCACATTCTACCTCTGAGCTACATTCCAGCCTTATTTTTTATTTTGAAACAAAGTCTTGTTTAAGTTGTTGAGGCTGTCCTCAAACTAGCAATCCTCCTGTCTTAGCCTCCCAAGTACTGGGATTACAGGTGTGTGCCACCACATCCAGCTCCTATGATCCTTGAAAATAATTTTATTTCTTTCCCTCCCTCCCTTCTTTCCTCCCTCCTTTCCTTCCTTTCTTTGAATCTATTCATTTATTTTGGTACTAGGGATTAAACCCAGGAACATTCGACCTCAAAGCTATGCTCCCAGGCTTTTTAATGTTTTTTTGTTTGTTTTGTTTTGTTTGCGGGTCTGGAGATGAAACCCAGGGGCATTCGACCTCCAAGCTACACCCCCTGTTTATGTTTTATTTTTAAATAGTCTTGGTAAATTGCTGAAAATCTCACTAAATTCCTGAAGCTGGCCTTGAACCTACGGTCCTCCTGAGTCAGTCTCCCAAGCAATGGGATTACAAGTGTGTGTCACTATGCCCAGCTTTAAATATATTTTTGCAAATACATATCCTCACAGAAAATCTGATAATATTTCTACCCCACACACAAAATTAAAATAATAACTCCACTAGACACACACATATACATTTATGTATGAATATAAACACAAAAACTGACAGTGTGGGGTGAAAGAAAGAAATGCTAGTAATAATGGTAGGAAAAATCATGCCCATTTGACATAACTAAACCCTCTTATTTTATGTCTATAAACTCAAATCCTGTATATTTGTAGGTGAGTAATTTAGAGTGCAAATGTGTTGCTATTCATGCCATATGCCAAATATGTATCATACAATTTGAAGACCTTTGTAATTCTGGTCTTTTGCAAGCACGCATTCAGGCAAGCCCTGAAGTTCTGCCTCCCAGAGAAATCAGGACAATTCACAGGGAAAAGTCACTTTATTATTATTATTATTATTATTATTATTATTATTAATTTTTTTATTTTTATTTTTGCAGTACTAAGGATTGAACCTAGGGGCATTCTACCTCTGTGCTACACCTCCAGCCTTATTTTTTATTCTTTATTTTGAAACAAGGTCTCACTAAGTTGCAGAGGGCCTCACTGAGCAGCTGAGGCTGGCTGCAAACCTGTGATCTTCCTGTCTCAGCCTCCTGTGTGCTGGGGTTACAAGTGTGTGCAACACATGTGGCTGAAAAGTCACTTTTAAGTATGCCTTCCAGCTAGGAATTATAGTCACTAGCTCTTTAGTTGGGAGCCGAGCTACATGCCTGGAAACTGTGATCATAAGATACTATCAAATAGGGACTAGGTTATTTGTATCGGTAGTTTGTTTTTGGTTTTTTTCCAGTGCCTGATCATCCTATCCCTAGCCATCCTCTGTCCAAAAGAGGTGCCTATCGTCCTATTCCTACCTTCCCTGATACCACCAGTGTCACCATTTCTCTTTTTTTTCTTTTTTCTTTCTATTTTTTTTTTTTTAAGGGTCTGGGGATGGAACCTCTGAGCTACATCCCCTGCCCTATTTTTTTTTTTTTTTGGGTGGTACTGGGGTTCCTGGAAGCCCTTCTACTTCAGGGCTACACTCCCATACCTATTTTTACATTTTTATTTGGAAACAGGGTCTCCTAAGCCAGCGCGCGCGGCTGGCTTCGAACCTGCGCGATCCTCCTGTCTCTGCCTCCCAAGCGCGGGGATTACAAACGTGCGCCACCATGCCCGGCCCCTGCCCTATTTTTTATTTTGAAACCGGGTCTCACTGAGTTGTGGAGGGCCTCACTAAGTAGCTGAGGTGTCAGCTTCCCGAATGCTGGGATTACAAGCGTGCGCCACCACGCCTGGCTAGTGTCATCATTCTTTTTTTTTTTTTTTTTTTTTTTGTGTGTGGTACTGGGGTTCCTGGAAGCCCCTTTACCTCTGGGCTATACTCCCAGATCTATTTTATATTTTTGAAACAGGGTCTCTTACACCAGTGCGGCTGGCTTCGAACCTGCGCGATCCTCCTGTCTCCACCTCCCAAGCACGGGGATTACAAGCATGTGCCACCGCGCCCGGCGTAGTGTCATCATTCTTAAAGGACAAACATGGTCAAGCCTCAGGAAGAATGGACATTCTGGGACTATGTGATGATGCTTATAAAGTTCAAGAAAGCAACTCAGACTCACCTGATTATTTCTACTTTGAAATCAAATTTAATAACATTATTTTTCTTTTTTTATATTTTTTATTTGGAAACAGGGTCTCACTAAGTTGCTGAGAGCCTCACTAAGTAGCTGAGGCTGGCTTCGAACCTGCGCGATTCTCCTGTCTCAGCCTCCCAAACGCGGGGATTACAAGTGTGTGCCACCACGCCCAGCTAATAACATTATTTTTCATATGATTAGGCATATGAATTTTAAGTCCAAAAGCAACAAATTTCAGGTCTTATGGGCAGGGGCAAGCAAAAATTGTAATAGCATCAAGTCAATATATATATATATATATATATATATATATATATATATATATATATATATATATATATGGGGGGGGTACTGGGGATGGAACCCTTCTACCTCCGGGCTACACTCCCAGACCTATTTTATATTTTTATTTGGAAACAAGGTCTCTTAAGCCAGAGAGGCTGGCTACAAACCTGCGTGATCCTACTGTCTCCGCTTCCCAAGCGCGGGAATTACAAGCCTGCACCACCACGCCTGGCCCTCAAGTCATCATATTGATGTGGCATTTATATTTTTATTTTATATATATATATTTTTTAAATTATGGAATGTGGACACCTTAGCTCTCTAACAGATTGTCAAAGTAAGAAGGGAAAGGGTATTTCACAGATGCTGCCTGCTTATATACGTCTCATGCATCAATTTTTTTTTTTTTTTTTTTTTGGTGGTACTGGGGTTCCTGGAAGCCCTTCTACCTCCAGGCTATGCTCCCAGACCTATTTTTTAAAATATATTTTTATTTGGAAACAGGGTCTCTTAAGCCAGCGCGGCTGGCTTCGAACCTACACGATCCTCCTGTCTCTGCCTCCCAAGCATGGGGATTACAAGCATGCGCCACCACGCCCAGCTTCATGCATCTATTAAAAAGCAAATAGAAGCTAGGCATGGTGGTACATGCCTGTAATCCCAGTACCTGGGAGGCTGAGATGGGAAGATCGAAGGTTTGAGGACAGCCTCAGCAAATACTGAGACTTTTCAGCAGTCTAGTGAGACCCTGTTTCAAAATCAAAATAAAATAGGGCTAGAGGTATAGCTCAGAGATAGAATGCCCTTGGGTTCAATCTCCACAAAAAAAAGAAAGGAAGAAGGGAGGAGGGAAGGAAGGAGGGAAGGATGGAGGGAGGGAGGGAGGGATGAAAATAATACATTTTGGAAGTGAACAGCCCTTAATCCACAACCCTTTTTCCCCAAACTTAACAACAAAGCAACTCGAGTGCAGAGAAGGGCTCTGGCCTGTCCACACTTGTCCATGTACCTTCAGCCTACAGTCCTATTATCTCAACCTAAAGGAAATGCCTCCTGCATTACTCTGAAGGAAGCAAAATAATTTATCCTCAAGGTGCTAATACCTTATGACCAGATCAGACTCACAAAGCACATCTAGCAGGAAAAACACTGGGACCAGGGGGAAAAAATGAGACCCGCCCAACTCAAAGTTGTTTTGAGGACTAAAACAACAGGTATAAATAACAGATGCAGACTACAGTAAGCTGTACAGATATAACATTCTTATATTATGCAAGCCTTTTATTTTCACAAGTTCCTGGGTGCCTAAGAAAGACACTGAAACAGAAAATTTCAGTAACTTCATTATAGTAAGAATGCTTTCATCTTGCCCACACTGAGAGCCTACTATAAGGCACGCCGCTTTTTTCCCATTTCCTTTTTCATTTCAGCCGTTTTGATAAATCTTTAGAAATCTTACCACTGTGTGTGTGTGGTACTGGGGACTGGACCCGGGGGAATTCTTCCTCCAGCTCTACCCCCAGCTCTATTTTATTCCTTATTTTAAAACAGGCTCTCTCTAGGTGGATAAGAGTCCACTACTTGCTGAAGCTGTCCTCCAACCCATGGCGCTTCTAGCTCAGCCTCTCAGATACTGGCATTACAAGCATGAACCACCACTCCTGGCTTCTATCATCATTTTTTATACAGTTATAACTTACCTAATTTGCACAAATCCTAAGTATACAACGTAATCGTTTTATATACGTATATACCATGTTTACCACCAAAGGGATCCGTCCCTAAAGGTTCATTCATACCTCTTCTCACTCGACTTCCCTCTCCCAGAGGTAATCAGTATTCTGACTTCTACTGCCATATATTAGTTTTGCCTTTTTTTTCGTGGAAATGGGGTTCCTAGAAACCCTTCTACTTCCGGGCTACACTCCCAGATCTTTCTTTTTTTAAAATATTTTTATTTGGAAATAGGGTCTCTTAAGCCAGCGAGGCTGGCTTCGAACCTGCGTGATCCTCCTGTCTCCGCCTCCCAAGCGCGGGGATTACAAGTGTGGGCCACCAAGCCTGGGTTGTTTTGCCTATTTTTAAACTTCATATAAACAGAATTAGACAGGAGCTGATCTTTTATGTCTGGCTTTTTGTGCTCAAAATAATGGCTAAGTGCTTTTAAAAGACTTAGCCCAATACACTGTAATTCTTTGTTTGCCTGTCTGTCTCATGTTGACTTGAGGTCCTTAAAGGCAGAGATTGGGTCTGATTCACAGCTATATTCACAGTGCCTTGCATACAACAGGAACTCAGTTAAGATTTGCTAAGTTGAGTACACTAAGGGCAGCATACAAATTACAGAGAAGAAACTAGAGCACAGGGGTCATGAATTATGGCATCCACCTAGAAAAATAGGTCCTGTTATACAAGCAGAAAGGTTTCTAGTTCTTGGTCTTTAATTTCATCTTAGTGCCGAAACTATCAGCACTAGGGCAATCGCAGTTTATCTGAAAAAAGAGAGGTGTAATTCAGGAAGCTGGTTTTGTGCTAAGAAAATAAATGGCAGGGATATTTTTAGCAATATGGCCAGCTAATGGTAGGTACATTTTTCCTATTAAGTACAATTCTGCCAAACTTGAAGTTGGCCTACCATAACACCTCCAGGTGGGTAAGGGGTGGGATTAAAAGAAAAAACAAGGTTATGAGAGAGAAAACAAGCAAAATCATAATGCCAGCACACATGCTTTTAAGTCATTTCTCCAGGGAAAGAAAATGCCTACTAACCCTTGTCCAATCTTCTCAAACCGCGTATACTTCTTCTTAGGATCACCCACGCTCACTATGCTCCCTTTGAAAAAACAGAGACCATCAATCATTTTTTTTCCAGATCAAGACACAAAACAGATCCCACATTCCCCTTAACCCCTGGAGTTGGCAAGGACTAAAGAACTTGCTCCATACCTGAAATACATACTAAGCAGGCCCTCAGCTTTTCTCCAACCAAAGGTTTCATCGCCTTGACTGGTTGCTGTTATTGCTGTTGTTGTTGTTGTTGTGTGGTGCTGGGGATTGAACCCAGGGGCATTCTACCTCTGAGCTACACCCCCAGCCTGACTTTTTATTCTTTATTTTTTTGGAAATAAGGTCTCACTAAGTAGCTGAGGCGGACCATGAACCCAGATTCTCCTGTCTCAGCCTCCTGAGTACTGGGATTACAAGCGTGCGCCACCATGCCCGGCTCCTTGACTGCTTTTATTCACAGAAATTAACTCCATTTCTAAACTCCTAAGATCCATTCATATTAATTCATTCAATAAATATTTAGTTGGCTCCTTGACTGCTTTTATTCACAGAAATTGATTCCATTTCTAAACTCCTAAGATCCATTCATATTAATGCATTCAATAAATATTTAGTCATTTCCCATGTACTAAGCCATATGCTGAATGCTAGAACTAAGGAGACAAGGCACAGTTAAAATAATCTCCCAAGTAGCTCAACATCATGGAAAATGTGGACAAGTAAGTATACAATGCTATAAAAATATAATAATTGCTGTGATCAGTGCCAAGGAGATATAGAAAGAAGCACAAAAATAGACTGGAAAGACTGAAGAAAGAGGCTATCCAGGTTGACTTTTACAGGACAAAGAAAAGTTCAGCCAAGGAGAGAAAGTCACAAAGAGGTTTACACCAGGGAATATTCAGTACACAGACAGAGTGGTATGAGAGAACTCACCGAGTTTCACAATTTATATTCTACAGGGGGAACTAAGACCCACAGAAGGGAAGCTACTTCCTCAAGGTCACATGGCAAACTGGTCTCAGAACTATGATTAGGAGTTTAGTTTTTAGTCTCCTAATCCAATGTGCTTTTCTACTATCAATAACTAGGAATTGTCGCTTTTTAATTATTTAATTTGGTTTACAAATGAGTCAGGTATTAATATCCCTATTTAAAAGATGAGTGAAAAAGAGGCTCAGAGAACAGTAGGAAATTGCCCAACACAAGTCAGTGACAGTGCTAGGGTTTCATCCCAGGTGTCCTACCTCCCAGACTAGTTTCCTTTCTATAATTCTAAGTTTTGTCATAAAAAAGATCTGGTCTAGGGAACAAGACTACATGTAGGAGTAAATAGATAACTGGGAGAATGGCTTTTACGTCATCATTTTATGAGGGTTCCAGGCAAGAGCAATTTTTCAGAGTGATTTTTGATTTTTTTTTCCCTCTTAGGTCAAACAAGAATTATCAGGAAGAAGTAGAAAGCTACTACACTAGAGAACCAGAAACCTTAGCTTTGGAAAGCAATTCCAGTTCACAGAGTTGGCCAAATCAGTCATGTTGAAAACTCTTTGGAAATAAGTATAGTAAACAAATCCAAGGCTTTGTTAAATGAATTTTCTAAGCCCACAGGTCAACCCAATGCTTCCTTCTAATATAATTCTTCTGCACTTTACTAAAACACAGAAACAGGCTAACTTCATCTTTGGCTGCTAAAGAAAGTGGAAGTTTCCACCTGACAGCAAGAAGCAACAAGCCTACAAGAAGACAATCTTGTGTTTTAACCTAAGCCTGGTTACTTTCTAGCTGTGTGATATGGGCCTGAAAAAACCTTAACTGCAAAAATAAAGGCCACAATGCCTCTCTTAACAGCATTAATATGAAAATTAAATGAAAAACTAATAAAGAAAATAACTTATTTGTCATTTGATACATAACACAGTTTTGCAAAATTTTGGTTTGCTGGTTTTGAATTTTCCCTTTTATCCTACAACCATAATGGCAGATCTGTCTTCTCCTAGGTCAGTGGCAAACATCAATAATCAAATCACAGCACTCTCTCCCAACATGCCTCAATCTTTCTCAACACAATATTCTAGGGCATTCACTAGACAAAAGTTACGCATCATGTCCATCATCTATGGAAGGGGCCAGGGTTGCCTTGCCCTCAAAGTGAGCTACCCACACTCTCCCATCACACCCCGATCCTAACGTGGTGTTCAACCAGAGCTCCTGAGATGGGAAGTGAGGTGGAAGGCAGGTGAAGAGGAGCACAGTCCAGGGCTGTGGCACCAGGCATGGCCAGCCAGACACATGGACCAAACCTAGGATCAGGATCTTTATAAGAAGAGCAGGATTCCCTCTCTATGCTGACCAATCATAGAGCAAAAGAAGGTTCAGAAATCTACGAAGTGCTTACGTAATTTCTCCAAGATCTCCTCATCAGACATCTTAGGCTTCTTCTTCTGCTTCTCGGTATTCCGGGTCAAAGCATCCGGCAGAGTGGCGTTATTCTCAGTCGGTGAAATGGGAGATGTGGCCACATCCCGAGTTGGAGTAACAGGAAGTGGTTCAATCACAGACCGTGTGTATACCTGCATTATTGGTGCAAAATTTTGGCAAAGCCAGCCTTTGTTAGCATAGAGAAACTTCTTCACTATGTGAGGTTAGAACATCCACAGAACAAATCCCCCAAATTCATTCTTTCCCTTATATTAAAATCTGTATTTTTCCTCCTCTGCTCCCAGGCTCATCTGTTCTAGGTGAAGTGACTTTCCTTGCTTTCACTGTACACAACAGGGGTTAGTGAGAGTCTCAACACTAACAACATTCAAAAAGGCTAGGCAACTCTCAGCAAAAATTTAGTAGCAATTTTATCATGAGATGGAAACCCCCCTCATCTGTAATATCCAATGTTTTCCCATAGAAATCCTATACTTCCATAGCATTTTGTACTGCTAATGAAACTCTTAATATTGTCTTCTGCATTACTCCCTCTTCAGATCCTGAACCCTTACAGAAAAGGAACTACTCTGGTTCTTTAAGAAGCAGCAAGGTATAGTGGCTTAGAACACAGACTTGGGAACTGAGCTGCCTGGCTTAGACCCCAGCTCTTGTTCTTACCATCTGTGTGACTTGGGCAGGCTACTTAACTTCTCTGCGCTTCAGTCTCCTCATCTGTAAAATGGTGATAATAATGATATCTATCTTACGGAGTTATTCTAAAGATAAATTGATTAATATGTGTGAAGTGATTGTTAGAATTATGCCCAGCACTCAAATTTTACTTTAAAGATATCATATTTCCTATTCATTCATTTACTTTAATAAACATTTACTGAGAATCTACTGCAAGCCTAACCCTATATAAAACATTGTCTCCATACTCTCACTCTAGTAAAGGAGGCGAGAAAGTCATAACTGCAAGGGAAAAAGGAATAAATGTTATATGAAATGATGATATACTACCAAGGTTCAAAAAAAATCTTAAATTGTACTTTCTCTTTCTAGGGATATTTCAAGGCTTTGTGTGTGTGTATGTGTGAGACACTGCAGACTGAACCCAGGGGGTATTCTACCTCTGAGCTACACCCCAGTCCTGTTTTATTTCTTACTTTGAAACAGAGTCTTGCTGCATTGCTGAGGCTATTCTCAAACCTGCAATCCTCCTGTCTCAGCCTTCCAAGTACTGGGATTACAGGCATGTGCCACCACACCTGGCTCATTTATCAGATTTGATAATAAAAATATCACAATTATCTTTTGGATAATTTATCCTATACCACTTATCCCTAACAAAAAGCAAGCATTCAAGTAATATTTGGAATCAATGAATAAATAAATGGAATCCCTCAGTTGGACTGACCTTCCTGACTACTCTAGAATAATGATTTCTCAGTTGTTTTTCCTGCGGTATCTGAATCCAGGAGGGCATTCTACCTCTGAGCTACACCTCCAGCCCATTTTTTTTTTTTATTATTCTTTATTTTGAAACAGAGTCTTACTAAGTTTCAGAGGACCTCACTAAGTAGCTGAGGCTATCCTCGAACTGCAATTCTCCTGTCTCAGCCTCTCAAGTACTGGGATTACAAGCATGCACCACCACGCCCAGCTCAATTTTCTATTTTTGTGCTATAGTAGAAAGCTACCTGGACTTAACAGTTACTTACTTTCAAATCCTCGCTCTTTTACTTACTAAGTCACTATGGGTAGATCAATTTACCTCTCTAAATCTTAGCTGATTCTTCTATGAATTAAAAATTAATAATATTTTCTTAGAAAGAAATGCCATAAAGATCAAGTAAATCAAACCCATTCCTTTACTCAATATTTATTGTCCTCTGATACCAGCCAAGAACTATGTTAAACACTGAAAAAATATATATGAATGATATCTCTATTTTGGAGGGGTTTGGGGTAAGGAGGAAAAATATGTTTTAAATGAACATGATTACAAACCAAAAGAAGCCAAATCAATGTGAGATATTTTGACAACTTCAATTTTAAAGCCCATTTTTCCTTAAGGTGATTTTGTAACCTATAGACAAAGTGATTCCACAGTTTCTATTTATAACTCTTACCCTAAAAGGTCATCTATTCTCCTTGAATTTCTTCCCCAGCATCTCCCATAATCATTCTGCCAATTTCCGCTTGAACGCCTCTCTGAATGCTCTTCCAGACAGCCTTTTATTTTTACATTACCACAGAGCTTTGAGTCCTACATGGTTCTTTGATTGTGGAACTCTCATAATAAAAAGCCCAAACACACTGGCAAAGTACTATCTGATAGGAGGTCTGTGCTCAATGACGCTAAATTAAGTCAAACTCTAGGGACTAAACTGCAAAGTAGGGATAGAGGGATTTCGACTATTCTGAGATACAGGAACCTCAAAGGAAGTTAAATAGAAATCATTACTAGCATCCGCCAACAAAATGCACTTCTGATGTACAGCATATTAATAGCACTAATGTATTTTTAAATTCTCTTGGGTCTGCATCATCAATGATGCTGTAAGAGGCTTTCTTCTCCATTCAACAGAGAAGGACAATGTGTAGCAAGATAATTTGTTGCTTCCCAGGAGACTGGAATAATTTATGTTAGCCTTGAACCAATTTTGTTTATCTTCTTGTCCTATCTGTGGAGAACAGGCTAAATCAACCAAGGCTTGATTGATCAATTAACTAGGATATACTTTGGTATTATTTTCAAACCAATGATAAATATAGCACTTCTTGTCCTTAATTACATAGAAAACATCTTCAGAAAAGGTGTTCCAGTGATTTCACCAGCTCCAAACCTTCAGAATATTAGCCCTTCTCTCCCCTTCTTACTGTAATAAATCAGAAAGCTGTCCAGGTGCCCAGAGACTCACAGATTTGGTGTGCTCTGGGCGTGGAGCAATCACGGGAGGTGGGGTAGCATCATCATCATCATCTTCATCTTCTGAAACGGGTGGCACTGCAGGGGTCTCGGACACAGTCTTCACATTCTACGCAGGGAAAAAGGCCAAAATGATCTGGGTCAGCTGAGACAGAACTTAAGATATCAAGACTACCACTTCTCCAGAAGAAACTCCATCCTGACACCCCTTGTGAAATCCACACTGGTTTCTAAATTCTCCAACTTTGTATAGCCAATCAGCTTCCCTTTCTTCTTTTAGCCATCACTATCTGCCTGGATCCCTTTTACCAACCTCCTGGACCCAATATGTTGTCAGAACAATCAAGACAAAGAACATCAGGATCTTCCTATCTGACTGAATGCTATCTGTCTCACCAGGCTTTTACCCTACCCTGAAACCGCTGCTAGGACCACCAATTAGATCTGCTTTGGAGACTGATGGTGTGACTTAGCGTAGAGCATTTATTTGCCTAGCATGTGCAAGGCCTTAGGTTCAATCCTCAGAAATGGGTGTAGGAGGGGTTCTGGCTCTGCTTTTAATTGGTAGTAACTTGACTTTCCCATCCAAACTGTAACAGGGCTGGGCCAAGAGTGACAGGTTTTAGGGAAGATAGAGGCAAAAATAACATATCATTGCTGTTTACTACACAGACTCAAGAGACAACATGAAATTTACGTTAAGATTTTTTAATGAGTTTTTCCAGCATTTGAACTAGAAAGGCAATAAGGGTCTTTGTCTTTTAATATATACAGATATAATCCAACAGTTGCACAGTACATATTTCGTGCTCAGTAAGGTACTCTAATGGATAGAGTTAACAAAAAGGTTCAAAGGTAGAAAATATGGTCCACGTCCTAACATAGCTCTGGTGTAGGAGAAAAGAAAGACAGGGGTGAATGGAAAAACTACGGAATAACAGAACTACATTTGATATGCTACAGAAAAGTGGTGGTGCTAAATTCTAGTCTAGATTCTAACAAGACCTCCAGTATGGGGTATAAATTAAAACATCACAGTGCCATGTGCCAAGTATATGTAAGTAACTAGCTGTGGTGACCACAGTCAATTAATTTATCTTCTCAGTTTGAAGTCTCATCACTTGAAGAATAAGGAAGAAGAGTGTGGTATAAAACTTAAGCCACTTTCAGTTCTAAATTCACCAGAGATTTTGTTCCCGGTCTAAGCATGTATTTTAGCATTTTCTGCCCTCATTGGCTATATTTTCTTTGGAGATTTTAAGATTTCTCTCTTTTTCCTTAAGTCTCTTCAATTACCTTGGACACTGGGAGGCCTTTCACCTATGACTCACAACTTTCTTTTAGTTTGAGAATTCTTCTCTTCCTCCTTTGATTCCTTTGTCGACTCCACTGCCTCTATTCTCTAATCTGTCTTCTTGAATCTCCTTGACCACCCCTTGCTATTCTTTACTTTAAAATTTTCTAATTTCTATCAGTAATTCCTTCTTATATATGCTTTTTAATCTTTGTGAATTTATTTCTTAACACATTTTAAAATTTCTTTTTTCTTCTTCTCTTTTTGTGGTACTGAGGATTGAAACCAGGGCCTCCCATGCTGAGCTACATTGCTAGCCCTTTCTAATTTTTGAGACAATTGCCCAGGGTGGCCTCAAACTTGCTATCCTCCTGCCTTAGCCACCTGAGTAGCTGGGATCACAGGTGTAGGCCACTGTACCTGGCTACATTTTTTCATTTTCTAAGAATTCTCTTTTGGTGTCCCATTGGTCATGTGTGGAGGCTACAGCTTCTTCCAGCAGAGCAGAGTAGGTAGTTATCTACTTTGATGGACACTGCCTATGAAGTTTGTGGCTTTTGCAAGATTGAAATTATGACAGGTCCAGAAAATAATGCCCAATTCTAGTTCATTGGCATTAAAAAATATTTCAACTCTTTTTTTTTGGGGGGGGGCGGGTCTGGGGTTGAAACCCAGGGGCATTCTACCTCTGAGCTACACCCTCTGTCCTATTTTTTATTCTTTATTTTGAGACAGGGTCTCACTAAGTTGTGGAGGGCCTCACTAAATAGCTGAGGCTGTCTGCGAACGGTGATCCTCCAATCTCAGCCTCCCAAATGCTGGAATTACAAGCGTGTGCCACCAAGCCCAGCAATATTTCAACTCTTTTACTCTCACAGGGAGAATGAATGATTCTAACCACATCAGTTAAGTTCCCATGCCTGGAAAAGCTAATATCAACTCATCATGTAATAGTCCATTTGTACAATAAATTATGAACCTAGGGAAAAAGAATACTCTTTAATCCTCTGATTGGACCAATAGCAGGGTGTTTGAGGAGATGTAACATCTTTGAACAATCATCTTTTCTAAGTTATCCATCTTTTTTCTGGGGTCAGTTTTATTTCTTTATCTTGACCCTTCTCTAATGCTTTGTTTGCCTCAAATGTCTGTACCCATTCATAGATACAAGTGAAGGACTACACTAATTAGTATATATAATCAGCATGAGCTTTCCCTGCAGGTATGTATGTTTCTCCGCCGTCTTCTCTGAATGGCAGGTCTGGTTCAGAGAAGTTTACTGGCAAGTGTTCTTGTGGGGTAGGAAGGTGTGGAAAAGCTCTTTCCGTATAAATACTAAAAGTATGAGAAGTTTATTCTTATGATGGAGTTGGCTATTTTTGTTTTGGTATGTGTGTGTGTGTGTGTGTGTGTGTGTGTGCGCGCGCGCGCGCGCACAATGTGATATTAGGGGTTGGATTAGGGTGGTATTAGGGGTATTCTACCATTAATCAACACCCCCCCACCTTTTTTATTATTTTGGCACACATCTACCTATCTATCTATCTATCTATCTATCTATCTATCTATCTATCTTTTATATGAGGGACTGAACCCAAGAATGCTCTACCACTGAGCTACACTCCCAAACCCTTTTTATTTTTACTTTGAGACAATGTCCCACTAAATTGCCCAGGCTTGCTTTCAGTCCTCCTGCTTTACCTCCTGAGTGGCTGAGATGATAGGCATGTGCTAGTGCATCCCACTTTTTACTCTGAAACAGGCTCTCACTAAGTTATTGCAGATTGCCCTTGAACTGCCTTAGCCTCCCAAGGACCAGGATTGCAGGTGTGTGCCACTGCACCCAGCTACATACAGATGATTCTTTTAGCCTATTTTCTCTGGAACTACTTTCGTCTTCCTAGGAATTTTCAACTTACAAGTAAGCTATGGCTATTTCTGCTCTGATCAATATGAAATTATCTACTTTATAATCATTTGTTGATTCCTCACAATGGTTGATTTTTGTCTCCTTTGTTTTAGAGTGCTATTTTTATCATTTATTTATTTGCTTATTTATTTATTATTTTGTAGTACTGAAGATTGAACCCAGGGGCATTCTATTCTTGTGTTTCCTCCCAAGTACTGGGATTACAAGCGTGTGCCACCACACCCGGCCCTGTTTTTATCTTTTAATATATCGTTTTTGAAATTGAGAAATTGGGCTAGCAAGAGAGGCACATGAATTCAGTCTATTACACTGAGGTTACAGTACTCATTTGATGTCCAGATTAGTTAAGACTAAAATGCACATCCAATTATATCAATCCTTTATTAATAATTCTTAACTCTTAACAAAGAGTCGAAGTTTCCTCATCTGATATTCAACCTTAGCAACCTGGCTTTTGTTCATGCTATCCCTCAAACAAAAAAGCACTGACCCTTTCTTAGAACCTGTGTTTACCT
The DNA here is from genome assembly GCF_963383645.1 of Muscardinus avellanarius. Lineage (NCBI taxonomy): Eukaryota > Metazoa > Chordata > Mammalia > Rodentia > Gliridae > Muscardinus > Muscardinus avellanarius. The sequence continues at coordinate 173,996,806 of NC_137786.1, read as the reverse complement.
GACGCTATCTTATAAATCACTGTTTACATGTTCTGATTCATCACTAAACTGTGAGAACAAAAGCAAAGACCTTACCAGCCCTTGACTCCTTAGTACTCAAAGAACCTATCATATGGCAGGTATTTATTTTATAAACAAGAACCCGGAGCTGAGTGTGGTGGAACACTCCTGTAATACCAGCACTTGGGATGCTAAGACAGAAGGATCACAGATTCATGGCGAGTCTCAAAAAGTAGTGAGACTCCCAGCAACCTAGCGAGACCCTGTTTCAAAAACACAAAAATAAAATTTGGCTTGGGGGTATAGCTTAGAGGTAGAATATCCTTGGGTTTGATCCCTAGTAGCCGTTTACTTTGAGCGTGTGTGCGCTACGCATGTGCGGGTGCGCACGCGCGTGCACACACACACACACACACACACACACCACACATACACACACACACACACACACACACACACAGAGAAAATAAGAAAATGAGAACCAGGTACTAAAATATCATAGGATCTTAGTCAGATCTCAGACCCAGAACATAAAATTTGAAAGCTGGAGAGACCTGAATTTTTTTTTTTTTTTTTTTAATGAACAAACCTTTAGGACCCAGTAACTCTGTACAAACTTCCTTATAGTACCAGGAAGAATAAATCACTCCATCAAATATAAGCCCAGTGTACATTATTCATACAAGTCTCTGTTGCAGCTCTTATCTCCCTAGTCTGTCATTAATTTTTTTCCCTGAAGGTCTAAAGTAGCACACATTCATTGTTGTGTCATTTATGCTTGGCACAAAGAAAGTGCTAAGAAAATATTTATAGCATAAGTGAATAAATGAGTGATCAGGAGAATGAAATTTTGAACTGATTTCTACAACTGACTCACTCACTCAACAGGAGGGAGTAAGTCATTTCATCTTTCTGAGTCACAGTTTCTTAATCTGCATTATGTAGGCAACAATTCTGTTTGATTATTTCCACAAATCAAGAGGAATGATCTGTGTGAAACCAATATGGAAAAAAATGACATGCTACCACAATAAAAATCATATCCCCCATGTAAAACTAGTAAGAAAATACAGAACAATGAGCTACAGGGACACCTTTTCTGAATTGGGGGGGAAAATGTCCTTGAGAATCTGAGTAGTTTTTATTATAGATACTAAATCAGTGCAGGTTTTTACCAAGCAGGTGTTAGCCTCTCTGCCATATGGCACGAGCCCCAGGGCTCTTCCTCCGCACTGACAAACAACATAGTTGTGGTTTTACTGCAGTCTCCTTTATAAGACCTTTTTGACATCTTTTTCTGTTTCCTGCCACCACAAAAAGAACCCTGGTCTGGGGTTCAGAAGACTCCAGTTCTAATATGGTTTTAATTATGTGTCTTTAGAAAAGTTTGTTTTTATAACCTATGAAATGGGGATGATAATACTTCCTTCACAAGGATCACTGTAAGGACTAATTATAAAGTCATCAGCAGTGTTTGGCACAGAGTAGGCTCTCAATATATGATGGCTGTCACTTCCTAACATAAAGAAGCATAAAGACAATGAACCACAGGCACTACTCAATTTTTGCTTACGCCCTTTCTTCAATAATTTACTATTCAATAATCTTACATTTGCAAATTCTTTCCCCATCTTTTAATTACATCCCATTTGATGAAAGGCAGCATGAATCAGAGGAAAGCAGTATAGCCTGGGAATCAGATGCCTACTGCTATTAACCCTTCTCTACATTGGTTTTATCATCTATAAAGCAAGAGTAATAACCCAACTCATTAAGCTTCTTTGAAGGTTAAAAGAAGAGGGAATAAAAAAAGACCTGGTATGCTGCAAGGCACAAAACATGCAAACACAGTGTATGGGAGGGCGGGGTGGGAGGGGTTAAACCCAGGGGCATTTTACCACTGAGTTACACCCCCAGTTTTTTTTTTTTTTTTTTTTTGGTGGTGGTACTGGGGTTCCTGGACCCCTTCTACCTCCGGGCTACACTCCCAGACCTTTTTTTTAAATATGTATTTTTATTTGGAAACAGGATCTCTTAAACCAGCGTGATCCTCCTGTCTCCGCCTCCCAAGCGCAGGGATTACAACCGCGCACCACCACACCCAGCTCACCCCCAGTTCTTTTTATTTCGACAATGGGTCTTGCTAAATTACCACACACTGGTCCCAAACCTGCAATCATCCTGTCTTGGCCTCCCAAGTACTGGGAGCACCATGCCTGGCTATAAACAGTTTTATATAACTGTTAAGTTAGTGATTCAGAGCAAGCCAATGCCCACTGCTGCCAGCATAGTTCAAAGTATTCTGGTAGTAACAAAGTATTGCATTCGACCTTATTATTCTTCTGCTTAACATTCTTTAGCTTCTCATTACCTTTAAGATAAAGTCCAATTCCAAATGATTTGGCCTACTTACCACTCCTCCTCATCCACCTCTGCTCCCTTCACATTCCAGACATAGCAAACAACTCGCGAGTTCCCTGTGCAAGCATTCCTCCTGAACCTCCTGCCCATGCACATGCAATTCTCCTCCTGTCTGCAATACCCTTGCCCTCCTTAGTTCTTACCCCAGAATCAATTCTAACTCATTTGGCACAGACTTTACTATCAAAGAGCTTTCTCTTGACACATCTGATCTTTCATTCAATAAATGCCAAAGCTACGATAATTAACAAGCCAGGCATTGTCCCTGGCCTTGTGATGTTTAGCATGCTGAACTGTAAGTGTCTCTGTGCCCTTCATATCCTCCACAAGACTGGAAAGTTCTTAGGCAATGAGAAAATGTATGATCATTTATTTACCACTGCTCCATACAGGGCTTTGGCACATAGTAAGTACTTTTGCAAATACTTAGTAAATCAATATGGCATACTCACCTTTCTAAAAGAAACACCATCAGATGTAAAGAATAGTAGCATTCTCTTATATGTGTCACATCTTACTTTTTTTTTTTTAAGGACTGGGGTATTGATATTCTACCTATATGCTACACCCAGTCCTTTCTATTTTTTGAAACAGGGTTTCATTAAGTTACCAAGGCTTCAATCCTCCTATCTTAGCTTCCCAAGTACTGGGATTACAGGCATGTACTACCACACCCAGCACATTTTACTATTTATAAGACCCTTTCAAACACATCAACATCTCATTTCATACTCATAGTTGTCTTGGAAAACAGAATTTTTAAGTCGAGAGAGACAATAGCATCTACAAATAGTCCTATTGATAAAAGAGAGGGAATTGTCTATATTCAGGTGTCTGAAGTCATATCCAGGCAAAGCAAAGTATACCATCCTCCTCCATCCTGATTTTATTAAGGAGGAATCTGAAGCTCAGAAAGGAAAACTGACTCCCTAATGTTCAAAGCTACAGAGGTTAAAAAAAAAAGAGCTTCTTTGAAGCTACATCTTCTGGTTCCAAGGTTAGAATTTCTAGAACATTAAGGCCGGAGGGATTACATTCTATTAGTCCATTCCTTCACTATATAGATAGGCACTCTGAAGCCGAGCATGGGAGAGTGACCAAGAACCGCCTCCCCACCCAGGCTCTGTCTCTCCCCTATGTTTTTCTTCTTTTTTATTTTCTATCTTCCCACATGGTTTTGATCCTTACTTCTGAACGTGCTCATTTCAGAACAGAAGAAATAAAGACTTACCAAAGTGTTAGATGAATTGTAATCTTCAGCTGACTTATCTGCAAAGGAAAAAAGACAAGAGGACTTAGTAAAAACAAAGTTAATCCTTTCTTAAGAACTAAGATATAATGTACCAATAAAAAATAGAAAAAGAACTAAGAAACTCTTTCTGGTCAAGCACTTCCCAGGTTCAGAGAATAGTAACAGTATGACTGGTACTATGGGCCAGATATCATGCTAAGCATATTACACATATTATCAACTCCTATAATCGTCACTATGGCTCTAAGTATTATTATATTCACTTCTACAGAGTATATAGTTCAAAGAATTAAGTGATTTTCCCAGGGTACGCCCAGGTTAAACAGAGGATTCAAGATATGAATTCTGATCTAATTCTAAATACCATGCTAGAGCTGTATTAACTTCATCAGCCATATTACCATCAGATTTCGGTAGAGGGAATTTTCTGCATTTTAAGAGAATGAGGAAGAATCCTTGGCACAGTCCAGAGCCACCCATGCAAAATCGCGGCCAATCTGTAGCTTCATCTTTCAGAAAGGGTATCACCATGCCCTACCCCATTCTCCCCATAAACAGAAAGACTAGTGCTTAGGAAAGAAAGGTATTAATTATGTGAAGTTTAATTAAAAGCAGGGATAGAATCAAATGTCCTCAAGGAAGCAATATCATATTCCATTGATTCTGAGATGTACATTTTTTCACATTCACAGCTCTAAAATAAAGATGTACACTATAGCTAAAAGCATTTCATGGTATGACTGGTAGCTTTCCTCCCTCCTATGCTCTATTAAAAAATAAGTAAAAAGCTGGGCGCTTGGGAGGCAGAGACAGGAGGATCATGCAGATCTGAAGCCAGCCTTGCTGGCTTAAGAGACCCAGTTTCCAAATAAAAATATAAAATAGGTCTGGGAGTGTAGCCTGGAGGTAGAAGGGTTTCCAGGAATCCCAGTACCACCAAAAAAAAAAAAAAAAAGTAAACATTGCTCTCATTTATTTGTTGTTGTTGTTGTTGCTATTTTGTGGTACTTCTACCACTAAGCTACACACTCAGCCCTTTTTTTTAGTTTTCTGTTTCTTTGTTCTGTAGTACTGGGGATTAAACCCAGGAACATTCTATCTCTGAGCTATACCCCAAAATCTATTTTATCCTTTATTTTGAAACTTAGGGTCTTGCTAAATTGCTAAGGACTTCACTACACTGCTGGGGTTGGCCTTGAACCTGTGATCCTATTTCAGCTTCCTAAGTATTGAGATTACAGGTGCGTGCCACCACACCCTGCACATTTTGTTTAAAACAGGGTCTCACTAAATTGTTGAGGGCCTTGCTAAATTGCTGAGGCTGACCTCAAACCTTCAATCCTCTCTCAACCTCCAAGCATTATGGGCATATGCCACAACACTGGGCAAACATTACTACTTTCAAAGATGATGTACATTTCTACATATCAAAATCAAACTCCAAAGCACAGAATGAAAAAACAAAAAGTGTTTCCAATCTTTTCATTTTACATATATAGAAACTGAGATTCAGAAAGAGAAGGAAACTAGTTCAAGGACACATGAATCAGGGGCAAAGTAAGGCTAAAACCCCTGTGTGGGGGCTTTCCATCTAATCTACACTTCCCTAACACATTAGCTGCTAATTAGTACAGAAAATGAAGTGTTAGAAATAGGAAAGGACCCCAAAAAATGGCATGGAGGTTGTGGGTAGGTTATAGATTTAAAGGCCCAAGTTTAAAATCATGTATCAGCTGAGTGACCTTATTTAAGATGAGTTATTTAAGTTATTTCTCTATGCCTAACTAACTTCTTTGAGTCTGTAAAATGGGAATAACACTCCTTGCCCTGATCATGCCCAAAGGACATTATGAGAATCACATGAAATAATTCACATGTGAGCATACACAAACTGAGACAGGGTAGCCGTTACTAAGTATAAGAGGAGGGAAAACAGGGAAAGCAGAGACATGACATTAGAATTAAACTACGCCAAAGGCAGTTCTGCCTAGAGTTGGCCCTGGTCTTCAACCTCTAGGAAATTAAAATCCTGCACATACATATAAATACATGTGTGTATAAGTTTACATATACAAAAGCAGATGCATGCACATGAATTTGTACATATACATTAGATATTACTTGTATGTGCATATACAGATGAAAATATACATAATTATTTGAACGCATATACCCATTCATTCATGAATACTTAAATGGACTATAATTTCAAACTTAAGCAAAATCCAGGGCTATGCAAAAAAGATTCTTTCAGAGACTTCACTGCTGAGGCTTTCGAAGACAGCTTATAAATCGTGATAAACTTCTAGTTCTAATGTCCTGTTAGAAAACTTGCCCACTCAGAAGCCTGTCACCCCAGTGCCTCCTTGGAATGACCCAGTGAGGAAGTGAGAGAGAAGCAGCGGGGCCAGACGAGGGGAAGGAAATGCTGCTGGGAAGATGCATGGCCTCTCCTGGCTCCACCACGACAGCAGGAGTGGGGCTGCAGCCTGTCATCCCACCATCTGTGCCTCTGATACAAGCCAGATACTGGCTGAGGAAAGCATCCTTCAAGATCAGCTAGCTCAACTCGCTTCTCACCTTTCCCCAAAACACTGTCCTCTGAAGGATATGGCATGAACAAATCCAAAAGATGCTAGTGGAGGAACTGGGTTCTAATTCCAATTCTGCTATTAAAAAGATTCTGAAAAACATAATCCTTTACAAAGAGAGTACCTCTAACGAACACTACTGGGTTTTCTTTTTCTTTTGTTTGTGGTACTGGGGATTGAACCCTGGGCCATTCTGCCTCTGAGCTATACTCCAGCCCTATGTTATTCTTTATTTTGAAACAGGGTCTCACTAGGTTGTTGAGAATCTTGCTAAATTGCTGAGGCTGGTTTCTAACCTGTGACCCTCCTGTCTCAGCCTCCCAAGTACCGGGATTACAGGTTTGTGACACCACATCCAGCTTCGTTTTTCTTTTCTTTTTGTACTGGGGATTGTACTCAGGGGCTTTCTACCTCTGAGCTACATCCCCAGCTCTATTTGGGGGGGGGGGGTGGGGATGAAATCCAAGGGCATTTGACCTCCGAGCTACACCCCCTGCCCTATTTTTATTCTTTATTTTGAAACAGGGTATCACTGAGTTGCAGAGGGCCTCACTAAGTAGCTGAGGCTGTCTGCAAATCGCGATAATCCGGTCTCAGCCTCCTGAATGCTGGGATTACACGTGTGCGCCACCACGCCCGGCTCCCAGCTCTATTTTTAATTATTTGCTTTGAAACAGGGTCTCGCTAAATTGCAGAGGGCCTCACTAAGTTGCCGAGGCTACAAACTTACACACAACTACACTTGTCTTGGTTTTTCATTTGATAAAAATTAGTGCCTTGAAGAAAGTGGGTTTGTTGATTTAAGATATACACTTATGTTATCAAATAACTAATGATAGTAAATATAATCATGATAAGCTGGATTCAGTGGTGCACATCTGTAATCTCAAAAACGTTGTTTCTGAACTTCCCTCACTTTAACCCAGCAAAAATTAAGTTTTTAAACATGCATTCAGCTGGGAGTGGTAGCGCACGCTTGTAATCACAGCACTTGGGAGGCTGAGACAGGAGGATTGCACAGGTTCGAAGCCAGCCTCAGCTATTTAGTAAGGCTCTCAGCAACTTGTTTCCAAATAAAGTATAAAATAGATCTGGGAGTATAGCCCGGAGGTAGAAAAGTTCCTGGGTTCCACTGCCAGTACCACAGAAAGAAAAAGAAGGAGGAAGAGGAAGAGGAAGAAGAAAGAAGAGGAGGAGAACAACATGCATTGAAACCAGTTGTAGTGGTCCACACCTCTAATTCTAGTACTTAGGAGTCTGAGACAGGAGGATTGCAAGTTCAAGGTCAGCCTCAACAACTTAGCAAGACCCTAAGCAACTTAGCAAGATACTGTTTCAAAATAAGAAATAAAAAAAGCTGGGTGTTTAGCTTAGAGGTCAAGCACCACTGAGTTCAATCCCCAGTATAAAAAAAAAAAGTCATGACAATGGATAGCTACATTTTCATGGTAGTATTTTACAACCTAAAAAGAGCCAAAGATAAAGAATTTACCAAAAACTGTTTAAAGAATCTTTATAAAGAACCTATGAACAGTTGGATATGGTACTGCACACTTGTAATCCCAGTACTTGTAAGGATAAAGACAGGACTGCAGGTTTGAGGACAGCCTTAGCAACATTAATGAGACTCTTAACTATCTGGAGAAACCCTGTTTCAAATGTTTCAAAATAAAATTTAAAAGGGGGCTGGGAGGGGGTAGCTTGGAGGTGGAATGCTCCTGGGTTCACCCTGGTACCACAAATAATAAAAATTTTAAAATCTATAAACATCAGTGAGATTATTTATTCTTCACTACAATCTCTCAAGAATTATTATTCCGATTTTCAGGCTGAAATGAAGTGACTATTTGAACCTAGTGTGCATCAGAATATAGACCCTGTAGAATTAGAATAAAGCGGTCGTGTGCGCCCACCCGCCCTCTCTCCCTCCCTCCCTCCCTCTCTCCCCTCTCACCTCCCTCCCTGCCTCCCTCACTCCCCTCTCACCTCCTCCCTCCCTCCCTCCCCCCCCTCACCTCCCTCTGTCCTTCTTGTGCACACTAGTTACTGGGGACTGAATCCAGGGACATTCTATCTCAGAGCTACAGCCTTAGCTCCTTTTATTCTTTGTTTTGAAAGGGCGCACTAGGTTGTTGAGAATCTCTACATTGCTGAGGCTGTCCTCAAACCTTCAGTCCTCCTGCTGTTTCAGCCTCCCAAGTACTAGAACTACAGACGGTTGCTACCTCAACCTGGCTTTAGCATAAAGCCTTCTGTAGAACATCTAGCTATTTTTAAAACTTGCAGGTTCAGAATAAAGACAAGTTTGAGGCAAGAACCTATCATCTTTTCAAATTCCAAAATTCCACCTTATTGAGAGTGATATTTTGCTCTCCGCTTTCCTTTCAGGCCAGACCAATTGGAGATTTTCCACCCAGATCAAACCTTCCCTTGCCAAGATTGACCTGGACATAAACGTCATACCCGTAAAGCTCATGTACTTCTGGCTGTTGGAAGTCTTCTTTGAATTGTAAAACTCCAACACATCCAAAACAGCCTGCGGGTTTTTCTTCTGCTCTGACTTAGTGATGTTTGATGTCTGAAGCAAGCGGGCCCATTGCTCTGGCATCCCCTGTGAGAGAGATAAGCAAGGTTTTCAGGAAGACATAGTTACAGGTGACCCTGGGGAAAAAATCAGATTTAACTGTGATATCTGCTAGCAGCAAAAGACAAGCTTATAAGTCACGTCCTTTTCTCCATAGGCCTCTGTTGTACAGCTTTTCTTCTGTGTCAGTCATTTCTTACAATGCCTGCTCCTTCACCAGGCTATGCCTCCTTTAGAGCGGGCACCATGCCTGACCAGCTCCCGCATTGCTCAAGTCCTTGACAGAGCCTGCTATCATAGGGCCTTTTAATGGAGATTTATTTAAGTAATGAAGATTGAAAGGTTTCTCTGGGTACAATTTTATTATTTTATCTTTATTTATTTTTTTGTGGTACTGGAGGTGGAACCCAGGGGCTTTTCTACCTCCAGGCTATACTCTCAGACCTATTTTATATTTTATTTGGAAACAGGGTCTCACTAAGTTGCTGAGAGCCTCACTAAGTAGCTGAGGCTGGCTTTGAACCTGTGCAATCCTCCTGTCTCAGCCTCCCAAGCACTGAGATTACAAGTATGCGCCACCACGCCCAGCTACTTTGGGTACAAGTTTAGAGATTAGGAAAGTGTTTTCATGGATGTAAAAAATATCATAGCTGGACATGGTAGCACATACTTGTAATCCCAGTACTTAGGAAGTTGAGACAAGAGGATCGAAGGTTCACGGCCAGCCTCAGCTACTTCGTGAGGCCCTCCACAACTTAGTGAGACCCTGTTTCAAAGCACAGAATAAAAAATAGGGCTGAGAATGTAGCTCATAAGTAGAATGCCCGTGGGTTCACTCCTCAGTACTGCAAAAGAAAAAACAATTGTAATAAGGATCTTAGGCAAGGCAAGCACATCAGGAAGAGAAGGGCTGAATCTAAGAGCACATAGCCAAAGGTCTTTGTGTGACCCAGGACTTACTGTAAACTCCCCTGTGACAGCATCAAAACCGACATGAATTGTGTGCTCAAAATCTGATGGAAGAGAAATCTCTGGCCGCTCCTTCTCCTTCTTTTTATTTGCTGCAAGAGAAATAAAGAAATTTTAAAAAGAGAGGCATTATTAAGTTTTGGGGTTATTTTAGCTCTTGACTGAGTTGTACACTCTTGTACAGAGGAAGGTCTGTCTAGTTTGCATACATATTTTACAGAGCCCACTACAGACCTAGTTTGGAATAGATACTCAGTGCTCTTGGGGCTGGGGGGTGCTTGCTTTTTGTTTTGTGGTATTGGGGATTGAACTCAGGGGCGTTATACCTCTAAGCTATACCTCCAGCCCTATTTTATTTATTTAAGGTCTAAGATTTTAAGGGCCTCACTAAGTTGCTGAGGCTGGCCACAAACCTGTGATCCTCTTGTCTCAGCCTTCCAAGTACTAGGATTACAGGAGTGCATCACCACTCCTGGTTTCAATGCATGTTGAAAAGCTTATTTTTCTTTTTTCTTGATGGATGTAGTGGTGCATGCATGTAATCCCAGTACTTGGGAGGCTGAGACAGGAGGATTGAAAGTTCACGGCCAGGCTCAGCTACTTAATTGAGGTCTTCTGCAAATTTAGTGAGATCTGGTTTCAAAATAAATAGGGCTGGAGGTGTGGCGTGAAGGTAGAATGCCTCTGAGTTCCATCCCCAGTCCACCAAACAAACAAACAAACAAACAAATAAATAAATAAATAAATAAATAAGGGAAGGCCAGAAGCAACATTTTTCAGAGTTAAGAATCCTAGTTTTATCATTAATTAGCCAACTGATATAGGACAACTGATATGTGACATTCTCTCTGATCTCTAGATTGGCACTCTTTACCCTCTCCTTTGTTCCCACAGCAACAATACAGTAAATCTCTATTTTACTTTATTTTTTAGTGTTTATCTTTTCTACCAGAATAAATTGAAAGTGCAAGGGCCATGTCAACACAGATTCTTAGATGCTACCACATTCCTGGCACAAAATAGGTGCTCAGATATTAAGTGAAGAAAGGGCACAAATGACCAGATGTTTATCTCAACTGGCCAAGTAGTTCAAGGAACCTGCCTAAGACATGCAAGTTCTCTCCAGGACAGAAATAAATGTCTTATTTTGCCAGCTCTGGCCTGACTTCCACAAAACTTGCTAGTCAGCCCCCACCAGTCCTGTTTTATAGCAACTGACAGCTCAACACACTGGCCAAAAGAACTTCTACAGTCCTGACGCCTCCACAAACCCGGCAGAGCCCTGGTGAAAGGCAGTAAAATGGGGAAGGAAAAATCAAGAAGATCTAGAGTCCAAGCCAGTTTTATTTCTACCGCACCACAGTACACAGTTCAGGTCATCTGCTTTCCCTTCGGAATGATGGAGAGGACAGACCAGATGATCTTAAAGACCCTTGCAGATCCCATATTCTCCAAGTCTATGAAACCAGAGAAATAAGTGCCCTTGAAGCTCTGTCACTGCATTTCCTACTGAAATGCCATCCCAGAGTTTTTAATAAGTGTTTCATATGTATTATCTCACATAATCTCCATAATCCTGAGAGGTAATTTTTACTTTAGATCCGGAAACTGACACAGATTTGCCTACCATCATTAAGTAACTGAAATCAAAGTCAAGACCTTTCGCATTCTACTCCTTTACCTCCTTGAAAGAATTTCAAGTTGAAATGAGAAAGTACTTGAATGTAATAAGAAAAAGCATTAAGAACTTACAATGTATTTGTACCATGACATACATCATTTTCATTAAGTCTTATAATATTATGAACTAAATCTTACTAATATCATTTTACAGATGAGAAAACTGAATGGTTTACTAACATAGTATAGGTTCGGATTCGAACACAGGTCTGATTCCACAGGTTTTTTCTCTAGTATCTTCATGGGAACCATGAAGAACCAATTTGCCAGCATACCAATTGCTACATTTAAACTATTTATGTAGTTGGCGATTTCCCTTCCAGAAGCAGCTGCTTTGAGAAAGAGAAGACTAAGGGTTATACCAGGGCCAAAGTCAAGCAGCCATTTATCACAGAAGCCCATCCGTCTTGCTCATAACTGGAATACGCAGGACATGTGGCTAGAGCTGCTTTCTGTTACAAACTCCTTTCTGTTTCTAAATTCCCTCCGATCTAATCACTTAAAAGGTCTTAGGGAAGTACAATTATATTAATGTCTTATTTCGATTTTTATTTTATGCAGACATGTTATTATTATACTTTATACATTATTTCTACTGTACATTATTAACACACTACATAATATAACATCATAGACATGGACTGTCAAGTACACAAGGAATTTGGTAAAGAAGATCCAGAAGAGGCAGCCGCTCAGTAGATGAGCAGTTTATAGGAAAGAGTTCCAAAGAAATGAAATCCCAGGGAGGTTGGACTGGATGCTCTCAAGGGCCCTTCCTACGTTATGCAAGTCTATGACACCAGAAGACCAAGAGTCCTATGACCTTTGAATATGTTTCAATTTCCCATCTCCAAATTTTTGCTCATTGTTTCTTCTTGGTGCTTAGAATGCTCTCCATTCCATCTCCCTGTCTCAACCATCATTTAATGACTGGCTTAAGTTCCACTTCTCCCAGGAAGGATCTCCTGGCCTTTCCTCCCCCTGTGAATTCCAAAGGCACTGAGTCTCCTACCCCACCATCTGTTTAGTCATTTCCTATCTTATGTGATTCCTTGGTATTTTTAAGAAGTAAAATGTAAGCTTATAGAGGGAAAAAATCATGGCTTCCAAATATGAGCTTTATACTTCCGAATCTCAAATAAAACCCAGCACAGAGTTGACTGTAGCTCTTACAGAGCTTACCTTTCCAGAGTGTTTTAAGACCACTCTAGAAAACATTAGGAAGTGACCTTAAAGACCATCTCGTTCCACTCCCTGAAAGAGGCCTGGGGAGTAAACCGTGTATCCTGAGTCATAGAGCACGTGATGTTTAGACTCGGCCTACGTGATCTAGTCTTTTACCCTTTAATATGCCCCGGTCCCTTCGGATTGATTGGAATGGAAGCAACTACTGACTGAACCATTTAACATAAACTAGACCTGAGGACAGGAAGAACCTGACTGAAGTGGGAGATGAGGGAAACAGGGAGAGAGAAAAGGGAGCTGGCAGAAGCAGGGTAGGCAGAATCCTTACTAGCTGGGGACCCGAGGAGGTGATGCGGTGAAAAGTGGAGAAGAAGCCACACAGCCCCTGGAGCCCCTTGGAATTCAGTTAATCCCTTCCTGGGAGTGACCAAGCCGCCTCCCTCACATGGGCATAACCATTCACAGCCACTGTCTCACAGGCTCCTCACAGCAAACCCAGGACCAGACAGCACGGCCCTCACATGGGCATAACCATTCACAGCCACTGTCTCACAGGCTCCTCACAGCAAACCCAGGACCAGACAGCACGGGACATCGCCATTTTATAGCTGAGCTGACTGAGATCAGGGAACTAAAAGAAACCTGTTACAGGGAAGAATCTTGGACTGGGTGTCAGCGGGGAAAAAACCCAGAATTATCTTTGCTGCTAACTCACTGTGTGTGACCCTAGAAGGCCTTTGAATTTCAAGTCCTCAATCTGCAAATCAGGGCAATGCTCATGTTCAGAATACAGAGGAAGGTAGATAATTAAGTCACCTTTCCGGAAAAGATAGTATCTGAAAGCAGTCATGATGCATGAGTAGGAGTTAGTCAGAGTATTACAGAAGGAAAAAGAATAAGCGAAGACCAAGGAGTAAACAGTGTGATCTTTTCCCCAGCTTCCCACCTGCCCAGCAGTCAACTCAATCAAAATCTCATACTAGGCCTATACTCTAAATTTGGGATTGAAGAAACATATAGTGGAGAAAGTAAAGCAAACCCAGAGTCCTGGTGGTCCTAAATCCCAAAGGCCACAAACTTCTGTCTCCCTGGAGCTACTACTATAATAGATTGGGGGGGGGGGGTTTACTGGGGATGAAACCTAGGGGTATTAAACTTCCTAACTATGCCCACAGCCCTATGTTGTTTTGTTTTGTTTTTTAATCTTTTTTATTTTGAAACAGGATCTCACTAAGTTGCAGAGCACCTCACTAAGTAGCTGAGACTGGCCACAAACCCGGATCCTCCTGTCTCAGCTCCCAAGTACTGGGATTACAAGCATGCTCAGCGATAGAAAATTTTTTATGATAAGCCAGGCATGGTGGTACACTCTTGTAATCCCAGTACTTGGAAGGCTGAGATAGAAGGATCAGGTTTGTGGCCAGCCTCAGCTACTTAGCAAGGCCCTCCATAGTTTAGTGAGACCCTGTTTCAAAATTTAAAAAAATATATATAGGGCTGGCAGTGTAGCTCAGAGGTACAATAGCCCTGGGTTCAATCTCCAGAACTGCAAAAAGGAGGAGGAGGAGGAGGAGGAGGAGGAGGAGGAGGAGGAGGAGGAGGAGGAGGAGGAGATTTTTTATGATGACTAGAAATATGAGTCTGGAGAAATCCCATGAACATTTCCATCTACACAAAAACATGTATTGAATGTTCAAAGTAGTCAAAGAGTGGAAACAACCCAAATGTCCCTCAATTGATGAACAGATAAAATGTGGATTACCCATATAATGCAATCCAGCCATAAAGGAAATGAAGCTGATCCACCCTACAAAATGGATGAGCTTTGAAAACACTGTGCTAAGTGAAAGAAGCCAGTCATAAAAGGCCACCTATTATATAATTCCATTTATATAAAATATCCAGTGTAGTCAAATCCATGAATAGAAGGTAAACCAGAAATTGTCAGAGACTGGGAGAAGGGAGAAATGAAGACTACCTGCTAACTAATATGAGGGCTCTTTTTGGAGTGATGAAAATGTACTAAGATTAGCTGTAATGATTATACATTTTTGTGTGTCTGTATAGTGCTGGAACTCAAACCCAGGGCCTCACATGTGCTAGGCAAGTGCTCTACCACTGAACTACTATACTCCTATCTGAGGGTATTTTGTGAATATGTTAAAACCACTGAACCATATGGTTTAGGGTGTAAACTATAGACATGTGAATTATATCTCATTTTTAAAAAGTAAATATAATTGACATTAAAAAAATATAGGAAAATCAGGTGTGGTGGGACATGCTTGTAACCCCAGTACTTGGGAGGCTGAATTAGGAGGATTGCAGTTTGCAGACAGCCTCAGCTACTTAGTGAGGCCCTCCACAACTTAGGGAGACCTTTTCTCAAAATAAAGAATAAAAAATAGGGCTGGGGGCGTAGCTCAGAGGTAGAATGCCCTAGGGTTCCATCCACAGTACTACAAAAAATATATATATACAGGAAAGGAGAAAATATATGTAATCCATTAAGTTAATGCAGAAAACACATTTGGGGGAGGGGTAC
Organism: Muscardinus avellanarius; assembly: GCF_963383645.1. Classification (NCBI taxonomy): domain Eukaryota; kingdom Metazoa; phylum Chordata; class Mammalia; order Rodentia; family Gliridae; genus Muscardinus; species Muscardinus avellanarius. The sequence goes on along the minus strand of NC_137786.1, from coordinate 173,981,579 downwards.
TAGGGGTGAAACCCAGGAGCTTTCCACCTCCAAGCTATATTTTTAGACCTATTTTATATTTTATTTGAAACAGGATCTCACTAAGTTGCTGAGAGCCTAAGTAGCTGAGGCTGGCTTCGAACCTGTGCGATCCTCCTGTCTCAGCCTCCCAAGTGCTGGGATTACAATCGTGAGCCACCAGGCCCAGCTCAGAAAACACATTTGCTGAAATGTGATATAAATCACAGCATCTAAGCAAGACCTTCAACAACAAATTGAGACCCTGTCTCAAAATAGAAATTAAAAATTGGTTTGGGGGTGTAGCTTAGAGGTAGAATGCCCCTGGGTTTGGCCTCCATTGTCAAAAAACTATACTGATATTCCAACTAACTCCAGTTAGAATAGTAATCATCAAGAATACAAAAACTGAGCCGGGCATGGTGGCGCACGCTTGTATTCCCAGCGCTTGGGAGGCTGAGACCGGAGGATCACGCAGGTTCAAAGCCAGCCTCAGCTACTTAGTGAGGTTCTCAGCAACTTAGTGAGACCCAGTTTCCAAATAAAATATAAAAAAATAGGTCTGGGAGTGTAGTCTGAAGGTAGGAAGCCTCTGGGTTCCACCCCCAACACAACCAAAAAAAAATACAAAAACTAAGAAACACTGACAAGGATGTGGGGAAACAGGAACGCATATACTATTGGTGGGGTTGTAAATTAGTATAATCATTATGAAGACCAGTATGGAGGGTCTACAAAAGACTAGGAATGGAAACACAATATGACCTAGCTATACCAGTATCTTTCCAAAGAATCAAAGTCAGAATACTCTAGTGATACGTGCATATCCATGTTGATAGCAGCCAATTCAAATAGCCAAATTATGGAACCAACCAAAGTTCTGTCAAATGATGAATGGATAAAGAAAATAAGTACACACACCCCATAGAATTTTAGCCATAAAGAATAACAAAATTATGTCATTTGAAGGACAATGGATGGAACTGGAGAACAGAATGCTAAGTGGGATCAACCAGCCTCTGAAGATGAAGAGCCATATGTTCCCCTCATATGTGGGAGCTACTGAGAAAATGGGAAACAAGAGGAACTTCAGATAAATGAGGAGGGAGACCAGTAGAGCAATGGAAGGGGACTGGGCGAGGGAGGTGGGTAGAAGAAAAAGGAGAAGTGATGAAGGAAATAGTTCCAAGAATGCTGTGGCCACATATGAAGCATCACCACCCATCTCACTGACATGTACAGGGAGTGGGGGAGGGATGCAGGGTGGGACCCAGAGGGAAACACGCCGAGTGTTGTGCACCTGTGTATTTGTGTCACTTTGAACCTCACTATCATGTGTAATTACAATGCACAAATATAATTATAAAAAGAAAAAGGACTGGGGGTATAGCTCAGTATTAGAGCAATCCTGAGTTCACTTCCTGGTTCAATAAATAAGTAAATAACTAAATAAATGAGAGAATTTTTCATGCCTTATGTAAGTAAAGATTACAAAAACAGAACAGAAAGCATTTAAAAGAAAATAATTGGCCGGGCATGGTGGCACATGCTTGTAATCCCAGCATTCAGGAGGCAGAGACCTGAAGATCGCGATTCATGGACAGCCTCAGCTACTTAGCGAGGCCCTTCACAACTCAGTGAGCTCCTATTGAAAAAATTAAAAATCTGCCAGGCGTGGTGGTGCACGCTTGTAATCCCCGCGCTTGGGAGGCGGAGACAGGAGGATCAGGCAGGTTCGAAGCCAGCCGCGTGAAAGAGACCCTGTTTCCAAATAAAATAGTATAAAAATAGGTCTGGGAGTGTAGCCGGAGGTAGAAGGGTTTCCAGGAACCCCAGTACCACCAAAAAAAAAAAAAAAGAAGAAGAAGAATGAACAGATAATTTCATTATTAAAATTACTCATAACAGTCCATTACTGCAATCAATCCAATGTAATCAATCAAATGTTCATCAACAGTATAATGGAAAATATTTCTATAAAAATAATATTTGGATAAATCTTACAATGTCAATCAAATAAAGGCAAACAAAAGAATATTCACTGTACGTCAAAAACAAAAACAGAGAAACTTGCATGTGATATTTTTCTTTGGGAAGGAGAGAAATGTTAGTGCCTGGAAGGGAAAATGTAGATTGTTTGGGGGGTTTGGTAATATCTTACTTCTTGGTTAGGGTAATGGCCACGTAGGTGTAGTGATAATTCACTGAGTTGTATACTTCTGAAGTGTGCAATTTTCTATAAAAAGACTCAAAATTGTAGTCAAAGTCTCTACAAGAATCACACACTATGATCTTACAGAGCACTTAGTCCAACTTCATTCATTTTATGAGGAAGAAATTGAAGCCTGGAGAAGTACAGTGAGTATTTTTAAGAGAATTATGAACAGAGTCCTAAGCCTAACTCCTATTATACCATATGTATATCAATATTTCCAATTCTTAGTGATAACAATTACAGAAATGAATTATGAGAACACAGCAAAAAAAGAGGGAAAACAGGAAGAAAAGGGAAAAGGCTAAAGTAGGAGAGAAATGAAAAGCATTTGAACTTTATAGTTTTAAGAAGCTATGCTTACCTTTTGGGCCTCAGTTTAAGTATATTATTTATTCCAAAAATACAGACCCATATCCAGAGCTTAGATTCTTGCTTCTGACACTAGACAGAACTCTTACCAGCAAAATGTCCCTGGGTCTGCTTAGCCTCCATACCTAAAATTATTTAATCTGGCTTTTCCATGAGCTCTCTATATTTAGGGAAAGAAATGGCCATTCTTTAATCCCATCTTGGAACCCTTCCAATTATTTTATAACTATAATAATTCTGAAGTGTTAATCACAGATTCCAAAAGAAAAAAATGACTATATGCAATAATAATGCATGACTGCCACCAAAAGTACTACTAACTCTTAACAAGACAGTTTAGTTCACACACCTCTTCCCAACTTTAGTGTTACATGTCTCTTAGCAACTCTATGAGATAAAAACGATATCTATCCACATTATAGGTAAAATAACTGAGCCCAAGAAAGGTAGAGAAAGCAATTCACTAAAGGTCCCAAGATCAGGGGTAGGATAGTGACAATCTCAAGTGTCCAGGTATAGCTTCTATTTTCTTTCTTTCTCCCTCTAATGGAATCTTGCTACACTGCCCAGGTGGGATTTCCCTCTTTCCCTCCCTCCCTTCCTTTCTTCAGTACTGGGGATTGAACTCAAAGGCATTCTATGTTTGAACTACACCCCTCAGCCCTATTTTATTTTTATTTTGAAACAGGGTCTCACTAAGTTGCTGAGGCTGGTCTCAAATCTGTAATCCTCCTGTCTAAGCCTCTAAAGTACTGGGATTATAGGTGTGTCACCACCCCCAGCACCCAGGCGGACTTAGGCTCAAGTGATCCCCCTGCCTCAGCCTCTCAAGTAGCCAGGAATGTATATGTGCACCATCACACCTGGCTTCATAGCTTCTATGTGCACTGCGCCTTTGCCATACTGCAGACTGCGTGAGTATGCCAGTAAATAATGGGATGAACGCTGTTAAAAGCCAATTTGCTTTTATTTTATTTTATTGGTGGTACTGGGGGTGGAACCCAGGGGCTTTCTACCTCCAGGCTATACTCCCAGACAAATATAAATATATATATATATTTTTTTTGGGGGGTGGTACTGGGGTTCCTGGAAGCCCTTCTACCTTAGGGCTACACTCCCAGACCTATTTTATATTTTTATTTGGAAACAGGGTCTCTTAAAGCCAGCGCGGCTGGCTTCGAACCTGCGCGATCCTCCTGTCTCTGCCTCCCAAGCACGGGGATTACAAGTGTGCGCCACCACGCCCGGCCCATTTTTATATTTTTATTTGTAAACAGGGTCTCACTAAGTTACTGAGAGCCTCACTAAGTAGCTGAAGCTGGCTTTGAACCTGCAAGATCATCCTGTCTCAGCCTCCCAAGCGCGAGGATTACAAGCATGGGCCACCACGCCTGGCCAATTTGTTTTTAAAATAAGTTCAAAGAACCAGCCAAATCATCTCTACTAAAAACTAGTCTGAACAACTCTTGGCTGGGAGACTTCAAACCCTATTTGGTATTCAAGTGCTCTGAAGAATGAAAGAGAACAGTCCTGAAATCAAGACAGAGGTTCAAATTCAGAGTTCATGAACTGTGACTATGTAGCATGTGATCTTAGATAAGTCACTGATTGTCTGAGCCCAAGAGTATGTGTCACACAGCAGAAAGGTCCTTGGAATCAGACAGAGGTCCAATCCCAGTCTGCCATTCTCTAGCTAGATAGCCACAGGGAAATTACTTAATTACTGTGAACCTGTCTATAAAGTGAAATATTTATCTACCTGAAACAAATGGTATACCTCACAAACATCAAAGATATTAATATAATATGATAAAGGAATTCAATAGATAGTAGCTACGCTGTCGTTTTTACTATTTTTTATCATTACTATTATGCTAATATTTGCTATTACTATTTTTATTATTTATTATTTTTTTGTACTAGTGATTGAACCAAGAGGCATTCTATCTCCAAGCTATAACCTTCTTTCCCTTTTTTTTTGAAACACAATCTGTCACTAAGTTGCACAGGCTGGCCCCAAACCTGCAATCCTCCTGTCTCAGCCTCCCAAGTACCAGGATTCTAGGCATACATCACCATGCCTGGCTTATTACTATTTCATCTTATTTTGAGGATCAACTAAAGTAGGGGGGGGGAGTATGACTTTGAAAATTCAAAAGCTTTGCAAACATGAGTTATCATTGATATTAGAAACTATGAGAGTAAGATTTCTCAACCCACTCATTAAGATAGAGGAAATGTAGCCAAGGACAGAAAGAAGAAAGAACCACCCTGACTTAGTGCAATTAGCGACCTTAGCGTAAGGAAATAAAGTGGGAAGGGAAGCTTGCAACCTCACGCATCCCAACTCTAACCCTCTCTGTGGCCTAGCCCATTTGGCTTTCTGATAGCTTGGGGAAAGAAGCTGACCCTAGAAAATCTCATGTTTCAGTACAATCATCGAAGTTTCAGCACAAACACTGGCATTATTTATCTTTTAAAATTATTTTTAAGCAGCACCTCTCATTGGCTCAGCTGAACTAATCTGAGCACAGGCAGAAAAATATTCTAAACTTGGAGACATAAACACTGACGTAGTCAAATGTTAAAATTAACTTTGCTAAACTCTTCCCAAGTTCAGACAATTCCACTTTGGTTGTGAAAATGCAGCCAGAAAAAGATCCAAACTAAATGCTGCGAGACTTCTTAGAATAAACCAAGGCTCCAGAGCCTAACCACGGGAACCGGGCTTTCCCACATAAAATTTTGCAACTCAGCGCCACCAATTACAGGCCTTCAATTCCAGCTTCTCCTTCCAATCATGTGTGCATCCCTCGAGCACACACTGAGGCCAAGCTGGAGGTCAGCACTAGGTAATGCCCACAGACATTCTACCCACAGCCAGCTCAAACCTCCACCGCTACTCAAACCTGCAGAGAATGCATCTTTCTCCTCTCCCCAGAAGCACAACACTGCCCCTCCAGAAACCCAGCTCCAAACGCTGGGTGGAACTGGGCATCTGTGAGTGAGTCCAATGTGTAAGCAAGATTGAGAACAACGAACAGACATAGAGGAGTATGCTATATGGAATAGATATTTTAGGATGACTTAGACACACTCATCCCTGCCACTTTTCTTGAGCAATAGGCCTCAGCCTCCCCAATAGAAAATGAGTTGCGGGTATCAGGAAAACAAGAAATGAGATATCATTAAAAAACATCTCATTGTCAGCCGTGGTGGCACATGCTTGTAATTCCCATGCTTGGGAGGCTGAGACAGGAGGATCGCACAGGTTCGAAGCCAGCTTCAGCTACTTAGGCTCTCAGCAACTTAGTGAGACCCTGTTTCCAAATAAAATATAAAATAGGTCTGGGAGTGTAGCCTGGAGGTAGAAAGCCCCTGGGTTCTACCCCCAGTACCACCAAATAAATAAATAAATAAATAAATAAAAATAAAATACATGTATTGTGTTTTTAAAGTTTAGAAAATGCTTTTACATTTGCTATGTCAAATGACAAAGGCCTATTAATATAAGGTGGATGGAGCCAGGCGTGGTGGCACACGCTTGTAATCCCAGTATTTGGGAGATTGAGACCGGAGGGTCATGGTTCGCAGACCAGCCTCAGCTACTTAGTGAGGCCCTCTGCAACTTGGTGAGACCCTCTTTCAAAATAAAGAATAAAAACTAGGACAGGGATGTAACTCAGAGATCCAATGTCCCTGGGTTCCATCCCCAGACCTGCAAAAAAAAAAAAGTGTACACGTATACACACACACACACACACACACACACACACGCAAAAGGTAGATGGGAATTATGGTTATCCCCACATTACAGATAAGAATATTAGAATTAAAGGATACTTAAAAAATAAATTTGAATTAAGTGCCAGAGGCAAGATTCAATCTAAATTCTCTAAGTTCAGTTCTAGACTATTTCTCTATGAGCTGGTAAAAATTCTCAATATGAAGGATATGCCACTTCAAAGACTGCCAACGCACCACTCTGTGTCCTGTTAGGACTAAACTGAATAGCTTGTTGGTTGAACAAAGGCTCCAAGCAAAGAGAAAACGTTTTAGCCTTCTTTCATTTGGACGTATGCACTAATAATAATAGCTAATAAAGCAAAGGGGTGAAACCAACGTGCTCAGGGAATCTACAGATAATATATAACTACATCAGTCTGCAAGAATTTCCTATAACGCTGTTTTCTACCTCTATGGTTTCAACCTAAAGAGATGCAGCTTTGATCTTGAAGCTATAAGGTTTGTTTTCAGATCAAATTTGGCCTGGAGTTAGCTAGGATTTCCAGAAGAACCTCTGGGTCTAGAGTTCTATCGCTGACTAAGCTGTGTGTTACTGGAGATTGAACCCAGGGCCATTCTATCTCTGAGCTATACTCTCATTCCTAATTTTTATTTTATTTATTTATGTGTGTGTGGGGGGGGGGTTACTGGAGACTGGACCCAGAGGCATTCTACCCTTTCCCAGCCCAATTTTATTTTTTATTTGGAAGCAGGGTCTCACTAGGTTGATAAGAATCTCACTACTTGCTAAGGCTGTACTCAAACCATCGACACTCCTGTCTCAGTCTCCCAAATATAGGATTACAAGCATGCACCACCACACTCTGCTTTATTTTTATTTTGAAACAGGATTTCATTAGGTTGATCAGAGTCTTACTACCTGCTGAGGCTGTCCTCAAACCTGTGATCTTCCTGTCTCAGCCTCTCAAGTAGAGATTATTCCTGGCTACAACAAAAGTATTTTGCAATGGTCTAATTTCTTTTCACCTATAAAGAGAAGCCTGATCCAACAGATTCTTTGCAATATCTCATTTATGTAAGTCTAGGATTTCAAAGCTAAAAGAAACTGTACTTGTCTGCTGCTATGGTTTTCTCATTTTTTAGATGAAGGCACTGAAGTCCATGGAGAAGTGATTAACTCAAATCAGGCAGCCAATTTGTGGGAGATTACAACCCAGATATCTGGACCCTCGTTTTCCTATTCAACACATTAGACTGTCCATTCAGTTCTGCTGAAGGCTCTGCTCCTATCTGTTTCAGGCAGAAATCGCCTTCTTTTTCCTTTTAAGAAAAAATGTATTGATATATAACTCACATACTATAAGATTCACCTACATATATACAATTTAACGTTTTTAGTACATTCACAGAACTCGGCAAATATCACCATGATCAATTTTAGGGAATTTTCATCACTCCAAAAAGAAATCTGGATCCTCTTAAGTCATCAGCCCACAGTTCCATCTACCTCTCTCCCTCTGCAGCCATAGGCAACCACTCCTAGTACTTTTTATCTACAGATATGCCTTTTCTGGACATTTTATATAAATGAAATCACACACTGTGATCCCTTGTGACTGGCTTCTTTTAATAATATCATATTTTTAGCATGGTTCAGGACTTTCTTTTTGTTACCAATAATAAAAATATGATTTGCCGGGTGTGGTGGCGCATGCTTGTAATCCCCGAGCTTGGGAGGCGGAGACAGGAGGATCGCGCAGGTTCGAAGCCAGCTGCACGCGCTGGCTTAGGAGACCCTGTTTCTAAATAAAAATATAAAATAGGTCTGGGAGTGTAGCCCGGAGTTAAAGGGCTTCCAGGAACCCCAGTACCACCAAAAAAAAAAAAAAAAATTATTTTATGGGTATGCCATATTTTACTTTTGTTAACAATAATAAATATATTATTATATGCATATAGCACATTTTATTTATCTATTATCAGTGGATGACTAAGTTGTTTGCAATTTGGGGTCATTACGAATAATGCTGCTATGAACATTCATGTACAGGTTTTTGTGTGGACATGTCATTTCTCTTTGGTAGAATTGCTGGGTCATATGGAAGCTCTACGTTTAATCTTTTGAGGAACTGCCAGACTTTTCCACAGTGGCTGCTTCATTTTACGTCTCCCCCAGCAATTATGAGGGCTTTAGGGCTCTGCATCCTCACCAACATTTGAAATCGTCTGTCATTTTTATTATAGCTATCAGAGTGAATGTAAAGTGGTATGTCATTGTGGATTTGACGTATATTTCCCTGGTGGCAAAACTGAGTATCTTTTTCAGGTGTTTATGTGCCATTTTTATATCTTCTTTGGAGAAATGTTTATTCAGATCCTTTACCCATTTTCAAATTAGATTGCTTGTCTTTTGATTGTTGAGTTATAATAGTTCTTTATATATTCTAGGTGCAGGTCTCTTATAAGACATGTTAATTTGAGAAAATTCTCTTTTGTGGGTTACCTTTTTATATTTTTGATGGTGTCCCTTGAAACATAAAGGGTTTTGATTTGGATAATGACTATTTGGCATAAAATTTATTGTTCTTCACAGTTTGTATCAGTTTAAAAAAATTAAACTTTTTAATTTTAAAAAAATCCTCTTTTGCTTGACATGGTGCCGCACACTTGTAATCCCAGCATTCGGGAGACTGAAACCAGAGGATCGGGGTTTGCAGACAACCTCAGCTATTTAGCAAGGCCCTTCACAACTCAGTGAGACCATGTTTCAAAAAAAAAAAAAAAAAAAGTCTAAGAAATAGGACTGGGAGTGTAGCTTGGAGTTACAATGCCCCTGGGTTCCATCCCCAGTACTTAAAAAAAAAATTTTTTTAACAAGAAAATAAAAGGCATTAAAGGAAAATTAAGTCAAGAAAGGAGAGATCTTTGATTTAGATTAAAAGCCAATTTCTTTTCTTTCTTAAGCATACAAATGATGAAAAGGAATTGGAATACTATACTTTTATCTCCAGGTAGGATGGATCGGTAAAATCGGTCCTTCTTTTTCTTCTCCTCTGGGTTTGGAGGCAGAGGTTTGGACCCGTGGTTGAGGGTTCCGGGGTCTTTGCTGCCGGCTCCAATCATAGTGCTGGTGTTTCTCATCGGAGGGGCTGGGGGTTTGTCTTGAATGTCGAGGCCGTTATTTGACATTGTCACCAGCAGCAGCAGCAGCTACTGGAATCAAAAGAAAGAACATAACTCTGTTATTATTTTTTAGCAAAAGGAAGTTCATTTTTAAAATATCAAAGAATCCAGGTCATACGGTCCTTCCACTGCACAACATGAATACTGCCAGCCTATTCAACCAATAATATGCACAGATATAACTGCCTCCTATGTGTCTTGCGCTGCTAAAAACTCACAAGGAACTTGCTTTTCTCTACAATCCCATATCTAAAGGAATAGGGAGCACAGACAACCACCACAATGGAGTTGAAAGCATGGATGTGGCCCAGGATTACTGGGAAACTCAGTAACACTCCCTAGCTTTAGAGATACGCCTCAAGCTCTTCAGTCCATTTATTCATTTATATGAAGATTAAATAAAACTAACAACATTCCACATAGGATAATAATCTCTAATTTCATAACCTTAGCCACATTGCACTTTCCTTCTCTGGACCTGAATGCATCAGGCTCAAGAAAACTGTTGTTCTTGTAAATAGTTTTACTGAAATCAGTCGTATTCATTCATTTCTGTGTTACTGCTCGTGTGTGTGTGTGTGTGTGTGTGTGTGTGTGTGTTTACTAGGGATTATACCCAGGGGCATTCTACCTCTGAGCTACACCTCCAGCCTTATTTTATCATTTATTTTAAAACAGAGCGTCACTAAGGCCCTGAGGGCCCTCGCTAAACTGCTGAGGCTGGCCTCAAACCTGGGATCTTCCTGTCTCAGCATCCCAACTACTGGGATTACAGGTGTGTACCACTGTACCTGCTGTATCTCTAGCTCCTTTAGGTTACACTGGCAGAGTTGAGTAACTGCAACAGAAACTGTAGGCCCGCAAACCTGTAATCATTACTCTTTGGCCCTCTGCCAGAAAAGTTTGCTGCTTCTGGACAAATCATCTCCAGTGTCTCCCTCTTCTAAATTTCTTTGTTTGGTACTGAGGATTGAACCCATGAGTGTTCTAGCTCTGTACTACCCCCCTGCCCTTTTTATTTTTTATTTTGAAATGGCCTAAGTTGTGGAGGCTGGCCTTGAACCTACAAACTCCTACCTCAGCCTTCCAAGAACTGAGATTACAGGCATGTGCCATCACACTAGCCACCTCTTCTAAATTTCTATTTTGTTCTAAATATGTGGTAGTCAAGGCAGTAACCATCCTGCAGAATTTGTTGGAAATCTTAAATGCCTGTAGGAAATATAATGAATAAAATCTAAATAAAAGGGACTCAGTACTTGGGAGGCCAAGAGAGGAGGATTGCAGGGAAGAGGCCAGCCTCAGTAATTTATAGAGACCCTCAGTAACTTTGTGAGATCCTGTTGCAAAATAAAATGTAAAATAGGGTTGGAGGCATAGCTCGGAGGTAACTGCCCCTGGCTTCAATCTTGACCCAGTACCCCCATATTCACCCCCAGAGAAGGGGGGGGGGAGGAGAAGGAGGAGAGGGAGAGAAAGAGAAGGGAAAAAATTTCTATCACATGCTACCAATGGTTTTAATGTAGATAGTAATTGTCTTTGGCAACAGAGGGAGACACAAATGTATCCAGAGTTTATATTTCTTATTATTTACTCATGCTATAATAGAAATTATATCCTTAATGATGACTATTTAGAACATAAGCTCCTTGGAGTTAAAGGCTTTAAAAACAGCACTATTATTATAAGCTGGGCATGGCAGCGCACAACTGTAATCCCAGTACTTGGGAGGCTGAGACAGGAGGATCACAGACTCAAGACTAGCCTCGGCAACTTAGCAAGACCCTGTTTCAAAATATATAAAATAGGGCTGGGGGTATAGCTGAGAGGTAGAAAGCCCTTGAGTTCAATCCTCTGTACCACAAGAAAGGAAGGAAAGAAGGGCGGGCGGGCGGGCGGGAGGGCATAATAACCACCTGGGACATTTCAGAAACACAGACGCGTGGCCGGACCCCCAGAATGTTTGATTTATTATTGCTGGGTTAAAGCCCAAAATTTGTATTTTGAAAATCAGTAATTCAAATGGCATCCAGATTAGAATGCCACTGCTTCAGAAATCAGTGTCTTAAAATGCTATGAATAAAATCTATTTTTTTTTTTTATGGTACTGGGGTTCCTGGAAACCCTTCTACCTCCGGACTACACTCCCAGACCTATTTTATATTTTTATTTGGAAACAGAGTCTCTGTTTCAAACCTGCACGATCTGCCGGTCTCTGCCTCCCAAGCAAGGGGATTACAAGTGTGCGCCACCACGCCCAGCTTACGTTGTCTTTTTTTGTTTTGTGGGTGGTACTAGGGGTGGAACCCAGAGGCTTTCTACCTCCGGGCTATACTCTCAGACCTTTTTTTATATTTTATTTGGAAACAGGGTCTCACTAAGTTTCTGAGAGCCTCACTCAGTAGCTGAGGCTGGCTTCGAACCCCTGCGAGCCTCCTGTCTCAGCCTCCCAAGCGCAGGGATTACAAGCGTGCGCCACCACGCCCGGCTTACATTGTCTTGAAAAAATTTAATAATATAGATGAAATCCAAGGTCCTTCAGAGTCTGACACTGATCTGCCTTACAAACTAACCCAAAATACCTGGATATGACCTACATTCAAATTACACCTCAGAAATCTCTGTTCCCCTAAACTTGCCAAGTATTCTTTTTGTGTGTGAGGAACAGGGAATCAAACCCTGGGGACCTTGCACATGTGCTAATACCACTGAGCTACACACACCACCACCACATTTCCTGTCAATGATTTCTCCCTTTTATGACTGATAAAAATCTTACTCAACTTTTAAGGTCAAACTCAAGCAGCGGGGTTTTTTTGTTTGGGTTTGGTTTGGTTTTTGTATAATTCATCCTGACCCACGCTTGGCAAATCAACTGCTCCAGACTTTTCTTTCTAAACAAAAGAAATCAAGCAAATAAGGAAAATTTTGTTAATCTACACGGACTCTCTGGATAGTGTACTTTTTACCCATTTCTTCCAGTGTCACTGCACAGATCTGCCTCTCCCTTTCAGCCCCAACTCAAATCCCGCAGTTCCCCGAGGAAAGCTTCTAGTGTCTCCGTTCTCAAATGTTCCAGCCTGCCAGTTCCAAAATTATACTCTAGCAGCTACCTGATACCCTAAATCAACCTCTCCCCGGCCTTCCAGGTCTTTTAATCAACAGCTTCATTGAATGTAACTCCTTTCAGACCCACAGCTCAAGAATAGACCAAGAAAGGCTTCACCGACCTTCCTGGATATAGGATTCTATTTCTCAGTCCTTTCATTATGTCTGGCAAATTCTCAGATCTTCATTTTCAAAATAATTCCAAATTACTTACAATCTAAAATCTGCTAAAATCTAATGTTGCACTTCTTATCACACACATTCTATCTCAAGTTATTCTATATGCAACAACAAGAAATTTATGATCTCAAAAAACAGTCTATGAGCCAGGGGTGGTGGCACACACCTGTAATCCCAGTACTTGGGAGGCTGAGACAGGAGGATCTAGGTTCTAGGACAGCCTCAGCTTCTTTGTGAAGCCCTCTGCAATTTAGTAAGACCCTGTTTCAAAATAAAGAATGAAAAATAGGTAGGATGCCCTGGGTTCAATTCCAAGTAAGTAAGTAAGTAAGTAAGTAAGTAAATAAGTAAATAGGGCTAGGGATGTAGCTTTAGGTAGAATGCCCCTGTGCTTATTATCCAGTACCTGCCCCATCTCCGCACAAAAATAAGAAGTCTTTAAATCTTGACTATTAAAGATGGACTATTAGCCTTTGTGAGCTTTTAAAATGCCAATGTTGGCCAGGTGTGGTGGTGGGACATGCCTATAATCCCAGTAATAGGGAAGCTGAGGAATAGGGAAAGGAAGACTGCAGGTTCAAGGCCAGCCTCAGCAACACAGCAAGACCTTCAGCAACTTAGGGAGAGCCTGTTTCTAAATAAAAAATTAAAAGGGCTCAGTATGCAGTTCAGAGGTAGAATATCCCTGCGTTCAATCCCCAGTACCAAAACAAACAAACAAACAAAACACAACATTGAATTACTTAGGGGGAAGTGTACTAATATCTGCAATTTACTTTTACTTTGAAACACTTTTATTTTTGTTTGCTTTTGAATACTGGGATTGAACCCAGAGGCAGTCTACCTCTAAGCTACACCCTCAGAATGAGTTTTTTATTTGGAAACATGGTCTCCCTGTTACTGAGGCTGGTCTCAAATCTACAATTCTCCTAGCTCAGCCTCCCAAGTTACTGGGATTCCAATACAGGCATACACCACAATAATGCCTAGTATGAAATGCATTTTTAAAAAAAGATTAATGGATGAGCTATGGACATGATATAGTATAAACATGTCAATGTATAATATATGACTGATGTGATAAAGTATAATCACACTTTGCCTAACAAGTAGGATACATTCTAAACATGTGTCGTGTGTGGACATCACCAGGTATACTTGCACAAACCTAGATGGTATAAGCCAATTGTTCATGGCCACCACATGAGATCGAAAGACAGAGGAGGGCTGAAGATGTGGTTTAGGGGTAGGACACTTGCCTACCACATACAAGGCTCTAGTTTTGATTCCTGATACCACAAAAAGAAAGTAAGAGAGACAGACATAGACACACGCACAGGCATACACTGTATGCATGCATAAACTGTGTGAGGCTACTGCCAGCAAAACATGGCATACTGTTTTACAGTAAATTTGTTTTTATAAGTCTAAGTGCACTTTATGGATCCACCATAATATCCAGCTATACCACTCCTGGGTATGTTTCCAAAGGGATTGAAATCTGAATATTATAGTAATATATGCATATCCATGTTTATAGCAGCACAACTCACATTAGCCAAATGATGGAACCAGCCTAGATGTCCATTCGCAGATGAATGGATCATAAAAAATCATGAGATATACACACAATGGAATTCTACTTAGCAATAAAAAAGAACAAAATTATGTCATTTGCAGGAAAACAGACGGACCTGGAGAACATTATACTAAGTGAGATTAGCCGGTCACGGAAAGTGAAGGGTCATGTGTTTTCTCGCATTTGTGGAAGCTAAGGAGTAATGGGGATACCAGAGGGACTCCAGACAATGGAGGGGAAACCTCAGTGGAGCCGGGGAGGAGGTCTAAGGGAAGGGAGGTAGGGTGAGAGGGAGAATCGTTGAAGGAATGACTGCCATCGACATTATGTATGTATGTGAGAATACCAATGTCAACTTCAATGTCCTGCATGGGGAAAGGAAGAATGTGGAGAGGGAGCCAGGAGAAAGCCCACCAAGTGTTGTGAGCATGTATTCACTATCACTCTGAACTACATTATAACATAAGACTATAGTATGCACCAATAAAAGTATAAATAATAAGCCAGGCATGGTGGCGCACGCTTGCAATCCCAGCATTTGGGAGGCTGAGACAGAAGGATCACGGTTCGAGGACAGCCTCAGCTACTTAGTGAGGCCCGTTGCAGCTTGGTGAGACCCTGTTTCAAATTAAAGAATAAAATATAGGGCTGGGGGTGTAGCTTAGAGGTAGACTGCCCCTACGTTCCATCCCCAGTACCACCATATATAGATAGATAGATAGATAGATAGATATAGATATAGATATATAGATATAATGTCATTTGCAGAAAAAAAGATGGACATGGAGAACATTATACTAATAAAATGTATAGCAAATAAAAATTAGTAATAATTTATTATCATTATCAAATATTATAAAAGATTCAAAATTCTTTGTTGATTAAAACATCATTCATTATGCAGTAACTAACAATATATGAATATGTAAATGGCAGAAAAATCCAGGTGGCAAATACACAGGTTTATTTTTTTATTTTTGGCACTGAGGATTGAGCCCAGGGGCATTCTATCTCTGAGCTACACCCCCAGCCCTATTTTTTTTTTTTAATTCTTTATTTTGAAACAGTCTCACTATTTTGCTGAGAGCTTCACTAAGTAGCTGAGGCTATCCACAAACCTGCAGTCCTCCTGTCTCAGCCTCCCAAGTACTGGGATTACAACCATGCATGACCTTTGCTTTGTGTGTGGGGGGAGGGGTCTGGGGAAGAAACCCAGGGGCGTTCTACCTCCGAGCTACACCCCCTGCCCTATTTTTTATTCTTTCTTTTGAAACCGGGTCTCACTGAGTTGCAAAGGGCCTCACTAAGTAGCTGAGGCTGTCCGCGAACCGGGATCCTCCGGTCTCAGCCTCCCAAATGCTGGGATTACAAGAGTGTGCCACCACACCCGGCTTGGTATTCACTATTAAAGTCTTTGAATGTTTGAATTTTTTTTGTGTGTGTATGGTACTGGGGTGGAACCCAGGGGCTTTTCTACCTCCAAGCTATACTCCCAGACCTATTTTATACTTTATTTGGAAACAGGGTCTCACTAAGTTGCTGAGAGCCTCACTAAGTAGCCGAGGCTGGCTTCAAACCTGTGCAATCCTCCTGTCTCAGCCTCCCAAGCGCAGGGATTACAAGCATGCGCCACCACGCCCGGCTTGAAATTTTTTCTAATATAATGTTAGGAGGAAAACCACTAGTGCTTGACCTCTATTCCTACAGTCTTTGATTTAATTGGTCTGGTATAGGTCCAGCCATTAGTATATTACCTGCCCCCAAAAAAGAGGTAATAAATGAATGAATGGTTTTGATGGAGAAGATGGCAAATGTATCTGAGAGCACAGAATAACATAAATGTGACAGCTCAACACGGTGGAGTGCAGCATAAAGACCTACAGCAGGAGACTGAAAAAAGTGGGACACAGCAGATCACTGCAGGTCTTTTATGTTCTGCGCCACATAGAGCACTAGTCAGAGAAGTGGCCCTTTCTAAGAAGTAAGTTCTAGCGCTTGGCAATAAATGCCATGTTAAAAATAAAAGATGACACTGTTGATTTAAAACAGGGCTGTAGAGAGATGACATAGAGAGAAAAGAGGAAGAGCCCGGAAGAGCCCAGCTCTATCCACCTGCACTGAGGAACCTGTGAGGCCCTGGGATCGGTGTGGACTTGGGAGCGTAGGACAGTCCTCCACACTTCTGAACAGAGTTTTGGAGTTCTAAGAAACAGTTTCCCCAGAGAGAACCTCCTGAAGTAATTACCTTTACCACTAAGATTGCAGCCATCATTTGGGACTTTTTTTTTTCTGGTACTGGGAATTGAACCCAGAGGCATTCTACCTCTGAGCTATATCCCCAGACCGAATGTATTTATTTGGAAACAGCATCTCACTAGGTTGCTGAAAGCCTCACTAAACTGCTGAGGCTGTCTTTGGATTTTTTTTTTCTGTATTAAAATATTTTTAATGTGGATCATATTGAAAATAGCATACATTCACAAAGTGCTTGGTGCCCTCCCCCCCACCGCTTCCCTTCCCCCCTCCCATTAATGAGTGTCCAGGTTGACCATGCTACATTCACAGTTATACACATATCCCAATGGAACTCCTCCAGTTAATCAACCTCAGGCTGAGGCTGTCTTTGAACCTGCGTTCCTCCAGTTTCAGCCTGTGCACCACCATGCCCAGCTGGGACTGTTTGTTTGTTTGTTACTGGGGATTGAACCTGGAGGTGATATTTTAATAACCACTAACAATTAGATCTACTTTGGAGTTTATAGAAAATTTGGAAATCTGTTTGGCAGATATTTTTTCCCATCAAGTACAGCAAATATTCACCATCTACTGTTTAACAGGATACACGAACTGCTGGGAATAAGACAGTGAGAAAGTTTGAGGAAGCAAAGGTTCCAAAGACACCGCCAGTCACCTACGGCCACACAGCTGATGGGCAGCAGAGGCAAGGCTCCAAAATGATGCCCGTGTGGTAACAAAGTCACTAATACCACACTCCCCTGCTGCCTGTAAGAGAATGTACTAGATACTCTGTAATATAATCCCTAGATAACACCTCAAGCTATTATTTAAAACTGAAGAGAGGCCGGGCGTGGTGACACATGCTAGTAATGGCTCCCACTTGTGATCTCAGCACTGGAGAGGAGGCAGAGACTGGAGGATCAAGGTTCAAGGACAGCCTCAGCTACTTAGCAAGGCCCTTTGCAACTCAGTGGGACCCTATTTCAAAACTAAAAAGACTAAAAAATAGGGCTGGAGGTGTAGCTCGGAGGTACAATGCCCCTGGGTTCCATCCCCACTACTGCAAAACAAACAAATAACAACAACACAAAAAAACTGAAGAGGGAAAGGAAGAAGAAAAAGTATTAAAACCTAGTCCAAACACTAATCACACATTTCTTCCTTGGAGTAACTCAGGGCAACTGCAACTGGCATGGCCAGCACTCCTCCCAGAGCCAGGGAGTACTGCATGCCCTTGACGCCGGGTTATGAGAATCTGATCTTTACTTAAATTGTGCCAAGAAGTTTTCTTTGGCGGGGGACTGGAATGCTGCAGCCTTGCATTTGCTGCGGGATGTCCTTCTTAGCCATCAAAGACGCTCCTACGAGGCAGCCTCCAGCCACTTGCTCTGGTTGAGGAACAAGAAAGTAACTGCTGAGCAGCAGAGAAGAAAGCCAAGCTGTTTCCAGACCCTCAGAAGAGCTACTTTATTTCCAATTTTCTATTGCCTCTTATGTAAAATGCAAACAAGTCTAACCTACTTTATAGAGAATTAAAAAATATATGCCCCAGAAAAAAAGCATCCAGCATTCTGCCTGGCACAAAACAGATGTCAAAAAAGCCATTGTTCCCTTCCCCACCTATCCTTCTAGTTTCATCTCCACTATTCCCTGTGCTTGTCATGCCAAACACTATTCTATTGGCCTTAAATGTCCCAACTTGTCTGCCAAGCAAACTCATACTCATTCTTCAGGGCCCAACTTAACTCGCTTCTTTTATGAAACCTTTGCAGAAGTCCCTTCCTTTTCACAAAATTTAATAACATTTTATACACATTTCTATGAAGTAATTTCCAAATTTTATCTTATCAACCATAATCCATGCTTGTTGCTCTCACCAGGCCATAAATAGATCATGAAACAAAACTGAATCTGATGAATCTCTCTGTCCCCAAATCCACCCAGCATAGACATGGCACATGTGTAACTAACTAGCAATGGTTCACTTCCTACGACAGCCTGGTTTAGTTGGGGGAGGAAAAACACAGGAGCCGAAGGATACTAAACAATCAGCTTGTTCCAAACCTTTATTTTATGAGAACCTGAGACCCACAGGGGTATATAATTTATTTAAACTCACTAAATGAAATACTGATAAAGACATGACTAGTCCCTGATTATTCTGATTCTTTCAAAAACACTCTTTCAACATTAATTATAATTTGAGACATAATGAACACAGAACACAGGGTTATACCTAGGAGGCTCCCTTAAATTAGAGAAATATGAGAGGCAAAGTGGGGTGGCAAGGGCAGAAAGATCTAGAGTGAGAGACTTAAATTCACATAGGCTAGCCCTGTCCTATACACACACATCCCTACATATCCCTCCTCACCCCTAACATCCCCGCAGATAGTCACTAGAGTTACTTGCAGAAACTAGTACTAATAGGTCTTATAATCTCCTACCATCTTGGAAAATTCTTGACCAGTAGCCAGTTATTTCCATAGTTAAGGCAAAAATAAATTAGCCAGGTGTAGTGAAACAAACCTGTAGTCCCTCCCAGGTCAACCTCCCAGGAAACACTACCCCTAAATGGTTGACCTTCCAGATAATCTGCCCAGACAGGTCCTGTGATTTCTCCCACTGCCACACGTTGTCTCAGAGGAACAGTTTCTCTTTAAGTGCTGACAATCATAGCATGAAAATGGACTCTTTCCTCCTCTGAAAAATCAGCCAATCAATCCTCCAGTGTCCATTTACCTCAATCATCCATAACGTTCCAAACTCTCATCCCCAACCTTTCCTGTACACTCTCTGTTCAGACCAAATCCCCAGCCCTCCCCTGACTCTGGAGCTCTTTCACTATTTCCTCTGTAACTTTCCATTTGTCATTAGCTAACTCCTTTGCCTCCTTGACTCTAAAAGAAACCTGGCGGTCACCTGAAGAAACTTCTCCAGTAGCCCTCTCTACAGCAGGCTGTCTTCTCTCTCACACTCAACCTATAGGATTGTTTTGTCCTTCATTTTCAGTGCCATAAGCAAAAGATTTCTTGACCTTCCTCTTGTAAAAGCTTCTTTTTTCCTCTGGCTAGTCTCTACTAGCTGCTGTAACACTTTATTGCTTACTGCTCAATTCCTGGTTATTCACACCCAATGTTCAGTCTTCTGTACCGTCCAGTTTTCATTCCAGGTGACATCAACAGGCACAGTGATGATCCTTTCAACACCCTGGCCATGCCATTCTTTGGCCCCAGGTCCAGGTGAACGAATGCTCCCATGATGACACCCTGGACCTGATCAACAAAATGTACAGCAGCTCCAATATCTTGAATATCTTAATCATACAGACTCCAAACATAGCAGTTCACTTGCTCAAGAACTTCCACTACAATTCCTAGACTTCATTTTGAGTTCAAATAAACTATCCATCAGTTACCCTGTCTTCATTTCTCTCTTTAAATAATCATAGTCCATCAAAATCACTCAAACATCAAAAAAGTCCCTTGTGTAGACACAGTGGTGTTTGACTGTAATCCCAATGACCCAGGAGGCTGAGGCAGGAAGTTAAGAAGTTTAAGACCAGCCTAGGAAACTTAGCAAGACCCTGCTTCAAAATAAAAAAAATAAAAAGAGATCTAGCTTAGGGTTAGAGAATTCCTGGGTTCGATCGTTAGTACCATAAAAAGAGGAAGAAAAAATAACCTTGCCCTTCTCACCCTTCCTAAAATTTAACTGGCAAAAATTCCAGCTTTGGGACAGTTGAACTCAACTCTTCAAACTGTCTCTACCACTGAAGCAGCCAGTGTCTTGGAAATCCTGATGAACTGCATTTTCGTGACAGTTATAATTACCTCCCTACAGTACTTCTCATATGACTTCCCTTCACCCTTTCCTTATCCAATGATCCTACTTTAAATGAGAAAACAGAAATTTATGCAGAAAAATTCCATTTTACCACCCCCATGCATGTTTCATGGCATGCACAACCATGCTTTCCTTCTTCCTTCCAGTTATAATGAAGGAGGTGAACCTCCTCCCATCAAAAGCCATCCTTGCAGCCAGGTTTCGTGGCGCACACCTGTAATTCCAGTACTTGAGAGGCTGAGGCAGGAGCATCACAGTTTGGAGGACAGTTCCAGCAATTTAGCAAGGTCCTCAGTAATTTATCAAGACCCTATTTCAAAATAAAAAATAAAACAGGGCTGGGGTATAGCTCAGTGGCAAAACGTCCATGGGTTCAATCCCAATACTGAAAAAAATATTTTTAAAGCCCAAAACATTCTCTCTTCTCTTTGTACTCCTTCTCACCTGGAATGATCTCTTTCAGTTACATAAAGCTTTCTGTCTCAGACACATTCGGTCATTTGATATATTCAGTCATTCAATAAGTGTTTATAGCCAGGCGTGGTGGCGCACATTTGTAATCTTAGTACTTGGGAGGCTGAGATAGGAGGAACACAGGTTCGTAGCCAGCCTCAGCTGTTCAGTAAGACCCTCCACAACTTAGTGAGACCCTGTTTCAAAATAAAGAATGAAAAAGAGGGCTGGGTGTGTAGCTCAGAGGTAGAATAACGCTGGTTCGGGTGTATTCATTTTGAGTCACCCCTCCATGCCATTTTGGCATGGGGCTGTATTTCTATTTTCTATATTTCTATCTTTCTAATAAACTTCTTTAAATCTTCAAAAAATAAAAAAAAAATAATAACCCTGGTTCAATCCCCAGTAGTGAAAAAAAAAATAGGGCTGGAGGTGTAGCTCACAGATAGAATGTCCCTGAATACAATCCCCAGTACCACAATAAATGAATAGATAGATAAATAAATAAATAAATAGTTTGTTGTACATATACAATGTACCATCATTAATCTAGATACTTAATCTAGATAGCTATTATCTAGATTAATGATGCATTAATTAAAATCCCTATGCTAAATGGGTTTATGGCCTAGTAAGAGAAGCAAAGAAATAAGCAAATAAATATACAAAGCCAAGTCCATACATATATGTGACTATAGGGATGGAGTGCAGGGCATGACCAGGACAGGATTCTCTGAGAAAGAGATTTTTTATTTATTTATTATTATTTTTTTTGTGTGTGTGTGGTACTAGGGTTCCTGGAAGCCCTTCTACCTCCAGGCTACATACACTCCCAGACCTATTTTATATTTTTGAAACAGGGTCTCTTATGCCAGCACGGCTGGCTTTGAACCTGTGCAATCCTCCTGCCTCTGCCTCCCAAGCGCAGGGATTACAAGCGTGTGCCACCACGCCCGGCGAGAAAGAGATATTTAAATAAAATGAGAGAAAAATCCCAGTGATATCTAGAAGGTCATCTAAAGCAGAAGGAGCAGTAAGTACAAATAATCCTGGATGAGAATACACCGGGCACCTAAAATACCAAAAAAAGTCAGCAAGACTAAAGCTGGGTGAACAAGGAGAAATGGGGTTAAAAGACTGAGCTTAGAAATAGAGTCAAAGGTCAGACTGTGCAGGACTTTATAGGCCACAGTAAGAAGTCTGGATTTCTCAACAAGTATAGGAAGTAACTGAAGAGTTTTGAGCAGTGATATGATTTGTGTTTTAGAGAGAGCACTCTAGCTGCGGAGTAGAACAGCCTACAGGGAAGCAAAGGAAAAGAAAAGAGACGAGTTATTAAAATAACCTGAAGCCGGGCATGGTGGCACATGCTTGTAATCTCAGCATTCGGGAGGCTGAGACCAGAGGATCACGGTTCGCAGACAGCCTCAGCTACTTAGTGAGGCCCTTTGCAACTCAGTGAGACCTGGTTTCAAAAGAAAGAATAAAAAAATAGGGCAGGGTGTGTGGCTCAGAGGTCAAATGCCCCTGGGTTCCATCCCCAGAACGGCAAAAAACAAACAAACCCTGAGAGCCGGGCGTGGTGGTGCACACTTGTAATCCCAGCATTTGGGAGACTGAGACAGGAGGATCATGGTTCTCGGCCAGCCTCAGCTAGTTAGTGAAGTCTTTTGCAACTCAGTGAGACCCTGTTTCAAATTAAGAAATAAAAAATAGGGCTGGGGGTATAGCTCAGAGGTAGAATGCCCCTGGGTTTCATGCCCAGTACCATAAATAAAATAAAATAAAATAAAATAAAATAAAATAAAATAAAATAAAATAACCTGGGTAAGTGATGGTAGCTTAGATGACTGACAAAAAGTGGACAGAAGGATTTCAAGGGTAAGTATATATTTGACGGTAGAGTCAAATGGCTTAGAGATTGGATGAAGCATGGAAGAAAAAAAGAAAACTTCAAGATGATCTCTAAATTTATGGCCTGACCCAAGAAATAGTGGATTAAGAGTAATATGCTGTATCTCTCCTATTCAAAGATACACACACATGCCACTCTCTCTGGACACCCACTCCCTTCTCCAAATACTGCTTAATTAAACAAGCTTCTCAAAAGAGCTGTCTGTCTATCTATTTATTGGTACTGGAGATTGAACCTAGATGCATTCTACCTCTTAGCTACACTCCCAGACCTATTTTATTTTATTTTATTTTATTTTATTTTACTTTTTTTTTTTTTTTTTTTTTGCAGGTTTGGGCATGGAACCCAGGGGCATTCGACCTCCAAGCTACACCCCCTGCCCTATTTTTTATTCTTTATTTTGAAACAGGGTCTCACTGAGTTGCTGAGGGCCTCACTAAGTTAGCTGAGGCTGTCAACGAACCGTGATCCTCCGGTCTCAGCCTCCTGAATATTGGGATTACAAGTGTGCGCCACCACGCCCGGCTCTTATTTTATTTTTTGAAACAAGGTCTTGCTAGGTTGATGAGAGTCCTCAAACCTGCAATCCTCCTATCTCTGCTTCCCAAGTACTGGGATTACAGGTGTGCACCACCACGTCTAGCCATAACTCTCTATTTGAACTACATCCATTATCTTCTTTTCTATTTGCCAACTGAAACCTACCATTTCACCAAAAGTAGCAGACTACCAATCATCTCCATCTTGCAAAATTAAAAGGTCACATTTTTGTCCTTATTCTCTCTAGAATTCAACATAATTGAGTCCCTCCTATTTTCTATTTGAAAGAAGAAGGAAGTCATTCTCTTTTCTCCTTGTAGACCCCTCCTTCAGATAGTCTCCATTTGTCCAAGGATCAGAACCTCTTTTACTCATATTCTCTCCAAGATGAGCTCATCCATTCCCACAGCTTTACGTACCATCAGTATATTGCTGATATCCTAGTTTCTGTCTTTTTCCAAACAGCTCTCTTTCAGATTAATAACCATCTATTAAACAAACTCCCCCTGGATAGCTCTTAGGTTTGAGATACTGATGAGAAATGTAGGTGCAGTTATCTAATAGATGGTTGAACCTAACACAACCAAAAGGAGCTCTTGGTTTTCAGGGTATCTGTCATGAGTGTTAATTATATTTGTTCAATTATAATACATCTCCCTTAATAAATAGTAAGCATCACAAAATAGCAACTAAATCTATTCTGTTTACCACTGTTCACCTAGCAACAGGACTTGGTAAGAATGTGTACTCAGTACACATTCAGTTTAGTTTATTTTTATAGAGTAAGAACAGCTATTAAATACCTACTGTAAAATTATTTTTAAACTTTATAATAACCCTTCAAAGTAGGTATAAATATATTTTCTTTTTTTTCTTGGTGTATGTGAGGGGGTTACTGGGGATTGAACACAGGGGCATTCTACCTCTGAGCTACAACCCTAGCCCTATTTTATTTTGGAACAGGATCTCACTAAGTTGTGGAAGACCTAAGTTGCTGAGGCTGGCTGTGAACCTGCAACCCTCCTGCCTCAGCCTCCCAAGAACTGGGATTATAGGTGTGCACCACTATATCTGGCTAATATCTTTCATTGTGGATACAAAGCTTAAAGAGATTAACAGTCAGGTAATGAATAAAATGGTAGAACTAGGATGTGAACAAAACTAACTACTTTTAATCCCTCCTCTCCCCTGTTTTGCTATATCACAGGAGTCACTAAATGTAGTTTCTTTTATACCTGCCACTTGCTATCTGGCCTTAAAGTACTCTTGTACACCTTTTAGGCTCCAACTGGAGCATGGACTTCAGTGATCAATCCTTCTCTTTCTTGTGCTCTCTTTTCCCTTTATTCACTGGGAGCTGAGGCTCAGTGTTAGACTAGTCAGTGGCATCCCTAGGCTTTCAGGCTACAGCATCTGAGCATTTTTCCATGGCGTAAGAATGCAGTCAGCAACCACAATAACATCTGTACAGCACTTTACAAAGCACTTCCACACATTTGATACTTCATTTGATCCTCACCAACTCTATGAGGTGTTAAATCCCTTTTTACAAAGGCCAATGAAAGTAATGTGCTTCAGTGCATCTGGTCTTTGGCTCTCTGGCCTGCCAAAATTTGAATTTAAGAAAACAGAGGAAGAAGGGGAGGAATGGATCAAATGGCTCATGGGAGAAGCCCAGCACTGGGGCACCCGAGTGGCCTGAAGCCAGAAGGTGACAGGGATAAAGTCCGTTTCCCTTCCAAGGTGATGAGTATGTGGCCTACCATGTTTTTTTCATCTTAGCAGTCTAGTTCCAAAGGTAGGCAGAAAAGAGAATATAAGAAATTTTTTTGTACACAATATGCACACGTGTGGTCAGGAGATAATATGGTATAATCAGATTGAAATCACCACTAGAGAAGACTTGAGTGTAAGTCCCAGCTCTGCTACTGACCTGCTGAATCTGAGTGCCTCCTCTGCATTATCACAGTCCCTTGTACTTCCCTCTACAACACTTAGCACGTGCGGCTTCACACTCCTTGACCTGAATTTGAGGGCAGCAACTCAGTCCAGTTTCCATGTGTGTATCCCCAGCACCAGCACCATAACTAGCATATACAGTAGATGATTTAGACAATGGATGGGTGCCATACTGAAAGCTTTTTGTATATATACACACTCCACATTCCACACAGGGAGTGCCAATACAGCAGCAATCTTGCCATTCCCATCTCTGCTTCCTTCCCACTCTCCCACTTTGGGGACACTGTTCAAGAAAAACAAAACAAAAAAAAATGCTGAGTAGAAATAAGCCAGTCCAAAAAGCCAAACTTCAGAAAAGAGAATTAACTTACACGATAACCTTTTCCAGCCTATACTTTTTCTCTTCATACCCACTTCTACCCGCCCCAAAATAACCCCTACCACCCCAGACCACCCTCTTCTCCTCCAGGACTCTGTTCTCTCTCCCTGCACCCTACCCCTGCTGTCCTCCCTCCTCTTCCCTCTGCTCATCCTCCATCCCTCCAGGGCAGCAGTGCCTTATAGCTGCCAAAGGGTCACTGGCCATCTCACTAAAGGAAACTAGAGACTCTGGCCAGCCTTGCTCGGCACTCTTGCTCTCCTCCAACTCCGGCCTTCAAGCCCCCCACGTCTCCTCTTGCTTTTTCCCTACTACCCCTGCAAAACACACTCCAAGCGGAGGTGGGGACCAAATCCAGAAAAACTGCTTACTGGCAGGCCCACGGCAAAGCATGGGCAGTAAGGAGGGAGTCTGGCACTTGCAGAGGATAGAATTTAGGTGAAAGCTAAAAGCAAGAAGGTAAGTCAGGAAACAGAATGTTTGGACTTCACAAACATCATAGCAAGGTCCCTACAAACAAATAACCTACTGTATAACCAAAAATTATAAGAGGAAAAACAGGACAAGGATTCAAAGGGAACAAAAAACTGGCAGGGGTGGAGAAGATATAAGAAAAGAACAGGAAGAAGGGAGAAAGAGAGGTGAGGGGGTGGCTGGAAAAATGACCCAGAGGAGAAAGAAGACAGAGAAGGAGAGGAAAAAAGTCATGGAAAACCTGGGGAGAGAAAGAAGGTCCTGAATAATCAAGGTAATTTAGTATCTGGTCTGACTGAGTTTTTTGGTGCCAGATAATAAAGAAGGAAGGAATTACAGTGATTAAGACATTACAGTCTCAAGATCTGTCATTTACTAGGAAATAAAGAGTGTCCTAGAGAAGACTGCCTAGTTTAAAGCAGCTTTATGTCTAAATACTGACAAATTGGCCAAGACAGAGAAAACATTAACATACTCTGACCTGCTTCTGCTCAACACCAGCTCCCACACTCAACACACCTACACTCAACACTCAAGTAAGCATCCGCATCCTCCACTTCTGTCTTTCCCCTGAAGCCAATGGGTTCTAAACAGACCCACAAGATGTCATACAAAAGGCTAGCTGGAAGACAGAATGCCCAGGTAGGCTTTCCAAGTTCGCCTCTGTCTCCCAGGCTGCCGGGGGCCAACCCTGAAGCCTATTCTAGTCCTTTAACTCACTCACCTTCCCAGAAGACGGTCTGACAGCCTGGGAAAGCCAGAGTTATTTAACTCAATGTCCCTCCCTTCACTGCAGATAAGGAAACTGAGGCCCACGGAGGCTGCCTGAACAGGACCAGCCCCAGGTCTCCCGTCTCCCAGGTCCCCCCACCTCTTAACACTGAAGAGCCCCCACGGTGGCGGTGGCGCAGCCAAGCCGAGGCAGAGGAAAGCATCACCCTGGCCGCCAAGCAGAAGAGTGCTTACAAAGGAGTGGGCCCTGAAGCAGAGCAGTTCCCCAAAAGCCCAGCTTCCCCTTCACACCCTCCCCTGGCCACACAGATCCCAGCATAGGCCCTGCTCCGGGCGGCTCATCTAAGGGTCCACTCAGCCCGTTCTCTCACGAGGATCCCTTAAGGTGAAGGGAGTGTAATAATGCCCCCCCCCTCGTGTCACCACTCCCCAGGATCCGGCAGAGAACCCCCCAGGCCCAGCCCAGATGGGCGAACCCCAGGCAGGCCAGCATTACCTGGTGAGGGGACCTGGCCCCGGCATCTCTGGCGACAGTTTCCGGCGCAGAGCCGCACCTCCCGCTGCCTGGCCGGGTCTGCACAAAGCCCGGGCTCCACCAGCTCGCTGGATTTGTCTGGGCCGGGCTCCGCAGCGCAGCCGCCCAGATCCCGAGGTGCAGCACGCTCGCGCCCTCTCAGGGCAGCGAAGGCGCTGCGGGGCTGCGAAGGAAGGGGCGGGGAAGGAGGGAGGGGGCGGTAGGAGGCCTGCGCTGCTGCTTTCCGCTCTCCTTTCAGAGAGGCGCGGAGGGTGGGACGAGGCTCTCTTCCCACCTTCTCGCCCATTCTCCCCCACCCAGTTTCTCTGGGCCCAGGCATCCCAGGGCCTGCCTGGGTCCTAGATGAGCCCCCAGCCAAGGGACAGCACCAGCGCTCCTCTGAGCTTCAGGTTCTGCAGCAGGGCACAGGGTGCCTTCTCTAGACCTCCTGGAATCAGAACCAGGATTCTGTCAGATTAAACCCAAGGAGAAAGATGCAAATGGACCTCTCCCCCACCTTACAAAAGATTCCCTGGGAAAAGCCCAGCAAGACCTTGAAGCTGCTTCTAAGCAAAGAAAGCTCAGCAGCAGCTACCATTTATTAAGAGCTGTTTGCGTACCAAGTGCTTTATAAACCTCTATTTCACAACAGCCTTATGCAGCAGGCAGCAGGCATTACACCAAGTCACATATGTCAAAACAGGTCCAAGGAAAATGTGGTCTTACGCAGTATATTCTCCTACCTCTAAGCTACATCCCCACCTATGTAGTTTTTTTTTTTTTTTCTTTTTTCTTTTTGGTGGTACTGGGGGTGGAACCCAGAGGCTTTCACCTCCAGGCTATAGTCCCAGACCTATTTTATATTTTATTTGGAAACAGGATCTAAGTTGCTGAGAGCCTCACTAAGATGAGGCTGGCTTCAAGCCTGCGCCATCCTCCTGTCTCTGCATCCCAAGTGTGGGGATTACAAGCGTGCGCCACCACGCCTGGCCTGTAGTTTTTGTTTTGAAATAGGGTCTTACTAGGTTGCTGAGTCTTGCTACATTGCTGAGGTTGTCCTCAAACCTGTGATTTTCCTCTCACAGCCTCCCAAGTACTAGGATTATAGATGTCCACCACCAAGCCCAGCTTCATGCAGTATTTCTTAAGCAACTATTGTGTATCAGGTATGAGATGGAACCTGACCACACACAATACAGCACGTTTACTGACCCTGGCCATGACTCCCTAAAGGCACCCCCTAATAATTAAAACAATAAAAACTCATGCTTCTTAGCAGGTAGTATTGCCTCACTGCTCAGCCCTCTTATCCAACCAATCCCTTGTTTTTTACTTTATTTCATTATGATACTGGGGAGAGAACCCAGAGGCCTTCTACCTCTAGGCTACATCCCTACATCTATTTTATTACTTATTTGGAAACAGGGTCTTGCTAAGTTTCTGAGGCTGGTTTCAAACCTGTGAGCCTCCTGTCTCAGCCCCCCAAGTACTAGGATTACAAGCGTGCCCAGATTTCCTTGCTCTTTAGAGACAAGGCAGGAGTCAGGTTACTGTGTTTTGGTCTGTTTTGGGCACTGGGGATTGAACCTAGAGGCATTCTACCTCCGAGTCACATTCCCAGCCCTATTTTATTTTTATTTTGAAACAAGATCTTGCTAGGCTGATGAGAGTCTCTCTACTTACTGAAGCCATCTCCAAACCTGCAATCCTCCTGTCTCAGCCTCCCGAGTACTGGAATTATAGGCATGCACCACTATGCCTAGAGTTTCGATTTTGTTCTGAGTTGTAGCAGTGGGAAAACTTTGGAAGGTTTAAACGAAATAACAAGATCTAACTTACATTTTTTAAAGATCATTGACCAATGGAGAAGGGAGAGGTGGAAACTAGAAAACAACTTAGTACAGAACTACATACAACAGAAGATGATGACAATTATACTAACTTAAGATAAGATGGGGGAAATGACTATACTCTAAAGATACAGACTGGAGGAAGGAGCAGAATTGGTGTAAGGAAGAATACCTGAGTGAGAAAGTGGCCATCTGGTACATGACTGAGGCATCCATGCCCTGGTCTGACTCCTAAACCTATGCTTATTTATTTCTCTCTGCCATGCTGTTTACAAAAACATCAGTATCAGTCATCTCTGTATTAACTACAGAATCCCTCTTTAACTGCCTGGCAAAGAACAGGCAGCCATTAAGTCTGGTTTTTATGGTATGAATCAATCTCTTCTGACAGATATCTACACTTCCATTCAGTGTGCCAAAATTTGTCTAATTGCAGACAATGCATGGGAAATTCAATGAGGAAAAAAAAAAAAAAAAAAAGAAGCTAGCTCTTAAGTATTACTCACCCTTTCTAGGCCCTGGGTATGTGTGCTGTTCCAAATAAAGGAGACCTCAAATTTGGTAGAGGAGAGAAAGAGTTTCTTGAAGACACCTAGATTAAAAATAAAATTAGTCAATAATACAGCCATGAGTAGTGGCACATGCCTATAATTCTAGTATTTTGGAGACTGAGACAGAAGGATCACAGGTTTGAGGCAGCACGTGGTAACTTAGGGATATGCTTAGCAATTTAGCAAGACCTTGTTTCAGAATAAAAAAGAAAGAGCTGAGGTACAGCTCAGAGGAAAAAATAAGCCTGAGTTTAGTCCCATGCCAATCACACACACACACACACACACAC
The DNA here is from genome assembly GCF_963383645.1 of Muscardinus avellanarius. Taxonomy (NCBI): domain Eukaryota; kingdom Metazoa; phylum Chordata; class Mammalia; order Rodentia; family Gliridae; genus Muscardinus; species Muscardinus avellanarius. Next base: position 173,951,457 of record NC_137786.1, on the reverse strand, counting down.
ACACACACACACACACACACACCATGATGATGATGATACAATACAAAGAGATCTGTACTCTGAGAACTCAGCTTCAAAAGCAATTTGAAGATGTTCTATTGAGCCGAGAACAGTGGTGTACACCTGTAATCCCAGTACTTGGGAGGCTGAGACAGGAGGATCACAGGTTCAAGGCCAGCTTCAGCAACTTAGCAAGAGCTTGTTTCAAAACAAAAAATTAAAAAGAGCTGGGGTATAGCTCAAAAGTAAATTGTTCCTGGATTCAATCCCCAGTAACGCGCGTGTGCACGCACGTGCGCACGCACACACGTGCTTTTGACCTTGTACTTCATTCTAATTTATACAGATGGAATGAGAGAAAAAAGTCCTCTCTCTGCCTTAGACTAAGATTTTCAAACTAAATGATCAATAATCATAGCATCTGATCTTACCCACCTTCCCACCCCATGCGGATCCTCTTATAGATGGTCTTCCAGGCTTTACTGGAACAGGGAGCTCACTTTCCACTAGCATTCTTTTTTAGAAAAGGAATCTAAATATAGACTTTACACTTTGCATAAGAATTAACTCAAAATGGACCGCAAGCTTAAATATAAAATGTAGGACTATAAAATGTCTAAAGGAGACCGGGCATGGTGGCACACACTTGAAATTCTCAAGCTGAGACTGGAGGATCATGGTTCAGGACAGCCTCAGCTTCTTAGTGAGGCTCTTTGCAACTCAGTGAAACCCTGTTTCAAAATAAAGAATAAAATATAGGCTGGGGTATAGCTCAGAAGAAGAATGCCCCTGGGTTCCATCCCCAGTACCTAAAATACATAAATACATACATACATACATACATACATACATACATACTATATCTAAAGGATAACGTAGGGGAAAATCTATAACATCTTGACTTTGGCAATCACTTTTTAACCGCCAACACCAAAAACATGATCCATAAAAGAAAAAAATTGATAAGTTGGACTTAATTAAAATTTAAGACTTCTGTTTTGCAAAAGATAATGTTAAGAGAAGGAAAAAACAAGACACAAACTAGGAGAGAATATTTGTAAAACATACCTAATAAAGGACTTGTGTCCAAAATATACAAAGATTTTTTTTTTTTTTTTTTTTTTTTTTTTTTTTTGGTGGTACTAGGATTCCTGGAAGCCCTTCTACCTCCAGGCTACACTCCCAGAACCATTTTTTAATATTTTTATTTGGAAACAGGGTCTCTTAAGCCAGCAAGGCTGGCTTCAAACCTGCACGATCCCAAGCGCGGGGATTACAAGCGTGCGCCACCACGCCCGGCACAAAGATTCTTAATACTGAACAATAAGAAAACAATCCAATCAAAAAATGAACAAAAGTTCCAAACAGCCAGGCGCAAACTTGTAATTCCAGTACTCGGGACGTTGAGACAGGAGGATTGCAGGTTTGTGGCCAGCCTCGGCAACTTAGACCTGTTTCAAACAAAAAAATAGGGTTGGCTGTATGGCTCAGAGGTGAAATGTTCCTGCGTTCTATCCCCAGTACCACACACACAACAAAAGAAAATCCAAATAATCATTTAGCACAGAAGATATACAAAAGGCAAATAACATGTAGAAAGATCTTCAACTTGTATGTCACTAGGGAACTGAAATTAAAATAACAATGTGATACCACTAGTAACTATTAGAATTTAGCTAAAATCCAAAACACTGGTAACACCAAACACTGATTGGATACAACAGGAATTCTCATTCTTTGCTGGTGGGAATACAAATGAGACAACCACTTTGGAAGACAATTTGGCAGTTTCTTACAAAGCAAAATATACACTTACCAAACAACCCAGCAACTGCACTCCTAGGTATTTACCCAAATGAGATGAAAACTACATTTATACAAAAATTTGCCCATCAATGTTTATTCCACCTTTCTTCATAATTGTCAAAAACTGAAAGCAACCAAGATGCTGTTCATCTTGAATGAAGATGAATGAATAAACTGGTCAGCCCATACAATAGAACATGCAATAAAAAGAAAGGAACTATCACGCCAGAAAAAGATATGGAAAATCTTAAATGTAGATTATTATGTGAAAGAAGCCATTCTGAAAAATGTGATTCCAACTGTATGATATTCTGGAAAAGGCAAAACCACATAAACTGACAGGTCAGTGACAGGTCACCTATAATCCCAAGAGACTGAGAAAAGAGAATTGCAAGTTTGAAACCAGTCCCAGCAACTTAGCAAGACCCTGCTCTCAGATAAATAAAACGTAAAAGGGGCTGGGAATACAGCTCAGAAGTAGAATGTCCCTCAAAAAAAAAAAAAAAAAAATCAGTGATTGCAGTACAAGGCACTTTTAGAACAATAAAAATACTCTGTATCAGCCGGGCGTGGTGGCACAAGCTTGTAATCCCTGTGCTTGGGAGGTGGAGACAGGAGGATTGCGCTGGTTCAAAGCCAGCCTTGCTAGTTTAAGAGACCCTGTTTCCAATTAAATATATATTAATTAATTATATAACATAATTCTATAATATATTATATATTATATTATTATATAATAATATATTATATAATAATATAATTATAGAGAGAGGGTCTGGGAGTGTAACCCGGAGGTAGACGGGTTTCCAGGAATCCCAGTACCACCAAAAAAAAAGATCATGTAATTGTCAAAATCACAAAAATACACAAAACAAAAAATAAACTTTAATATAAACTTTAGCCAATAATAATGTATCAGTATTAGTTCATCAATTGTAATACACTAATACAAGATGTTAATAATAAAGGAAATCAGGAGATGGGGAGAGCTTTCTGTATGTTCTTCTCAATTTTTCCATAAACCTATACTGCTCTAAAACTAATTTATTAAAATAAATAAGGAGAAAGTATCAAGCAAAACAAGAGAAAAGAAAAACATGCAAGATAAAGCTAACTTTCTTTTTTCTTTTCTTTTTTTTTTCCAGAGCTAGGATTGAACACAGGAACTCATGCACGCTAGGCAAGCAATCTACCACTGCGCTACATCCCATTAGACTCATTAGAAATAAAATTACTCAGTCATTTGGCTGTAAAAGTTTCTAAATACTTCTCGGTTTCTATGCTTACCTCATTTCAGACTGGAAAGAGTGTTGTACAGCAACATCGACTACACATGGTCCTATTTGCAAAACACTCTTACTGCCTGGTACCCCAAGGGGAACATAATACGCTAAGTATAGTCTGCCCCCTACACAGCACAGTGTGACTATCCCCTCCTTTAGCTATACTTAATACTACAAGTAAACCAGCCTGAAGCTGCATTAGCTCTTTAGCCACTGCGATGCCTTTTGGCTGACACTGCGCATACGCAGCCAAAGCCACCACCGTTATCATGAGAACAGCATCGTGCTGGGTGTCCTCCGGCCTTCCCATAAGTTCCAACTTCTTTCTTTCTCTCTCTCTTTTTACTGTCCCCCTTGGCACTGGGGACTGAACCCAGAGGCATTCTAACTCTGAGCTACACCTTAGCCCTTTTTATTTTTTATTTATTTTATTTTTTGCGGTACTAGAGATAGAACCCAGGGGCATTCTGCTCCAAGCTTCACCCTCGGCCCTATTTTTTTATTTTTTATTTTGAAACAAGGTCTCACTAAGTTGCAAAGGGCTTCACTAAGTAACTGGGGCTGACCTCGAACCACAATCCTCCTGTCTCAGCCTCCTGAATGCTGGGATTACAAGTGTGTGCCACCACTCCTGGCTCCCTTTTCATTTTTATTTTAGAACAGGATCTTACTGTGATGCTGAGAGTCTCACTAAAATTGTTGAGGCTGGCCTCAAGTCTGTGGTCCTCTGTCTCAGCTTCCCAAATCCTGAGATTACAGGTGTGCACTACCATGCCCCGCTGTAACCCTTTCTTTGAGACATAAAATGCAGAACTTCGGGGTCACCTTTTAAATCATATCTTCTTGGTTTAAGCCCATCTATTCAGGCTCTCCTGGTCATGTACATTAGCTTTCCCTTTTGATCTCTGTCACCTACCTATCTAGTAAGTACACCATTTCTTTAAACATTTATCAAACATTCATCATATGCTCTTGCCTGTACTGTTTTGGTGATTAAAGATGACCAAAAAATGCCCTATCCCTCTAGGAAATCACCACTAATAGGTAAGGTTGGTATATACAAAACTAAAAAGTGCTGCACTAGAAAACTGAACCAACTAAATAGGATGAGGTAGAAGAGGCAACGATGTATCTACCATACAGTATTAGGTAGGACCACCTAATATTCTGAACAAGAAACATCAAATTCAGATATATTCTATTTTAGATTTCAGTTCTGAATAAACAAATACTGCTTTGGTTATAGAAGGCTAGGTGGCTGGCTCACATATTCTGTCTCTCACTCTCTGTCAGTGGTGGGTGCTGCTATAGAAAACTGGGCTAAATTTGGCTCACTCTGATGAACCACAAGACTTACAAAAATGAGGCACACTGAAAACATGCCAGCAGTTTTATTTGTCACTGAAGGCTAGTACCATAATCAAGGAAGAAACTATTAGCTAAGGAAATGAAAAAGCAGAATTAACTGAGATAGAAGGGAATTTAGAGATAAAGAAATTAAATTCTAGAGATATCAAATGACTTGCAAACAAATTAAATGCTAACATTTATATAGTCTTCTGACTTACAAAGTAAATAATTCACAAATTTTCTTATATGCCATGGACCCTGGCCAGCAATGTTTTGTTTATGGAGTCTTCTTAGGCCTCCCCAGGCTCGATGGCCACACATCTGGCCTCTGAAGGCACATAAGTTTTCAACACCTGCTAACTTTATTACAGGCTAATAATCAATAATAATAACTTAAAATTTGGGTTTTGTTTAGAGATTACATATTTCAACCTAATAGCTTATGCATTTAACTGATGACTACTATGACTGAAATACCTATATAATTTGAAAACTATTGTTTTTATTTGATTCTTTTACAACCAAACAAATAATTTTTAGAATAACATATTTACTGAATGGAAATGACAATCCTTTGATACCACTAGATAAACGGTGTTGGGGAACCTAGATATTCACAAGCAAAAGAGTGAGAAAGACCCTATCTCACCCCTAGTCAAGATGGATTAAGCTCAACTCAAAATGGATTAAAGATATAAATGTAAGACTTGAAACTACAAAATTATTTGAAGAAAAGTAGCATGAAAACTTCTGACATCGGGGAGAAATTTCCTTTTTTGGGGGAGTACTGGGGGTGGAACCCAGGGGCTTTCTACCTCCAGGTTACACTCCTAGACCTTTTTTATATTTTATTTGGAAACAGGGTCTCACTAAGTTGCTGAGAGCCTCACTAAGTAGCTGAGGCTGGCTTTGAAGCTGTGCAATTCTCCTGTCTCAGCCTCCCAAGCGCTGGGATTATAAGCGTGCACCACCACGCCCGGCTTTAGGTAGAAATTTCTTGATATGACCTGAAAAGCAAGGGAGGGAGAGCAAAGATAAACAAGCATGACTGTAGCAAACAGAAAAGGCTTCTGCACAGCAAAGGAACAACAGAAAGAACAGACAACATACAGAGTAGGAGAAAATATCTGCAAATCATATACTGGGAAGAAGACTAATATCCAAAAGATACATCAATTCAAACTATTCAATAATAAGAAACAAGCCTACTTTAGAATGGGCAAAGGATTTGAATAGACATTTAACAAAAGAAGAAATATAAATGGTCAAGACATATTTGGAAAATGCTCAATTTCTAATTATCAGCAAATCAAAACCATGATGAAATATCACCTCATAACTGCTAAGAGTGCTATTACGCAAAGGGGGACAGATGACAAGTGCTGGCAGGATGTGGGGAAGAGGGGGCCCTCGTACACCACTGGGGGTACTATAAAACAGTAAGGCCATTTTGGAAAACAGCATAGATGCTCCTCAAAAAAACTAAAATTATAATTACCATATGATCCAGTAATCCTGCTTCTGAGTATATACCCAAGAGAATCAGAATCAGAGTAGAAGCACTCCCAGGTTCACTGAAGCATTATTCACAAGAGCCAAGACAGAGAAACAACCTAAGTGCTCATCAATGGATAACTGGATTTTAAAACGTGGTATATAGCAGGGCATGGTGGCACACGCTTGTAATCCCTGCACTTGGGAGGCGGAGACAGGAGGATCGCGCAGGTTGGAAGCCAGCCGCACTGGCTTAAGAGACCCTGTTTCCAGAGATGCAAATCAAAACTACACTGAGATTCCATTTAACCCCAGTCAGATTGGCATGCATAAAGAAATCAAATAACAAATGCTGGCGAGGCTGTGTGGAAGAGGAACTCCTTTACACTGTTGGTGGGAGTACAAACTAGTTCAGCCACTATGGAGATCTGTGTAGAGATTCCTTAGAAAACTGGGAATAGATCCACCATATGATCCAGCTCTACCACTCCTGGGTATTTTTCCAAAGGGGTTGAAATCAGAGAGTCGAGGCCGTGAGAGAGAAGACACTGACAGTAGTTCTATCATTTTGCAACATATGCATACCTATGTTCATAGCAGCACAATTCATTATAGCCAAAATATGGAACCAACCCAGGTCCCCAACAACAGATGAATGGATTGCAAAATTATAGGAAATACACACAATGGAATTCTATTCAGCTATAAAGAACAACAAAATCAGCCAGGCGTGGTGGCGCACGCTTGTAATCCCTGCACTTGGGAGGCTGAGACAGGAGGATCGCGCAGGTTTGAAGCCAGCCGCTCTGGCTTAGGAGACCCTGTTTCCAAATAAAAAGTATAAAAATAGGTCTGGGACTGTAGCCCGGAGGTAGAAGGGCTTCCAGGAACCCCAATATCACCAAAAAAAACCACCACCAACAACAAAATCATGTCATTCGCAAGAAGACGGGAAGTCCTGGAGAGCATTATGTTAAGTGAGATCAACCAAGCACAAAAAAGAGAAGAGGCATATGTTTCCTCTAATATGCCCAAACTAAGGAGCATTGGGGATACCAGAGGGACTCCAGATAATGAAAGGGGAATATCTCAGCAAAGTCTGAATGGAAGGATAGGAGAGGAAGTAGGCTGAACTTGATTAATGAGGGGCTACATCTGATTATGTGTAAAAGTATGAATATAGCATGGTTACCCTGGACACTCATTGTTGGGAGGGGGGAAGAGAAAGTGAGGGTGAGGGGAGAGGGCACCAAGTACAGTTTAAATGTATACAATTTATTTTCAATAAAAATTAAAAAATAAAATAAGAGACCCTGTTTTCAAATAAATAAAAATAAATATAAAAAATAGATCTGGGAGTATGGCCCAGAAGTAGAAGAGTTCCATCCTCAGTACCACCAAAAAACAAAAAATAAAAAATAAAAAAAAATGTGGTATATAGCCAGACATGGTGGTGCACACTTTTAATCACAGTACTTGGGAGCCTGAGATAAGAGGACCGCAGGTTCAAGATCAGCTTCAACACCTCAACATTCTGCAACTTAATAAGACCCTATTTCAAAACAAGAAATAAAATAGGGCTATGGATGCAGCTCAGAGGTAGAATGCCCAATTCCCAGTACATGCGCACCCACACACGCAAAATGTGGTATATATACAATAGAATTCTACTCAGCCTTTAAAATAAAAAAAAAATCTGTCATTTATGACAATATGGATGAACTTAGAGGACACTATATTAAGTGAAATAATCCAGACACAGAGAGCTAATACCATATAACCTCATTTATACATAGAATATAAAAAAGCCAATTGACAGGAGGACAGTATAGAATGGTGGTTACCAGAGGCTGGGACAGGGTGGGGGTAGATGTAAAAGGGTAGCCCCTCACAAAGATTATCACCCCCAAAATGCATGGTGCCACTGTTAAGAAATTCTCACCTACAATATTGCAATAGCCTTCCTAGCTAAGACCCACTCTTGCCTCCCAAGGTAATCCTTTCAAAATATAAGTCACAGATCACAATATTCTCTTCTCGAAATCTTCCAACAGCTTCCCAAATCACTCAGTGTAAAAGCCAAAGTCTTTATGATGACCTGCAAGGCCTTACAGGAGCCTGCCTCCCTCCAGCTCCTTCCCCATCCGGCATACTGCTTTCTGACTTTTTTCTGGTCTCCCTCCTCTGCTCACATCATTCCTGGCACAATGGCCTTCTCCTAGGGGACACAGATTCTCAACTCTGGGCCTGGTACTTATGGTCATTCAGCCTAAAAATACATTTCCCCCCAGATATCCTCATGGTTTATTCTTTTCTTTCCTTCAGGTCTTTGTTTAAATGTTACTTAATCAGAGGTTCTCCCTGGACATTCTTTTTTTTTTTTTTTTTTTAAATGGTGACTGAACCCAGAGCATTCTACCTCTGAGCTATATTCCCAGCTTTTTTATTTTTTATTTTGAAATAGGGTCTAAAAACTGCTGAGGCTGGCCTCAAACCGGTGATTCTCCTGTCTCAAGCTTCTATGAATGGGATTGCAGGTATGTACCACCTAACCCTGGCTGTTTGTTGTTTTTTGGGGGGGAGGGCGGGTCTGGGGATGGAACCCAGGGGCATTTGACCTCCGAGCTATACCCCCTGCCCTATATTTTATTCTTTATTTTGAAACAGGGTCTCACTGAGCTGCAGAGGGCCTCACTAAGTAGCTGAGGCTGTCTGCGAACCAGGATCCTCAGCCTCCCAAGTGGTGGAGTTACAAGTGTGCACCACCACGCCAGCTCTGGCTTTCTTTATTTTTTAAAAAAAATCTCTCTTTATGTGGAGGGAGGTACTGAGATTAAACCTCAGATCATCCTATTATCTCAGCTACATCCCCAGCCTCTTTAAAATTTTTAACTTTGAAACAGGATCTCACCAAAGTTGCTAAGGATCTCACTAAATTGCTGGGGCTGGTCTCCAAACTGCAAGCCTCCTGTCTCAAATTCCCAAGTACTGAGATTACAGGCCTGTGCCATCACATCTGACCATCTCCATCTCCACTCTTTATCAGCACCTTTTTTTGGGTCATGTTTTTGTTTTGTTGTCCTAGGGATTGAACCCAAGGACACTCTCCCACTGATACATGCCCAGCCCTTCTTATTTTGAGACAGTATTTCACTAAGTTGCCCAGGCTGGCCTCTACCTTTCAATCCTCCCACCGCAGCCTCCCAAGTAGCTGGGGTTACAGCTCTGTGTCACTATGCATGGCTTATATCAGCACTCTTTATTCCCCTGACCTTGTTTTATTTGCATCCTTACCACATATCATCCAGTGGCATACTTATTTCTCTACAGGTTGATTCCCTTGCAGTGGACATATGCTCAACAAAGGCTAAGACTTTGTCTTCATCTCCAGACCTAGAACTTATTTCTTACACACAGAAGGTGATGGATAAGTAATGGCTTAATGAAGGAATGAATGTGTTCAGGGAGAAAGACCACTCAGGAAAACACTATAGAAAACCCTGAAAACCTGGGTAGAATGTGTACAAGGAATGGCTGAAAGAGAGGTTATCTTCTTAGCATGTCACACAAATCGCCTTGTGTCTTCCTAACCAAAGAGAGAAGGGAGGGGTGGAGATGTCTCTAAGAACATTATAATATTCACAAGTGTCTAGGAATGAAATAGACCATCCTTAAGGTATTAGTATCTTCAATCAATCTATCAGGAAGGATGCAGCAACAAATTACTCTCCCATCCCATTCCCCTCTGCCTGTCTTTTAGGACTAAGCTTAAATGTTATCACTTTTATGAAGAATTTCTATCTGGGCATGGTGGCATACACTTGTAATCCCTATACTGGGAAGGCTGAGACAGAAGGATTGCAGGTTTGCAGCCAGCCTCAGCTACTTAGTGAGGCACTCCACAACTTTGGTGAGACCCTATTTCAAAAAGAATAAAAAATAGGGCTGAGAAGCTGGGTGTGGTGGTACACGCTTGTAATCCCAGAATTCAGGAGGCTAAGACAAGGAGGATCACAATTCATGGACAGCCTCAGCTACTTAGTGAGGCCCTCTGTAACTCAGTGAGACCCTGTTTCAAAATAAAGAATAAAAAATAGGGCTGGGGATGTAGCTCGGAGGTAGAATGCCTCCAGGTTCCATCACCAGTAACACACACACACACACACACACACAGTGTGTGTGTGTGTGTGTGTGTGTGTGTGTGTGTGTGTGTGTGTGTGGCTGGGGTATAGCTAAGAGGTAGAATGTCCCTGGGTTCAATTCCTAGTACCAAAGAGAGAGGAAAAAAAAAAAAAATACACGCCTGCATTTCAGTGACTCAGGAAGCTAGGCAGGAGGACCATAAATTTGAAGCCAGTCTGAGCAACTTAGCCAGACCTTGTCTCAAAATGAAAAAAAGAAAAAAAAAATGAAGAAGGCTGAGGATGTGGCTTAGTTGTAGAGCACCCTGAGTCCAATCTCCAATACCACCACCACCAAAAAAAAGTGATTAAAGTTAAATGACTTTCAAATGTTTAACCAATATCCATTCTTCTCTCCATCCAAATAAGTCCTAATTTTGTCCAGAAAAGCAATGAGACCGTTCAATACAATCACTTTGTGACTTAAGATGGATCAACTTAAGGTTTTCCAGCTTTGCAATGGATGGCACGACAGTGGTACATAATCAGCAGAAATTGCCCTTTGCATTTTGAACTTGGGTGTTCTCCCAGGCTGCTGGCTGCTACAATGCTCTCATGATGCTGGGTGGCAAGCAGCAAGCCACAGCTCACAGTCAGCCATGGGATCACAGAGCACAAAAGGACACTGTACAGGGCACTGTGGGGCTAAGTTCTGGTGTCTGGTAGGTTAGGTATGCTGGATACACTTCTGACTTATAATATTTTCAATTTACAATGGGTTAATGAGGGTATGACTCCACTGTAAATTGAAGAGCATCTGTACTCATTTTTCCCAGCCTCCCGTAAAGTCTGTTGTGCCCATGTGACTCAGTTTTTCCAATAAGCATCTAAGAATTCTGGGAAAATGGTTACTTTAATCATAAAACAGCTGGCTCTGTGTTTGTCTGTTTGTTTTTATAGTATTAGGGATTGAACCCAGGGGCAATTCTACCTCCAAGCTACACCCCCAGCCTATTTTATTCATTTTGAAACAGTCTCACTTAGTTGCAGAAGGCCTCACTAAATAGCTGAGGCTGGATAGAAACCTGCCATCCTCGGGTCTCAGCCTCCCAAATGCTGGGATTACAAGTGTGGGCCACCACACCCAGCTCTGTCTTTCTTCTCTTTCCTCACACATTCTTGCTGGAGCTACAGTGCCATTCTGCAATCATGAAGTCATATGTATAAGGGTTGAAAGCAAACACTCTAAGACTAACAGATAAAGGCAAAGAGGCTGGGTTCCAAATGGACTTGTGAATATCTGAACAGAGAAAGAGGTAGCACCTCTTTCTCTGTTAAGTGTAGAAAATTAATTCCTACATTTCAAGTTACTGTTTTCAAATACTTATAGCTGAAACTATTTCTAATTAATATAAACATAAGCATAGTAGAAAATCAAGACAAAAATGCTTCTTACTAGTTCAAAACAATCCCTTATTAGCCACTGTTTCCTAACCATAAGTGAATTCCCCTTACTATCATCAAAATGGACAAAGTCTGAACAAAATAAGACAATCTCGAGTAGATTCAAAAGACTAAGAATATACTTCACAATTCTGTATATTCCTAGAAAGCCAGGCAATTACTCTCCCTAATAAGTCTTTTAAACAAAAAAATCCAGAATAACATTACAACCTATTTATTTAAAAGTTGGCCAAGCATGGTAGCACATGGTTGTAATCCCAGTACTTGGGAGGTTGAGACAAGAGAATTGCAAGTTTGAAGCCAGCTTCAGCAACTTAGTGAGGCCCTCTGCAACTTAGTGAGAACTTGTTTCAAAATAAAATAATAAAATAGATCTCGGGGTGTAGTTCAGAGGTAGAATGTCCCTGGGTTCCATTTCTAGCACCACAAAATAAAATAAAATAATAAAAATTTCAGGTCGCTTACACATATACATACAGCATGTGAGTTAGGGCAATGGTGAGCATATAGAAGAGGATTGTAGCATATTAGCAACATCCCAAGCTAAAAGTAGCTACTGCAACTCATGGCCAAATTTTGCCCTGAGCATTCTTGAAACAGAACCAAAGTCAAAAGAAAAATGGTAAAATTCACACCAAAATTCATTGATGAAGGCAATATTTGTTTTGTTAAGAAAGAAAAATTATCAGTTAAAGCAGGGCTGGAAAATGTTTTGTTCCTAAAAGGTCAGAGAGTAAATATTTTAGGTTTTGCAGGCTGCATCATCGGTTTCAGCTCCTCAATCCTGCCTTTGTAGCACAAAGCAGCCACAGACAATATGTAAATGAACAGGTGTGACTGCTTATCAGCAAAACTTTTATTATAAAAATGGGGTTACCTCAGTGGTAGAGCACGTGCCTATCATGTGTGAGGCCCTGGGTTTGGTCTCCAGCACAAAGCAAAGAATGGTTCAGCCTAACATATCTGTAACTAACTCTAACAAACTAAAATGCTCTCATTGTTTCTCAAGAAAAAAAAAATACAAGTCTTATTAGTTACAATATCCCAGCATTAAACTTTGAGGGGAATCCTTTGAGGGGAATCTCTTATTTGAGTATTTTAAATACAAGGTATGCTGGGTGTGGTGGTGCACGCTTGTAATCCCTGCGCTTGGGAGGCTGAGACAGGAGGACCACAAAGGTTCAAAGCCAGCCTCAGCTGGCTTAAGAGACCCTGTTTCCAAATTATATATATATATATATATATATATATATATATATAGTATATGTATATGTGTGTGTATATATATGTATATGTGTGTGTGTGTGTGTGTGTGTGTGTGTGTATATATATATATATATATATATATATATATATATATATGTCTAGGGATATAGCCCAGAGGTAGAAGGCCCTGGGTTCCATTCCCAGTACCAGTTGGCTGTGGTGGTGCACACTTGTAATCCCAGTACTTGGGAGGCTGAGACGGGAGGATTGCAGGTTCACAGCCAGCCTCAGCTACTTGGGAGGATCTCCACAAATTAGTGAGACCCTGTTTCAAAATAAAGAATAAAAATTAGGGCTGGGAGGTGTAGCTTGGAAATAGAATGCCCCTGGGTTCAATCCCTGGTACCACAAAAATAAATACATACATACATGGAACAGGTAAAGCATCCCTTATTGAAAATGCTTGGGACCGAAAAGTGTTTTGGATTTCAAATTTTTTAAGGCTTTGGAATATCTTCATATACACAATGAAATAAACTGAGGATGGACCAAAATGTATATATAAAATTCTCTTATGTTTCTTATTCACCTAGCCTGAGGTAATTTAGTGCACCTCCATTTTTTTTTTAATAGCACTGGAGATTAAATGCAGGGGCATTCTACCTCTGAGCCACCCCTCCAGCCCAATTTTATTTTTATTTTGAAACAGGATCTCCTCTAGGTTAAGGAGAGTTTCGCTATTTTGCTGAGGCTGGCCTCAAACCTGCTATCTTCCTGTCTCCGCCTCCCAAGTACTGAGATTACAAACGTGCATCATCACGCCCACCTAAACGCACCTCCATTTGACTGTAACCTGCCATAGGATGTTAGGGATGGAATTTTCCACTATGGTACATATCAGTTCTCACCATCTTTTGAATTCTGGATAAGTTCTGATTTTTAATTTTGAATCAGGGATGCTTAATCTATCCTGGGAATAGCAAGTAGCCATGTTGGGAGTACATGGTACACAGAGGAATTAACAAGAAAAGCGATGAAAGGACTTCCGGGAAGATGGCAACGGAGCAAAACGGGGCTTACGAGCCCCACTAACAACCAATCTCTATTACCACAAAATCAGCACCTTTCATAGCCAGAAAACACCATCAGCAGAGAAACAAAAAATGTAATTTTAAGGGACAGAGAAAAAGAGGGCTGGAAAAACAAGACACCAGAAACCAGACCGCAGTGCTGCAGCCGGAGCCGCGGCGTGAAGCGGCGGGCACCATTTTGCCTTGCAGCACCAGGCTCCAGAAAGGAAGGTAACTCAGAGCTCAGAAACCAGAGAGGAGATACGCTGGCCTCACGCCCGAGAACACGGCAGCAGCGCCTTACTGCTGGCGGCAGCGGCGAGTTCACCGGACGGCACCAGACAAACACACTCAACAGCCCACCAAGCTCCAAATAGGAGCGGCGGACAGCGAGCCAAGGTGAGCCGCTGCGGAACAGCCGGGCGGGATTCGGCAGATATCTCGGCGCAGGGAGCAGCTAAAGCTCCCAGGGGCTGGGCTCAGCGCACCCTGCAGGGACTCGGAGTGGAGTTCAAAAACAGAAAAGAAATACTCCAGCCTCACGGCCGAGGGTGTAGTAGCGGCGCCATATTGCTACCGAGGGCAGCAGCAGCGAATTCACCGAATCCACGACAGCTCCATCTATGCACTCAACAGTGAGTCAAATTGCGGCCCCTAGAGGAGAAATCTCAGTACTGTATTCCCAGGGACTTGACCCAGTGGGGGAGTGGTGGTGGCAGAGATATTACACCATAGGAGAATGCCCAACCTGGCACCCCCCATGGTCTAAAGCAGCTTCGATTGACTCCCTGGATCTGAGACTCTGTGATACAACCCAGTAAAGGAGTAGTGGGTTCTGAGATACCACAGACTCAAGATCCACAGCACCTTAAGTGAAGTCGTAGTGACCTAGGGAAGAACCCAGAGAAGGCACAAACTTCCGAAATCATGGGAAAGAGGAATAACAATGGAGCAATGAATGCCCACAACCCCACAACATCAGAACCTGATAAAACAGAAATGCAGAGATTTATAGAAGATCAAATCAGGAAAATAACTGTAGAAATAATAGAGGTGTTTCGAAAAGAATTCAGAGAGAGCCAAAGAGAGATAAAGGATGCAATTAATGAAGTAAAGGCCTCAATTCAAAGTACAAACAACCGATTAGACCACGTGGAAAATAGAATCTCGCTCCTAGAACATGATCATTCAAAAAATGAACGCAGCCGGGCGTGGTGGCGCACGCTTGTAATCCCCGCGCTTGGGAGGCTGAGACAGGAGGATCGCGCAGGTTCGAAGCCAGCCGCGCACGCTGGCTTAGGAGACCCTGTTTCCAAATAAAAATGTAAAAATAGGTCTGGGAGTGTAGCCCAGAAGTAGAAGGGCTTCCAGGAACCCCAGTACCACCAAAAAAAAAAAAAAAAAAAATGAACGCATAGTTTCTAATTTAGAAAAAAAAATCCGACAGCAGGAATCTGACATTGAAGAAATATGGGCCCATTTTAAGAGAGCTAACCTAAGAATAATTGGAATAGAGGAGAGAAAAGAAGGTGAAACCAAAGGGATTAACAATCTTTTCAAGGAAATAATAGCAGAAAATTTTCCAAACATAGAGCAAGAGGCTGATACACAGGTCCAGGAAGCTTAAAGAACCCCCGTTAGAGAGGATCAGAGAAGAGGATCCCCACGCCACATAATTGTCAAAATGACCAATGTGGAAGCCAAGCAGAGAATCTTAAAGGCAACAAAAACAATGGGCCAAGTGACATTCAGAGGCAAACCAATTAGAATCACTCCAGACTTCCCAAACCAAGTCATGAGAGCCAGAAGGGCTTGGAGTAACATATTCCAAACTCTGAAAGAAAACAACTTCCAGCCAAAAATTTCCTACCCAGCAAAACTCTCTATCAAATTAGATGGGGAAATAAGAAGCTTCCACGATAAACAGAAACTGAAGGAATTTATGTCTTCAAAACCAGCACTAGAGAAAATACTCAAAGAGATTAACTACAAAGAAGAAATAGGTAACACACACCAGAGCCAGAGAAACAAGATTTTTCATCCAATAGACAACTAAGGTTGGTTATCTGTGGAGATTCATTATTTATGTTAGTCTTTTACCTATCTCTACATTGTATTGTTTGCTTTTATTGTTGCTAATTTTTAGGATTTCTAGTTGGAATATTAATATACCTTCAGATATAGCATTTGGAAATATTTTATCCCATTCTATCAGTAACTTTTAACTCTGTTTACATTGTCTTTGGATATACAATATTTTTTTATTTTTTAGGGTGTTTGTATACTCTTCTGTTGCCTGTGCCATTGAAATCATATCCAAGAAATCACTGCCAATTTCAATGTTGTGAGGTTTTATGACCCAGATTTTCTTCTAATAGTTTATAGTCTTAAGATTTATATTTAGGTCTTTTATCTATTTTGAGTTAATATTTGTATATGTGTTAGGTAAGGGTTCAATTTTATTCTTTTTCATGTAATTATTATTTTTCAACAATATTTAGTTAAAAGATTATTATTTCCTCCACCAAATGTTCGTGGAAACCTTGTCAAAAATAACTTGACAATATACGGAAGAATTTATCTCTAAGCTTTTATTTAACTCCAATGGTTCATATATCTGCCTTTAGAACAGTACTATACTGTTTCAATTATTGTAGCTTTATATGGTTTGAAATCAGAAAATATACATCTTCTAGCTTTGTTCTTTTTCGAGATTGTTTTGGGTATCTAGAGTCCATATTCCATATTAGGATAGATTTTTTCTGAAAAATAAATAAATAAATGTATGATAGCTTCACCTAAAAAAAAAGAAAAGAAAAAAATATTCTCTGGTAAGAAAGAAAGCAAAAAGAAATATTGAACTGTTATCTTTTAGTCATCAAAAGCTTGGTATCAGACAAATGAAACTGTTTTGTGAGATTATCATCGTTAATATTGGATAAATTGCTATAAAACTAGATGTCAACCACTAAGCCAAGCATGGGAAGGAGGGATGGGGAGGGAATGGGGTGGGGATCGGGTAGGGGCTAACTGGGCGATGTGTGCATGTATGTCTACAAAAGTATTTTCTTTATACCATTATGATGTATGAATACATTGCACCAATTTAAAAAAAAGCGATGGAAAGGTACATTTAAGATATATCCATACCAGCTTAAGGAAACTGAATTTTACTTTATAAACAGATGGGAACTATTAAAGTTATTAAAGATTTTAATAACTTTATTTAGCAATGACATAATTTGACTTATATTTTAGAAAGATATCTAGCAGCAGTGTGAACAATCTAAAAGAAAACTGGGAGTAGAAAAACAAGTTATTGCACAAGCTATTGTGCTATAACAGCAGGGTTAAGAAATAATAGGAGCCAGGCATGG
Organism: Muscardinus avellanarius; assembly: GCF_963383645.1. Classification (NCBI taxonomy): domain Eukaryota; kingdom Metazoa; phylum Chordata; class Mammalia; order Rodentia; family Gliridae; genus Muscardinus; species Muscardinus avellanarius. The sequence continues at coordinate 173,934,286 of NC_137786.1, read as the reverse complement.
TGGTGCACACTTGTAATCCCAGCACTTGGGAGGCTGAGACAGGATGACTGCACAGGTTTCGAAGCCAGCCTCAACTACTGAGTGAGGCTCTCAGCAACTTAGTGAGACCCTGTTTCCAAATAAAATATAAAACCGGTCTGGGAGTGTAACCCGGAGGTAGAAAGCCCCTGGGTTCCATCTCAGTACCACAAAAAAATAAGAGAGAGAGAGAGAGAGAGAGAGAGAGAGAGAGAGAGAGAGAGAGAATGATAGGGCTGAGTATAGCTCAATGGTAAGGGCTTCACACAGGGCCAGAGAAGTGGACTGCCATTGGGCGTCAGAGTCTCAAGTACAGCATACAGATGGGAGAGGGAGTGGTGTGGTGTAATGTGTCAAAAGACAAGCACAGTAAAGGAGTTCTCACAGAAGGCCAGCTGGACAGCGAGCGGAGCCCAAGCTGGGAAGGAGAGCCTGTCATGGGGGTGACAAGACTTACTTCTACTTAAGAGGCCCTGGGAGCAGCGATGGTTCATTAACAGTGACCATACCTTGCAGCCAAAGTTTGCAGCTGGTGAAATGGCTTAATCAAGGGCTGTTTGGGTCTCACTAAGTTGCTGAGAGCCTCACTCAGTAGCTGAGGCTGGCTGTGAACCTTCGCGATCCTCGTGTCTCACCTCCCAAGTACTGGGATTGCAAGCGTGAGCCACCACGCCCAGCTGTATTATTTGTTTTAAAGCTCAGATTCTAATTTGGCCAGTAGGATCCTCATTCAGGTTGTTTTTGTTATTTTTATTTTTGGCATGTCTTTATCATTTTTTGAACTTTTTTATTTCTGGTCCAACGAGATGTTTTAGGCTCATATGGTATTTTCCCATACCAGCTCTTGATTAAGCCATTTCACCAAACTGCAAAATTTGGCTGCAAGGTATGCTCACTGTCAGTGGACCATCGCTGCTCCCGGGCCCTCTTAAGTTAAGGTAAAGCTGAGAGTAGACTCTGGGCCTCATATTTCTTTACTGCTATGTAGAGCTTACATGAAATGTCAATGAAAATTGTGTTCTAAGAATGAGAAGTTTATGTTTCTAGTAAAGATTAAATGACAAGGTTTATGAAAGAAGAAAGAGAAGATGGAAAGCCTTTATCTGAGTCGGACTCAGGTTCAGAGGACATCAGTCTTTTTGGTGAGGAACAAAATATCCATAGACTCACCTCTTTGATGAGCACAACACTTAATGACCTCAAGTGTTCCTTCAACACTAAGGTAATGACTGTTATTCTAAAAGTCCATGCTCCCACTTTGGCCTAGAGTTCCGAGTAACCAATGGCTAAATTAAGTCTCAGACCTACTGTCGCCTGCAATGTTCAGAACTGCTTAGGCTGTGGGGACAAGCTGTAACTGTCAACAAGAGCAAAGTTTATCCTTTCTTAAAATGGACCAGTGTGACCCACAAAACAAGGAGAGGGAGATAGAGGAAAAGATCTCTTTACTAAAAGGAAGCAAAATGTAACAGAAAGAATACAGACTCTAGAGTTGGAACCAGTTTTTTTTGCTTTGGATTGGTTTGTGTTTGTGTGTGTGTTTTGTTTTTGTGGTACTAGGAATGGAACACTGGGGCATCCTACCTCTGAGCTACACCCACGCTCTATTTTATTTTTTATTTTGAAACAGGGTCTCACTAAGTTGCAGAGGGCCTCACAGTAAACTGCTGAGGCTGGCCACAAACCTGCAATCTGCCTCTCTCAGCCTCCCAAGTACTGGGATTACAAACATGCGCCACCACGCCTAGCTCTGCTTCTAATTTTTATTACTGACTCGGCCCCTTGGGCTGAATATTTAATCTCTCTGAACTAGAAGCGCTCATCTACCAAATAGGAATATATAACTATTGTGAAGTATTGGGGGAAAAAATGTTTAAAGCACATATCAAAAGAGCTAAGAGCAGCCAGGTGTGGTAGCACACACCTACAATCCTAGTGGCCCTTCCCCCTGACAGGACGCGTGCGATACTGAGGGAAATGACCTTGCTCAAGAGTTACCTCTTTCAGAATATGGGATGTTGGAATATGACAATTCCTCTGAGGTAGGTGCAATTGAGACCAACCAAGAAAGAAGTTCAGCATCTTTTTCCCGTTCTGAACCAGAGCAGGAAGAGTTACCCACGAAGCTACTTGGAACTAACAAAGTGGAACTCTTCAGAACGATCAAGAAAAGAAAGACTGGGACTTCCGGGAAGATGGCGACCGAGAAAAGCGGGGCTTAAGAGCCCCGCTAACAACAAATCTCCATTACCACAAAATCAGCGCCTTTCATAGCCAGAAAACACCATCACCAGTGAAACAAAAAATTCACCAGGCTCCAGAGAGAAAGCGGACTGAGAACAGAGCCACAGAGGAGATATACCGGCCTCACGCCCGAGGACGCGGCAGACGCGGCAGCAGTTCCATACTGCCGGCGGCACCGGTGAATTCACAGGACGGCTACAGCAAGCCGAGGTGAGCCACTGCGGAACAGCTAGGCGGGATTTCTCCGCGCAGAGAGCATCTAAAGCTCCCAGTGGCCGAGCTCAGCACACGCTGCAGGGATTCAGAGTAGAAATCAAAATCAAGAAGAAAAACGCCAGCCCCGCAGCCGAGGGCGTAGCAGCGGCGCCATATTGCTACCGGCGGCAGCAGCAGCGAATTCAGCGAGGCCAGTACAGCCACATCTGCGTACTCAAGAACAGTGAGTCAAACTGCGGGCCACAGAGGAGAAATCCCAGTACTGTACTCCCTGGGACTTGACCCAGTGTGGGAGGGGCGGTGGCAGAGATATCACACCATAGGAGAACGTGCAACCTAGCACCCCCCACAGTCTAAAGCAGCCTCTATCAACTCTCTGGGTCTGAGACTCTGTGATACAACCCAGTAAAGGAGTAGTGGGGTCTGAGATACTACTGACTCGAGATCCAGAACACCTTAAGGGAAGTCATAGTGACCCAAGGGAAGAACCCAGAGAAGGCACAAACATCCGAAATCATGGGAAAGAGGAATAATACTGGAGCAATTAATGCCCACAACCCCACAACATCAGAACCCGATAAAACAGAAAATCAGAGATTTCTAGAAGATCAAATCAGGAAAATAACTGTAGAAATAATAGAGGTGCTTCGAAAAGAACTCAGAGAGAGCCAAAAAGAGATAAAGGATGCAATTAATGAAGTAAAGGCCTCAATTCAAAGCACAAACAACCGATTAGAACACATGGAGAACAGAATCTCGCTCTTAGAAGATGAGCAATCCAAAAATGAACTCATAGTTTCTAATCTAGAAAAAAATATCCGACAGCAGGAATCTGACATTGAAGAAATATGGGCACATTTTAAGAGAGCTAACCTAAGAATAATTGGAATAGAAAGGGAAAAGAAAGTGAAACCAAAGGGATCAACAATCTCTTCAAGGAAGTAATAGCAGAAAATTTTCCAAACATAGAGCAAGAGGTTGATACAAAGGTCCAGGAAACTTATAGAACTCCCTTTAGACAGGATCGGAGAAGAGGATCCCCACGCCACATAATTGTCAAAATGACCAATGTGGAAGCCAAGCAGAGAATCTTAAAGGCAACAAAAGTAAAGGGCCAAGTGACATTCAGAGGCAAACCAATTAGAATCACTCCAGACTTCCCAAACCAAGTCATGAGAGCCAGAAGGGCTTGGAGTAACATATTCCCAATTCTGAAAGAAAACAACTTCCAGCCAAAAATTTCCTACCCAGCAAAACTTTCTATCAAATTAGATGGAGAAATAAGAAGCTTCCATGACAAACAGAAACTGAAGGAATTTATGTCTTCAAAACCAGCACTAGAGAAAATACTCAAAGAGATTAACTACAAAGAAGAAATAGGTAACACTCACCAGAACTAGAGAAACAAGAGTTTCCATCCAACAGACAACTAAGATTGGTTATCTGTGGAGATTCATTATTTATGTTAGTCTTTTACCTATCTCTAAAGGGTATTGTTTGCCTTTATTGTTGTTAATTTTTAGGATTTCTAGTTGGAATATTAATATACCTTCAGACATAGCATTTGGAAGTATTTTATCCCATTCTATTAGTAACTGTTAACTCTGTTTACATTGTCTTTGGATATACAATATTTTTTTTTTTATTTTTTAGGGAGTTTGTATACTCCTCTGTTGCCTGTGCCATTGAAATCATAACCAAGAAATCACTGCCAATTTCAATGTTGTGAGGTTTAATGACCCAGATTTTCTCCTAAAAGTTTATAGTCTTAAGATTTATATTTAGGTCTATTATCTATTTTGAGTTAATATTTGTATATGGGATTAGGTAAGGGTCCAATTTTATTCTTTTCCATGTAATTATTATTTTTAACAATATTTAGTTAAAAGATTAATATTTCCACCACCAAATGTTTGTGGAAACCTTGTCAAAAATAACTTGACAATATAGGGAAGAATTTAGCTCTAGGCTTTTATTTAACTCCAATGGTTTATATATCTGCCTTTAGAATAGTACTACACTGTTTCAATTATTGTAGCTTTATATGGTTTGAAATCAGAAAATATATATCTTCTAGCTTTGTTCTTTTTCAAGATCGTTTTGGGTACCTAGAGTCCATATTCCATATTAGGATAGATTTTTTTCTGAAAAATAAATATATAAATATATGATAGTTTCACCTAAAAAATAGAAAAAAATATTCTCTGGTAAGAAAGAAAGCAAAAAGAAATATTGAAATGTTATCTTTAAGTCATCAAAAGCTTGGTATCAGACAAATGAAACTGTTATGTGAGATTATCATTTTTAATTTTAGATAAATTGCCATAATACTAGATGTCAACTACTAAGCCAAGCATGGGAGGGAGGGATAGGGAGAGAATGGGGTGGGGATTGGGTGGGGGCTGACTGGGAAAAGTGTGCATGTATGTCTACAAAAGTATGTATCCTACTATGATGTATGAATACAGTGCACCAATAAAAAAAAAAAAGAAAAAAAAAGAAAAGAAAAGAAAGACTTACAAAACCAAGTCATTTCACAAAATACTGGAACTAGAAAGGATCCTAACCATCACCAAATCCAACTTGCCTATGTGAAAACAGTGAAACTGATACCTCACCAGTGTTGACGAAATGTGTGTTTATAGTAGCATTATTAATAGCAAAAAAAAAAAAATACCCATCAACTAATGTATGGATTGGGAGGCTGAGACAAGAGAAATGCAGGTTCTTGGCCAGTATGTAGTAACTTAGTAGGACCTTATTTCAAAATTAAAAATAAAATAGGGTTGAAGGTGCAGGTCAGAGCTAGCAAGCCCCTGGGTTCAATCCCCAGTACCAAAAAAAAAAAAAAAAAAAAAAAAAAGCTGATGGATAAATAAAATGTGATATATCCAAACAGGACATTACATAGATAGAAATAAACAGAATTCCATACAGTATAATTCCTCTGTGTGGGGTGGGGAAGACTCAGGATTGAACCCAGGGGAATTCTACCTCCAAGCTACACCCCCTGCCTTATTTTATTTATTTATTTTTTATTTTGAAAGAGGGTCTCACTAAATTATTAGGAGCCTTTTAGCTGAGGCTTGCCTCAAACCTACAATCCTATCTCATCCTCCCAAATATTGGGATTATAGATGTATACCGGGCATATAATTCAATTACAATCAGCGATATGTGAAGTTGTCATGGAAACACCATATCAAAGGGTAATCTGATATGAATATTAGATAATCCAGTTACTGGTGCTATAAATATCACTTATGTACACTCATATTACTGAATAGAGGAGGAGAAACACTCATATAGTTACTCAAATACATTAAGTAAAGAGAAAACATGGAAGAAAGATGAGTTACTGTTTCTAAGAAATAATCTAAAGCACATCTAGTTCAATTAAATCCTATGACTTTGCTGGGCGTGGTGGCACATGCTTATAATCCCATAATTAGGGAGGCTGAGACAGGAGGATCCGAGTTCGCGGCCAACCTCAGCTACTTAAGTGAGGCCCTTTGTGACTCAGTGAATCCCTGTTTCAAAATATAGCATAAAAAATAGGGCAGGGGGTGTAGCTCAGAGGTAGAATGCCCCTGGGTTCCATTCCCCAGTACGGCAAAAAACAAAATAAATAAATCCCATGAACTTAATGATGTGAAATATTTAGTTCTTGTATTAGATATGATTCTTTTACTTGAGTAAAATAAATATTCAAACTTGAATGCAGATTTTAAAAAATTACAATCAGCAAAATAAATAATAAAAATTTTTAAATGCCAGATACTATTTGGCTATAAAATAATATATATTACAATATAAGTAAGCCCTGAACACATTATGCTAAGGAAAAGAAACAAGACATAAAAGATCACAAATTATATGATTTTGTTTATAGAACGTATCCAAAGTTAGGAAATCAAATCTAAAGAAATAAAAAGTAGACTAAGAGCTAGGCATGGTGACACACACCAGTAATCCCAGTACTTGGAAGGCTGAGATAGGAGGACCACAGGTTCCAATACAGCCTAGTGACTCTCATCAACCTAGTGAAACCTGTTTTTAAAAAAAAGAGGGCTAGGATGTAGTACTGGGTTCCATCCCCAGTATCTCTATCCCTCCCCACCACCCCCCACACAAAACACGTAGACTGAGAGTTGCCTAGGGCGAGTTGAAAAATGAGTGACTGGTAATGGGTTTCTTGTAGGAGGATTAAATATCCTAAAACGAGATTGTGGCCAGGCGTGGTGGTGCACACTTATAATCCCAGCATTTGGGAGGCTGAGACCAGAGGATCGTGGTTCGCAGACAGCCTCAGCTACTTAGTGAGGCCCTTTGCAACTCAGTGAGACCCTGTTTCAAAATATAGAATAAAACACTGAAATTATATACATTTTCTTTCTTTTCTTTTCTTTTTTTTTATTTCTTTTTTGCACTGGGAAATTGAACCCACGGAAATTCTACCTCTGAGCACACCCCCAGCCCTATTTTATTTTTATTTTGAAACAGGGTCTCACGAGGTTGATGAGAGTCTCACTATTTGCTGAAGCTGTCCTCAAACCTGTGATCCTCCTGTCTCAGCGTCCCAAATACTGGGATTACAAGCATGTACCGCCATGCCATCTTATATACACTGTAAGTGGGTAAATTTTATGGTATGTTAACTATATTTTAATAAAACTGTTAAAAACACATTTCCCTACACACACACCCAACTATGTAGAGAAACAAGAGCACCCACTGAACTTACACGTCAAACACCATGACTTCTTAACCGAAACTTAGCTTCTTTCTTTCTTTCTTTCTTTCTCTTTTTCTTTTTTCTGTTTTGGGGATTGAACCCAGGGTCATTCTAACTCTGAGCTACACTCCCAGCCCTTTTCATCTATTTATGCTTGTTTGTTTTGAAACAGGGTCACTCGAGGCTCCTGAGAGTCTCCCTACATTGCTGAGGCTGGCCTTAAAACTATGATCTTCGCCGGGCGTGGTGGCGCACGCTTGTAATCCCCGCGCTTGGGAGGCAGAGACAGGAGGATCGCGCAGGTTCGAAGCTAGCCGCGTGCGCTGGCTTAGGAGACCCTGTTTCCAAATAAAAAATGTAAAAATAGGTCTGGGAGTGTAGCCCGGAGGTAGAAGGGCTTCCAGGAACCCCAGTGCCACAAAAAAAAAAAAAAAAAAAACTATGACCTTCTTGTCTCAGCCTCCTAAGTACTTGGATCATAAGTATATGCCAACACGCCCTACTCTTAGTTTCTTTATTGGTAAAATTAGGATCTAAGCCGGGCGTGGTGGCGCACGCTTATAATCCCCGCACTTGGGAGGCTGAGACAGGAGGATCGCACGGGTTCGAAGCCAGCCTCAGCTACTTAGTGAGGCTCTCAGCAACCTAGTGAGACCCTGTTTCCAAATAAAATATAAAAAAGGTCTGGGAGTATAGCCCAGAGGTAGAAAGCCTCTGGGTTCCACCCCCAGTACCACCAAAAAAAAAAAAAAAAAATTAGGATATAATAGTAATCCCTAACTTTGCAACTGCCTAGAACATTAGGTATAAAAACAAACATGAACCTCCCTTGCACACAACTGATTTCCAGAGACTCTTTTTTTTCTGAATAGACATCTCTTGGCACTAGTGTTATCAACCAAAATAATTAAAATGAAGAGAAGGCATTTTCCTCCTCTAATTTAAGTAGCTTTGAAACTTTTCCTCACAAGCTAAAGGGAAAATAAGCAGACTGCCAAATTTATAATAAAGAGTAAGAAAAGTCTATAGTATGCAAGCACTAAAAGAAGGTTTAAAGTAGGTAGCTCAAGTACCCACTTTCCTTATTATCCAAACCCTACTTTCTCTTTCAACCAGTCTACATACTATGGCCATCATCATTGAAAGATGAAATCGTTCAAGAGATAACATGATTTCCAGTCCGGGGTTGGCAGGGAAAGTGACGTTTCCCTGGTTCTCAGGAGACACTTATTCTTTAGTAAGTATGTTCTGATTCCATGGTTGAAGGCCACATGAGGACGACATCATTGGTGGGCAACCATAGATAGTGGAAAATAATATCTGTTTACTACTTTTATTTACAGATGACAATGCTCTGGAACTTGTCTAAGGCAACACAGCAAGAACATTAAGTCCCAGTCATGGCAAGCAGAACAAGGTTGAACAAAGAATTCTAGACCCGAGGATAGGAAAAACCAGAACTAGTCCCCAAACTACTGCCAAATTGCTGTGTGGTCTTGAATAAATCAATCTTTATCACTCAGTTCCCTTCCCACATGCCTATAGTTCTGAATTTTCACAAATAAAACAACTACTGCATGTAACACGTTGCACAGGGATGCTGTAGTGGACAAGAGGCCCTGTGATGACAAAGCTTACAGGACAGAATACTGCAGACGTTGGGTATTAAAGAAACAAACAAGCCAATTATAAAACAATTCGCACTTCGTTACACAGTCGGTGCAAAGCAGGAAATGTGATACAGATAGAAGAACACATGCAGACGTAACCAACAAATCCCAGGCTACAAATCAGGAGGAGCTCCTCTCAGCTCTCCCTCCATCTCATCATCAATGGGGGTCAGTATTTCTTTTTCATTATGTCACCTAACTACCTGCTGCCTGGCAGACCTGAAAGCACCGTGGTCAACCACAAATAAACATAAAAGGTATAACAAACACAAGCCAGCTCCATCACCTGAGAAAGCAGTCCCTTTCTCTCTCGGACTCTCAGTTTCTTCAACTCTAAAGGGTTAGAGTACTAGCTGCTTCACAATTTTTTTCCTGAGGATAAAATAGGAAAAAGTATTCTGAAAACTAAAGTGTTTCATCAGGGAGATAAACTAGATCTTTTAGAGAAAAAAAATCAGTCCTCTACCCCAGTGTGCCCTAATGTTCAGCAGCCAGTTAAGTATACAGCAGACATGATAACAGAATCTACGTCAAGAGTCAAAGTAAGGATCGAATAAGGTAACATACGGAGTCAGGCATGGTGGCGCACACCTGTAACCCCAGTACGTGGGAGGCTGAGACTGAAGGATCACAGTTCTGAAGACGGCCTCAGCAAGCAGTGAGACTCTCATCAACTTAGCAGGACTCGGATTCAAAATAAAAATAAAATTGGGCTGGAGGTGTAGCTCAGAGGTAGAACGTCCCTGGGTCAATCCCCAGTACCAAAAAAATAAAAAGCAAAAGATACATGTAGGCAAAGTATTTAACATAGTCCCTGACACATACTTAAAAAAATTCAACTATCCACTTAACCACTTACCCCTCAAGTTCATCATCTATAAAAAATGACAATAACAGTACTTAACTCAGGAGTATTATGAAGATTAAATGAGTTATTAGGCTTAGAACAATGTCTGGAATAGCATGTGCTATTTTAATGAGAATATATTGATATTATTAGTTGTCTCTTTCAGATATCCTCACAGTTCCTATGTATATGGCTTCTCAACCAGGGTGAGCTCTGCCTCCCAGGGAACATCTAGCAATGTCTAACCCATTTTTTATTCTCACAACTAGATGGGGGATACTACTGGCATTTAGTAGATAAAGAGGATAGGGACACTACTAAGCATTCTATAGTGCACAGGCCAGCCTCACATCCCCCAACAAAGAATTATACAGTCCAAAATATCAATGGTTCTGAGGCTGAGAAACTCTAATACAAACTAAACAAGTCCAGCAGAAGTTCTATCTTCTGAACCCTCTGAACTCTTAGAGTAGATGGGTCTCTCTTCTATTTTTTGTTAGACAGGGATACACGTTTTAGATCTTCTCTTACTTCACATTACCAAGACTCCAAACAGACAGGCAATTTACAAAAGAACAGAGTGGACAGCCCAGGCCTGGAATCCAGGTCTCCTGACTCCCACCCAGCTCCTTCCCTGAGACATAAAATATGTCTCAGGTGTCTTTGCAAGCATTTTCTCTCCGCGTCGCTCTCCTTCTCTTCCTTCCTGCCACTCCACAAATTTTTTCTTTTTAAATCAAGATCTATCTTCCTCTCTAACATCATCAGAGGTCAGGTAAAGGACCGACTTCTCTTCCCACCCTCCCAGCTGCCTACTTTCCCAAGGACCTGCCCTCTTGGGTGCCAGTAGGCTTGGGACTAGCCAGCCCTTCCTCCTTACCTTGCCGGGGTCTCCTTCTTACAGAGCTACACCACAACTGCTCCTACACTGCCCTCTGCCAAGATTAGACAGGCAGGTGCTCGGCCTGAAAAGTTTAACTTGGGCTGGACAACATGGATTAACTTCCTTTTCCCAGCCTACAGGAATGAACTGGGCTCGGGGCGGGGCCAAAGGCAAGCTGTAACAGCTTACTTTGGACTTTCTCCCCCGGAAGTAGCTTTAAAGAGAAAAAAAGTCTGTGGGTATCTTGGTGAGAGAAAAGATACAGAAGAGAAAAAGACGCTAAAGGCTTCATAGAGTACTCGGGCACAGGTGGGACATCTTGAACATTTCCCAACTTCTAATTCTTAACAGTATATCAAGAGCAAATGCCTACCTCCTGAAAACAAGGAAAACATAAGCAAGTGCTTATTATATGCCAGCCACATTAGTAACTTTACCTCACTTAATCTTCACAACCAACTTCTGGTTTTGTTATTGTTTTGTTTTTGTTTTTGTTGCTGCAGTAGAGGGGATTGAACCCAGGGGCATTCCACCTTCGAGCTATACCCCCCCTCGCCCTATTTTTTATTCTTTATTTTTGAAACAGGGTCTCACTAAGTGGCGGAGGGCCTCACTAAGTAGCTGAGGCTGGCTTTGAATCTGCAACCCTCCTGTCTCAGCCTCCCAAGTACTGGAATTAAAAGTGTGCACCACAACCAGCTTCTGAGGCAAATTATCATTCCCATCTCAGAGAAGAAAAAAGTGAGAATTAGAGAGGTTAGGTGGCATGACTTAGATCACTCAGCCTATAAACAATAGAGCTGAAATTTATTCCCATATCTATCAGACACCAGTAAACTAAGTCCCTTCATAGTTAATCTCACGGCAGCCTGGCTGGCCACAAGCTGTTCAGACAAGACGTTTTTTCTAGAAGTGTCTGTGAGAACATTTCAGGACGCCAGTAGCATCTGTATCAGAGGACTTCTATCTGAACAGTGCCTTGCCCGGCACAGGCAGGCAACTGTTTAGGGCCTAAAGAAATTAAGAGGCAGAAGGAGGAGGAGTTCACCCTTTTGCTTCCTGTCTGTCTGTTTGAATGAGAGCATCTCATCTCTTCTCCAAACTTTCAAACTCACTACTGGCTTCCTGGGTTTTCAACTTGCAAATGGAAAAACAGCCTCCATAATTACATGAGTCAATTCTTCATAATAAAGCTGGAAAGAGGGCATTATACTGGTTGTTTTTATGGGTTGATATAGGTCTCAACTACTTTACTAAATAGTTGTGTGGGGTTTTTTTAATAATAAAAACCTTTAGCCAGAAATGATGGCGTACACTTGTAATCCCAGTACTTGGGAGGCTGAAACAGGATCACAGGTGGCCAGCCTCACCTGCTTAGTGAGGCCCTCCACAACTTAGCGAACCCTTGTTTCAAAATAAATTTTAAAAAATAGGGCTGGAGGTGTGGCTTAGAATTAGAATGCCTCTGGGTTCCATCCCCAGTACTACAAAAAAATTTAAAAAATACTAAACTTTTTTTGTGTGTGTGTGTGGTGGTAGTACTGAGTATTGAACCCCTGGCCGTTCTACCTCTGACCTATACTGCCAGCCCTTTTTACAAAATTTGAAACAGTGTCTTGCTAAATTAGCATGTGTTGTCCTCAAACCTGTGATCCTCCTTCCTCAACTTCCCAAGTGCTGTGGCCCAGCAAATATTAAACATTTTACAGATAATTTATCCCCTTTTTGATGTCTATTACTCCTGTTTCTTACTACACACACACACACACACACACACACACACACACATACACACACACACACTTTTTAATTTTTACTGGGGATAAAACTCAGGGGCATTTTATCTCCTAGCAACCCTACCCTTTTTTCTCTTCTTTTTTCCTGTGTTACTGGGGATTGAACCCCTGGCCATTCTACATCCCCAGCTCTATTTTATTTTTATTTTAAAACAGGGTCTCATTAGGTTGATGAGAGTCTTACTACTTGCTTAGGCTGTCCTCAAATCTGTGATCATCCTGTCTCAGCCTCCCAAGTACTGGGATTATAAACATGCACCACCACACCCTGCTACCCTTTTTTATTTTTTAGAAACAGTCTAGCTAAATTGTTGAAGGTCTCACTAAATTGCTGAGGCTGGCCTCAAACCTGTGATCCACCTATCTCAGTCTCCCAAGTACTGAGATTATGGGCATGTAACACCATGCCTAGCTCTTGAGTCATATTAATACTAAGCAATTAATTTCAGGCTGTCTTGGTTTAGTTACATGTACATAAAAAAGATTCAGGCAGGTGTGGTGGCACATGCCTATAATCCCAGTACTTGGGAAGCTGACATGGAAGGATCATGGGATCACGGACAGCCTTAGCTACTGAGGCCCTCTGCAACTTAGTGAGAACCTGTTTCAAAATAAAGAATAAAAAATAGGGTTGGGGATATAGCTCAGAAGTACAATGCCCCTGGGTTCAATCCCCAGTACTGCAATAAATAAGAAAGAAAGAAAGAAAGAAAGAAAGAAAGAAAGAAAGAAAGAAAGAAAGAAAGAAAGAAAGTTTATTTGATCCCAGACATTGTCCTAGGTCTTAAGAATAAGGGATATAAATATCAGTCAGCTCTTCCCTAAAACACAGGGCTTTCTTAAACTTTTTAAACTACAACTCTATAGTAAGAATGCAATTAGCTAGGTGTAATGACACATTCTTGTAATCCCAGCATTTGGGAGGCTGAAACTGGAGGATCACTGTTCGCGGACAGCCTCGGCTACTTAGTGAGACCCTCTGCAACTTAGTGAGACCCTGTTTCAAAATAAAGAATAAAAAAAATAGGGCAGGAGGTGTGGCTTGGAGGTCAAATGCCCCTGGGTTCCATCCTCAGACCCGCAAAAAAAAAAAAAGAATGCAATTTATATTGACACACACACAAATCAATAAATACAAAACTGCAATAAAAGTTTCACAAGTTGGGTGTGGTGGCGCATGCTTGTAATCCCAGCATTTGGGAGGCTGAGACAGAAGGATTACAGTTCGCAGACAGCCTTGGCTACTTGGTGAGGCCCTTTGCAATTCAGTGAAACCCTGTTTTAAAATAAAGAATAAAAAGCTGGGTATGTGGTGGCACACGCTTGTAATTCCAGCATTTGGGAGGCTGAAACCGCATTTGGGAGGCTGAAACCGGGAGGATCACGGCAGTGGACAGCCTCAGCTACTTAGTGAGGCCCTTCGCAACTCAGTGAGACCCTGTTTCAAAATAAAGAATAAAAAATTGGACAGGGGGTGTAGCTCTGAGGTCAAATGCCTCTGGGTTCCATCCCCAGACCTTAAAAAAAAAAAAAAAGAATAAAAAAAGGGCTGGTGGTGTAGCTCAGAGTTAGAATGCCCATCCTCAGATAAGAATGTTCTGTCCTTAATACCACAAAAAAAAAAAAGGCTTCACAAAACAATCATTGCTCCTTCTATGTACAATATATTCTGATAGTTTTTCTGATGGATAGATACTGTTTGAATTTTGTTTGTTTATTATTGGGGATTGGACCCAGGCATACTCTACCTCTGAGCTATACCCGAAGCCTAATTTTATTTTATTTCATTTATTTATTTATTTATTGTTTGTGGTACTGGGGATGGAACCCACGGGCATTCTATGTCTGAGCTACACCCCCAGCCCTATTTTTTATTCTTTATTTTGAAACAGGGTCTCACTGAGTTGTAAAGGGCCTCACTAAGTAGCATGAGGCTATCTGCAAAGCCTGATCCCCCTAGCTCAGCCTTCCAAATGCTGGTATTATAAGCGTGCACCAACACGCCCAGCTTATTTTTTGTTTTTTTAAATAGGGTCTTGCTAAACTGCTGAAAGTGAGGAGCTAGAAAGGAAATAGGCAGATAGGGAAAAGGCCTTGGTAGAAAGAAGTTAATTTCCTGAGTTTCCTGAGGGGCAACAAATGCCTGAAATTCCAAAGGCTCAGGAGATAAGAAGGCCAGAGCTTCACAAAGCCATCCTGAGTTTCCTAATCAACAAACCCACCAAACAAGTCTGGCATTCCTGAAAGTCGGAGGGCAAAGGGGGGACTTTCCCGCTCGGGACCCCCTCCCCTTTTGGGGAGCTGTTCTCTCTCTCGCATGTCCTGTTGGCCCTGAGAAAAGGCAGAGTGCATCTGAGGGCACGTGGCTCGGGCGACTCTCAAGTAGTGACCTGAAGGCCTCTGATGGATATCATGGCTGGTCAGGCCCCTAGGAGTGACCTGTACCTCTTTTCTGGCAGATCGCATGGACTCTGGGAGAAAGTAGTTTGCAACTGATGGGCACTTGGCCTGGGCGACACTCGGGTAGTGACCTGCCGGAAGAAAGCAGCCTCTCAAGTATTGTCCTGAAGGCAGCTGCTGGACCCAGAGTTCCAGCCCCTTTGGGGGTGTTCAGCCACCCTTGCCCCATTCCCTGCTGCTTCCAATAAACCTTTTACTCCCCTTCCTGAGGTCTGCGGGTGTCATTCTTCGCCCTCCGTAGACAAGAACTCGCCGGGGTTTTCTCGCAAGAAACCCCCGTTTCAAAAGTCTCACTATATTGCTAGTGCCGTCCTCAAACCTTTAATCCTCCTGTCTCAGCCTCCTGTGTAATGGGATTACAGGCCTGTACCACCATACTGGGCATTATTTGACCTTTTAAAAATGCTAGTCCTAGCCGGGCGTGGTGGCACACGCTTGTAATCCCCGCGCTTGGGAGGCAGAGACAGGAGGATCGCGCAGGTTCGAAGCCAGCCGCGCACGCTGGCTTAGGAGACCCTGTTTCCAAATATAAAATGTAAAAAGAGGTCTGGGAGTGTAGCCCGGAGGTAGAAGGGCTTCCAGGAACCCCAGTACCACCAAAAAAAAAAAATGCTAGTCCTAAACAGGGCATGGTGGTGCATGCTTGTAATCCCAGCATTCAGGAGGCTGAGACAGTAGGATGGTGGTTAGCAGACAGCCTCAGCTACTTAGTAAGGTCCTCCATAACTTAGTGAGACCCTCTTTCAAAATAAAAAATAAAAAATAAGGCAGAGGGTGTAGCTCGGAGGTCAAATGCCCCTGTGTTCCATCCCCAGACCCGAAAAAAAAAAAAAAAAAAAAAAAAGCTAGCCCTAGCCGGGCATGGCACATGCTTGTAATCCCAGTACTTGGGAGGCTACTTAGTGAGGCCCTCTGCAACTTAATGGGACTTTGTTCAAAATAATGAATAAAAATAGGGCTGTGGTTGGGGATTGGAAGTAGTAATGCCCTTGGGTTCAATCCCCAGTTACACACACACACACACACACACACACACACACACACACACACACGTCCAAAGCTGCTAGGTGAGGTAGCACACACCTGTAGTCTCAGTATTTGGAAGGCTGAGACAGGAGAATTCCAGGTTTGAGGATAGCCTCAGCAGTGTAGCAAGATTCTTAGCAACCTAGTGAGATCCTGTTTCAAAACAAAACATATTGAAGGCTGGGGTATAGCTGAGAGATTGAATGCCCCTGGGTTCAATCCCTAGTACTGCAAAACAAACAAACAAACAAACAATGCTAGTTCAAACCAGGAGCAGTGGTACATGGGACAAGAGGATCACAGGTCTGAGGCCTGGACATGCTAACTTAGCAAGATATTGTTTCAAAACTTAAAAAAAAATAAATAAAAAGGGCTGATGGTATAGGTCAGAGGTAGAATGCTCAAGGGATTCAATCCCCAGTATCTTTCTTTCTCTCTCCTTCGCTCTCTCCTTCTCTCTCTTTCTCTCTCTTTCTCAGACACATACACACACACACACACACACACACACACACACACACACACACACACGCTGATTGAACCTACAATTTTAAATCCATAACTCATGGGTTATGTCTTACATTTTGAAAACAACACTGCCCATGAGAAACTCCAGGTCAAAAGGGAAAATAAGCCGAGTGTGGTGGCACCCACCTATAATCCCAATACTTGGGAGTCTGAGACAGGAGGATTACGGGTTCAAAGCCAGCCTCAGCAACTTAGTGATGCTCTCAGCAACTTACACCCTGCTTCCAAATAAAAATAAATAAAACTAGTCTGCAAGTGTAGCTCAAAGGCAGAATGCCCCTGTGTTAAATGCACAGCATCACACACAATAAATAAATAAATAAATAAGTAAATAAATAAATATTTAAGAATAAGCCAGATATAGTGGTGCACGCCTATAATGCAATACTTGGGAGGCTGAGACAAGAGGATAGATCACAAGTTGGTGGCTAGACTCCTCAACTTAGCAAGGCTTTCTGGATTTAGTGATACCCTGTTTCAAAATAAAAAATAAAATAGGCTGGGGGTGTAGTTCAGAGATAGGAATGCGTCTGGCTTCAATCCTTAGTACCACCAAAAAAATAAAAAAATTAAATAAATAAATAAATAAATAAATAAAAGGGGCTAAGGTTATATTTCAGAGGTAGAATGCCCCTGGGTTCAATATTCCATATCACAAAATAAATAAAATAAAGGAAGATAAAGCATGAATAACAATAAAAATAATTATAATAACAGCAGCTAGCATTGTGTCTCACACTCTGATCCAACCCAAGATCCTACCCAGGTCTGCTATCTAAAGCCAGTGTCCACATTTTTCCCCACACCATCCTGCCAGTGCAGTAGAAGAACTTCTATAGTAAGGAACACTTCCATCAAGAATAATGAGTGAGGGGATGAAGGAAGAAACTTCACAAAAATAAAAATTTCCGAGTAGTCTTAAAGTAGCAATTTTCTGTATTTTGTCAGGGTGAGGAAGGGGTTAGGAATGCAGCACTGTACTGAAAAGCTTACCTCCAAACAGTCTACACGCTCCTATAAGTGCTTAAATGTTTGTGGATGAAACTTTTTCTATACTTTCTCTTGTCATGTTGAAAAATAGCTTGATATTTTTAGGCTAAAATTTATGTATTTTTAACAGAATCTGCCACTCCCAATAGAAATCTCAAGGAACACAGGCTACTTGGCACTTAAAAATACACAGTTTCAGAGCTTGTAACAGCTTCTCTAGAAGATTTGTCTATGGAAAGACATTCAGAACTTTCTACCAAAAATACCAGAGACCTATCCCAATTCTATCATACAATCTCTGTATGCAACCTTGAGCAGACGGCTCTACCTCTCTGGAACTGAGCTACTAATCTATAAAAACGATGGTCAAGCCAGCGTGGTGGCACAGACTTGTAATCTTAGTACTTGAGAGGCTGGGACAGGAGAACTGCAGGTTTGTGGCCAGCCTCAGCTTAGTGAGGCCCTCCATAAATTAGTGAGACCCTGTTTCAAAATAAAGAATAAAAAAAAAAATAGGGCTAGGGGTGTAGCTCGTAGATAATATGCCCCTGGGTTCAATCCCTGGTAGTGAAAAGAAAAAAAAAGATGGTCTAAACAGATCATGTGATCAATATGTATCTTTACTGATAAATTCAACAAGGCTGTGAAAATAATAATTTTAAGAAAAGCCACTAGCCTACAGACACAAAGATGAATTTGAAGTCCTAGAGCTAAACCTCTAGATACTCTTACACCTGGAGGCAGAATGAAGAAGTCATACTCAATGGCCTGATAGCTACCATTTCATCTGTCTAAGCCTCAGCTTCCTCATGTGAGAAGCCAATGATTAGAAGACAGAAACAGATTAGTTTTAAGAGTCAAAATTTCCAATCATGAAAATGATTGCCTCTAGTAGTAAGGGGTTCTCTACCACAAAATGATACAAGTGGATGCTGGGAGCTATTTGGCAGGAACTTTGCAGAGGTAAATCAGACATGGGTTAAAAACTGTGTCCAATGCCCTTAAAGAAAAATTTTAGCCCCCAGAATTCTACAATTCTCCCTGTACACAATAACAGAAAGAATAGCCCATAGCAGACATGGAGAAAAAAAATACTCAAAGAGTTTTCTGGGTTTTTTCATTCTCCTGTCTTCCTTCTATGTCTCTGCCCCAGAATAATGACATTCACTCCCAATGATATCATGATTACACTTGTCTTCTTTTTACAGGATTTTTTCTAATTTATGGAGGAAATGAGGGATTACATTGTCAAGGCAAAAACCATCAGGTATATGTGCAGGTAAGTGCCCGGGTCCACACCAGGAAAAACTTCTAAGGAATTTGGGAGAAGGTATAAGATACTTCTCTACCCAACAGTATCTAAACTCAAGGTAGCCATTGGTTTCTCGGGACACAAAGATTAACGGTCTTTGTAAGGTGTGGTGGCCCACACTTGTAAGCCCAGTACTTGGGAGACTGAGACATGAGAATCACAAATTTGAGGACAGTCTCAACAATGTAGTAAGACTCTAATCACCTAGCAAAACCATTTCCAAATAAAAATAAAATAAAACAGGGCTGTGAGTGTAACTCAGAGGTGGAACGCCCCTCAGTTCAATCTCCAGTGACATACACACACAGAGAAAAAGAAACTTGCCCAAGATCACACAGGTATGACCTTGGACATATAGAAGACCTGGAACTTGGCCTATCTTCATTATTTCTAAATCTAATTCATTCTCTTTCTGCTAAAACATTAATTTCCAGGATTCTAATCCAAAATAGAATATTTGCCTGAAAACTAAGAAAACAGAGAGTAAGGAAAAGATGGCTGGAGATTAGTTTCACTTAGCTAGCAAAGACCTATTTTCTATAGCAAGGGAAATAACAGTACACATTAGAGACACAAAAAAATAGGAGGAAGGACAATTCATCTGAATTCTTCCCACCTCTACCACCTCTACAAGTAGAATCTCCAAAAGACAGATGAGCCTGGGCACCATACAGCCAGGGAAAGAATGTTTACATCCCAATAATACATAAGAAGCACAGGCCAATTAAGCCCAGCCCTCTCACCTGCTGAGGACTTACTCAGCCCCCTCCTCTCTAGAAGGCCTATCTCAAGAGGTCTCTGCCTTTCCAAGGGAGGCCTTTCCCTCTCCAGACCTGAATACTGATTCCCAGAAACTGCATAACTTCAGGAAGAGGAGATGCAGTGGTTTCCTAGGAGAAATCTAGATCTATATCAAGTAGGCTACCCCATTAGGCTGGCCCAGTGGCACCAGAAAACCCAACTCCTTCCTTCTTTTCTACTGCAAAATCCTTTAAGACTTTAATTCACTCAATCCAGCAATCTCCAAGCTTTCTATAAAGCCTCCAAATCTTTTTCCAATAAAATCTTACAGTAACATCAATACTTACTATTTTATTCTTTTGTTTTTCTGTTTTGTTGGTACCAGGGATTGAACCCAGGGGCAGTCTACCTCTAAGTTATACCCAGCCACTTTTATTTTTGAAATAGAGTCTAACTAAGTTGCTGAGGGTCTTACTTAAGTTCTTGAGGCTGGCCTCAAACCTGCAATCCTCCTGTTTCAGCTTCCCAAGTACTGTGAATATAGGTCTGCACCACCATGTCCAGCTCAACATCAATATTTAAACAGATAAAAAGTAGAATTGCTCTGACTAAAACATAGATAAGTTAGTCCACTTCTTCAGCCTCTTCCTACTTCCCAAATTTATCCTAGTAGCCTGTGAGAATCTACTTAAAAACCCAAGACTTGCCGGATGTGGTGGTGCACGCTTGTAATCCCCATGCTTGGGAGGTGGAAACAGGAGGATCGCGCTGGTTCGGAGCCAGCATTGCTGGCTTAAGAGACCCTGTTTCCAAATTTAAAAAATGTAAAATAGGTCTGGGAGTATAGCCCAGAGGTAGAAGGGCTTCCAGGAACCCCAGTACCACCAAAAAAAAAACAAAAACAAAAACCCAAGACTCACCCCGGCATGGTAGTGTACAGTTATAATCCCAGGATTTGGGAGGCTAGGACAGGAAGATCACAGATTCAAGGATAGCCTTGGCAAATAGTAAGACTTTCATCAACCTAGTAAGACCTGGCTTCAAAATAAAAATGAAATAAGGCTAAGGATGTACTTCAGAGGTAGAATACTCCTGGAATCAATCCTCAGTGCTAAAAAAAAAAAAAAAAAAAAGACTATATTTTAACCACCCCCATGTTTTGCTTAAGGTAACTGGAGTTCAAAGAAAATATGACTTAGAATCCCAGTCAGCTAATGCCAAGCTGGAACTCAAACCCATACATACTGCCTTTAAGGATAGCTGGTTTCCCATTTCATCTCAGTACTTCTTTGAGATTGATCTCTTAAAAATTAGCATAAAGGTTTTTTTTTGTTTTTTGTTTTTGCAGTGCTGGGGATTGAAACCAGGGTATTCTACCTTTGCACTACAACCCCAGCTCTGTTTTTTATACTTTATTTTAAAACGGGGTCTCACTAAGTTGCAGAGGGCCTCACTAAGTAGCTGAGGCCGGCAGGAAACCTGATCCTCCTGTCTCAGCCTCCCATTATACTGGAATTACAAGCTTGCAACACCACGCTTGGAAAAATGTGAGTTTCTTAAAACACAAGAGTTTGAGACATGTGCAATTTCCTCAGATAATATTTTCTACAGGGAAAAAATAAAACACTCAGATATGCAAGGACAATTTCACCAGGTAGTACTAAACAGCACAGAAATCCTCTGGTGCTCCCAAGCCTCACTAAAGCATCTGGTTGTTTGTAGAAACAGGCATTATTATGTTGCTAAGCTGGAAAGATTGCTAGTAGATAAATGAGACCCAAGAGGCTTCTGAAGGGATTCCCTGCATCCCCAGAGAATCCTTTAAAGACATGTGAGGTTTCTCCCCACATGCACCAAGCCTGAAACATTAACATAAACAGAATCTGTTTATCATAGTTAGCCTCTCCCTATATGGGGAAGGGGGAAGAGTGTGGAGGGGGCCGGGGGAAAGCCCACCCAGTGCCCTGTGCATATATCACCATCACTATGACTACACTGCACCAATGAAACTGTTACTCAAGGTCAGGCGTGGTGGTGCACGCTTGTAATCCCAGCATTCAGGAGGCTGAGATTGGAGGATCATGGTTCACAGACAGCCTCAGCTACTTAGTGAGGCCCTCTGCATATGTTTCAAAAATAAAGAATGAAAAATAGGGAAGGGGGTGTAGCTTGAAGGTAGGATGCCCCTGGGTTCTATTCCCAGACCTGCAAAAAAAAAAAAAATTGTTGCTCAAAAAGTCGGCTTCTTAATAAATGACACGGGTAGCCTGAGTCTCCAAGTTTCTCTACCACTGTGATAGCCAGATTCTAAGATGGCACCCAATGATGCCTACCTCCTGGTATTTGCACCATTGTGTAGCCCTCTCCAATCTAAAAAGAATACAGCAAAGGTGATGCTAAGTTACTTCTGAAATTAGACTATAACAGACACAGCACCTTCTGTTTTGGTTGCTTTCTTCTTTCTCAGATTACCTCTTTGGAGAAACCAGCCACATTTACTAATGTCTCCTTTATTCTCATGGAGTTTTTATCACTCCAGATATAAATGCAACCTTATCTTCCTATTCCTTTAACTTTCTTTGAAGCATTTTTCTAATTTAAATTGGCAGGTTAAAAACACATTTACCAAGCCAGCACAGGAGCACACGCTGTAATCCCAGCTACTCAGGAAGTGGAGGCAGGGAGATCACAAGGTCAAGGCCAGCCTGGACAACTTAATGAGGTCCTATCTCAAAATAAAACTTAAAAAGCTGGGGAGACAGGCATGGTGGCATATACTATAATCCCAGTACTTGGGAGGCTGAGAGAAGGATCACAGGTTGGAGGCTAGTGGGTGTAACAGCGAGACCCTCTTTCAAAATAAAAAGTAAAATAGAGCTGAGGGGGTAGCTCAGAGGTAGAACACCCCTGGGTCCAATCCCCAGTACCACACAAAGGGGGAGAAGTGTTAGGGATGTAGCTCAGTGTTAGAGAACTTACCTGCAAATGTCGAGACGCAATGGGCTCCCCAAATAATAAAAAAGAAACACCGCACATTTCCTATGGATGTTCCCTCCCTAAATCACGCTAAAATGATAGTAAGTATATAAAAAGGTATAAATCTCAATGATGAAGAGAATGTGTGAAGGCACATCAGGTGAGAGATTACAACAAATTTTGAAAATATAGACAATGAGTAAAGGTGTCACGACTTAAAAAGGAGAGCAAACAAAGCTATAATCTATATTATATATACCCAGGGACCTTGTATATAGTATATAGAATATACTATATACAAGGTCCCCGGGGCAGCAGAGATGTGTGCTTCCTGGACAACAGGATTACTGCATGGATAATTCTGGAGTGGATTAGAAGCATGAAGTATAAATCACTTGCTCAAAATCATACAGAACGCTCTTGGGTTCAAGTCCTACCACCAAAAAAAAAAAAAAAAAATCATAGTGTTAACAGGAATTTGAACTCAGGTTTTCTTATTTTTGTCATCCTTATATACCACATATGCTATTACTCCACGTAGGAGAATACAGAATGATCAACAGCCCATGCCACAAAACAAGGAGGAAGAGTTATTTTCCAAGGTCTACCTTTTGGTCTCCTTTACCAACTTCAAACGAGTCCTTTGGATTTGGGGGTCTCCCTGGTGAGAGCTCAAGCTGTTGGGATAAGAACCCCATTATTCCAACTGTCTGGTTTTACAGCTCTGAAAACATAAATTATTAGCACTTGCCCAAAAAAAAAAAAAAAAGCCAAGCTTACATCAATTCTAATAGGCAAATGTTTCAGAATACTGTTTCAGGTCAAAGCTGAGCTCATCCACCTTGCCTGTGGTAATGTGAGAGAAGCAGCTTTTCAACCCTTTTTAGAACAGAACATGCCCAAAGGTAGGTGTTGTTACATCTGCCAACCAGCTGAAATAGATTCCTTTTTAAATGCCAAATTATAGGACTGCCTGAGAATCCAATTAAGGCATTGAAGATTCTAGGGCAGTTTCTTAATACACAGCAATTACGTGAGAGCCAAAGCTATTTGGTAACCACCCTACCACACTCCCATTTGAACTCTTGTCCATCACTGCATTAAACACAACTACACCCCCAATTTGTGTCTATGATGCACACAGAAAGAGTACTAAACTGCAAGTAAGAAAAGTAGTTCTAAAAAACAGCTCAAGCTTTGGAATCTGCAAGCCTGGGTTTGAATCCCAGGTTGGGGCTGTGAGGTCGTAAATAAACCTCTCTGGGCCTCAAAGACCTCATATTATAAAAGAGGCATTATATCAATGTCAGACACCTGTTGTGATGACAAAGTGAAAATCTCTTTAGATCATCTGCAAAGCAGTAAGGCACTCAATATATGTTAGTTTCCTCTCTTATTATCTGGTATATGCTGGACACTTCTAACCTTAGAAGAGCTGACTGTCTTGGGGAAATGTCTAAGGAGAAATAGGATATATCAACAATTAATTTTAATAGAGTACAATAAAAGATATTGATTACGATAAATGCTATCATTTAATCAACTTAAAATATCCCCTCTGCAAGTGGAGAAATTAACCCAGACAGCTCAAGAGAGAAGCTCTTATCTACTGGCTAAGGAACCTGGGCTTTCTCTTCCTCTTTGAGGATAAGACTGACTTGATGGGTTTTTGGTGCAACCAGGTTTGAGGAAGGTGCTTCCACCACTTCCTGAGACCTTGCGTAACTGAATTCAACCTCAAAGGGGAACACTAGCCCACACAGAAACAGCTTTAAAAACTGTAAAGCAGGCAATGGACTTTGGCGTAAACTAGGCAGTGGGCTTAAAGAGAGACAGACAAAGGGAGTATCAGAGGCATCAACTTTCTGCAAAAGACCATTATCTAAATGTCTGTGTTAAAGCCGGGCATTGTGGCGCACGCGTGTAACCCCAGTACTTGGGAGGCTGAGACAGGAGGATCACAGGCTCGCGATCAGCCTCAGCCACTTAGTGGGGCCCTCGCAACTTAGTGAGACCCCGTTTCAAAATAAAGAATAAAAAAATAAAAAATAATAAAGACCCCGTTTCAAAATAAAGAATAATAAAATAAAGAATAAAAAAAATTTAAAAAAAGCTACTTTGAGCTATCTAGGGATGTAGCTCAAAGTAGAATGCCCCTGGGTTCAATCCCCAGCACAGAGAGAGAGAGAGAGAGAGAGAGAGAGAGAGAGAGAGAAGAGAGAGAGAGAGAGAGAGAGAAACGTCTGTGTTATCAGGGCCAAAGAGGTCATTCAGTTCCACTCCTCATCATATGTAAAAAGAAAGTAAAGCTCAGAGAGGTGACGGAGCAAGTAGAGCCACACCTAAGACCACATTAACACTATAGTTTAGACAGGCTCTTGAGCTTGTGTTATCTTGAATTTCTTCCAAATAACACAGTGAAGGTGTGTGTGTGTGTGTTACTAAGAGTTGAACCCAGGGGCATTCTACCTCTGAGCTACACACCCAGCCCTATTTTAGTTTTATTTTGAAACAGGGTCTCATTGGGTTGATGGGAGTCTCCCTACTTACTAAGGCTGGCCTCAAATCTGCCATCCTCCTGTCTCAGCCTCCCAACTACTGGGATTACAGACACTTGCCACCACCTCCAGCTGTGAAGATGTTATTTTAACAATGAAACATAATGCCAGGTGTGGTGGCACACGCTTGTAATCCCCGCGCTTGGAGGATGGAGACAGGAGGATTGCGCAGGTTCAAAGCCAGCAGCGCTGGGTTAAGAGACCTTGTTTCCAAATGAAAAGTATAAAATAGGTCTGGGAGTGTAGCCCGGAGGCAGAAGGGCTTCCAGGAACCCCAGTACCACCATAAATAAATAAATAAATAACAGTGAAACATAAAGATATTTTGGGGTATGTGTGAGTTTGATGATGATGGGAACATAACACAAGATCTCACACATGCTACGTAAATATTTGATCACTGAGCCACCACCCCAACTACCCCTCCTTGGTTTTTTTTTTTGAGTCAGGGTCTCACTGTGTGTTGTCCAGCAATTGTCCTGCCTCAGCCTCCTGAGTGTCTGTGACTACAGGCATGGGCCACGGCACCCAGCTAAGATCTTTGACGCATTATGCTTGTGTTTAGTTATCCCTATGGATTTATGGAGTAAATAATGTTCTTCTTTTTGATCCCATAATTTAAAATTTTCATCTTGAGATTAGCGCTTCCCTAGATAAATAATATGGACTAGAAAGCTGGGCATGATGGTGCATGCTTGTAATCCCACTACTAGGGAGGCTGAAACAGGAGGATCCAGGTTCACAGCCAGCCTCAGCTACTTAGTGAGGCCCTCCACAACTTAGTGAGACTCTGTTTCAAAATAAATAATAAAAAAATAGGGCTGGGGTGTAGCTCAGAGGTAGAATGCCCGAGTCCCACCCCCAGCACCACCAAAAATAAATAAAATAAATAAACTAGGAAACAGTTTCTCAATACCCACACCCCAAATGCACTTACTCTGAGTCTATCAAATTCTCGAATGTATTAAACAGCCAAAATGAAATATTTTGTTTAAAAAATAGTAAATCCTGGAGACGACGCGGGGAAAAAAAGAATCATCACACACACTGTTAATGAGAATGTAAATTAGTAAGCCACCATGGAAACAGTATGGAGGGTCCTCAAAAAACTAAAAATAGATCCACGATATGATCCAGCGACACTGCTCCTGG
Source organism: Muscardinus avellanarius (assembly GCF_963383645.1). Lineage (NCBI taxonomy): Eukaryota > Metazoa > Chordata > Mammalia > Rodentia > Gliridae > Muscardinus > Muscardinus avellanarius. The sequence goes on along the minus strand of NC_137786.1, from coordinate 173,908,134 downwards.
GTGTATACGTGAAGGAAATGAAGTCGGCCGACAGACACCTGCATGCCCGTGTCTACTGTGACTCTTCACAACAGCCAAGATAGGGAATCAGCCTAAGCACCCATTAACACAAGAGTGGATTAAAAAATGGAATATATACACAAGAGAGTTTTAATCAGCTGTAAAGAAGAATGAAATCATGTCATCTGCAAAAGATGGAAAGAATTGGAAGTTTTCTTGCACAGCAAAATGAGCTAGACACAGAAAGATAAGTATCCACATGATTTCTCTTGAATCTTAAGGATCTGAGAGGGACGATAAATTGAAAATAAAAAACAGACTATTAGGGATGGGGATGGAGATGGAGGAAGCGGAGGAGAGAAGAGGGCAAGAAAAGGTTGTAGGGAGGGTGGATATAACCAGAGCACAATACACAGGTACAAGAAAGTCACAGTGAAACACACTGAAATATACAATTAATATATTAATATGACTGATTTTCTTTTTTTTTTGGGAGGGGGGGATTGAACCCAGGAGCATTCTACTTCCAAGCTACACTCCCAGCCCTATTTTTTCTTATTCTTTGTTTTTGTTTTGAAACAGGGTCTAAGTTGTGGGGGACCTCATTAAGTGGCTGAGGTTGGCCGCAAACCTGGGATTCTCCTGTTTCAGCCTCCCAAGTACTGGGAAGCACTTGATTTCAATCCCAGTACTCCAAAGTACTGGAGTTGCAATCACGTGCCACCATACTCCAGCATGACTGAATAATTGTGATTAAAAAAACAAAATAAAACCGGGCATGGTGGCACACACTTATAATCCCCACGCTTGGGAAGCGGAGACAGGAGGATTGTGCAGGTTCGAAGCCAGCCTCTCTGGCTTAAGAGACCCTGTTTCCAAATAAAAATATAAAATAGGTCTGGGAGTGTAGCCCGGAGGTAGAAGGGTTTCCAGGAACCCCAGCACCACAAAAAATAAAAAAGAAAAGAAAAGAAAAAAAAAGAAAGAAAGAAATAGTTTCAGCCTTTATGCTGATAACAGGAACACAGATTTGAACCAGACAAAATCCCTGCCTTCAAGGAGCTCCCACTATAGTTGATGGGCTTGACAATAGGTGATTATCTTCTTACAGCTATAAAGACTTGGTTTCAAATGCTGATCTACACTTTATTAGCTAAGGCAAGTCAGTTCCTCCCAGACTACTTATCTGTGAAACTGAGGGTAATATCATCAGTCTAATTTAAAATGACACTTGCGAGTACTTGGCAAGATGATATATTAAAGCCGATCATGGTGGCGCACGCTTGGAATCCCAGCATTCGGGAGGCTGAGACCTGAGGATCGTGGTTCGCGAATAGCCTCAACTACTTAGTGAGGCCCTCTGCAACCAGTGAGACCCTGTTTCAAAATAAAGAATAAAAAATAGGGCAGGGTGTGTAGCTCGGAGGTAGAATGCCCCTGGGTTCTATCCCCAGACCCGAAAAAATAAAAGATGATATATTAAAGCACCCATTAGAATATCTGCTCCCCAGTATATGTATTTACTGACTTTATGGCTTATATGAAATTATGGGGGAATAAAAAGGGAAGAGACAACTTCTCAACAATATGTTTTCCCATAATCTTGAACCTTCTGAGGAAATGCTGTTTGCCTGATCATGCAACTTCATGTTCCCAGCCTCTCCTTCATTAGAACCACAAACCCCACTCCAATGTTAAAAACCAGAAAGAGGAACCAGGCAGGTCCCGCACAATGACTATGGCTGAAGGAAATAGCTATTGGACATAACCAAGTTTACAAAAGAAAATTCACCCAAGATCTACCCAGGCGTGGTGGAGAATGCTTGTAATCCCAGTACTTGGGAGGCTAAGATAGGAGGATCACAGGTTTGCGGCCAGCCTCAGCAATTTGTGAGGCCCTCCACAACATAGCAAGCCCCTGTCTCAAAATAAAAATTAAAATAGAGATGGGGCTGTAGCTCAAAGGTAGAAAGCCCCTGGGTTCAATCTCTAGTACCCCCCCCCCAAAAAAAAAAAAACCTGAAACTCTGCAAATCCTGAAGGCTAAACTAGAAAAGCCAGCTTGGTGTGGTGGTACACACTTGTAACTCCAGTACTTGGGAGGCTAAGACAGGAAGATCACAGGTTCAAGGACAGCCTCAGCAAGTAGTGAGACTCTCATTAACCTAGCAAGACCCTGTTTCCAAATAAAACAAAAATAGGGACTGTGATTTTAGCTTGGAGGTAAAATGGGTTCAATCCCTAGTGCCACAAAAAAATAAAAATAAAAACTAAAAAAGGCTGGTTAAATACAAATATCTCTGCAACATGGAGCTATGGTGAGAGATTAGGAAACACTAGGAATCTCTATGGAATTCTATGGGCCACAGTACTTCTCTACTTTAAATAGACACTCTTTCAATACACATACATATATGTATATGTATGCATATATGTGTGTATACATATGTGTGTGTGTGTGTGTATATGTGTGTGTGTGTGTGTGTGTGTGTGTGTGTGTGTATACATATGGGTGTGGTGATGCACGCCTATAATCCCAGCTACTCAGGAGGCTGAGGCAGGAGAATCACAAATTCAAAACCAGCCTGGTCCGGGCGTGGTGGCACAAGCTTGTAATCTCTACGCTTGGGAGGTGGAGACAGGAGGATCGCACAGGTTCGAAGCCAGCCTCGACCCTGTTTCCAAATAAAAATGTAAAAATAGGTCTGGAAGTGTAACCTGGAGGTAAAAGAGTTTCCAGGAACCCCAGTACCACCAAAAAATAAATAAATATATACATACATACATATAAAAAACCAGCCTGGGCAACTTAGCTAGACCCTGTCAAAATAATAAAATAAATTAAAATAAAGGGCTAGGTGTAGTTCCGTGGTAAAGTACTTATTTAGCATGTTCTAGGTCCTGGGTTTAATCCCAGTACTACAAAATAAACAAATATCTACTGTGGGTCAGATATTTGAAGCAGAAAATATAGACAGATATGGTTCCAACTTTTGCAGCAAAATAGTTTCAGAAACAGTTGATAATGAAAAAATATTTCACCACTAAGATCCTGACACACTGCTATTCAGTGGGCTGCAGGCCAAGAGTGACCAGAAGTAGTGCCACTTTTCCCATTTCTATTCTCACTCTCAAGTTTCAAAATACCAAATTTCCTTCTCCTCTTTTTCAACCCACTTACTACAAAATCTATCACTTTTAGTGGCCTTCCTCTGATAACAAGACCTGCCACACTACGGGCCTCTAGAGTTTAGACTGGAAACTTGACTCTAGCAAAGCGCAGACCTAGCTGGACGTGGTTGTGCATAATTGTAATCCTCATACTTGGGAGGCTGAGACTGGAGGAGCACAGGTTCAAAGCCAGCCTCAGTTACATAGTTAGGCCCTCCACAACTCAGTGTGACCCTGTTTCAAAATAAAGAATAAAAAATAGGGCTGGGAACCGGGCGTGGTGGTGCACGCTTATAATCCCAGCTCTTGGGAGGCGGAGAGAGGAGGATCGCACAGGTTCGAAGCCAGCCTCAGCTACTTAGTGAGGCACTCAGCAACTTAGTATGACCCTGTTTCCAAATAAAATATAAAGTAGGTCTGGGAGTATAGCCCAGAGGTAAAATAGCCCCTGGGTTCCACCCCCAGTACCACCAAAAAAAAAAAAAAAAAAAAAAAAAACAGGGCTGGGAGTATAGCTCGAAGGTGGTATGCCCATGGGTTCAATCCCAGTACCACACACACACACAAAAAAAAAAAAAAAAAAAAAAAAGCTCATGATTACCCCATCTATAGCTCCAGAATTATTAAACATCACCAAAAAAAAAAAAATTTTTTTTGTGGTACTGAGGATGGAACACAGGGGCATTCTACCTCCAACCGTACCCCAGCCCTATTTTTATTTTATTTTATTTTATTTGTGTGTGTGTGTGTGTGTGTGTGTGTGTGTGTGTGTGTACTGGGGATGAAACCCTTTCTACCTCTGGACTACACTCCCAGACCTATTTTATATTTTATTTGGAAATGGTCTCTTAAGCCAGAGAGGCTGGCTTCGAACCTGCATGATCCTCCTGTCTCCGTCTCCCAAATGCCGAATTACAAGCGTGCGCCACCGCAGCTGGCTATTCTTTATTTTGAAGCAGGGTCTCACTGAGTTGCAAAGGGCCTCGCTAAGTAGCTGAGGCTGTCACAAACTGCGATCCTACTGTCTCAGCCTCCTGAATGCTGGGATTACAAGCGTGCGCCACCACGCCCGGCTCACAAAATCACCTTTAAAACCGCAGAAGAGCCAGGCTATATTGGCACATGCCTGCAATCCCAGCTACTTGGGAAGCTGATGCAGAAGGATTGCCAAGTTCAAGGCCAGCCAGGGCAAATTAGCAGCACCCTATCTCAAATATAAAATATAAAAAGGATTGAGGATGCAGCTTGGTGGTAATGCACCCCTAGGTTAGATCCCCAGTATAAGGGATGGGTAGGGACTAAAAAGAAAAAAAGGAAAAAAAAAAGAAAAAGAAGATCAGGGATGTAGCTCAGTGGTACAGCACTTGCCAACAAGCATGGGCAAAGACCTGGATACCACAGTACCACAAAAAAAAAAAAAAAAAAAGAACAAGTTCTGCTATCTTTACAACTTTTAAGGAACAATTCTGAGAAGAAAGAAGTAAGTCTTCTGAGATCTCAGAGGTCTCATCTCTGATTGAACATCTTATCATGTGCCAGGCACCGTTTTGAATGCTCTATAATGGGGTTCAGAGGACACTACCCCAAAAATATGGCGGCTCCACATCTGAGAAAACAGCAGAAGCAGGAAGGTCATTCACCTTCCCTCACTCTTCTCTCCTACAACAGGTCATTAAGGCCTTCGTTCAGCCGGACATGGTAACACACATCTGTAATCCCAACACTTGGGAGGCTGAGACAGAAGGATCACAATTTTGAGGCCAGGCTGTGCAACTAACTGAGACCCTCAACAACCTAGTGAGACCCTGTTTCAAAGTAAAAAGTGCTGGGGGTGTAGCTTAGAAGTACAATTCAGGAAATACCCTCACCATTCTCAGAAGAAAGGAGTATCTGTGTCTCTGAAGACACAAAGACACAGAGAAGAATCTGAACACAGAATCTGCAGAGCTCCCCTCATTTATAATCATCAGGTCATACCCCACTTCTCAATCATACTTCTCTACAACTACCCACCTCTTTATCAAACTTAAGCATAAAAATACACAAGTTTACCTTTTTCTTTAGGTCTTTGTTTCCTTCTTAAAGGTTCCATGCTTAGTAAAACTTATATCAAACAAATCTGTATGGTTTTCCTTATCTATCTTCTGTTTTAACAGCCTCAGCCATGAACCAAGCAGTGGGAAGAAAAGGTGCTTCTTTACCCCTCCAATGACTTACACTAACATACTCAAAACGGCCTTGCAAGGGAGCTATTCTTGTCCTGATTCTACAAAGAAAGAACTATGTTCACAGAAATTAAGTGATTTTCCCAAAATCACACAGTTAATAAGAAGTGACGGAGCTAATTTATAAGCAAACTGACTGTCTTCACTTTAAAGCCGTCATTTTTTCCACTGCACCTCATTATTTTGTTCTAATAATAACCCTGTGAAGAGGTAGAAGAGGTATCAGCATCATCTCATCTTACAAATGGGAAAACTGCTCTAATGGGGAGGCTGAGACAGGAGGACTGCAGGCTCAAAACAGCCTCAGCCATTTAGTGAGGCACCCTGCAACCCGGCAAGACCCTGTTTCAAAACAAAACAGGGCTGGGGTTGTAGCTCAGAAGTAGACTGTCCCTAGGCTCAATCCCTAGTACAGATAAAAATGTAACAGAACATCTAAATCAATTCTAAATACCTTTCCCACTACAACCTAGTAAGTATTCTAAATTTAGAAAATATAAAATGTGGAAAAACCAAAAAGAGGGGGGGCATTATGATACAAATTAAAACAATGTCACAGAAGAAAATAAAAGGAATGAGTTATACTGCCAAGGCAGAACATAAAATATGTATGGTCACATCACCCTGAATACATATGAGGTCTAGGAGCCAAAAGAAGCCTCTATATCCACCCCTATGACAGCTGAAGTAAATAATTCATGTAACGCTGCAGGGTCAGAACACAGAGGCAGGACCTGTGCTCACACAGCTAAACCAGACCTGACTGGAATATGATCAAGGCCCCAAGTCCCCACGTGAACACTGAGAACCAAGAAATTGTCTTAAAAGGAAAGGCACCCCTAATAAGCCCCCAGAAAACCCGAGCGTGGTGGCGCCCAAGTAATCCCAGTACTTGGGCGGCTGAAACAGGAGGATCACAGGTTGGAGGACAGCAGAAGCCAAGTAGCGAGGCTCTCATCAACCTACTAAACCCTGTTTCCAAATAAGAAATAAAATTGGAGCTGGGCGTGGTGGCACACACTTGTAATCCCAGTACTTGGGAGGCTGAGGTAGGATCCAGTTTCCAGCCAGCCCCAGCGATTTAGTGAGGCCCTCTGCAACCTAGTGATACCCTGTTTCAAAATAAAAAGTAGAAAATAGGGTTGGGAGTGTAGCTCGGAGGTAGAAGGTTCCTGGGTTCAATCCCTGGTGAAAGAAAGAAAGGAGGAGGGAGGGAGGAAGGGAGGGAAGAAGGGAGGGAGAGAGGGAGGGAGGGAGAGAGGATGAATGAGAATAAAAATCGGCTGGGGTGTACACTCGAAGGTAGAATGCCTCTGGGTTCAATCCCCAGTACCACACACACAAAAACAAGTCCCCAGAATAAAGTTCATGCATTTTAGCCAAGTGTCAGCATTCAAATTCTGTACATATTTACTTATTAATATGTTCCACAGCTGAGGTATGGGGGCTTATGCCTGTAATACCAGTACTTAGAAGGCTGAGATAAGAGGATTGCAGCTTCATGACCAGTCTCAGCAACTCATTGAGGTCTCTGCAACTTAGTGAGACCCTGTTTCAAAATAAAAAATAAAATAGGGCCTGGGGGACACACACACATTACCCAATGAGCTTATAAACATAATGGTTTGGATTTAGAATGTCCCCCTATCTCTCACCAAAACAAGGTAGCAATGTTGGAGGCAAGGCTTGGTTGCTAAGGAGAGGTTACCAGGGTGTGGCATTAGAGATTATACGGTTTCTCCCCCTGCCCAAGCGCATGCTCTCTCTCTCCCTTTCCCTCTCTCTGATATGAACAGAGCCTTTGTGCTCTCCCCCTCTCCTCTCCCTACCACCATGCCCTGAGCTCTGCAGGCCTGGCCTAACATGGATTGAACATCTAAATCTTCAAAAAACTGTGAGCAAATAGACCTTCCTTTCTGTAAATTGTGTGGTCAGTCACTTTTTATTATGGCAGTGAGAATGACAACTGAGACACACCTACATCTATGGGTTATGTTCCCTATTTCACAGAAGGGGAGTCTAAAAATCAATGAGACAGAGACCAAAATGAAAATCCAATCTCCAATCTCAACTACAAGTTGAAAACTTTTTTTTTTTTTTTTTTTTTTTTTTTTGCACAGTACTAGGAATGGAACCTAGGGTCATTCTACCTCCAAGCTATGCCTCCCAGTCCTTTTTCTTTTTTTTTTTCTTTAATTCTTTTACTTTGAAACAGGGTCTCACTGAGTTGCAAAGGGCTTCACTAAATAGTAGCTGAGGCTGTCCACGAACCTCAATCCTCTTGTCTCAGCCTCCCGAATGCTGGGATTATTATAAGCATGCACCACCACACCTGGCTAAAAACACTTTCAAGCAGGGCAAGATGGCACACACTTAGGCTGAGACAAAAAGATTGCAGGTTCAAGACAAGGCTCAGAAATTTAGTGAGACCCTCGGCAACTTATCAAGACCCTGTTTCAAAATAAAATTGGGCTGGAGATATAGCTCAGAGGTAGAGTGCCCTGGGGTTCAATCCCCAGTAGAAAGGAAGAAAGAAAGAAAGAAAGAAAGAAAGAAAGAAAGAAAGAAAGAAAGAAAGAAAGAAAGAAAGAAAGGAGGGAGGGAAAAGAGAATAAACTTTCTACTTTATCCCTATTATATCCCTACCTCCTTCATTGTACAGGTCCCTCAGACACATATTAATCAGTTTTATATCTCAAAACAACTTCGTAAGAAAAATATTCAAGATTCCTCAAGAATTGCCCCTATCCACCATTACAGTTTTAAAACACGCTTGCCGGGCACGGTGGCACATGCTTATAATACCATCACAGGTTCACTGCCAGCCTCAGCTACTTAGTGAGGCCCTTTGCAACTTAGTGTTTCAAAATGAAGACCCTGTTTCAAAAATAAAGAATAAGGGGCTGGGGATATAGCTCAGTGGTAGAGAACTTGCCCAGCATGTGTGAGGCCCTGGGTTCAATCTTTAGTACTGCAAAAACAAACAAAACAAAAAAACAAAATAAAGAATAAAAAATAGGGCTGGCCCCAGCTGTAGGCAGCTGCCTAGGCTGCTTTGTACCCAGGCACGTGTTACACGCTGGGAGAACAGCTTATAGCTGGTTGGCATTCTGGTCTTGGTTCATGCCAACCCTGTGTTAACTATACCAGGATGTCAGCATAGTAGAAAATAAATAGGGCTGGGGGTGTAGCTCAGAGGTAGAATGCCCCTGGGTTTCATCCCCAGTACTGCAAATAATAAAATTAAACAAATAAATAATAAGATGCTATTGGCTGCCCACTCAGCATCCATTCTTTCTTCCCTCTTCCTAAAAGAGCCTAATTTTTATTAGGTATTCATCCCTCATCACCCTGTTACTAAGACAGTTCTAAACTTTTACTACACAATCATAACCACCTGAATGATTTATAAAAACAGATTCCTAGATCCCACAACCCCAGTTTTTGACTCATATGTCTAGGATATGGCTCAAAATTTTGCTTTTAAAGTGTGTTCGCAAGCTGGGCCAGCGCTCTGCCACTGAGCTCCCGGGCTCGGTCTGATTCTACATCCAAACCAAACATGGTGATCATATTCTTCTTGCCAGCAGTTAGTTCCTCAATGGTTATTCTTAACCACTCAGGTCCTGGCATGTCCCTGGAAACTCACAGTTCAAGGATGGGCAAGTCCAGAAGAGTGAAAAGACTGGGGGATTGAAGGAGGTCCATTCTGGGAAATGAAATCAGCGCCTGACAGGCTGGACCTCAACCGTCTACTTAACTATCTTCTTTCTATCTATCTATCAATCAATCAATCAATCTATCTATCTATCTGTCTACCTACCTACTGATCTCTCCTCCTCTTCCCTCTCTCCCTCCCCTTCTCATCCACTGGTAAACAAAGCAGCTTATCTTCCTAACTATTCCTATCAGATGATTTACTACCGTGATGGATGCTAGCTTAGGATAAAATACAAATGTGATATAAATTTCAATGTGATCCAACAAAATTTGAGTCATAATTTCGACCAGTGGAATTTCAAATACAAAATTTACTCGTAGAAGGGGTATCAGTCCCCTGAATGTTCTCTATGACACAATCAGTAAACTGGTTTCCACAACACTTATTTAAACTTTCTCCTAGCTTAGATCTGGGACTACAAAAATTGAATTTTTTTTTTTCTTTTTCTCTTTCGGTACTGGATATTGAGCCTCAGGGGCATTCTACCTCTGAGTTGCATCCCCAGCACTTTTTTTTTTTTTTTAAACAGGTTCTTGTCTGTCAAAGTTGTTGAGGCTGACCTCACACCAGCAATCCTCCTGTCTCAGCCTCCCACATACTGGCATGCATCATCAGAAATGGCCAAAAAAAATTATATTTTCTAGTTAATCTTATAAATGCAATTTAGAAAGCTGGGTGTGGTAGCACATGCTTGTAATTCCAGTACTTGGGAGGTTGAAACAAGAGTATTGCAGGTTTTAAGGCAGCCTCAGCTACTTAGTGAGGCCCTCCTCAACTTAGGGAGACTCTTTCAAAATAAAGAATAAAAAATAGGGCTGGAGGTGTTAGCTATGTTTCATCCTCAGTTACACACACACACACACACACACACACACACACACAAATGCAATTTAGGTTCTATCAAGAAAATGCTCAGATTAGATACTAAGGTGGAACTACATTAGATGAGGGTCAGGGTTAGACAGAGGACATCGCTTTCCCTGGAACACACTGTAGCAGAGGGAGCGCAGCTCTAGACGCTCCAGCGGCAGCAATAACCTTCTGATTCTGGCAAAACAGCACCATCTCTCGGAGCTCGGGTTTCATTCTCTTTTTCCACGTGTAGAACATACGTTCATAAGAAGACCAGAGCCAAGCATGGTGGCACACACTTGTAATCCTAGTGCTTGGGAGGCTGAGACGGGAGGACTGCAGGTTCAAAGCCAACCTCGACAATTTAGCGAGGTCCTCCGCAACTTAGCGAGACCCTGTTTCCAAACAAGAAATAAAATCAGGCTGGGATTTAGCTCAGAGGTAAAAGATAAATATATAGATATAGATAATAGATAATATAGATATAGATATATATGCTGGGCGTGGTGGTACACACTTGTAATCCCAGCATTTGGGAGGCTGAGAAAGAAGGACTGAGGTTCAAGGACAGCCTCAGCTACTACTTAATGAGGCCCTTTGCAACTCAGTGAAACCTTGTTTTAAAATAAAGAATAAGAGCCGGGCGTGGTGGCGCACGCTTGTAATCCCAGCATTCGGGAGGCTGAGACCTGGAGGATCGCGGTTCGCGGACAGCCTCAGCTACTTAGTGAGGCCCTCTGCAACTCAGTGGGACCCGGTTTCAAAATAAAGAATAAAAAATAGGGCAGGGGATGTAGCTCAGAGGTCAAATGCCTCTGGATTCCAACCCCAGACCCACAAAAAAAAATAAATAAGTAAATAAAATAAAATAAAATAAAGAATAAATAAATAAATAAATAAATAAATAAATAAATAGGGCTAGGGGTATAGCTCAGAGGTAGAATGTCACTGGGTTCCATCTCCAGTACTGCCAAAAGTAAATAAATTAAAATAAAATAAAAATAAGCAAGAAATAAGAACACCAGGCACTTTGTACCTATCCTCACAATGTGGAGTGTGCTAAAAACAGAGGAGCCATTCTTCAGGTGGATGCCTGTAATCCCACTTCTTAGGAGGCTGAGACAGGAGGATTGCAGGTTCTAGAACAGCCTGAGCAAGTAGTGAGACTCTCATCAACCTAGGGACACCCTGTTTCCCAATAAGAAATAAAATCAGGCTGGGGTGTAGCTTGAATGTAGGATGCCTCTGGGTTCAATTACCAGTACTCAATCTAAATAAGTAAGTAAAGTAAATAAATAAATAAAACAGGCTGGGGGTATACCTTGGAGGTAGCCTGGCTTCAATCTCCCAGCACCATACACACACACACACACACACACACACACACAGAGAGAAAGAGAGAGGGAGAGAGAGAGAGAGAGAGAGAGAGAGAGAGAGAAGAGAGAGAAGAGAGAATATTAAAAAAAAATTAAAACTACAGATGTTACCTCTCCCATATTACACAGTCAGGAAATGACAGGGCCACAGGATTCAAAATTAAGTAAAAGGCAGAGGTTTAACTACTACAAAATATAGAAAAGATAAAGTTACATTTATGAGACAGAGCTTTGTTGAAATGTGAGCTACTGAATTAATGTGCTATGGGGCTTTGTTTTGGTTTTTCTTATCTTCCCTTTTTGATACAATGAGGGGTTAGACTTCCAAGGCTGCTGTCATGTCCAGCCTCTGTTTCTATGGTTTCAAAAACAATACAAAAAGGTATTCAGCTGCCTAGTTCAAATGTTACTGAAAAGATACTCTGAAGGATGCCAGTGTGGGGTTCTTAGCCACCGGCTGGGACCATGTGCTTCCAAGCCTTCATTAAGGGGCACATTAGCATGACATTAATTGGTAGAAACAGCTGTAGCACAAACCTCCAACAGACAGGGGGCCAGAGACACGGAAAACAAAGAGAGAGCAGAAAGCAACGATTGGCTGACCTGGCGCTGTTGAGGTCAGGCGCGGCATTGGGTCCCTCTGCATTCTAAGTTCGCATGAATGTGGATGCCCAGGCAGCAGGCAAAGCCTCTCTCATTTCCATCTCAATCTCCAGGAAGAATTATAATAAGAACAAGAGCTACTGAGGCAGAGAACAGATTCTGAATATTAAAGTTCACACTAGACAGAAACTGGCAAAAGAAAGAATAAGAAGTTTTTCTTACGGGCCAACCAAAGCGTCACACTCACCACAAGACCTGCCATGCAAGCTCGGGGTCATACTGTACCTTTTGAGAAGCTTTTCGAACTCCCTTCAATTGTTTCTCACTTTTTCCTTTACCCTTATACACTTACTACACATTGCAGGAATAGAATGAATAAAACACAATCCCAATCTCAGGGAACTTAATCTAATGAGGGAACCTGCACACACAGAGGATCCTTGTTTTCCAAGGATAACTACTACCTAAAAATATCACTGACGTTAACTGATGCCAGATGCAGTAGTGCACACCTATAATCCCAGTACTTGGGAGGCTAATACAGGAGGATTGCAAATTCAAGGCCAGCCTCATCAACTTGGCAAGATTCTCAGCAACCTAGCAAGACCCTGTTTCAAAATGAAAGCAAACAAACAAAAGAGCTAGCATTATAGCTTGGAAGCAGAATGCCCCTTGGTTCAATCCCTGATACTACTACTACTACTAATAATAATAATAATAATATTAATAATAGTAATAATAATAAATACAATTAACTGACACCCTCGGTTACTTAGTGCAACCCTGCTTCAAAATTAAAACTAAGCCGGGCGTGGTGGTGCACGCTTGTAATGCCCGTGCTTGGAAGGTGGAGCCAGGAGGATAGCGCAGGTTCGAAGCCAGCCACGCTGGCCTAAGATACCCTGTTTCCAAATAAAAATATAAAAAGTAGGTCTGGGAGTGTAGCCTGGAGGTAGAAGGGCTTTCAGGAACCCCAGTACCACCACCAAAAAAAAAAAAAAATTAAAACTAAAATAGGAGCCAGGCATGGTGGCACACACTTGTAATCCAAGTACTTGGGAGGCTGAGACAAGAGGATCGTAGGTTCTTGGCCAGCCTCAGCTACTTAGTGAGGCCCTTTGCAACTTAGTGAGACCCTGTTTAATAATAAAGAATAAAAAATAGGGCTGGGGGTGTAGCTTGGGAGTAGAATGCCCCTGGGTTCCATCCCCAGTACCTCCAAAAGAAAAACCAAACCAAGATTAAGTGGCTCAGTTTTAGAAACTTGGAAGTTTAAAAGCAGGGTGCTGGGCCGGGCGTGGTGGCGCACGCTTGTAATCCCCGCACTTGGGAGGCAGAGACAGGAGGATCGTGCAGGTCTGAAGCCAGCCGTGCGCGCTGGCTTAGGAGACCCTGTTTCCAAATAGAAAAATGTAAAAATAGGTCTGGGAGTGTAGCCCGGAGGTAGAAGGGCTTCCAGGAACCCCAGTACCACCAAAAAAAAAAAAAAAAAAAAAAAAAAAGCAGGGTGCTGGCGATGGCCTCATGCTGCTTCAGCTCATGGAAGAAAGCAGAGGCACAAACGCCGAAGTGTGGACGACAAAACACAAGGGCACACTTGCTTCCACACAACTGGTTCTGGTGATGCCTAACTCAGTCCCGTGACAAAGTTATCAATCTCTCTCAAAAACCTCATCCTCTCCTAAAGGCCCCGAGTCCCAACACCACAATGGTCATCAAATTTCAGCATGCGCTGTGGAGGGGGCAAACCATAGCAAAGAGCAAAGTCAAGAACAGATGCGGACCCAAGCAGACTCTTAGGTTCCGTAGTGGGGATATGAAGCAGCTATTTCTTCTGTAATATATGAGGCACAGGGGGGTAGGAAAGTAGGGAGAACGGCAGGGAGAAAGTGGTAGGTGGAGAACTGGGAGCGAACTGAAGATAACCAAGAAGAAAAGCATGCTATTTCCAAGTGGGAAAACTAGTTTGTGGAAATGAGATATGAATCAATTAAATAGGACACCTTAAGAAATCATTACAAGAAAGGCTCTGGAGGCATTTTCAGTTTGCAAATATTAAATCTTGTCAAGTGCCCATTAGGGCCTCCGCCCTCTGATCTAGTAATCCCACCCACGGGAATGTATTCTAAAGGAATCTTTGAAAGAAGAAAGCTATATGCAACGTTATAGGTAAAAACACAGTAGTTACAGAGCAGGGTAATTTATAAGAGGAAAAGAAAAACTTACATGGTTGTGATGGTTTAGTTTTTGTGGAGGTTTTTTGGGAGTTTTGTGAAGGCGGAAATGGGGATTGATCCCAGGGGCATTCTACCTATGAGCTACACCCTAGTCCTATTGAAACAGGGTCTCACTAGGTTATTGAGAGTCTCAACTTGCTGAGGTTGTCTTCGAACCTGTGATCCTCCTGTCTCAGCCTCCCTGATTACAGGCGTGAGCCACCACACCTGGCTGCGATGGTTAGTTTTATGTGTCATCCTAGCTAAATTATAGTAACCAGTCAGTCAATTAAACACCAATACAGAAGTTGCTTTGAAGGACTTTTGTAGATATGGCTAACATCTATAATCAATAGACTTTAAGATTATTCTCAGACCAGGTGTGGTGGCACACATTTATATCCCAGTACTTGGGAGGCTGAGAAAGGAGGATCCCAGGTTTGAAGCCAGACTTAACTATTTAGTAAGGTCCTCCACAAATTAGTCAGAACCTGTTTTAAAATAAAGAATAAAAATAGGGCCAGGCACGGTGGTGCATGCTTGTAATCCCCACACTTGGGAGGCGGAGACAGGAGAATCATGCAGGTTTGAAGCCAGCCTCGCTGGCTTAAGAGATCCTGTTTCCAAATAAAAACATAAAAACAGGTCTGGGAGTGTAGCCTGGAGAGGTAGAAGGGTTTCCAGGAAGCCCAGTAGCACCAAAAAAAATAAAATAAAATAAAGAATAAAAGTAAAATAAGGCTAGCAGGGTAGCTCAGAGGTTGAATGTCCCTGGGTTCAGTCCTCTGAACCACACAAAGAAAGATTATTCTCCATAATTTGGGCAGGCTTCACCCAATCAGTTGAAAGGCCTTAAGAAAAAACTATGGCTTCTCTGAGAAAGAAAGAATTCTCCTACTAGATCCTTTCTTTGGTAGACCCTGACTGATACAATGATTCATTATTTAGGTTCATTATGGAATATTATGTTAAGTGTTATAATGAAGACTAAGGAATAACACAGTATAATAATTATAGGCCAAGAAAGAAAGTAAACAAATACTGGTCTATATTATGATTACAACATATAAATATGTGTCTTTACAAATATACCAAAAGTCAGGAACAAAAAAGAATTTGTTAGAATGACATCATCAGGGGCCGGGATTGTAGCTCAGTGGCAAACTGCCTGCTTTGCAGGTGTGGTGCTCTGGGTTCAATCCCCGGTTCCAAAAAAGACAAAAAAAAGAACCCCTTTAAAAAAAATAATAAGCTAAGAATGACATCATCAGAGCCAGGTGTAGTGAACCACCCTTGTAATCCCAACATTTGGGAGACTGAGACAGGAGGATCCCGGTTCTCAGACAGCCTCAGCTACTACTTAGTGAGGTCCTTTGCAACTCAGTGAGACCCTGTTTCAAAATAAAGAATAAAAAATAGGGCTAGGGGTGTAGTTCAAAGGTAGAATGCCCCCTTGGTTCCATCCCCAGTACCACAAAGGAAAAAAAAAAGAATGACATATCAAAGCTCAATTTTACAATTTTAAAGTTATTAAAAGTGCTAAAAAAAAAAACTAGATTACAAAAAAGAGCTCTGTTGCCAAGTGTCGTGGCACACGCTTATAATCCCAGTACTTGGGAGACTATGACAGGAGGATCACAGGTTCAAAGACAGCCTCGGCAACATGAAACCCTGTGCAACTTAGTAAAATTCTGTTTCAAAACAATAAGATAGGACTGGGTGTGTAGCTCAGTGGTAGAATGCCCCTGGGTTCCATCCCTAGCACCACATACACACGCACGCACGCAGGCACGCACACACAGAAAAGGGGCTCTGCAGTTTTAATGAGAGAAAGTATGAGCAAGCATTGTCACGTATGCACTTGTAATCCCAGCTTTTTGAGCTGAGGTAGAAAGCTGGCCATTTTAAGACCAGTCTGGGCAACTTAGTGAGACCCTGTTTCAAAATAAATAAATAAAAGTGGCTGAGGATGTAGTTCAATTCAATCCCCAGTACCAAAAGAAATTTAATATTATGCATGGTAAGCATCAGAATTCTGAAGCACTTTGAAGAAATTAACACTAATCCAAAAGAAAACTGCCACCAGGTTCGGTGGTGCATGCATATAATACCAGTTCTAGGGAGGCTGAGACAGGAGGGCTGCAGGTTTGAGGACAGCCTCGGCAATTTAGTGAGGCACTCACAACCTAGTGAGACCCTGCTTCCAAATAAGAAATAAAATTGGTCTGGGGGTATAGCTTGACCCAATTCCCAGGGAAGGAAGGAAGGAAGGAAGGAAGGAAGGAAGGGAGGGAAGGAGGGGAAGGAAGAAAGAAAGGGAGGAAGGAAGGGAGGGAGGGAGGGAGCGAGGGAGGGAGGAAGTCAATTTTGAAACACTGCCTTGGATAGTATTAAAAAGAACTGACCCTCTAGAAGGCAAACATGCCTAAAAGGGCCTCAACCCAATGCCATTTTGTAGTAATATTCAACTCCTCAATTCAAATAAAAAAGCACACAGAATGGCTGATAATCAGCTTAAGAATTTTCCATACCCTTAACTAGCATCGGGCATGCCTTCAACATCTACTCAGGTCAGGGTATTTGCACTAGGAAGCTAGCTACTTACTTAGTACAATGAGGTTTCTTCTTTTTATCTCCCTCAGACAGATCTTGGAAGAATTCTTTAATGAGAAAATCAAGCCAGGCGTGGTGGCGCACGCTTGTAATCCTAGCATTTGGGAGGCTGAGACAGGAGGATCCAGGTTTGTGGCCAGCCTCAGCTACTTAGTGAGGCTCCCAGCAACTTAGTGAGACCCTGTTTCCAAATAAAAATATAAAATAGGTCTGGGAGTATAGCCCGGAAGTAGAAAACCCCTGAGTTCCACCCCCAGTACCACCAAAAATGAAATAAAAAAAAAAACTCTTGAGTGTCTGCCGGGAGTGGTGGCACACGCTTGTAATCCCAGCATTTGGGAGGGTGAGACCGGAGGTTTGCGGTTCGCGGACAGCCTCAGCTACTCAGTGAAAGCCGGTTTCAAAATAAAAATAAAGAATAAAAAATAGGGCAGGGGGTATAGCTCGGAGGTCGAATGCCTCTGGGTTCAAAAAAAAAAAAAAAACCTCTTGAGTGTCTACTATACACTCAACCATGCACCAAAAAAGATACTTTTTAAGAAAAAGGGGGCTATGTTAAACCTCAGTCCCTTTAGGCAGCCATGCCTTCAGAAGAAATGATTCTCAGGAGCTTAAGGGCCAACAGACATTCATCAAATAAAGCCACAGAACAGCAAGTAAGAATATGGTTCTGTGGCCACGAGTGGTAGTGCAAGCCTGTCATCCTAGCACTTGGGAGGCTCAGACAGGAGGATTGCAGGTTTGAGGACAGCCTCAGGAACACAGCAAGATTCTCAGAAACCTAGTTAGGTACTGTTTCAAAATAAAAATAAAAAGGGCTAGGGTAGTGTACCTCAGAGGTAGAATTTCCCTGGGTTCAATTCTGAGTACCACAAAAGAACAAAGAATATGGTTTTGTGTAAAAAAATAATGATATGTGAAAGTTTAATGGTGAAATATACCAACATCTGCAACTTATTTGGTAATGCTTCAAAATATGGATTGATAAATATACTAAGGAATGAATAAACATTCAATAAAGCAAATACAGTGAAATATCAAAGAATCAAATAATGAGCACATGGGTATTCATGTACATACTACCCCCACCAGTATTTATTATAATTTTTTTTTTTTTTGGGTGGTATTCGGGGTGGAACCCAAGGGCCTTCTACCTCTGGGCTATACTCCCAGACCTATTTTATATTTTATTTGGAAACAGGGTCTCACTAAGTTGCTGAGAGCCTCACTAAGTAGCTGAGGCTGGCTTAGAACCTGTGCGATCCTCCTGTCTCAGCCTCCCAAGAGCAGGGATTATAAGCGTGTGCCACCACCCCCGGCATATTATTATAATTTTTTTTATAGTTTTGAACCTAAGGGCATTCTACCTCCAAGCTATATCCCCAGCCCTATTTTTTATCCTTTATTTTGAAACAGGGTCTCATTAAGTTTCAGAGGACCTCATTAAGTAACTGAGGCTGACCACAAACCTATGATTCTCCTGTTTCAGCCTCCCAAGTACTGGAATTATAAGCATATGCGCCTATACCTGGATTATAAAAATGTTTCAACATACATAAAGCTGAAATAAATATAGGATAAAGTTTCAAGATAAGTCAATAGAAAGGCCTTTTTTGGCCCCAGGGACTAAACACGGGAGCACTGGGAAACTGATATGGGAAGATCGCAAGCTGGAGGCCAGCGTGCAGGAATTTAGCAAGAACTTTTTTTTTAGGTTTTTTTCTTTTTAAGTGTGTGTGTGTGTGTGTGTGTGTGTGTGTGTGTGTGTGTGTGTGTGTGTTACAGGAGACTGAACCCAGAGACATTCTACCTCCAAGCTATCGCCCCAGCTCAATTTTTGTCTTAGCTAGGTTGCTAAGAGTCTTGTTAGCCAGGTGTGGTGGTGCAGGCATTTGGGAGCCAGAGACCAGAGGATCACGGTTCACAGACAGCCTCAGCTAATTACTGAGACCCTCTGCAACTCAGTGAGACCCTGTTTCAAAAAAATAAAGAATAAAAAATAGGGCTGGGGG
Source organism: Muscardinus avellanarius (assembly GCF_963383645.1). NCBI lineage: Eukaryota > Metazoa > Chordata > Mammalia > Rodentia > Gliridae > Muscardinus > Muscardinus avellanarius. The sequence continues at coordinate 173,889,345 of NC_137786.1, read as the reverse complement.
TGTAGTTGAGAGGTACAATGCCCCTGGGTTCCATCCCCAGTGCCCCCCCCACACACACACACACAAGTGGGCTGGGGGGTGTAGCTGGGAGATACAATGCCTTTGAGTTCCATCCCAGGTACCGCCAAAAAAAGAAAAGTCTCACTAAATTACTAAGACTAGTCTTGAGCCTGTGACCCTCCCAACTACTGGGAATACAGGCATGTGTCATGTCACCCTGCCTGGCTCCTGAGATCCTTTTTCTAAATAAAAAATAAAAAGGGCTGGGGTGTAGCTCAAAGGTAGACTATCCCTGGGTTCAATTTCCAGTACAAAAACAACAAAAGAATTTTAAAGTATATTATTACAGCTTTTTCCCACTCCGCTAAACTGTTTTTGTCTGTGTTTCTTAAATTACAAATTACATAATTTTTGTTTGTTTGTTTATGGTACTAGGGCTTGAACTCACGGGCATTCTATCTCTGAGATACACTCCCCGTCAGCCCCTCCCCACTTTTTTTTTTTATGGTACTGGAGATTGAACCACGGGGCATTCTACATCTGAGCCCAATTTTTATTTTTATTTGGAAACAGGGTCTCACTAGGTTGATAAGAGTCTCACTACTTGCTAGGATTAAAGGTGAATGTCATTGCACCCAGCTTATTTTTTATTTTGAGATAGAGTTTCACTAAATTGCTGAGGGCCTCACTAAGTTGTTGAGGCTGGCCTTTAACCTATGATCCTCCTGTCTCAACCTCCCAAAAACTGGGATTCCCATCATGTGCCACTGTGCCTAGCTTATATTTACTTCTTAAATTAATCAAGTGATAACTATCCTGAGGGGCTGGGGCTGTAGCAAAGTGGTAAAGCATGTGTTTAGCATGCTGTAGGCTCTGGGTTCGACGCCCAGCACAAAACAAATAGCCAGGTGGCACATGCTTGTAATCCTAGTACTTGGGAGGCTGAGACAGGAGGATCACAGGTTCAAGAACAGCCTCAGCAAGTGATGAAACTCTTTTATGGGGGGGGGAGGTATGGGGATGGAACCCAGGGACATTTGACCTCTGAGCTACACCCCCTGGCCTATTTTTTATTCTTTATTTTGAAACCGGGTCTCACTGAGTTGCAGAGGGCCTCACTAAGTAGCTGAGGCTGTCCGCGAACCACGATCCTCCAGGTCTCAGCCTCCCGAATGCTGGGATTATAAGCGTGCGCCACCACGCCCAGCTCTCTCTTTTTTTAAAGTACTGGAGATTTAATCCAGAGGTATTCTACCTCCAACCTACAACCCTAACCTAATTTTATTTCATTTTATTTCTTATTTGGAGACAGGGTCTCACTGGGTTGCTGAGCTGGTTTTGAACCTGCAATTCTCCTGCCTCAGCCTCCCAAGTACTGGGTTCACAAGCATGTGCTACCATGCCCAGCAGTAGTGAGACTTTCATCAACTTAGCAAGACACTGTTTCAAAATAAAACAGGAGCCGGGCATGGTGCAAGCTTGTAATCCCAGCATTCAGAAGGCTGAGACAAGAGGATCGTGGTTCGTGGACAGCTTCAGGTACTTAGTGAGGTCCTTTGCAACAGTGAGACTCTGTTTCAAAATAAAGAATTAAAAAATAGGGCCGGGGGTATAGCTCAGAGATAGAATGCCCCTTGGGTTCCATCCCCAGTACCATTAAAAATAAAATAAAATAAAAATAGGGCCAGGCATGGTGGTGCACACTTGTAATCCCTATAATTAAGAGGCTGAGACAGGAGGATCATGGGTTTGAGGCCAGCCTTGGCTACTTAGACTCTCTACAACTTAGTGAGACCCTGTTTCAAAATAAATAATAAAAATGGGCTGGGGATATAGCTCAGAGGTAGAATGCCTCTAGGCTCAATGCCCAGCACCAAAAATAAAAATAAAAAAATAAAATACAATAGGGCTGGGGTGTAGCTAAAAGGTAGAATGCCACCGGACTCAATCCCTAGTATCACGTGAAAATAAAATAAAGATATCCTGATACCAAATAAAAACCTCAGACTCCGGACTAGTCAGAAAACTCTGGATGGGAAACCATCTTAAATGAAAGAATGTTATAAAATAGTCATTCTCCAACAGGTAATAGTAGAACCAAATTTTCTATGAGAAAAAAATGTATTATTTCAAAATAAAAAAAAACCACAAACATATCTTTAAGACAAACAAGGCGGTTTATATAAAGACACTCAGCTGAAAAAATAACTATCTGAAAATATCTTAATTTGCTGGACTATGATTACCAATTTCTGGGGGTAAGGGAGGTAATCCTGGTGATTAAGGAGAATTCTAGGAAATGCTCAAAGAATCTTAAGAGTTAAAAGTACTGTTAGCACTTAACCTCAAACTCCCAACTAACAGCCAACATTAGTCAAGCACTCTCCCGCTGGCCAACATCTGTGCGTTCATATTCATGAAACCCCCTTGATCCACACAACCTGTAAAGGCGTAAGACAACTATGGCATACAAGCGTGGTGGCGCACGCTTGTAATCCCCGCGCTTGGGAGGCAGAGACAGGAGGATCGAGCTGGCTTAAGAGACCCTGTTTCCAAAAATAAAAAAGTCTGGGAGTGTAGCCCGGAGATAGAAGGGCTTCCAGGAACCCCAGTACCACCAAAAAGAATTAAAAATAAAGAATAAAGAATAGGGTTGGTGGTGTCGCTCTGAGGTAGAATGCCCCTGGGTTCCACCCCCACCCGTACCTAAAAAAAAAAAAAAAGTGAAAAGAATTGGCTTCAAATCCATGCCTTGCTGTGTAGCCCCAGACAACTCAATTAACTTTTGTTTTCTCGCCTATGGAATGAAGACAAAATAGCACCTGTCCTAGATAACCTATGGGACTGTTCAAAGAACAAAGTGAGACATATTAGTGAAAGTAGTTTGTATGCTGTACACAAGGCCTTTCTGCCTGTCTGCCTGTCTCTGTCTGTCTGTCTGTCTCTCTCTATTCTCACCACTCCCTACCTTGAGCCCTAACCTCGAAGAATCCTAAACTACTCAGGGCTCCCCTAACAGACTCTCAAATCTTCTGACCTTCCTAGCTGCTCTTTCAGAAGGTCCTTCTCCCCTTCCCACCCTCCCCCACTGAGCCGGATTAACCTCATTGAACCTATATCAGACCCTAAGGTGTCACTTCCTTCAAGAAGTCTTGCTAGGCCACCCCCATGTTCAGCAGACGCCCTTCTTTTGTGTTCACACAGCACCCGCACACATCTATATGTGTCATTTTTTGTCTCAATATAATTGTCTATATTCGTCTCTGTTTCTCCAGGAACTATAAACTCCAGAGTAGGAAATGCATATGACTCATTTGTTTCTTCAGAGTCAGACAATGTCTGAGGCTTAATATGTATTCAGCAAAAAATAAATGAACTTTAAATGAAATTCTCTCTTTCATATAATAGATACATAAGATTATGTTTAAACAAAATATTACAAGACAGTGCTTTTCAATCCTGGTTAAACAGTAGAGTCACCTGTAAACCTTTAAAATTAGAGATACCACCAGGCACAGTGGTACACGCCTGTAATCCCAGTGCTTGGGAGGCTGAGACAGGAGGATCACAGGTTTGAGAACAACCTCAGCAACTTAACTAGAACTTTTATTTCAGAATAAAAATTTTTTATAAAGGGCTAGGGGTATCCAGGCATGGTGGCACACACCTGTAATCTCACAACTTGGGAGGCAAACAGGAAGATTGCAGGTTCAAGTCCAGCCTCAGCAATTTAGCAAGACCCGTGTTTCAAAATAAAAAACATAATAGGGTTGGGGGTATAACTCGAAGGAAGAATACTCCTAGGTTCAATCCTCAGTACCACAAAAAAAGAAAAAGAAGAGTGGGAAATCGCTCTGAGGTAGAATGCCCATACGTTAGATCCCCAGTACCAAAAAAATATGTATTTAAAAATACATATGCCAAGTAAACTTGGGATAGTGCCCAGGCTATTATATTTTTTTTAACTCTTAAAATGTAGTTCAAAATGTACAGCAAAAAATTTTTAACATGGCTATATGCTTGATATGATGGTACATACCTGTAATCCCAGTATATGGGAGAGTGAGACAAGAGGATTGTAGATTTGAGGCCAGACTTGGTAACTTAGTGAGATCCTATCTAAAAATAAAAATAGGACCTGGATGTGGTGTCACACACTTATAATCCCAGTACTTGAGAGGCTGAGACAGGAGGACTGCAGGTTTGTGGCCACCCTTAGTTACTTAATGAGGCCCTCTGCAATTTAGTAAGGCCTTGTTTCAAAATAAAAAATTAAAAATAGGGCTAGGGTGTAGCTTGGAGGTAGAGTGCCCCTGGGTTCAATACCCAGTAAGCAATAAATAAATTAATATATATATATATATAAAATAGGGCTTGGGGTGTAACTTGGAGGTAGAAAGCCTTCAGGTTTAAGAGGTGGTCTAAGGGGAGGGAAAATACTGAGGTTCATTAATGAAAATATTACCATCAACTATGTGTACATATATGAAAACACCAACATCAATTTCAGTACTCTGTACTAGGAAGGGGGGAATGGGGAGGCAGAGGGAGGTGCTACCAAGGGCTGTGTGCATTTTTTATGTCATTGGTCGTGCATTTTTTAATGTCATTGTCAACATGATTTACATTACGATGTGAGACTACAATGTACCATACCAATAAAAGCATATTTTAAAAAAAAAAAAGAAAAGCCAGGCGTGGTGGCGCACGCTTGTAATCCCCACGCTTGGGAGGCAGAGACAGGAGGATCGCGCAGGTTCGAAGCCAGCTGCGCATGCGCGCTGGCTTAGGAGACCCTGTTTCCAAATAAAAATGTAAAAATAGGTCTGGGAGTGTAGCCCGGAGGTAGAAGGGCTTCCAGGAACCCCAGTACCACCAAAAAAAAAAAAAAAAAGCCCTGGGTTCAGTCCTCAGTAACACATACACACACACACACACACACACACACACACACACACACACCTATACATAACTGTATATCAACATCTTTTTTTTTTTTTTTTTTTTTTTTTGCGGTACCAGGGATTGAACCCAGTGGCATTCTACCCCCAAGCTACACCCCAGTCCTATTTTTTATTCTTTATTTTGAAACATGATCTCACTAGTTAGATGAGGCTGGCTGCAAACCCACAACCTTCTGTCTCAGCCACCCAAATACAAGGATTTTAAGTGTGCGCCACCACATCCAGCTTAACATCGTATAATTCATTTTCACATATTTCATTAATCTTCACAATCACTCTGTGGGTTAATTATTATTTATCTTCTTTAAATAAAGAAATAAGAGATGTCTCCCAGTTTTCCTTTGCCTAACTTCAAATGCAGTGCTCTTATCAACTACCTCCTGTCGTAGATAACAGACAATACTGTGGTATACAAAGTACACAAGGACAAGGGTTCAAATGAGGAATACATCAATCCCCGCTTTGTGGGAATCAAGGAGGGGACCACGGGGGCCTGGGCCTGAAGATCCAGTATCAGCAGATAGATGAAGGTAGACGCCATGCACATATTGGTATTGGCATTTATTATCCCACAAGATTAAAAGCAGATTCAGCTGGGCATGGTGGCGCACACTTGTAATCCCAGTGTGGGAGGGATTACAAATGGGAGGCTGAGACAGGAGGATCGCGCGGGTTCGAAGCCAGCCTCAGCTACTTAGGCTCCCAGCAACTTAGTGAGATTCTGTTTCCAAATAAAATATAAAATAGGTCTGCAAGTGTAGCCTGGAGGTAGAAAGCCCCTGGGTTCCATTCCCAGTAACACACACATATACAAAAAAAAAAAAGCAGATTCAATAAAGGAGGAAAATGTCCTTGAGAGCCTCAGTGGTACTTACCCAGACTGAAAAGGAAAAGGACACTGGAAAGGGCTGAAAGTAGAAAGGTCAAGGAGGAAAGCCCCATAAATAAGAATGAATTTCTCAACGCCATATGCAAATTACTTAGCCCCGACTTCATGAAAGAGTCAAGATATAATGGACTTTCATAACTAAGACTTGGGTAAATTCTGGAGATTAATATCACAAATTCATATTAATATGGGATCAATGAACTTAGGGTTCTTGCTAGACTTTTTACTACACGATTCCTTGAGAGGGGATAATCTGAAGGGTCTAGATGTATAAATGATAGCCCCAACTCAAAAACAGGAGAGAAGAGGTCATTACTCTGAGGAAAAGAGCCTAAAGCAAGGGCAGAAAATGTATTACATAAAGTTAATTAACTTATGCTGGTTAAAGGGGATGAGTATTAGGCACAGGTAACTCAGAATACTAGGTAAGACGCAATCTTGAAGCTTCCACGAGGGAATGTTATCTTCAAAATCTGCATTTGTGACCCTCTGACAGGAGTTTTATCAGCAACTGTTTTTCTTGTTCAAACTATGGACTTCAATCAGGGTTGTCTTATTAAGGACAAGAAGCTAAAGAGATTAGGAAGCAATATAAAAGGTTGTATCTAGTGCACCAACTTTAGTTTGATAGAGTTAAAAAGGCAACATGATAGGTCAGGCGTCACGGCGCACACTTGCAATCCCTGCACCTGGGAGGCGGAGACAGGAGGATCGCGCAAAAGTACTACATTTAACATTTTAAAATATGGTTTTAAGACGAGGTGTGATGGCCCATCTTATAATCCCAGTACCTGAGAGGCTGAGACAGGAAGATTGCAGGTTCGGAGCCAGCCTCGACAATTTAGCAAGGCCCTCTGCAACTTAGTGAGATCCTATTTTCAAATTAAAAAAAAAAAAAAAAAATCGGGCTGGGAGTTTAGATCAGGGCTTGGGGTAGAATGACTCTGGGTTCAATCCCCAGTGTCACAAAATAATAACAATAATAATAATAATAATAATAATAATAATAATAAATAGGATGGGTATGGCTTGAAGGTAGAATGCCCTGGGTTCAATCCCCAGTATGCCCCCTCCCCAAAAAATGTGGTTTTATAGCAATATTCAAGCATTTGCCAATGATGTGCCTTTGAGCAGGCCAACATTTCTGTGATCCTCAGTCTCCTAACTCAAAGTGCAAATACCTATCTTCCAGGGCTGCTGTGCGGAATGAACAAAATAAACCCAGGAAAGATGTTCTTTTCCAGTACAAACGATAAATATAAATTATATGAATCTGTCTTCACAAATCTCTGTGTGTGTGCGGCACTGGGGATGGAGCCCAGGGGCACTCTACCTCCGAGCTGCACCCCCAGCCCTATTTTTTATGTTTTATTTTGAAGCAGGGTCTCACTGAGTTGCAAAGGGCCTCACTAAGTAGCAGCTGAGGCTGTCCCCGAACCACGATCCTCCTGTGTCAGTCTTCCAAATGCTGGGATTACAAACGTTTGTCACCATGCCCGGCTTTTAGTCCTTATTCTGAAATAGCGTCTCACTAAGTTTCAGAGGGCCTAAGTAGCTAAGGCTGGCCATGAACTTGTGATCCTCCTGTCTCAGCCTCCCAAGTACTGGGATTTCAAGTATTCACTACCACGTCAGGCTCTAATCTTCTCAGCTACACCCCCAGTCCTATTTTATTTTATTTTATTTTGTGGTAGTAGGGATGAAACCCAAGGACATTTACCTATAAGCTACACTCCCAGCCCTATTTTATTCTTTTTTTTTTTTCCAGTACTAAGGATTCTACCTCCGAGCTATACCCCTGGCCCTATTTTTTATCCTTTTATTTGTGTGTGTGTGTGTGGGGGGGGGTACCAGGGATGGAACCCAGGGGCATTTCACTTTGGAGCTATACCCCAGCCCTATTTTTCATTCTTTACTTTGAAACAGGGTCTGAGTTGCAAAGGTCCTCACTAAGAGTGGCTTAGGCTGTCCATGAACCATGATCCTGTCTCAGCCTCCCAAATGCTGGAATTACAAGCATGCACCACAATGCCCAGCTTCCTATTTTATTCTTTATTTTGAAACAGGGTCTTACTACATTGAGGAGGACCTTACTAAGTAGCTAAAGCTGGCCATGAACTTGAGATCCTCCTGTCTCAGCCTCCAAGTCCTGGGATTACGTGCGCCACCAAACCCGGCTCTTTTTTTTTTTTTTTTTTTTTTTTCCAGTACTGGGGATGGAACCCAGGGGCATTTTTCCTCTAAGCTACATCTCCAGCCCTATTTTTTAGTCTTTTTTATTTTTTGAAACAGACTCTCACTGCACTGCGAAGAGCTTCACTAAGTAGTTGAGGCTATCTGTGAACCACGCTCCTCCAGTTCACAGAGGATGGATGCTGGGATTACAAGCGTGCCCCACCACGCCCGGCTATTTATTTTTGAAACAGGGTCTCACTAGGTTGTTGAGAATCTCACTATTTTACTGAGGCTCTCCTCGAGCCTGTTATCCCCCTGTCTCTGCCTCCCAAGTACTGGGATTAAAGGAGTATTCCACCACACCAGAATTATCTCCACCAATCTTTCTAATGCACAAAAAAAGAACAGGCTCACTGAAAAAACTTTAACACTCACAGCAATATATTTATCCATAGGACATTTCTATGTCCTCCAAATAGAAAAGTTAAAGCAGCCTGGGAACCAAAAGTAGCATACAGCTGCCAAAGTCAGGTGGACACAACTGGAATCAGGTTCTCTTACTTGCAGCAAAAACTTGAACTTCAAATTTCCTCCACCCGTAGATAGGTCCTCGGCTTCTTTATCTATGAAAGAGACATCAGCAATCATCTTACACAATTATTCTGAGAATTGGAAAAAACATGTTCAACATCTCACATTGTATCAGGTCCAGAACAGGTGTTCAACAATAAAAGCAAACTTCATCACCACTTAACAACTGGCTGACAAATTACGGTTTTCAAAGGTTTCTTTATACTCAATATTTTATTTAGTTGCTTCATAACCCTGTAAGCTAGTCATAGCAACTCTTACTATCTCCATTTTACAATTAGGGCAAAGGCACAAAGATAAAATTACTCCCACAAGGTCATGCAGCAATATAAAGACTGAATTAGAAGTCTCCTCATTTTCCCCAGCATTTCATTATTCCCCCCACTCCAAATTATAACCTTACCCCTTAAGAATTAAAATAGATATAAAG